>NW_022631006.1:22039634-22787134 GCF_010015895.1 Lontra canadensis
ATATATATATATATATATATATATATATATATATTTTATATAGTTTAGCAGTTATAATTCCAAGAATGTAGAAGTTTAGGTGATGGGGCAGAAGGAGAGCTATAAAGGAATTGTGAGTATTAGAGGGAAAAGGTAGCAATTATTTTTATTATCTGTTTTGTATACCATCTTGTATAGATATAGATATAGATAGATATAGATATAGATATAGATATATAGATACAGATACAGATATATTGCAAAATTTTGGAGATCAGTAAAAAGGCTGTTGCAGTCGTCTACATGAGAGAAAATTAGGGCATTGGTCAGGGCCTAGAGAGAGAGGATGGATAAAAGACATGTAGATATGGGGCGCCTGGGTGGCTCAGTGGGTTAAAGCCTCTGCCTTCGGCTCAGGTCCTGGGATCGAGTCCCGCATCAGGCTCTCTGCTTGGCAGGGAGCCTGCTTCCTCCTCTCTCTCTGCCTGTCTCTCTGCCTACTTGTGATCTCTCTCTGTCAAATAAATAAATAAAATCTTTAAAAAAAAAAAAAAGACATGTAGATAAGAGAATATTCCGGACTACTTTAGGTGCTGGGAGGAAGCCTGCTTTCCAACAATCTACAATCTAGCTAGGAAGACATGGAAAACCAAAAGGAAACATTTAGAAAAGACAAGATGTTATCTGAATAAATGCCATGACAAGTAATAAAAATAACTGCTGTTGTTTTCCTCTAATGACACTAATCTTCTTAGCATCCCCAAATACATCCATTTTGGAATTCTGTGACAGTATCTCCAATAGGTTTGCATAAGAAAATCTAAATATACACTATATTGAAGAATTCTGTGTTTAGAAATTATTAGATGCTGAAAACTTCACTTTCAGTGACACCTGGCCAGTCCTTACCTTATCAGACAGAGATGTTTTCTTTCTCCGTAAGATTTTTAAATCCTAAGAAGCCATTGACCTGTCCTTCATACTAGAGAATGCCACCCTCAGCTCTAAAGCTTTTTATCAGGAAGCTAAAACACTTCACGCCCTTATTGTCTTCTGGGTCTTAGCCAATCTTTGTTTATTTCAAATTTCCTTCCTTTGTTGGATCATCCTAATCTTCCTTCTGGAGACCCTGCCAAGCTGTGCTAAAGACTTAGGACAGTTTCTCTTAACCTGCCTTATTGTCCCTGCTTATTTTAAGTATGTCTCCTAATATTTTCCATAGAGCTTTCTAGAATCGATTTAGGAAAATAAAATTGCTTGCTACACCCTACACTATTTGGTCTAGTCTACATCCTAGAAATGTAGTTATTCTTGATACGTCCCATGATACTATTCTTAACTGTGTATTTGTTTAATGTCTATATTTAGTCATCCATTGTTTCTAAGTTTTTCTAAAACCCCAACTTCCATAGGTGTCAGATTATTTTTGTATCATAACTTATAAAGTGAGATGTCTGGTAGGTGCTTAATAAATGCTGCTTTATATGGTACTGGTAATTTATGTCTCTCCAAAAAGACAACTTTTATTTATTTGTCAGAGAGAAAGGGAGAACGCAAGCAGGCAGAGTGGCAGGCAGAGGCAGAGGGAGAAGCAGCTCCCTGCTGAGCAAGAAGCCCAAAGTGGGACTCGATCCCAGCACTCTGGGATCATGACCTGAGCCAAAGGCAGCCACTTAACCAACTGAGCCACCCAGGTGCCCTCACCAAAAGGACAACTTTTATTAATTTATATTTTGAATTTATATCTCTGAAGCTTTTACTCATTCAATTATATAAATGACATGAGATATCTGGCCAAACTTCCATTCAAATTCATAAATTCTATTTATGTATGATCCCAGTTTATCCTTTACTTTTCATTCATTCACTTGAATGTAACTCATTTTATTCTAACAATAATTATCTCTTGGTTTTTTTTAAATTCTTTTTTCAAGGTGTTTACTTCTAATAATGATCTTCTTCTACAAAACCAAAAGTGCTTAGTGAAGAATAAAGAGAACTTTCAGAAAACTGTCATTAGGATTTATTAGAGAGTGGTCCTTAGGGGCAACTCTCAAATGATCCATCTTTGACAAAGTCACAGACAATAGCTGTATCAGAAGAATTCATTAACTAATTAGTTACTTAAATATACCAGGCTCAGTAGTAGAGATGAACTGAAAGCAGCACTTGACTGCAAGGAACTTACATCTAGTGAAGATGTAAATAGGTAAATTCCCTTTCCTGTGGTAAGTGCTAGAAGTGTTACAAGTGACATGCTATCGGAACAACTCACTTGCTTCACATAAAATGGAGGATTAATCCTAGGAGAGCATTTAGGAAGAAACTCAGTTTTCCTCCTTTTGTGCAGAGAAACCTCCAGGTCTTTCCTACTGTGTTTCTCCCCTGCGTGTCTCCTTTACTTTTAAAACAGCACACTTCACTTTTGGGTACTGAATAGGTGGAGGTTTTTCCCCACATGAAGTATTTCCCTGAAACACCAGCTGGGCATCCTACAATTTAACTCGCTTCTGATACCGTCTATCCGGAGATGGCATCAGATTCCACAAGTTAAGGCCTCAGTCCCATAAAATTGCTCCCCCATCCCCAGCGCTGCCCCCACTTCTGCCCCAACTTCAGAAGCGGTCACAAGCTCAGTGCTTCTAACCAGCATGCTATAGATCAGAGGTTCCAACGGCCCCTTTCTCAGGTTTAATTAATTTGCTGCAGTGGTTCACAGAACACAGGGAAACATTACTTACATTTACCAATTTATTGTAAAAGGATATATGATAAAGGATACAGGTGAACATCCAGATGGAAGATTTGAGTAGGGCAAGGTATGTGGGAGGGGGCACGGAGTTTCCACGCCCTTTCCAGGCACACCGCTCTCCCAGCTCCCATGTGTGTTCACCAACCTGGGTGCTTCCTGAACCCCCTACTGTTGGGATTTTTTGGAGGCTTCCTCACGTAGACATGATCAATTATTAACTCCGTTTCTAGCCCCTCTCCCGTCTGTGGAGACGAAGGGTAGGGCTGAAAATTCCAAGCTTCTAATCATGGCTTGGTCTTTCTGATGACCAGACCCCCATCCAGAAGCCATCTAGGAAGCTGCTCAGAGTCACCTCATTAGAACAAAAGATGCTCTTAATGCTCTTATCACTTAGGAATTTACAAGGGTTTTAGGAGGTCGGTGTCAGGGACGGGGTAAAAGACAAATATTAGAGCAAGAGATGCTCCTAGTGTTCTTATCACTTAGGAAATTACAAGGGTTTTAGGAGTTCTGTGCCAAGAACTGGAGGCAGAGACCAATATATATATTTTTTCTACTTTTTCACAGTGAGTTGCCAGAAAACATTATTGTGAAACATAAACAAGAACAGTGAAATGGAAAACCATCCTTGAAAATGGCTTCACCCATGTGTTCAAGGAGAGTGTGAATAGGAAAAACAAAATGCTGATGACTGTATATTTGTATAACTTCAGCCTCCAAAGGCACAATTGGAGCTAAGAGAGATTTGATCAATGTCTGGTTCTTTTCTGCACACTTACATAACAACAAGGTCAGCATACTGAAGATGAAGCCTGGTGAGGGGGAAGTGCTCACAGCCGCTCCCCAGCACTCAGCCTACTTAAATATGCTACCCCTTTCACCAATACCTATCATCATCTTCCCCAGGAGAAGGTCTGATACTGCACAGTGATCTGATGGATGTTTATGTGGCTGGCTTTTTTATATTCAATTGTATTGTCTGATAGTTCTTTACTATACAGGCCCTGTTGGTTTATTTCCACAATCTACTAATTAATACCAAAATGCTCTGAGAAAATACTCTTTTACATGATGTGCTTTGTTTTGATGCCCAGTTCAAGAACTGTCCACGGTTGCTTGTTGTATACTAAATGCCCAAGGCCACCTGTCCTGCTTCTTATCTCATCCATCCCAGTGTCGTTCCCGCTGGGCTTTCCACTTCTCTTGTCTCCTCTGAATGCATGTAAAAATGTAAAAAATTCTATACTGGACGTTTTTCCTGTGTTTATTTTAATCTACAAGGTATTCTTAGGTTCCTAGTGTGTGTTCTGAATGTTCTGAATATCAAATTAAGAAGACAGGAGTTCTGCTTTCTAAGATTTATTTTGTTTTCCCAAAATGTCTAGTGTTGTACCCTCAACGATGTTGACAGATAGAAGTTGCCTATTGCCTTCCCAAAATATGAAGGGAGCTCATGTGAACCTGGGCCATCATGTGCAATTAAAAGCAGCAATATTAAAAGGCACAAAATAATTAATATCAAGATGAAGAAATCCCAAGACATAATCAGCTACCTCAAACCAGATACACTTGAGTTGAACTTTAGCACAGACATATGGATAGGTAGATAGGTATGTCATCACAGTAATCCCCCAAGTGCAAAGACAAATATACCAAACTGCGTTTTTTGTTGACTTTTAAAATTAAAACAAGTGCTTCCTGCAAAAACTTAGAACTCTATAATAAAGCAGTACAGAGTAAGAGAACTTCAATTTTACTTGTCTCAAAGGTGACTACTGTTAATAGTTAAGAATACGTAATTTTAGATCCTTTTCTATGTATTTACACACATACATAATAAAAACAAATTTTATATATTATTTTACTTCCTTTTTAACATGCTTTTTAACATGATATTAGTATTCATTCTTTTAAATGTATTTTATAACATGGGTATATTATAATTTACATACCTATTTCTCTCTATAAATGGATATCAATTATTGATTGTTTCCAGATTTGGGTTTTTTTAGTAGAAACAATGCTTCAGTGAGCACCCTTGTTATTTACCTTTGGCCTTAAGGGTGAAGATTTCTCACAGAAAGATTTGTATAAGTGAAATGGCGAGGTCAAAAAGAATGAACATTTTAAATAATGGAAGATAATCCTAAATTGTCTTCCAAAAACACTTCCATTTTTTTAAATCAATTATCTTCCCACCAGTAGTATATGCTATATATATATATATATATATATATATATATATCCTTTTCTCTATACCCTCACTCAAAGTGGATATTGACAATCTCTTAATTTTGGCCGGTGTAAGGCCACCCAGTATGGTGCCTTTTTGTTGCTTGTTTTGCATTTCCCTAACCACTAAGTTTCATTTCATTCATGTTTCTTCTTCAGTGAATTCCATAATCCATCTGTTTTTCATTAATTTCTGTCTCAATTTCCTTAGCTGTACCCTTAGCTGAATATTGTTGTGAAGTAACCATTATGAATGTACTCATTTCTTACACATGGTTTTCCATGGGCCACTTTCTTTTCTAGCAAAAATAATAAAAAGGAAAAGTATAGTTTATAAAGGCTTTTTAAAATTTTCTTTCCTATATTCAATATTCTATTTTTATTTATGTACTTTTAAAGTTTGTCTTTTTTCCAGTCACACAGAAATACTGTATCCGTTGTATTCAGACTAGCAATAGTAATGCATATGCTTTAGGGAGAAATTCAGGGGAAGTGCATATGTTCTATGCACTAAAATGTCCATTTGTCCATAATGATCCCCCAGCACAGCTTTCCCAGCACAAAGGTGTTAAACAAAACCAACATTATTCTTAAAAGTGTTATGAGACAGATGCCTAACTTTCTCCTCTCCCAGATCAATAACATACAATAGCCCTCTCGATAAATACAGGTGGCCAAAAGTTGCTGCACATTTTTCTTCCCTGGTAGAGGACATGAAGATAATCATAATAGCTAACATTGGGTGCTTACTGGATGCTAGGCTCTGTTCCATGTGCTTACATATGTTAATACTAATCTCATCATGAGATAGGTGTGATTAGTATCATCTCTGTTTTAGGGATGAAGAAATAAAAGCACATAGTGTTAAATAACTTTAGTTCTCGCAACAAGAACAAAGCAGAGGCCTGATTCGAACTCAGGCCATCTGATTCCAGAGCCCCAGTCATAGCCAGTATGCTTGATTTGGACGACCAGTGCTTGCCTAGAAGAGTAACAGAGGGAAAGAACCAGAAGAAAAAAGGCAGGGACAAGGAGAGAAAACAAAGAAATGATGGATAAGAAAAGAAAGGAAAAGAGAAAAAGAAAGAGGAAAGAGAAATAGAGAAAGAGGGAAGGAGGGTGGGAGAAAGGAAGGAAAACAAAGAAGCTGAAGCAAAAAGAAGGAAAGGAGATAGATAAGGACCAGGGGAAATTACCACACTCGCGCTGCCAGTTCAATGGCCAACAGAACAGAGTTTGGTCACAGCGAAATGCCCTGCATTGTGGGTCCGTTGTTCCTCCTGCTCCCTAGCCCTTAACCCAGGAATCCGTTCACCCCCAAATGCAGACTTATTTCTTCTAAATTGGGAGCTTATCCTGGCGTTTTCCCTTTTTGTACTAAACGGATTCACAAAAATTGTAGAGATGGTGGCACTCACAAAGGAAGGTGGGATTGCCTCTGCACTGGTTGTCTTACTTGGGCTTTTAGGCATAATACAAGCCAGTGATCAAATGTTGACAAAGTTGCACCCTGAAAAAATCCTAGAAGAAACATTGTAAAAATTGAGTTTGGATTTCAACTTCTCCCTAATTCTTTAGACTCACTTTTTCTTGAACACAATAGAAAAGATCCTGGGGATTATTCTAGGATAGTGGTTCTCAACTGTGGGCGATTTTGCCCCCCAGGGCACATTTAGTGGTGTCTGGAGACATTTTTAGGTCACAGTGTCACAACTGGGGCCAGGGGGTAGGGTGAGGAAGGGAATAGCTCTGACATCTATGGGTAGAGGCTGTGGATTCTACTAAAACAACCCATCACACCAAAGAACAATCCAGCTCAAATAGGTCAACAGCACCATGATTAAGAACCCCTGTTCTGAAAGGCAATGCTACCCAGGTCAGATTACAGCTTCTCTTCAGTGGCATGGGAATTTGTTCCCTAACAGAAATACAAAGACAACTGCAACTTTTCCTTCTAGCCAAACTCTACTTTTTCCTTACAACTCCTTCCTGTCTGGCCTAAGGCCAAGTCATTCATGGAAAAACAAAACGGTGCAAAACAGAAATCGTATAAAGGTCCAATCCAAAATAGTTGAGCACAATTTCTTGCTAGAGTTTTCTACCTCTGGGCATGAAATATTTTGTAGAAGGATTTTATGAATGATGTTATTTAGGTATTTCTTTATAAAGCCATGGATTGAAATGAAACTGAGCATGTGTTTTGGGGACAAGAGTAATAGAAGAAAAGAAAGGAAATCCTTCATTCTAGCGAAACTGCCTAAGGAATAATTATTATTCAATAAGTACACTAGGATATTTGTTGTTTTTTTATTGGTGCATTTTTTATTTTTTATTTAAATTCAATTAATTAACATATAATGTGTTATTAGTTTCAGAGGTAGAATTTATTGATTCATCAGTCTTATATATATGGCCCAGTGCTCATTGCATCACGTGCCCTCCTTAATGTCCATCACCCAGTTACCCCATTCCTCCACCCCTCTCACCTCCAGCAACCCTCAGTTTGTTTTCTATGATTAAGTCTCTTATGGTTTGTCTCCTGCTCTGATTTTGTCTTGTTTTATTTCTCCCTTCCCTCCCCAACAGTTTCTTAAATTCCATGTATGAGTGGGATCATATGATAATTGTCTTTAACTGACTGACTTATCTCACTTAGCCTAATACCTTTAGACTAGGATAATTGGATGAATAATCTTTATCTAAAGAGACCTTACTTAACAGATTTGAGTATTGCCTTTTTATGTGTCATTAATAATGTGATATATTTGAAAAGCCCAAGAAAATCAGTGTTTAATAATAAATTTGAGATTTATATGCTATATTTATATAAATAAAATCTTAAAATTTTATGTGCCAGATACTCTGCTCAGTCCTATGTTCATTTTCTCCTGCGGCCTTACATACCCAGTTAGCAGATGTGGAAGTGAAAGCTCAAGAAGGTGAACTTATTTGCCTAAGCTTACAAAGCTGGTAAGAAGCAAACCAGGTTTTGAATTCATGTTCTCTAGCTCCAACCAAGTCTAGAATTATTTGCACAATATGATTCTGCTTATCTCATCATCCCTGTTCCTAAGAGCATTCAAGGAATGGATTGTAGTCCTATTGTTGGTTTTTGAAATACAGCCCCAAATAAAATCAATATATCAATTATATACATATGCTGCCATATTAATATATTATGTTCATCATAAAACATTCTAAGATAAAATTTTTAAAATGAATAAGATACAGAACAAGTAAGAATAAAATTTCTAATATTTTGCTCCTACACCTCCATAGATCATCATCTTTAACACTTCCTGGGATTCTCTCCCACCCTTTGGAGGCCCCCGGAGTAATGGGGTCAGTTCTTTGCTGTCTGTGTCAAACTAGGAGACCTGCCCTATCAGTGCCTTTTCTGAGATTTCACGAGAAATGGCTTTTGTCAGATCAATATTAGATACCAATTCCAATTCAGATGCACACTTAAAACCAAATAACACAACAGTGACAGGAGAATACAGCTTTTATCCATGAGAAAAGTGCATGCAGAATGTGGCAAGAAGGGGACTTTATCATCACCAAAATCAAAACACTATATGACAAGGCAGACGGGTCTACGGCACAATAAGATGGAAAGCTTCCCAGCATTGGATCACGAAACCCTTTAACTCAGGGTCCCAAGGAAATATGCTTATAATTCTTCTCCAGTCCTTCTTGCCTAGTAATCATTCAATAAAACATGTACTGGGGTCACTCGGTGAAAATGAAACCTGTTCTACTGTAAAGAAATCTCCGGGATGTGAATTATATGCAGAAAGGCAAATTCTAAACACGCCACTTAGTTACTTGATTTAATTTGACTTAATTTTTTTTTTAAGATTTTATTTATTTATTTGACAGAGAGAGAGCACAAGCAGGCAGAGCGGCAGGCAGAGGGAGAGAGAGAGGCTGGTTCCCCACCAAACAAGGAGCCCAATGTGGGACTCGATCCCAGGACCCTGGGATCATGACTCCAGCCGAAGCCAGACGCTTAACCGACTGAGCCACCCAGGTGTCCCTTAATTTGACTTAAGATGCTACTAAAGCTTCCTGAATTTTCTCCTGTTTTACTCCCTACCAATACCCTCCCTTCTATCATTTGTGCCCATGGAGCTCTATCTCAAGGCTGGGACTGAGGCGAGGTGAACAAAATTCCAAAATTTTTAATGACAGAGGAGTCTGTCATTTAGCTTTCCTGGGATTGTGGAAATTATCCATTTTGTCTTGTTTCTCTTAACTTCCCACTTAGGCAAGAAGCTCTTTCATTTAACAGTCTGATGTCCTGAGTGAAGGTACTCCTTTGTCCCCACCCCAGGAAGTGCTGTAACAGCCCATCTTGTTTTCCAGGCAGCTCCAATGAAAAACGCTTCCTGTCAAAACACAATGCTCCTATCTGGCCACCTCGCAGGCTCCATAATCCTTAAAATCTTCGACTTTTAGAAATGAAAGAGATATTGCACATATTAGATGTAACCATTTTCATCTTGGTTCCTAGATGATTTAATGGCTAAGGGGCTAATTTCGTTTGTTTTTTTTTTTTTAATGGGGAATATAAGGTGAGGATTCTAAGGTATCTACTTACACAAAGGACAAGAGTGCACTGGGCCTAAGGATGGTGGATTTAAAAATTGTCATTCTTCTCTACGTCTGTGCTGCTTCTTTTCTCTATCTACTGATAGAGAAAATATTTTTTATAGAAAGAGAATAGATATATATAGATAGAGAAATTATTTTCTCTATCTATCTTTTCTCTATTATTTTTTTTAAGATTTTAAAAATTTATTTATTGGACAGACAGAGATCACTACTTTTTAATGGCTGCTCTAAAAGGCAGAGAAGCAGGCGGGTATGGAGCGGGGGGCGGGAAGCAGGCTCCCCACCAAGCAGAGAGCCCACTGCAGGGCTCTATCCCAGGAACCTGGGATCATGACCTGAGCCGAAGGCAGAGGCTTTAACCCACTGAGCCACCCAGGCATCCCTCTATCTGTTATTTCTACCACTCAGATCAAATTGGGGGAATGTGACCAGCAACCAGTTGCAGGTTTGTATATTCTCTGTTTCAGCCACCAGAAGGCTGATACTAATGCTTTGTTTCTAATTCTGAAATTCCTTGAGGGGAAAAATCCCTGATATTGGCCCAGCTTGGAAGTTCCTATGCCTGGGCCAATCAATACTGGTTCCCAGACAAGGTTAGATTTATTTATGGTCCCATTGTAATCTCACAGATGATGGAGTCGAAAGGGGGAAGGTCACCTACTAAGTGGGAGCTTGGCAGAAAAAAAAAAAAAAAATGCCTGTATCTACACAGAAATAATTTAGCCCAAGTCTTTCATGTAATAGATGATGAAAATCTGAGGCTCAGACAGGTGCATTGACCAAGGCTAGTGAGAAAGCCGGAACGGGATCCCAGGCCTTCAGAGTGCCAGACTCATGTTATTTTATTCAACAGAACTTTTCTGAGCATTCAGTGGTGCCAGGCCTGGTTTCAGGTGCTCAGTTTGGTTACAAGAGTCAACAATGGCCATGAAAGTCCTTGTCCTCACTCTACTGCTTGTTAGACGCATCAGATTCTCTCCAGATCTTCCTCCTTCTAAACAGCTTCTTTTTTTAACCACTGCCCCAAATCTTCCTTACCAAAAACTCCAGAAAATATCTCATTCTCTCTGCCTCTTCATTGCTTTCCCACATGCCATTTGCTTCCAACTTTAGTTTTTTTCTAGAATCCACATGAAGAGTGATTGCTTTGACTGACACCCAGCCATGAGGTGCACATTTAACATGTACAAGGTCCTTGAAAGGATAGGGATGTTTTCACCATATAGGATGCATATTGTAGGTGGGAAGGAAAAAATAAGCACCTTTAGATAGTAGTTATGATACCTTATTTACTACTTTTCCCCAAAGAAGGAATATGTAAAATTTAACAGTTGCAGATTCTTTGGGAATTTTTTGGCAACTTCAAGAAGAAAAGAATACTAAGGGATGGACATTATTGAGTCTTGGTTTATAGTCAGACTTCACACCTTCCATTTGCTAGTTATGTGACTTTCAGGAGTTCACTTAACTTCTCTGTGCCTTAGTTTCCTAGTTTATAAGAGTGGGGACTAGACAGTTTATTGAAATTATTTATACTTTGTGCTCTCACTTTGTTCTTAAAAAGATTGGAGAAGCCAGTGAACTATAAAATCCAATTCCAGTGTTAAAATTCCACATTTTAATGAAAGCCAGTCTTTTGGCTCTACTTTGCAAAGGTGAATAGCCCTTGGACATTTGTAGACAGATCCTAAATAATCTAGTTATGTTCACTGAATCAACCAGATTTCTTTGAAGACAAGTCAAGATGGCTTTGTCTCCTAATGCTAGAGTTAGAATGGGTTTCTTCTGTGATTTTAAAAATATCTATTTTGGTAGCCAAGAACATCTCATACTGCCTGGTCTTAAAAAGAAAAATACCACCTTTCCAAACAATTTCTTCTCTTCCTCCCTATATTAAAAAGGTAAGATACCACATAAGCAAGTAATTGATATTATTCAGAATTGTCCACATATTTCATTCTACAAAAACCTAAGAAAAGAGCAATGGGGAGGAAAGGCATTTCATTTTTACTCATTGGATGACTCCAGGATGCCTACCTGATTAATTTCTTTTAGGTCTGCTTTAATTTTTTTTAACCTAATCAATGCATATTATCAAAACATTTTCCTATTAAATTCTACAAAAAATAATCTTGGATCCAGCATTTCCACCCTGCCTTGTGTTCCTTTGACTACCAAAGATAGCTATGCCTTGATGGCCCTAGAAGGGACAGCATGTGAAATGTGCCAGTTCCCAGAAACTGTAGAGCCCCTGTGGCTGGATCCTGGATAGGCATTCCTGGAAGCAACCACTCAGGAGTGCTACTTTTAGCAACAATAGCAGCTAAGATATGATGCACGAGTCAGGACATTGTGCCTTATCTTTTCTAAGTATCTTGAATGAGCCACTGTTTGTGGGTGCCTACTGAGCTGAGAGCTGAATGTTAGTCTTCATATAACATAGCCCTCAGTGTTTTCCCACTCAAAAGTAGCAACAGAGAAAACTTTTGGAGTGACATCTTGGCAACAAGCATCAAAAATCTTAAAAATACACAAAATTTATCTCAGTAATTCTACCACTGAAGAATTTGTCCTAAGGAAATAAATGTATTGTATAGTGGCCAGCACATAGGAAAAATGTAATAAATGTTAGATATGATTATAAAGCTAGTCATCACAGCCTGGTTTATGATAATGAAAACTGGATTGAACCTAAACACCCCAGAAAAGGAGATTGATTAAATAAATGGCATCATGTCTACATAATATACTTTTAGGGCAGCCATTAAAAAGTAGGTCAGTGGTTTCCAGATTTGGGTGTGCATCAGAATTGGCCAAGGAACTTGTAAAAAATTAAATTTCCCAGACCCCATTCAAAATACTCTAAGAACTGGAAAGATCTATAGGTAAGAGAGAAATCAGGTTTCATATGAACTCAGTATATATAATTATATAATATATAGTATTAGGAATATAAATTTTGCTTAAAGGATTATTATTTATGTCAAAGACTTGATGACTTTTCTTAATCAGTTTCCCTCACAAAAAAATCCATCTATTTTAAAAGAAGCCATTTAAATCCTTCGGGTCATGGAAAATAGCCTTGACTTGAAGTTCTATCTCATTCAACAAATTTTTCTTTAAATGGGCATTACCATAAAATATTTATTCCTCAATCCTCCAAATTATGTAATCCTCTCTCTATAGATAGGTAGATAAACAGATATCTCTTTAATGAAATAATAATATTTTCCTCCAAGAGCAGAGTCCATTTGGGGTAATATTTCATATTTGGGGGCGCCTGGGTGGCTCAGTGGTTAAAGCCTCTGCCTTCTGCTCGGGTCATGATCTCGGGGTCCTGGGATCGAGTCCCGCATCGGACTCTCTGCTCAGCAGGGAGCCTGCCTCCTCCTCCTGTCTCTCTCTGCCTGCCTCTGCCTACTTGTGATCTGTCAAATAAATAAATAAATAAATAATCTCATATTTGGGGCTATCTTTCAATCTGCCTCCTCTGTGTGTGTTTTCATAACATTTGTATTACAATGAAAGGTAGCTGGAAGGCTGTGATTGAGTATAGTGAAAGCATTTAACTGTCAACTCTGAAGGTCATACCAGCCCTAAGATAAATAACTATTTATCTATAGTGTCTATTATGCTCAAAGAAAAGTGCACACTAAGAATATGGCCAAAACAGTGTTAAGTTAATTAAACAAGGAGGCCATTAGACTGAAGTGATTCCAGTGCCTTATAGTAGTAGCCTGCTGAAGCAAAACAAAACCTTAGCCTGAAATGCCTCAAGGTTAAAAAAATCAAAAGCTAAGGACAAACAACTACAAATAGCCAAATCAGCTTTTCCAAATAAAGCAAACACTTAAGCTATAGCCAATCAAACAATTTTCTTGCTTTGCTTTTGCCTCTTCTCTTTAAAGCCTTTCCTCTAGCTCTTGTCGGTAAAGCACTCCTTAACCACTTCCGGTTTGTCTCTGCCCAATCTGAATTGATTTTTTGCTCAAATAAACTCTTAAAAATTTAATATGCTTCAGTTTACCTTTTAACAACAGGAATTGTTTTCTTTCAGATGAACCATTACTCCAAAGATTAATATAATGATTGTATTATCATTGGAAATTCCACGGTATTCCTTTTTTTTTTTCTGGGTATTTTTTGCCTGCTTACCATTATTGTCCCAAAACAGTGAGTTGACCCAATAGCAGCAGAGTGACTCAGTGAGTACTGATTTTTCACGTTTTAAGAAGAGTGTTAAAGTCCTAATTTCTTATTCCTTCCCACACAACAACTTCTGTAATAATGGCAGCTGACGATTACACAATGTTTATTTATGCCAGGCACTGCTCTAATCATTTCACCTAGGTATGTATTATCTAGTTCTCACCCTGTAAGGCAGCATTCCCATTTTACAGATGAGGAAATGTCACCCCAGGAAGGTTAAGGTATTTGCGCAAGATCACACAGTTACACACACATGATCCATAAGTCTTCGAACTCAACCACTTTGACAGTCTACATGCATAACCTCTAAACCCCAATCTTAGCTATATCACTTTTGGGCTGACTTTTGTTTCAGCTACTGCCGAAGCTATAGATATAGGAGAGATGAGGGACTAAGTGATAGAGGGAAGTGCCTCAGGATGAAAAAGGAAAGCATTCTTAAGGTCACAAAGTGGAACTCTGGGAGAAGCTTGGTTGCAAATGCTGCTCATCTCTGCCTGAGTGGCTAAGGACACTTGGAAAAGGTATTTCATTTTTCTGAACTCCGTTTCCTGTTCTGTAAAAAGCTGATAATAATGCCATTCTCATATGTCCTCTAAATGAAATAAGAAAATATATGTGCAACAGACACAGAGAAACCTTAGCTGTCATCTATCCCCAATCCCAACCAGAGGAAAGAATGTTGAGATCTTTGAATTAACCAAATTGGAAATCAGGTCTCTGAGTAGACTTTCCTTAGGACTAGAAAAAGCAAAACAAAACAAAGCAACAAAACAAAAACCAAAAACCTAAAAAGAAATTGGCATTTATTAACAATACTTTTAAATGTGCTTTGACTACTCTTATTATTATTATTATTATTATTTTTACTTTCTCCCTTCTCCTTTTCTTCTTCCACCTCCGTCCATGTTCATTTTCCCCTTCATTTCTCAGTGGAATACTTTTTGAAAACCTGCAGCTTTGACTCCATTAAGAGGGAAGAAGTTTTAACTGAGGCCAGAAATCTATGGAAAGCAGAGTGCCCTGGGGGACATCCCAGCTGCAAAACAAAAACACAAAATCTGGCTGAGCTGGGAGATGAATATTCTAGAGGGAGGAAGTGTTGGGGATGACCAAAAATTGCTGATTCTTTCCAGCCTGGGACTGACTTCCCAAGGTCTACTTTGCTTAGACAGTTGGTTTACTTTATTGGAAAGTGGCCCTCTGCCTAGGCCATCTTACATTTCCTTTTGTATTCCCTTAGAATCATTTCTATTGTTTCAGGCACATGTGGCTCATTTGCCATCCAAATTGCTGGTTAGAATAAGAAAATGCATCTTTTCCTTTAGTTCTATCTTTGCATGTGAACAGGAAAGAACTGTGCTTTGGGGTCAAAGAGCCCTGGGCTGAACTTCAGCTCACTGCACAGGCTGGTGAATTTGGGCAAATTCCTTGGCCCTCTAATTTCATTTGTAAGACAGATATAGGAATAGTAACAGCCAGAGGCACCTGGCTGACTCTTGATTTCAGCTCAGGTCATGATATCAGGATCCTGGGATCAAGCCCCATACTGGGCTCTGACACTCAGCCTGGAGTCTGCTTGAGGATTTCTCTCCCTCTTCCCCTCCCCGTCTTTTTTTCCTCTCTCTCAAATAAGGAAGTACATCTTATTTTTAAGCCATAGAAGTTTGTTTGATTGAGCTAGTATGTGTAAAACAGTAGCAGAAGAATGGAGCCTGAGAAGTGTTTATTGGATGGTAGCTATATTTTTTTAGTCCATTTTTCTCTATCTTAGGGTACCTAACTATGTACTCAGTTTAATACGAGTTTGTCAGGTGAACTATGTGAATGAAATAAGGATCAGTCAGGGCAAAAGATATAGCAAAAGACTTCTCTCCAAGAGCCTGAAGAATTTTGATGTTCTAGGCTATGTTTTAGACAAAGGAAGGAGGGCACCTGGGTGGCTCAGTGGGTTAAGCCTCTGCCTTCCGCTCAGGTCATGATCTCAGGATCCTGGGATCAAGTCTGGCATGGGGCTCTCTGCACAGCAAGGAGCCTGCTTCCCTCTCTCTCTGCCTGCCTCTCTGCCTACTTGTGATCTCTGTCTGTCAAATAAATAAAATAAAAATCTAAAAAAAAAAAAAAAGAAAGGAAACATAGAAACCTGAAAATAAATACAGAGATATCCTGAACAGTTGCCATTGTGGTTAGGACATCTTATTTACATAAATAATTTTTGATTGTCTTAATTACATTAGTAGAATACCATATTATTTGATAAGTTAAAACAAACAAAAAACACAGTTCTTGGCTTCCACGAAACTAAAACAAGTAATTTGAAACAGAACTATTCTGTTTTAAAAGATTGAAAGAATACTTAGATTCCTCCCCTTGAATTAGTTGCTTTTTGGATAAATGAGGCTACCTAACAGGTACATTGCTGCCTCTAGGTAACTTGTTATTTTCATTCTAAGTGACTTGTTATTTCATAATCTTTAAAATACTAAATAAATATTTTATGCATACATCATGTACTAGGCACCTGAGATTGAAAAACAAGCCAGCCGTAGTCGTAACTCTGGAAAATAAAAATAAGATTGCAATGTATCGAGTACATGGAAATTGCAGATGTGCTCAGTTGTGCTTATTATAAGTCTAGAGTGTGATCAATCTGATCATTCCTACTGTGTCCTCGTTATGGAATCCTGCATCCATATTACTTTCCAGGTTGTTGGTTTACTAGGTTAGGCGGATATTTATTCTCCAACTTGTGAATGACAGTAAAAATTTATGCCCCAGAGTCAGAAGCTTGGGTGAGCCATTTGCTAGGGCCCTGAAAACCACCTTTCTCTGTCACACAAGCAGTTGTTGTAATCAAATTGGCTCCATGCCTAGAGCAGGCTGTGTGACTCAGTGACAGTTGCAATCAGAGCATGGAGTTGGAGACAAAGAAGTTATAGATCAGGAAATCACAGTGACGATGGCCAATTGGGATTGGATAGTTTTATATGAGTGGAGGGTTTTTTTTTTTTTAGGAATTTTTTTTCTTTATATATCATTCATCTAAGACACATTTAATCCTGTTTTGCATGAAATTGAAACAACTTTTTGTCCTACTAATTCTCTGTTCAAGTGATTCTGTGCTAAGGGAGAGTTCCAAATATTATAACAACCATTCAGCATTTCCAGTGATTTCAGATCTGTGCTTGGTAAGGGCATATATGCCTACTCTCATTTGGATTAGATCCACTTTTTAAAGTCACTTTGATTTTAACATCCGCCTCAGGCTAGATCCAACTCATTCTAGTGAAAATATAATTCATTTCCAAGAGAAATCTTAAATCAGAAGTTCTCAAGTATTTTGAAGTCCACAACATGTATATTTTGTTAGAAAATGATCAAGCACGTGACTTTCATCTATCTATCTAGTTATTGTAGTTATAAATGTATATGGCAAGTGAAAATAAAGGTACAGATTTGTAACTATTGATTAACTTAAAGGGGAAGGTGTAAAAATTTAGGGAAAAATAATAAGAGTGGGCAGTTGTGGTGGTTCTAATACAATTTATTTCTTCTCCTCTATAATATCAGTTATATGGTCAAACAATGTGGAACTACTCTGGTGATACCAGAGGCATCATCCTTATGCGGTTGGGTGGAATTGCTACACTATAGGGTAAGGATGAGTGTAACCTGGAGACATTCACAAAGAGACGGCTAGATTCTGAAATAGTCAAATGCTCTCACAGCCCCTTATCATGGAATGCTAAGGTTCTGTAGGGGGTAGATTGAACAAGCCATTGAGCAAGGCCAGGAGAATTGTAATACAGTCCAAGACAGATGTAATTGTGTGAAGATTAGAGCACATCACCCCAAAATGAAGAGATATTACTTGGGGAAAGAAATTGGAGTGATCACTGCATGTGATTCCATTGACCAGGTGCTTGAAAAGCCTTGTATGACTGGATCACTATGTTACCATCTCCCAGCCCATGGGATGTATACAATAATAAATTTTATTTTCCATTCCTCCCTCCCAAAGAAATTTGTTTTTGTAATGGTTCATTGTTTGAGGATGGAGATTCTGTATTTTATTAGGAACATACCTGTGTGCATTGAGCATGTCTCAATATCATCTGCAGAAGCATCATTTGATGAATATTTACTGAGCACCTATTATGTTCTAGATACTTCTTTAGGGTTTTGGAATACAATGATGAATAAAATGGACAAAGATGCATTTCCCCATAGAATTTACATTTCTGTGTGGATGACTGGCAATAAATACTAAATCTAATAAATAAGTAAATTGAATAGTATGGAAAAATAAAACAGTATAGCAGTATAAAGACTGGCACTATGTGCCTTACTGTGAAAGCAACATGAGCAAAGACTTGAAGGAAGTGAGAGTTAGATATGTAGCTATCTATAAGAAGGGCATTTCTAGAGAGAGGGAATAGTCAGTGTGGTCCTTATTTTCACATGGCTCACCATTTTATTTAAGGAGTAGTGTATGCTACTCCCTTGGAGATTATTTTATTCTACTTTATGGGGTTGGAAGAGAGATACACCTTTTCTTATTTCCTAACTAGGGTTCATAACCCCTAATGCCTTAAATATCCATAATTTTTGGCTTGGAAAGTAATTGTGACCACTCTTGGCCATACTTTATGGAGCTTGCCTGCCTCCTTCAAATGTAAAGCATAGGGAATGAATTCAATTGTGGGTTATTATTTTTTTTTCTGTTAGAACAATTTGGGAAGGAACAATTGTTGCACACTATCTATATTTATCAACTATAAGATGGATATAGCTTAAGAATAATTCGATCCCCAGAAATTTAACTGAACTTGGCAGCATCATAACTTCATAGTAAATGAATGATATGGAACACACACACACACACACACACATACACACACACCCCACACGTTTTCTCTATGTGACATTTCGTTACAAAATCTATTCTTCTTAATCTTCAAAGTACATGTGATGTATTGGTAATATATTTTTTTTAATTTTGTTTATTTATTTGAGAGAGAAAGAATGAGCAGGAGTGGGGAGAGGGAGAGAAGGAGAAGCAGACTCTCCACTGAGCAGGGAGCCTGACACAGGGCTCATGAAGTCCTGGGATCATGACGTGAGCCAAAGGCAGATGCTTAACTGACTGAGCCACCCAGGTGTATTTAATATTAAGTAGTTAATAAGCAATTAATATAATTATTTATATATATTTACAATATAAATTAAGTAATAAGCAATTTCAGATGCAGAAATGCTTTTTCAGGGGCGCCTGGGTGGCTCAGTGGGTTAAGCCTCTGCCTTCGGCTCAGGTCATGATCTCAGGGTCCTGGGATCGAGTCCCGCATCAGGCTCTCTGCTCAGCAAGGAGCCTGTTTCCTCCTCTCTCTCTCTGCCTGCCTCTCTACCTACTTGTGATCTCTGTCTGTCAAATAAATAAATAAAATCTAAAAAAAAAATTTAAAAAAAAATAAAAAAAAGAAATGCTTTTTCATGCCATATGATATTATGGCATCTTTGATATAAATGAATGAATAATAAAATCATTGACATAAATGATTGAACATACATACATACTATGCGTGAGCACACACACGTACAGGGGAAAAAAGAGACTCATTCCAATTTTGGAAATATAAATAAAAATAAAAACACCCATATCACTTGCCCAGACAGAAAATGCATTATTAGGCAAACCACAGAGATCATTAACAAACATTTAGTGGACTGTTGTTGGATCTGTTGGTGGATCCTGTGGCAAGGGTCCTTGTTCTACTGCAGAATTTGAAATAATTCTGCTTCCAGGGAGAGCACAATATAACCCCCACACCCCCACTCCCAGCACATACCGAGTGCATATTACTTGTCAAGGAATGTGCTCAGTGCAGGTACTTGCAAAATTGTATTATTGCAATATTGCATCATTTCACTCTGTGCAGTAAGCACTATTATTATCAACAGGTGAGAAAATAATGGTTCAAAGAACCTAAGAAACTTGTGTAAGATCTCAGAACTCATCGATTCTAGAGCAGGGATTTGAAAGCTGGTATTATTTCGAGGGCTTGCAGTCTTAACCACTGCAGTGTGTTGCTTGAGAAGGATCTCAGAAGTAGTGTGAGAAGACTGAAGTCAGGTGAAACCCAAGTTTAAATTTTATTTCTGTGTCTTATGTGGCCATTGACAAGTTTCTAATCTTCAAGACTCAGAGATTAACAGTATGCATACTAACGACTAATATAAACTATTTGTAGTGCTATAATATATAGCACTATATATATATATCTATATAAATATATATAAATATCTATAGATGTGGAGATCTATAGTACAGTATTTAATATGATAGATAATATTTACCTTGCCCAAATTGTTGTAAGATTGGAGATAATGAGCGTGCCTGCTGCATAGTTGCTACTCCATAAATGACAATTGTGATTTAACTGTTATCTCTGAGTCTGAACAGAATCCTAGAAGAAGAAAACCACGCCAAATTCAGAGTGCTCCTACCATTTCCTTTTCTCACTAACCAGAGCGACTGGTGATTTACTTGATAATTTGTTTCTAGAATCAAGTGTAACCATTGCCAGAGGGAAGACCAGGGAGTGCATGCTCCTTCTGCATTTTGTACAGCTTAGAAAATGAAGCCCATTAATTTAATTTACACCAGAGTTTTGGCACCATGGAAAGTCTTCCTCTGGAGGAAAGAGACAACAAGCTAATGTCCCAAGGAGGGAGAAACAATTAGCTAATTCATGAACTAAGGTTGTAGTTACAGTATACGATTTTAGCCAAAGATAGTCATTTGTTAGCTTAAATAACACCAAACCAAGATTACCAATGTTACTAGAGAAAGTGCTCCTTAATGATAGATCAAGCCCTAAGTAATAAAATTGAAATCCAGAGATGTTTGGGATGCTCAAGGATGTTAGGATTTACATAGATGATTTTGCAATAAAGATGGGAAATTAAGCCCCAAACAAGTCATTTTCCTGAACAATAGAAGTATAAACAGAATCCTAATTAATAAGTAGTCTAGTAATTTTTGAGGAGATAATATGATGTCAGAGCTGGAAGAGGTTTCAGAGCTCTTTAACACACACACACCCTTTTTTTTTTAAGGTGCAGAAACTGAAAACCAGAGAAAGGAAATGCTGTAGCCAGTTCCACACGATACAGTAAAATATTTCTCCTCCTGATTTGCTCCTGGGTGAGGTGACAGGGCTTAGTAAGAAGCATAGTTTATAGGGACTCATGAAGCCAGGGGCCTTGCTAAATTTAGATTTGGTTCCTGCTTATGTAATTTTCCTTGTGTTTTCAATTATTTATACAAATACATTATTTATATATGTCTGGAACTTGTGCTTTTAGCACTCAATAAACAGGAATAATTTATAGGATTATGGAGTGCTTCCTGTTCTTACCTTTCAGAATGTGTTCTTTTGCATTGTTAATTAATTGTTGTATTCGGTTGTATGCAACTTCCTTTCCCAGCAGCAGTATTGTGGTGACATTTAAGTAGAGAGAGCTGTGCTAGAATCCACCTTTACCTTCATACTCAGAGTCCAAAACCCAGGCTAATTATCCTATCAGCCATTTCCCAAACATAGCTATTTATGGGGGGTGGGGGGTGCTCAGTGACATGACCTAGCAGATCACATTCCCTAAGAAGAGAGACCATACTGACAGAGAAAGCAGATTTCCAGTCTTAAATAGAGGTTGTTTCTGCTTCGAGTTTCTGCTTCGCCTCTCCCTTTTTTAAAGTCAAGTTCTTGACATCCTCCTTCCTCTTTCTTCTGTTATCACCTTTTTTTAATTCTTGCTGCCTTGCCGTGACTCCAGGTGCTGATACCATCCTGGCTAGTGGACTTGGGTCTAGATTGTCTTGCCAAAAAGGATTCCTGATTTTTGCCTCTTTCCCTGCACTTCCAAGTGTCGCCTTGACTGACCCCCACCCCCCATCCTCGGTTCTCACCTTGTTTTGGATTTCTGAGGGTTTTGCCCCGTAGTCCACACGGCTGAATGACAGCTGCCAGGAAGAACTTGTATGGAAAGAGGCCTGACAGGGCTGGGTGAGGTGCCAGTGCATGGCCCCCGCTTCGGCCCTTTTTCTTCATTGCCTCCTCAGCATCTCTAAGAGCCATGTGGGAAGAGGTCCTCAGGTGTTTCTTCCTGAGCCCGGAGGGATATAGGTTTGTAATCCGTTTTTAGAAGAGTAAATAAGAGCTACCTAATCTTTCCGCTGTGGAAAGGGAGGACAAAGTGAGATGGGCTGTCTCTTTTGCTACGTTCTCTTTAGGGCATGAGGTCTTCAGCTCTGGCTTGGGCCTGGGACCATGGTCTTTCCTGGGTTCCTTCCATCTCTCTCTCTCTCTCTTTTTTTTTTTTTAAAGATTTTATTTATTTATTTATTTGACAGACAGAGATCACAAGTAGGCAGAGAGGCAGGCAGAGAGAGAGGAGGAAGCAGGCTCCCCGCTGAGCAGAGAGCCCCATGCGGGGCTCTATCCCAGGTCCCTGAGATCATGACCTAAGCCAAAGGCAGCCGCTTAACCGACTGAGCCACCCAGGTGCCCCCTGGTCTCTCTCTTTGATGGAGCCACCAGGTGAGCAGCCCACTGTCATACCATTTAATCTGTAGGCAAGAAGCAACCTTCCCAGAGTCATGAGTGTTTATGAGAATAGAGAGCAAATACATCATTGACATGAAAGACTACTGTGATATAAACAAAATAATTCTTAGGAAAAGAGCTATTGAGGGAAATTCCTCTCTCTCTCTCTCTTTTAAAGATTTATTTATTCATTTTAGAGAGAAGAGGAGGAGGGGCAGGGAGGAGGGAAAGAGAAACATAAGCAGACTCTGCGCTGAGCACGGAACCCAACGAGAGGTTTGATCTCACAATCCTGAGGTCATGACCTGACCAAAACCAAGAGCTGGACGCTCAACCGGCTACGCGACCCAGGTACCCCTCTCTTTTCTAAGCATTGCCAACAATTGGTTTTCTACCTCGTGACGTAAAACATAGTTGTCAGTCATAATACTAGGTGTCCAAATGTATTGAATGAAAGGTGGATGGGGAGATGGAAGAGCATCTCATTGAAGATGTGGAACTCTCCAGACCTGAGCTTGTTCACGCTAGGAACTCCCTGTAATACTTCGTATCCGTGGAAGGAGCCCTGAAAGCAGTTTTAAAGCCTTAAGGGACACACCTGGGGATGCCTAGTTGCGTGGGACTGACTGGCCAAGGCCCTGGCTGTTGGGAGCCTACCTCTCCCGGCTATTTGTTTTCCAGCGCACTTCAATGGGATAAATGACAGAAGGTTCTGGTGCCCTTTGCGGCCAACTAGGTGGCTGGGGAACTCCACCCAACCTAGTGGATTAGGCCAAAGAGGTGTTAGGTAACTGTGTTAAAGGGGGAGGAGAGGATTCTGAAAAGGATCCTTCAAAAGCCTTGGGGCAAAGAGTTTTCATAAATTAATCTGGCTACACAATGTGTTTTAGCTCCATATTTAAATTTTAAGAGTGATTTATGTTTATCATAAAAGATGCAAAAAAAAAGGGCTGAGTAAAAGCAAAGCCCCCCGCCCCTCCACGTGTGTGCGGCCCGCTCCGCTGACAGTTTCTTGCTGGTCGTTTCAAAAATGTGTAATGTAGGGCACCTGGGTGGCTCAGTGGTTTAAAGCCTCTGCCTTCGGCTCAGGTCATGATCCCAGGGTCCTTGGATCAAGCCCCGAATTGGGCTCTCTGCTCAGCGGGGAGCCTGTTTCCTCCTCTCTCTCTGCCTGCCTCTCTGTCTACTTGTGATCTCTGTCTGTCAAATAAATAAATAAAATATTTTTTAAAAAATGTGTAATGTATATAGAACTGGTGTATCCAAGGGGCTGAACTGAATGGGGGTGAAATCAGAAAAGTTCAAAGCATGCTATGAACCCTCTTAGACATTACCTTGGGCAGATCCTGTAGCTTTTCCAAACAGGTGTGGAGTTAAAAACAGTCTTTCATTTTCAAAGAGATTGAAAAGGTCAATTTGATCAAAGTCAAAGTTGCCTCTTGGGGCACCTGGGTGGCTCGGTCAGTTAGGCATCTGCCTTCAGCTCAAGTCGTGATCCCAGGGTCCTGGGATTGAGGCCCGAGTCGGGCTCCCCACTGAGCCGGGCATTGATTATTGCTTATCCCCCTCCCTCCGGCCCAGTCCCCTGCTCTTTCTCACTCGTTCTATCAAATAAATAATTTTTTTTTTTTAAGTTGCTTCTTTATCCAGTTAGACATTTCTTTCCTTCCCCTGAGTTTAGACTTGGTCCTGGTTCAGAAGCCTCCAGGGAGACAGAGGAATGTGGGATGTGGCTTTTTCCCCTCCTTCACGTTGCTTTTTCACACCCTGGGCCCCTTGCTGAACCCTGCTGCCCCTGGCCACTCAGGACTGGGCTGTGGAGGCCAGATGAGAGGTAAAAGGACAGGCCTTGCTCACCGGGTGCTTCGTAATCAGACATCTATGCCCTCTGGATGGTGGAGAGCTAGTGCTGGCTGCTTCACGCATGGGGTGGTTCTAAGGGCTTTATTCGGACACTCTCTCTGCTCTGTCAGGGACTCTGCTCTTTGTTCTCTGACCTGTTCTCTGTTGTGGAGATGCTCTCTTCGCCTCTTCTCTCGTGACTCCCCCAAATCTCAGATTTCAGCTTGTTCACACTGGGAATGTGGGCAGCAGTGCAATCTTGTGGTTCCTCTCCTCTCCCAGAATGTTTCTGTTAGGGTTATCTTGCCCCAGCAGATAGGGCTCTGGGGCAAGATCTTTTTAAGATGGCATAGCCTGGCTGCCTTCCAGAGCGATCTCTGAGCCTCTGGGTAAACCTGGCATTGTTGCCCTATCGAGCCCTATAAGAATGGCGGCCACTCCCACCACGGCCCTCTTTCTTCGCTCTGCTGTTCCGTGTTGTTCTAGACAACCTCTGGCCTTTAGCCTTTTCTAGGAAAGAGGCAGACCCCTCATTCCGTGCCCCTAAGTTCTGGGGGACACAGATTCAGCTCACCCAAGGGCTCTCTCACATTCTATCAAAAGAGAAGCATGGAGGGACCTTCTGAATTTTTGCAGCTTGGCAAGCAACGAGACTGGAGTGAGAGATTTTGTTTTTTTTCTCCATCAGCCAAGCCCTTTCCACTCTCCAGGGGTTTCTCTTTCTTTCTCCCTCTCTTGGCACTTCATTCAACCTCCCTCATGAGAAAGGGAATCCATGGAACTAAGTGCTATTAGGCCAAAAACACTTCTCCGAGCTCTCCTTTTCTTTTTCACTCTAACATCCCCTTTTTTTGTTTTTAAGATTTTATTTATTTATTTGACAGAGAGAGATCACAAGTAGGCAGAGAGGCAGGCAGAGAGAGAGGGGGAAGCAGGCTCCCCGCTGAGCAGAGAGCCCGATGCGGGGCTCTATCCCAGGACCCTGAGATCATGACCTGACCCGAAGGCGGAGGCTTTAACCCACTGAGCCACCCAGGCGCCCCTCACTCTAACATCCTTGTAGATAGAGATTGAAGATGGGTGATGAGCTAAGGGTCACAATATAGGGTTTTGTTTACCTTTTAGTAAGTTCTGAATGGATAATTCAGATAATAGAGTATCTCTAATTAGAATATGGGGGAATATGTCCCTTACTATTATTAATGTTGAAACCTCAGCCCAGATGCTGATAGAATAGGAAGTCCATTTAAGCAACACACACACACACACACACACACACACACACACACACTTCTAGGTATTAGAGATCTTTTCTTAACCTCAAATGGGAGTTGAAATATGTTTATTGTTATACAATGTTTCTTAAGAACATGTCTTAGACAACTTGAATTATCAGTACTTATGGGTCTCCTGAAGGATTGCATTAGATAGCTGTTTCTAGATTTCTGTTACGACAATGATGGAGTGAAGAGTCTTTGTATACTTTAAGAGCATATCTGCAGAAAAAAATTCCTAGAAAAAGAATCCCTTCAAATTCACAAATTAAATTTTAATATATGTTGTCAGTTGCCAACTGTTTATGTTTTCATTCTCACCATTAGAATGTAGAAAATCCATTTCTCCATACCTCCACTAATCAGGGGGTTTAAGAAGCATTTAAATATGTCAATTAGATAGGTTAAAAAAAAATGGGCATATCAACATTATTTCAGTTTATAGTTCTTCAGTTATGAGTGTGGTGGAACATCTTTCTATATATTTGTTGGTCTTTTCAGTCTTTTTTCTGGGTTGCTTATTTATTTCCTTTGCTCTTTTTTGAATTCATGATTTTCATATTGATTTTTAAAGAGTACCTTGTATGTTAAAGACAGTTGCTTCTTTCTGATAAGTGAAATGAAACATTCATTGTTCTTCTTTGACATGTTTATTTTGTATGTATCTTTTATTTTCTTCTTGTAAAGAAGTTTTACAATTTTATGTAGATAAATCATTCAGTTTTTCCTTTGTAGCATCTGGATCTGATGACATCGTTGAGAAAGTCTCCAAGTTTCTAAAAACATTCCCATTTTCTTCTAGTGTTTTCATGCATCTTTTTTTTTCTTCTTCTTCTTTTTTTAAGATTTTATTTCTTTGACAGAGAGAGATCACAAGTAGGCAGAGAGGCAGGCAGAGAGAGAGAGAGAGGGAAGCAGGCTCCCCACTGAGCAGAGAACCCGACGCAGGACTCAATCCCAGGACCCTGAGACCATGACCCGAGCCAAAGGCAGAGGCTCAACCCACTGAACCACCCAGGCGCCCCCCCCTTTTTTTTAACATTTAAGTCATTGATCCTTGTGGAATATGTCTTAGGGTAAGTGTAAGCTTCTTTTGCACTTAACAAAGCAAACTTTACTTCCTAGATTTCTCTAACTTCTTTTTCTCTTCCTCATATCACTGAATGAAAATTGAAGTTATACTCAAGAATCTCTCTTCAGATGCATAACTTCTCACATAGTTAAGCACAGGCAAAAAAAATTTTTTTTTTTTGTTTGAAAATATGCCCACTGCCCACTTGCCAGGATTCTTAGCCTGTCTTTTTTTCTGGGCATTTGTCCCTTGTACCGGTGTGTATTTTCACAGCAGTTCTAATATATTTTCAAACTCAGTGGTGAAAGAGGTGAACTATTGGCTCCTCCCCATTTTTACAGTGGAAGCCAGGAGAGGGGAAGTAAAAGGCCCAAGGTCACAGAGCCATTTAGGGTGTCGAAATCCAAGGTTCTGAGCCACCTAGCCAGTTGCACTAACCATCAGGCAACATCATGTACAAAGCACAGGTAGAAAGCATTCCTGTTCTGATTGCATCACTCACTAAATTACATAATCCACAACAAAAACAGCTAGAGGGCATTGGATGGGGTAGAGCTTAGCCCATTAAAATGCACAGATGTTTCAGTGAATTGGGAAAATGGCCTGCTCATAGAGATCATATATAATACTTGACAACGTGAGTCAGACTTGGGCATCATTCAAGATTAATCTTGTGCCCTTCATGAAATAGCTGATTGTTTTGACTTGTTCCTCTCTGCCTGTTCCAAGTTGCCTGACAGTGTGTTATAGAGACAGTCTTGCTGTTCTGAAGCTCGATTCTCAAATGCTGAATTATGGAGTCCATTTAGAAGTTCAGAAGTTGTGTTTGGAGAGGCAGGAATCCAGCAAAGCTTCTAATTTTTCCATGATGATTGATGGATTTGGAGCAGTCTTCAGGGGCGGCTGTCTAATGCTAAGTGTTCAGTGTGTGCCAGCTTTGTCACCTTACACGAACCCTGTAACCACCTTTTCTCCCAACCTCATCTTCACAGGCTGCCTCTGAGGGAAGGAGAATGTCTGACTTTGGAAGCTGGGAGAGACCAGAGGGAGGAGGGTGGGCAGGGGCGGTAAGGAAGCACCAAAGAAAACTGGCCTGTGTCTTAATTACCTGGCAGCCTCCCTGCTTCAGTTTCATAGATCATTGGATTTGTCCCAGAAAAGTTGTTTTGCAAAGGGTGTGTGGAGTAGTGTGGGCCCTCTGGTGAATAGGATACTCCTTCCCAGCAACAGGATATGAGAGAGTTCAGCACCAGGAAGATCCCCGTGTCCAAAATGGTGGGGAGAAGTCGGAAATGGTCTCTGTCTGACCAGCTGCTATTTTCTCTAAACTCAAGTGGCTCTGGGGATTGGCTCCAGCACCTCATCATACTGGGAGACTGTGTTTAATCCTAGGTGCCTGAAGTTCTTCAGTTAGTCTGTGGTTTATGTGGTCAGTGCTGACAGCACCAGCTAAGTTGGTGTTACAAGCAGGGATTGTGTTTGTCATAGAAATGGTTCATTCCTTGATGTGCTTTCAAGCGCTGTGTCCTATGAATCCTGTTGGCAAGAAAACCGTCCTCCACCCTAGCACTTAGTTAATAAATATGGCTTGAAAAGCAGCCAAAAATGCATATGTTTGCTGTGCTGTTAGATTCCTTCTGGAAAGGGAAGAGCTCTTCTGAGTGTGATGCACAAAAGATTCTATTAATTAGGAGAACTTTGAATGCCTCCCTATAGAATAAAACAAAAAGAATCACCTACATTGCTACTCTCCCAGTTTCTTTGGAGGATGAAGTTTATTGCTCTTGCTTCGAGCAGAGAAACCGCCTCTCTGACCCCGGTTGTCTCTCTTGTCCTCGCGCTGTGCACACATAACTATTCATTAATGTCAACAAGACTTATGACTGCATATCCGGTGGGGTGGAGGCGAGGGGACTAGATCCCAAAGTCAACATCTTCGCAATACATCCCAAGATGAAAGCGATCGGCATCCCATTACTCTTTAGTAACTAACAGAAAACAAAGTAGAGCATTCAGGACACAGGTTAAAGATGAAGAAGAAGACTGTCATTTTCTCCGCCTGCATTGTGTCCTATATACGCCAGACTCCAAAGCACTTCAAGTCGAACTTGTCCCTAGGTATAGTTGGATAGGATCATCAGAGCTCACTTGGAAATAGAATTTCTCCAAAGAAAGGTAAGCTCCCGGGAAGCCCAAGGTGAAAAGATCAGCCACCCGGGCAGGAACCAGGTGCTGAAAATTCAGAAGCTCCCATGAGAGAGAGTATAATCAAAGAAGATGTGTGTTGGATGAAGGTGCCAGGGAGGGGTCTTGATGCCTCTGAGGAGAGAGAGGGATTTCTTGGCTGCTTTCTGCCTTGATGAGTTTGTAGTTTACCCAGGAGGGCTCCTAAGAAAACCGAGTCTCAACTCTAAGAACAGTGCCTTCAGCCTCCCATCTTCATTAGAGGGATAGTACATTCCTTTATCCTTTGTTCATTGCACTGTATATTCTACCTTAAAGGGTGACTCTCCACCTTCTTCCACTCTGAGCTCTATGTGGCGGACGTCTGTGGACTAAATCACCTGGGCTCCCTTGCCTCTGGCTTCCGTTTGGGTTTGGCTGACGAGAGAGACTGGCAGGAAGTCAGAGGGCGGCAGGAGAGAGAGGTGGATCTACTTTTTCCCCACGGCCCTTCCTGCCAGGCCTCAGGTGATTCGTGGCTGCGTTCTTCTAGAAAAGGTCACAGCTCCTGTCGAGACCCTTTCCTACCATGTGGGTCTCACTGGGATTCAGCAACCACTTCCTCCCAGTGCCCTTCAGGCCAAGGATTGCTGGTGGTGTTCCTCTCTTGCTAGCCCAGGGATGTTTCACCATCCTCTGTCAATCTTCTTTAACCATAATTATTCTGTGTTACATCCTTAGTGAGTGGGCCATCTGTTTTGTGCAAGCACAATGACATGGACGTCTATCCATATCAGCAAGGCTGCTTAGAATAGGGAGCAAGCCGCCAGCCCCTGACCTGCATCCAGCAGTCATATTCTATAGGAACTGTGAGCTCCTGGTAGTTGTTCTACCTTTGGAGATGTTGTTCGCAGGCCCCCATTTTTGAATGGTCACTTTGTGCGATGCTCTGCTTCTGTCCTCTGGCCACGTGAACTGCTCAGTGGCAGCCTCTCCACTCTCTTCCTTGCTTTTGATGATTAAGTAAGTGTTTCTTATGAGGCAGGTGCTGTGCTGAGCTCTTTACCTATGCAGTTTAATCCTCACGATCCAGAGTTACTACCTTTATCCTCATTTTGCAAATGAGAAAACTGAAACTCAGGAAAAGTTGCTGAAGATCACACAGCTGGGAATAACAAGGATTCAAATCCTGTTCTGCTCTCAGCTACAGGCTAGCTGGTCCTTTGACTTGGTTCTCAGAGCCCAGTGTAATTGCATGCCACGTTTCTATATATACTGGTGCTTTTTCCGTGTTTTGCAAACCATGGGGACATTCTAGCGGTTCAGATTTCTCACTGGGCTTCTAGTCCTGGCCCGTGTCCTGCTCCTCCCGATCTGGAACTTGACCCCTGTTTTAGTCTGCTGGGGCTGCCATAACAAAATACAGCAGACTGGATGGCTTCAACAACAGAAGCTTATCTTCCATAGTTCTTAGAAGTCTAAGATCCAGGTGTTGGCGAGACAGGTTTCACTCTGAGTCCCTCTCTGTCAGTGTGCAGGTGGCCACCACCTTGCTGTGTGCTCGCATGACCTCTTCTTGATGTGCATGAAGAGAAAGAGTGAGCTCTGTTGCTTGTTCTTCTTCTTATAAGGATATAGATTCTTTAGGATTAGAATGACCTTACATAAACTTTACTACTTCCCTAAAGGCCACATCTACAGATATAATTACATCATGGGGGTTAGGGGTTCAATGTACGAATTTGGGAGTTGCAGCAGGGACCCAAATCAGATCATTATGGCCTCTCTTCCTGGGAACCTGGATTTAACATTCATTCCTGACTCATTGTGTCAAAAATGAAAATCAGACCCTCTTGGGTAGGAAAAAAAATTCCCTATCCCTCATACCTAGAAGGAAATGAATCTTTCCAAATTTTTATAAATGAGCATAAATATTTTTTTAAATGCCAGGATTTGGAAATACCACTTAAATCAAACTCAGTTTAAAGTACACACATATGAGGAGTTTGACAGAATATTCATAGTTAGAGCATTCTACCCCAACTTCAGACAGACCAGCATTACATCATCTTGGGAAGATGTGTTCTATACCATATTTAACCATTCTGTGTTGAATTTATACAGTTCTGAAGAATCCAGGGTTTCCTTCTACAAGATGAGAAGGGCATGGAGACAAGAGCTGATAGTCATGCATACAATGGATTGGGGGTGCTCAATTAGGAAAGGAAAACAGTGGAGAGATGGGGTGGATGAAAAGTTTTGTCCTTTGAAAAACCTTTTTTGTGATAAATCATAAGATGAAAAGTGTGGTCATATAAGCAGTTTACCTCCCTTTCCCTACTATCGTTCTATTCCTGTAAATCTGGTCAGCTATTTAGTTTGTGCTCAGTTCTACCTCTATAGAAGGAAGTGGATTTGCTATCCACAGTGGTCTAGATAGGAGTGAACTAGTTCCCCAAGTAAAGTAGGCATTTGATGATTAGGAATCTTCAAACTTCAGGTTGTCTTAACTCTAAATAACTGGCTAATCTAGTAGAAATTCTGAGCTTTCCAGAAGAGCAATTTATCACTTGGTTTGGAGAAAGAAAATCAGTATGTTTTTATACATAGAGAAAAGGGGTATAGAACATTTTTTAGAATGATTTGCCATATGTGTGTGTGTGTGTGTGTGTGTGTGCGCGCGCGCGCGCGCACTTAAGTCAGCACTTAAGTCAGCACTTAAGTCAGCATGTGTGGTTACATGGTATATATCAACACAGATGAGTCCTTATGCTTTGTTTTGCTACAATATACACTGTAGAAAGGAAATTAATTAATACTTAAGGTACTGGCCATTGATATGGGGACACATTTAAGAGCAGGCAGTCCAAAACATTGGTTTCCCCAAAGTGTTGCGTATATTTTGAACCGAGAAAATAATAGAAAGAAGGAAAAAGTTTGAGGTCCCTGGATAGTTACAGGTCTGAGGCAACTGGCTTCCGGGATATGTGAGGCAACAATCCTTCCTGAGATACATAGATAAGATGTTATCACACTGGTGTGTCCTGGTATTATTACTGGTGTGGAAAATCCTGGTCTGCTATTACTCCAGTTTTTTCAGAAAGCAGAGCCCACAGTCTGTCTCAGACACCCCATTCAGTTTATACTTCTCTCAATCACAGAGCTCACTGTACGGTCTATCACCAATGCTAAGGCGAAGCCATTGTGTCTTGTTCCAACTACAGTGAAGCTAAAAATCAGCTAGTCTGCACAATGACTCTCATCACTGAAAATGTTCTCTTCACTTTTCAAATATGCTGCCTCTCTCCAAGCTATAAAAAGACAAGGAAAAAAAAGAAAACAAAACATGGGTGTGGCCTTAGTTTGAATATCTTTAGAAAGCCTCTGACTTTTACCTTTTGCTCACTTTCTCAAATAAGGGGAAACATGGACACAACATCAGAGCATGTTATTTTTTTCCCCCCCTCATAAGCAGAAGGGAAAGGTTTTGTGAATTAAAAAGTCAAATGCTAATGTCGTGGGGGAAATCATGGCTCATCTCACCAACGCAGCTGGTATGGTTAAACTGTAATACAAAATTCCTATTTCTTCACAGAGGCACAAAAGTATCACAGGGAGGTTGCTTACATGAGATGTCTTTTTTCCTTTTTTTTTTTTCTTTTCTTTTTTAAAAAATGAGTGTGGGAGAAGACTTTCAGTTCTTAGATGTTGGCCTTTATAACTTCCTCGTTGAAATGGTGAAGTTTCAAAGTCAATGGTTCCCTCAGGGAATTTCCTTGACAAACTAAACAGTTCTTGCCTTATTCTTCTAAGGCAGGAAGCTTTCAAGGGGGGAGGTCTCTCAGCCACACCTCTTCCCAGAACATCTCATCTCTCTACTCTGGAATGTGGGACCTATGGGGCCTGTGATAGGTGGGAATCCTGGAGAATACAAAGCCCATTGTACCTCTTCTGAAACTATTTTGTCTGTTCAGACACTGTCTAGATTGAGCTCATGTCCCAACAAAGATGCCATGATCTATGGGAGCAAGTGCATTTGGGAGTAGATTCCAAGTATATCTGGATTAAACAATTTGCTATTCAAAACCTGGAAGGGTCAAAACCTCACTTTTTTACCTGTACCAATAGGTGCTTGTGACAGTTAATTTTATGTATCAACTTGACTAGGCCATAGTACCCAGGTATTTGCTTGAACATCATGCTAGATGTTTCTGTGAAGGTGCTTTTTAGATGAGATCAACATTTAAGTCTGTAGATGTTGACTAAACCAGATCACCCTCCTTAACATGGGTGGGCCTCATCTAATCAGTTGAGGGTCTCAGAGGAAAAGAAGATGGACCTCTCCCAAAGAAGAGAAAATTCTGCCAGCAATTGCTTTTGGACTCAAATAGCAACTCTTCCCTGGGTCTCCAGTCTGCCAGCATTCCCTGCAGATTTTGGATTTGCCAAACTTCTACAATCATATGAGCCAATTCCTTAAAAATGTCTATGTCACACACACACACACACACACACACACACACACACACACACACATATCCTATTGGTTTTGTCTTTCTGGAGAATCCTAATATGGCACTCTATATACCTGAAAACTTGACACCTGTTTGTGGAATGCTTGCATTATACCTTGATAAATGAAGAATACTGTTTTTTTCAGGCTGTGGTTCCTTATGAGGCTGCTATGAAACATGCAGTCATAGGAGAGACTGCAGGTATTGTGATCAACTCTCACATCTTTCTTGACTTTCTAAAACTGTTATGTTATTCCCAGGCTTAAAATTCTTTACTGCTTCCAAGATAAAGGTCAAAATGAATACGTGGCCCATGAGTAATGTGATCATATGGTTACCCAAAAGGGGGCAGTTTTGAGGATTAAGGAGAGTGAGTCAGTAGGATCACAGTTTCTATAAGACCTTGTTCTGGCTCCTACCTCATCTCCTCTAGCTCCACATTCCCCTCCATTCACGCTGCTTGGGCGCCATGCTTCTTCCTGTGACGAGGCCTGTGTACCTGCTGATCTCTCTGCCTGAATTCAACCCCTGCCAAGTACCCCCAACTGTGCCCAGCTAATGCTTCCTCATCCTTCAGATTCAGCTCCACACCATCCACTTAAGGAGGCCTCCTCGGTTCCCTGAATGAGGCTGATATGATCTCAGAGCAGCATGCACCTTTCTTTGGTGGCACTTTCCATTTTGTAACTACCTTTTAATTTTTATTTGGGTCATTGTTGGATTCACGTCTGTCTACCTGACTTGGCTATAGACTTCATTAGGACAGGGATTTATTTTATCTGTGGTTCCAATGCTTAGGTGCTGTCACATAGGAAATGTGCCAAATGTTTCTTGAATAAATGAAATAGTAAATCCGAACCCCTTATGAATGAAATGTTATTTTCACAGGCTATAGTTGAGGAGACACAACATCATTAACATGGTGGTAAAAACAGATCTAGGTTCCGTAGACTCAGACTGTGCACTTTCCACTATACCAATCTGCCTTTCTCTGCAGCCTGCAGAAACCAAAGGCAAAATGATTTAAAGAAAACCTTTCAATCCATGGTCTTCTCTCTCTGCTTTATCTCTAAAAACACATCCCAAGTCTTGACACTACTATGAGAAATAAGAAATCTATGTGTGTGGTTTAGTTTGGAACCAAACTTAGAGTAATTTTATGGCAATCGTGGTACCTATTGTCTCTGAATAATCAAGCTTCGTAGTGAAGCATATCACTTGAAGGTGAAAATAAGCATGTGAAAAATTTCCTTTGACCCAGATTTGAGGAGGCGAAAAACTCTCACAAAGGAAAGAATCAGACAGAACATACAACACCTTCACATTTCATAAAAATAGAGATTGAAAATCACATCTCTCCAAGTTTTATACAACTCCAAGTTGTCTCAGATACAATTCCAACAGATCAGAGCAATTGATTTTAATTGATTCCTAAACAGCAATACCAAACGTGTCCAGGGTAGCAGGTGGGTAATTCCATTTCGTTTTAGAAACACAACAGCTTAAGCATTGTGCAATCTTCCCTGGGTGTCGTGTCCTGAGCAGACAGCTCAGACGGGGGAACGTGCAGAAATCGAATCAAAACCGCCTTAAAAGACAGTCTCCTGAATTTCAGACCCACAAGGCGGTCTCACAGCCAAGTCTGAAAGACTTGAAAAAATAGGATAAGATTGGAAGTGCTGACACAAGCCCAGCAGAGAGAACGGCCTCACTTTATTGCAGCAACAATCAGAGCCACAGATGAATAATTTGGGGGCTGCGCATGAATCCTCAAGCCGCTTGTACGTGACTTGAGACTAAGCCACCGAAACCGACAGAACTCGGCCATGTACATCGTGTGTACATTCCTTCTGAACAGGGCCCATGATCACATTCCTAACAATTACACTGTTCTCCAAAAGATCTCAACTAAGTCCTAACATGTTAAGAATGCTCAGGGGGAAAAAACAACAACAGTGGAGAATTTTGCTTCTCTGTTACAAAAATAGAAGGAGGGGCTTAGGGCAACAACAAGTTAAGACTTTTTCAAGCATCTGCTACTGAGGTGAAGGAAACGGGTAAATACGTTATTCTCAGGTGTGTTTAGGGTCAGCATGATGGCAGAGAAGTACCACTACTTTAGGAAAAATCGTTTTGGTAATATCCACGCTTCTGCAGGTTATCTCTCGAGGCATGTATCTTACCGTGGGCTGAATAACAGACTTTTGTGTTTTTGGTTTACTTTCCACGTCTGCACTCCTGCCCCCCAGCCCTTGAGACTCGAGTTGCCTGAGTTGCTTTAGCTCAGGAGATATGTTTTATTATTCTTCCGATCCCATAAAGCACTCAGTAAACAGCAGTGAGCACAGCAAATGCAAAATACTCATTGACTGACCTCGATTCGACTTAGTAACTGGCGACCTATGCAATGTGAGATGTGGGCAGAGGAAATGTATTCTGGCGGATAACATAATGACAACTCTCGAAATTGATAGAGCCACCTGGAGCTGAGATTCTTCGTGTGTTTTATTATTAGCCTCTTGAACGCGAGTGCTCTTAGCCTAGCCCAGGTCACCCGTCACACCAAATCAGCAGCAGTGTTTTTCCCTTTGAAGGAGCACTAAGAGCCTAGAGTTAACAACACGCTCACCAGAGCGCAGCCTCTGCTGTTCGGGAAACGGAGATTTGAGTCCCGGTGTTGCCAGTTCCTGATTGTGTGACCTTGGGCAGATTTCTTCATCTCTCTAAGGGAAACGTCTAGACGAATTCCAAATTTCTATGGCCAGCGGGTGTTTCATGGGCTTGCAGCATGAGTTTGCGTGGGTGAGCTGGATTCATTTAAAGGCACCAGGACGGGACCGATTAGAAGCCCTAATCCATCTTTTTCCACAACAGGGAGTTCTCCAGAGGAGTGGGACTTGGAGCTGGGTCTGTGACTTCAGCATTATCTGTTATTCTAATTTTATGTGGGGAAGTAGGGTAGTGACTAGCAGTCAGCCACCGCGCCTGGATTCGGAAATTGTTTCTTGTACATGTAAAGTTCGTGGCCATCCTGCACATGCACCCTATGAAATCCCAAACCTTTGCTGTGGAGGTTGCTGCTGGGAACCCCAGTATTACCTCCACACCCTTGAACTGTGAAAGAACGGTGGAAACCCCCAGATGCTGCTTCTGCTGTAGTGACCCATCCTAGGAAATCACCATGCTCTCTGCCCTTTTCGGCTCTTTAGGATTAGGGAAATGGCATTCACTGACATTTCTGAGAAGTTCCTGTGAATCATTCTAGAAATTCCAGGTTGCAGGTTAGATTAGTACCTCACCGTACTAATGCTTTTAAGCTCTAGCCTACACAGTTTGACACTCCGTATACATTTATGCAGTTGACGAAATGTCACCAGTGGTACATAGTTACGGGGGCTGCTCCTGGGAAGAGGTTATCCTCATTTTAGAGACAGTTTGAAAAGGACACCTCGAAGGGAAGCTTCTTGCCGCAGCCCATGTAGTGCGCACACAGTGGGGCAGTGGGCTCAGGATTTTAAGTCCTATTTATCTGATGTCCCAGACAAGTCTTTTCCGGATTAGAAAGTGAGGGAGCAGCAACATGGCACAGCCTTCCTGCGGTCACTCTTGCGGAAAGGGGTTGCATCATCTGACTCTCTGGAAGTAAATTTCCTTAAAAAAAAAAAAAGAAAAGAAAATTAGTGGGAATTCTTATGACAAAGGATGCAGCATTTTAACAACACTGCATGATTCGGTGAATCCTTTCAGAGATTACTTACATCATAGGGATTTCCCTCAGGCCATGCCAGTCATGGGATAGATCATGACAAACTGATTCTTCTGCTCCCCTTGCTCCTCCCCTGTGGGAACTTCGAACTCAGTCCAGTCCTTCCCTCTGCTCAGAAGGGGAGGGGAGTCCTTGAGGGGTACGTGTCTTAGGAACGGCAGTCTTTCCTACACACTTTGTCTCTGGGCCTGGTAATGCCAGCGTTTCCTGACCTGGTCACAGGGCCATGGGCCATTCTTGTCTGCCCTGTCTTGGATGCCTCAAAATTCCACCTGTCAATGTACACTGCTTTTCTCGTCTTTATTTCCAGTAGATGTGGCCGTTGTCTCTACTACAGAAAACAAGAAGGATAACTGACCCCATGAGCAAGAATCTTGGTCAGAGATTCTTCTCTTCTTGCATCCTGTATCAGCCAGTCCCACGTAGCTTTCTTTTTGAGGAGTGAGGACCCTGAGAGCCATGCTGATGTGTCCTCCTTTCCTCCCTTCAAGACAGACTCAAGACCTCTTCTTCTGGATATTTCTTCCCACCTCTATTAGTAGGTTCCTTCCAAAAGAGAACAAGTACTTTTGGGGGGTTGGGGGGATGGATGGGACAGGTGGCTTTGGTTATACTTGCTTGAAAAGTTATCAGTATACAAAACAAGGAAATTTTCATATCTATTTGTAACCTTAGCTCTAGTTCCCTATGAGGTTTTTGCTGCGTTTCAATTAGCAGACTTTATTTTTTAGAAAAGTTTTGAGTTTATAGAAAATTGGGCAGATAGTACAGAGAGTTCCCATGTACATCCTCTTCCCACTCAATGAGGTTTTAAGCACTTGGTTTTGGAACTCATGAACTGCTTGTAGAATAAATGCAATCTTGCTAGTAAGCACAACATTTCTAATTTGCTGAACCACTGTGAGACATGAAGAAAAATGAATAAAATCAGCGTTCTAAGTAGATCACTTATCATCTTGACCCATAGGCTATTTGTAAAGGCAAAATACTAAATATGTAATTGCAGAGCATTTTCAATTATTCAGATAAGAAGCACAAATAGGGAAGAATGTTTATTTTACAGTTTAACATACTTTTTTTTTTAATTTAAAAGAGGTATAATACAATTGAGTAGTATTCTCAAAATACTTAGAATTTTCTAACTGCTTATCTCCTTTTTCAGTTGCTTCTGTTCTGGGTTCCCATCCTAGTCCAGCCCATTTGTCCAGAACCACAAATTGATTCTTAAAAGCTACCTGTGGTTGAAGTATGGGCACAGAGTGGGAGCTCTCTTAACTGTGTGTGGTTTCATCTTTCTGCAGCTAAATCCCTAAAGCCTTTAAAAGGCAGGGAGTTCGCAGTCTTCTCTAATGATCTACTAATGGTCGAAAAAGCTTGTTGAAAAGGTTGTAAATATTTGTAGATTGATTGTCAACAGAGAAAAAGGCTTTTACTCCTCCATAGCTGTGCGGAGAGGGAAGGAGGAAGCTTTTACACCTCCATTTGAATTCAGCTTTTTTATTTCTCTGCTTTGAGGTCCTAGACATGCATTTTGAGCACAGACCTTTCCTTTCACCTTCAAAATGAACATTTAGCATAAAACAGGTTTCTTAGGTTCCGTTTTATAACACAGGAAAAATGTACGAATTGTGTTACCAAGTTGGACAAGGCTAAGCACAGCTCTTCATGAATAAGAACAAACTTTTCGTTTCAATCCACCAAAGGGAGATGGAGTAGGTGGAGTAGGCAGCTGCCGATGTCGTGAGATGTGAACATTACCAAAAGACTCGCCTGCACAAAAATATCTTTCCCCTGGGTCTATCCTAGTTACTGAAAGACAGCTGGCTATTGGAACTGCTCTTCTGGATAAAGACGCTGTCTCCATTAGGCGCCATTATAACATACATCTATTCCTTGGGAAAGGTAAACGGTACACATCAGGAAAGACCAAGCGTGTGTGTGTGTCAGTGTGTGTGCGAACTTTTTATTTTTACTTTTATTTTTTAAAAAGATTTTATTTATTTATTTGACAGACAGAGGTCACAGGTAGGCAGAGAGGCAGGCAGAGATAGAGGAAGGGAAGCAGGATTCCCACCGAGCAGAGAGCCCAACGCGGGGCTCGATCCCAGAATCCTGGGATCAGGACCCGAGCCAAAGGCAGAGGCTTTAACCCACTGAGCCACCCAGGCGCCCCATGAACTTTTTATTTTGAGATCATTGTAGATTTCCACGCAGCCGGAAGAAGTCATACAGAGAGAGATCCCCTTTACCCTTCCCCCAGTTTCCCCACCTTGCGTAACTAGAAGACAATAGCACAACCAGGAAACTGCTGTCTGTACAATCTGAGGATCTTGCTCAGATTTCTCCAGTTTCATGGGCACTTCTGTGTGTGTGTGTGTGTGTGTGTGTGTGTGTGTAGTTCTAGCAGTTTTGTCATAGGTGTCATACATATAATGGGGTAGCCGTCACCAGAGCCAAGATACAGAAGACCCAAGATCCAAGATCCATCACCAGGTCCATGGGGAGCCCCAGAGCAAAGTTTTCCTTTTAGCAGAGGAGCAGAGTTCTGCTACAGGCAGAAAGGGCCCTGCTGTAGTTCTCTTTCTGAGCGTAGTCACCGGTTGGGAGCAGCCTGAGGGGAGTGTGGTCTCAGCATAAACACAGCAGCGGCCAATTCAAAGATGTGGCAGCTGGAGGCTATTGGCCAACTGCATTCCTTGAAGCAGGTTCGTTCTTGACAGATAGGACAGGCACATGGCCAGGACTGCCATTTCTTTGTCTTTTATGGCATTTATATTTTTGAAGAATATGTTCCTTCTATTTTTAATAGAACAGTCTTCGTTTTGGGTTTGTCTCATGCTTACCCAAGTATGCGACAAACATTTTCTCACAGACTCTTTTCCTGATAATTAGCTGTTAGCGTCCGTTTGAACTGGTATTCTACGGAACAAACTTTGGGAAACTCTGTTGCTGTAGGAAATGATCGTTCTCCCTCTTTTGTCTAGTGATTTTCCCCCTTCTTCAAAATGCACACGTTCCAACGTTGTAGGTGGGCATGCTCAGTTCCCACAACACACTGTGCCTCTCTCTGCCGTTGTACCTATCAAGACAAGCTGTCATCGATGGACTTCTCCAACTGCTTGAAGCTCATCTCGAACTTATTCAATAAATCAGTGTCTGGAGTAATGCGCTATTTCTGAAGGACAACATTTCTAGAGATGCTAACATGTTACCTAAATTTTATCTAGACCCAAAAATATAAAGTGCAAATAATTTGGACAACTCACAAGAAACAAGAAAGGGGACGGGTGCCATGGTATCTCAGTTTGGTTAAGCATCTGACTCTTGGTTTCGGCTCAGATCACCATCTCAGAGTCATGAGACTGAGCTGCCCATGGGGCTCTGTGCTCAGCAGGAAGCCCGCTTGAGATTCTTTCCCCTTTTACTCCCTCCCCCTTTGCTCCTCACCCTACTCAGGATCTTGCTCCCTCTCTCTCAAATAAATAAATAAATAAATAAAAATATTTTTTTTTTTAAAAAAAGGAAACAAGAAAGGAGAATATTGTATAAGAGGAGAGAATACAGCATATCCCCTTACACTCCAGTATCAAAATCTTATTAATGGGAATTCTTAGGGCATTTTTATAGTAGGCCACTTAATGGCTATAAATACAGTCCTATGAAGATGCCACGCGGCGGCAAAAGTTCCAGTCCTAATACCGCTGGTGAGACTTGGAGCCCTGAGAGTTTCTGTGTTGGATTCAGAGCTGGAACGAAGCCTGTGAGTGGCCTGGGCAGGCTAAAAATTGGGCATGCCCACAACTCTATTTTCCTTAAATATTTACATATTTATGTAGAGGAGGGGCTGAGCCTTGCAGGGAAAAGTATCGGAGAAAGGTCACCAGAAGCAGAGCTCTGCTTATTCTTTTTAGGTCCAAGCGTTTTAGTGCTGTCCCCAAATTCATGAACACCATGCAGCAAATCAGAAGAAACCTTGAAGTTAACTTGACCCATCTCTTTAGAAAATGGGGCCTTCAGAATGCTTCTTTGAAGGTCTCATACCCTATCCCAATACTTGCTTTACCCAGGTATTTCTTTAAGCTGTATTTTACCCTTCCTGAGAAAATTTCTGGTAACTACAATGTTCTCCAATTCATTACATTAGCAGCAAAGGTTGCTGCTCCCTAGTGTGTTGACTTCCCATAAAGTAGCCCTGCTGGCCGTCCCTTAATCTGACTCTGAACTTGGGGAACAGAGAGATATTATTTTGGCATCTAAATTTCTACTTTTTATTTAACCTTTGTGTAGGTCCCAATATTCACTTCCATTTTCATTTTAAAATAATTACCCACTGAATACGTGGATTGAGTTGTAAGATTTGTGCACTCGTTATACTTCAATAAAATGATTACCTTCTGCACCTTAATAGTTAGACTACCCAGAGATAGAATGGGTAGCTGATTAGGGATGAAATGTGAGGAGAAATGGAAAATCCTATCTTGGTTAAAACATATTTTCTTCCAACTTACTATTAATTTGTAAGTTATTCAACTAAAACAAAAATACAAAGAATACTCATCATTAGGTAAAAATAGAAAATTCAAATGAGCAAGAATAATAAAAATTAAATAATCCTGGGCACCTGGCTGGCTCAGTCAGTTGAATATGCAGTGCTAGAGTTTGAGTCTTACATTGGGTGTACTAAAAAAGCAAATAAATAACCTTTAAAAAATTTAAAATAATCCCCAAACACCTGCCAGAGGTTTTATAACACAATATTTTGGTGTATATCCTTCTAGGGTTTTCCTAGAAGGTTATGTTTATGAAAAAAATATATACATATGAAAAATATATTTATGAAGACCATATAGTTTTCTATATTATGTTATATAATATACTTATAATATTTTATAATATACTATCAAATAATTTCTATGCTAATGAGTATATTTTTAATGTATTCTTTTAATGATTTGCATATTATCCTATGAAGTAGATTCTTAGCTATTACCAAATAACTCTATTCCCTTACTTTTAGATAGTCAGATTATTTCTGAATATTCATTATGATAACTGGCATGTTGGTAAACATCTACATTACACAAACCTTTGGGTTCAGTTGTTATCTGGTCTATACTCACAGAAGTCTAATTGGTAGGTCAAAAGGTGTTCACTTTTTTAAGGCCTTTGCTAAGTATTGCTGATTCTTGCTACTGATTTTGAAAAGTCCAAAGATCTAGGTCCCCAGGAAATCCCAATAGCTCTTTGTTATTGGGAAGGATACCTGGAAGGAATACCTGGAAGGAATAATTAATTAAGCAATTAACCACGACCAGTGGAGCAGACTGGCTTCAGGACTCTGAGAAGATAAGTGAGCACATGGTTTTTTCTATGGAGAGGGCTGAAGAGAACAGAAGGGTGAGTGAGAAGATGTCATGGAAGCCTATGGTGTGTGGACAGACCAGGAAAGAGCACTAATAGGAAGGGTGTGTGTCTGTGTGTGTGTGTACGTGTGTGTGCGTGTGCAGACACATGGAGAGGAAGGGTGGTGCATAGACTTCACTCTTTCACAGTTTTGCCTGCTGTGTGTCTTGGAAGAGAACAAGTATTTTGTACTAAAATGACCCTATAAAACTAGTAGTGTGTTCCTTCCTTTGAGAAACTTGCTTCTGTGTGACAATCATACATGTCTGCAGGGTATTTTTTTCAAACTTTGTGGTCTGTATAATACCTTTATTTTCTACCTTATCCATTTTTGTTTGTTTATCTCTTTGTTTTTTGGTGGTTAGGGCTAGGTATTGATAAGAGGGAGTCTTAAACCTCTCACAGAAAAGTAAAGAATACATAAACTTGAGAAATCCTCTTCTACTCTCCCTTAACCATGCGAACATCAGCAAGCTGGAGCATGAGAGTGTCCAGAACTGATTGTTATTTGAGCTAAGGAAAGAGTCATCTCAGGCAGGGAAACCAACCAGGGAGTGAACTTTGTGGCATCATCGGGGATAAAGCACCTTTGGGGGATCAAAAGAAGCTCCAACCAAATGCCAACTATGGGATCACTCACTGATTCCCTAAATAGTAACTGATGGTCTATTTAGGGAATAGACATTCTCTGCTCTGAAGGTGAAGTGGACCACTCACTAGAGTGGGGTGTTTGGACTATACTCATTATGCCATATCTTTTCCATGCTTCTCTTTCTCATCTGTAGAACAGATGCCCTCTAGATTTCAGATCATCTACTTGGAGACTTAAAAGAAAGATAGCCCCTAAATTTAAAACATAGAAAAACTTGGTGTTATTTTATTAGAACAATAAGGCCTATGTCAGAGTATATTTTCTAAAAATGGCCATATCAGTATTTCCACAGCTCCATGCTCCTTTAGAACCACTTTGCCATCAAGAGCTAGAGTTTATTACCCCTTGCCTCTGAATCTCAGTGGACTCATGACATCTCTGACCAGTAGAATAAGGCAAAAGTGATGCTTTGTGACCTCTAAGGCTAGGACATATTAAGGACACAGCTTATACCTGGCTATCCTTTTTTTTTTTTTGCAGCCACAATAATCCAGAGAAGCCCAGGCCACACAAATAGGCCATGTATATATGTTCCAGTCAACAGCTCTTTTTTTTTTTTTTCAAAGATTTATGTATTTGAGAGAGAGAAAGAATGAGCAGGAGGAGGAGCAGAGGGAGAGGGAGAGGGAGAAGCAGACTTCCCACTGAGCAGAGAGCCAGACATGGGGCTCGATCCCAGGGCCCTGAGATCGTGACCTGAGCCAAAGTCAGAGGCTTAGCAGACTGAGCCACCCAGGCGCCCCCCAGTCAACAGCTCTTATTAAGATCCCAGATGGCAGCTAGAATTCATTGTGAGCAAATGAGCCTTCACATGGTTCTAGCCTCTGCCTTCAAGCGTTTCAGCATCAGCCATCCAGCAACTGATATAAACTGTTCCTTCTGTGCCCTGTGCAAATTCCTGGCCTGCAAAATAATGGCTGTTTTAGTTTACCACTGGGTTTCCTGGTAATCTTTCATGGAAGCAGAGTAACTAAGGCAAAGCTATTGGCCAACTTTGATACTGTAATCAGGCAATAACTCAACAAACAGAGAGGTAACATGAGCCTGCTCTGATCGATGTACTCAACTAGACTTGTAGAGTTAGTAAAACAAACAAACAAACAATAAACAACAAAAACACAACATTCTTTGTTCTTGAGTTGTATCATCTAGTAGAGGAATCCACATATGTAACTGCAAAATGGCGGCTAACAATATGTAGCAAGTGCCAAACATGCTTTAAAGGACATGGGTGGTGGGAGGCTCCGGGCGGAGCAGAGAGCCTGGGCTTCCGTGGTAGCCCTGCAGCATCCCAGCACACAGCAAACACTAAGGAACTGGTCACGTGACCAGAGAAGCTGATAAGTTGTTGAAGGAAGAGTGTCAGGTACTTGGAGAGGAAAGATGAAGGTAGATGAAGGTATAACAATAACACCATTATTCCTTTCAGTGTGTAACAGTGCCCACACTACCAAGCACTACCACAGATTTCACAGTGAAGTTGGGTATCTTATCTCTATTTTATGGATAAAGAAACTTGAGCCCAGTGGTGTAAAAACCACTTTGATTTTATTAGAACTTTCTGGAAGTGGCAGTGATAACTGAAAAGGAGCATAAAGGGAGCTGACATCTAGGCATTTTGTTTCATTATTTTCCTAATTTACTTAACAAGTTGAAATCTACTTTTATAACAACCTTGGAAGTAATTGTTAGTATCCTGATTATATAGATGAGGAAATCAAGGCTCAGAGACATCAAGTAACTTTCTTAAGGTCATACAAGTGGTAAGTTAGGACCTAGAGACAGACATTTTCAAATATGATGGCCAGTTCAGCAAATCTCCTACATTCCTGTGGGACAGAGGCTCTCTACTCCCCTCTGCATAGTTTCAAACAAACCTCCCTTTCACATCTGCACAGAAATATCTCGACATTGCCTGTCTAAAGCACTCAAGGCATTAATATGGGAACAACCAATGGGTTTAGCACCTCCAAAAAAAAAAAAAAAAAAGCTAGTGTTAACCTCAAAGAATTTCCAATTAGTAGACTCTGAAAGGGAAATCTGTCTCTGTTTCTCTCGAAAAAGCGGGGACACTGATGATATACCCAGAAGTTCATTAGTGAGCTAGGAATATTGCCTTGAGCTAGCCACTTAAGTCCTCTGGGTCTGGGTTTCCTCACCTGTAAAATGAAGGGCTTGCTGGATGGTCTTCAAGGTCCCTTCCAGATGGACTGTTTTATGATTCATAAACCCAGAACTAAGATGTAAAATAAGGAATTCACTTAAAAAAAAAAAGGTTACATCACTTAGCCTTTTGCCTTTCTTCACCTTTGCAAAGTGAGCCTGTTCCACTCACTGAGAACAAAGAATCACAATTTACGAAGACAGAGTCTTGGCACAGAGATGTTCTGAAGCAGTTAATGCGCAGCCGATCCTCTACCTAGCAGCAGCACTCCAGACCTCCAACATTTGACAGATCCCTGCAAGCCTGTGGTCTCAAAGGTATTTGTATAAAACTGTTCTACCTACTGAGGAGATTTCCCATACCTTGCTATTCTAAGTTTTCCTCTGCTAAGTACGTGACCATTTTTTAGCTGATGCTTTTGAGATGTTTCTATGTGGTGAGATTGCTCCAAGAGTAAGTTCCAACCATTTGTTCCCCTCAAATGGCAATAGGCTCTGATGGCATAAAACTAACCACTAAAAAACTCTATTGCCATCCCGATTTGATAAAGCAATTGAAATTATGATAATTGCTCTCTTCCACTTTCACTCTGTGCTAATTGCCACCGATAATTGCCACTTCCCAGGGAATCATAGACTATGGGGATGTTAGGTAGGTAGCCCTCCCTGTCTATATTAAACCATTTGTAATAACAAATGAATATGCAGGGGCTGGTAGGCAAATAAATTTATGGCCTTCATTTTATTGCTTGGATTGAGTTTATGTGTTCTCAAGCTGTTTTTTAATTGCTGTCTCCTTGTCTATTTTTGAAAGCCTGGACAGTTATAAGTTGTTACATAAGATCTAATGATAGGTAAAACTTCTATCTCCAGAAGTTGACTTATCATTTATATTCTCTTGAATTTATACTTAGGAAATGTCAAAGGACTCAACACCAGTACATTTCTTGGTGATTTTCAATTGCTCATGAAACAACAGATTAGCATGGGGCTTCAAATAGGCCACAATCAAGAAAATGATTGACAGATGCCCTACAAAGCTTATGAAGCCTAATTTCAGTCTGCCTTCTACTTAGTGGCTCAGTCCTTAAGGAAGATGAAAGAATGCTGTTTCCTTTCTAGGTCTCATTTCACATAGATAGCCCTTGAGTGCTGGTCTTTTGCCTTAAATGAAAGAAAATTTCGTTAAGAATAGTTGTTTCAGAATGATCCTCTGAATAACGTGAATATTAATTGCTACCCTGCACAAGTATAAAGGACTGACCCAGATTTACCTATCCTACTGTATCTCCAAGCATTCTAAAGAGCCCCTTCTGGCTCTCCCAGCCCTCCATGGTTACCCTCAAACCCCTTCGCCTACAACAATCACATGCCGGTTGTAAAAACATTCAAAACTGTTGAGATCATGATTAACAAGACTGTCTTTCTTTGAGGATGCCCAAATATTTTCCAAAGCACGTTTTCTGTAGTGGTGTTGAGCATCTGACCTCTATGAGTACTGACTTTAATCATTTTTGAGAAGGGGGAACACCGGTACTAATACAACGGAAGCCGGCAACTGGGTTCCTTTCAGACAGGCTTCATCTACAAAAGCACATTTGCAAACCACAAACAATAGGGTTGGTGTAATAGGTTTTAATACTTTTGGGAGAATGCAACAATGCCATCAACCGCTGCTGACTAGAAACGGTGATGTTTTTGTAAGTTCCCCAGATTTGGGATTGGTTGAGCTCCTCCAAGTCAGAGAGAGTGTCCTATCAAACTTGCGTCTATCGGTTATGATCATCACTGTTTTCCTCCTCATGGTTGTTTCCAGCTGTTTCAATAGGAAAGTGCTACACTTATTTCTAGGTGGAGAGCCCTGAGCAGAGCAACACAGAAACACAGGAAGTAGCATTTAGGCCACACAAACGTTTCCCAGCTCTTGCTGCTGAGCAGGACTGTTACTCTCTGTCTAGGCTGTGCATTATTATCACCTGTGGTGCTTAGAAAATATTATAGATTTCCAGCCTCCATAGTTGTTCTTATTCAGTAGTTCTGAGGTGGGATCCAAGCTTCTATAGCTTAAGAGTACCCCCAGGTGGTTCTGCTGTACAGAGATCACGAGATCTTAGGTGTAATAAAGTAATATCAAGAACCTTAATTTCTTCTGTTATAAAATTTGCAAAAGACAATACCTACAAGTTAAACTTTGGAATAAAGTAGACTTGGGTCAAAGTCCAGGCTCTACCACTTACTATGTGACTTGCTTGCATTCTATGCACTTCATAGTTTTCATCTGAAAAAATGGAGATGGGCTTATTTGGTTAAGTGTCTGACTTGTGATTTTGGCTTAGGTTGTAATCTTGTGGGTGGTGAGATCCAGCCCCATGGCGGGCTCCCCGCTCAGCAGCGAGTCTGCTTGAGATTCTCTCTCTCTCTCCCTCTTCCTCTGCCCCATTATCTCTCTCTCTCAAATAAATGGATAAATCTTTTTCAAAAATGGGGATAACTGTTTCCTAATGAAATGGTGTAAAAATTAAATGAGATAATGTATGCACAGTACTTCCCACAGTGCCTGGTATAAATCCATCCTAAAATATAGCTGTGATTTAGTTTCTCTTTAGGTGTTAAATCTGGAGAAACTTGTACCTGAGTGACCAAAATATACCATTAAAATTTGAAAAACTATTTTATCTCTCTGTGACAGTAAGACTGGAAGACCTTTGAGGAACTAAAAATTGTAAAACCTGGCAGTTGACATCAAAGCATTCAGAAATCAAAGCTTCATTCCTTTTCTGATAGAGCAAAATGGAAAAAAAAAAGTCAGTCTTCTTCACTACGAGGGGAGATGCCTAAAAAGATCGGTTCTCTGGAGAACAGAATGTGATGATGGCTGTTGGTTGTTGGTCAACTTCAACTGGAGAGAAAGCTGATCTCTTCCTACTCCAAACTCCCACTCTGAGGGCAGGAAGGCAGGTTTATTTCCTGTTCTCTTTTTTCTTCCATGGTTATTCTTACTCCCTTGCCTGGCCTTATTCCTTTTCCTTTTTCCAAGATCATTTAGGTCCCATGTCTTTTTGTCTATTTGATCTGCCAATCTTTTCTCCCATCTTTTGAACTGCTGTTGTCTCAGCTAACACCTGGAACTGTGTCCATTTGATTATTTTGTGGATGTTAGTTCTGTCTTTCTGAATGGACTTCAAATTTTCTGAGGGATGAGATATTCTTAACCTACCTTGACATCTTTTTCTTTAGTCCAGCACACAAAATCCTTGGCATAAAGGGTTAGCCCATAAAAATGGGGTGCCTGGGTGGCTCAGTGGATTAAGCGTCTGCTTTCGGCTTAGATCATGATCCTGGGGTTCTGGGACTGAGCCCTGCGTCTGGCTCCCTGCTCAGTGGGAGGCCTGCTTCTCCCTCGCCCACTCCCCCTGCTTGTGTTCCCTCTCTCACTGTGTCTCTCTCTGTCAAATAAATAAATAAAATCTAAAAAAAAAATGGATCAAGGGCAGAGAAATTTATTTATTATGTGAAGGAGAAAGCCAGTGAGGCCATCATTAGTGTTTGGTGTGCTAGTGACTTTAGGTTCAATTTTACTGGCTATTCTTTGCTTTCTAACAGAGATACGCAAAGCATACAGATTATCTTAACTGTTCATTGACTTTCCTTGTTTATCAATTCAGACTTTGTTTGTTTCTCCTTTAAATAGTGATTCTCAAAATTGTTTGCATGTTCAAATCATCTGGGGAGCTTTAGAAAATCCTCATGTCCAGACTACACCCCAGACAATTAAATCAGAATTTCTAGGAGTGAGGCCAGCCCATCAGGAGTTTTTGTTAAAAGGTCCCCAGGAGATTCCAGTGTACAGCCAAGATTGAGAACCACTGTTTTAGATCAAATTATGTAAAATCTGATTACTAGAGCCCCAGATTGGAAGCAGATAATAAATAAATAAGCTTCTAGGAATGGGATTTCTTAATGGAGCCCCCCAGTCCACCAGACTTCTTTCTGAGTCAGAGTATTCTTTTCCTAAGCTGCTTTGAGGCACACTGCTCGGTGGACCTGAAACTACATTTGAGAACAAGGGTGTGTAAGAAGTGAAACTCATTGCTGCAGCAGGGTTCATGGACCCCCTGTTAATAGCTCTTGGATTGTCCATATGGCCAATTGGTACCCATTATTTAAATCTCGGATGGAATGTCATTTCCTAACAGAGGTCTTCTCTGACCACGTTCATGCTTCATGAATATATGAAGCACTAATAATACTTTCTCAAATGCCCTGTTTTCCTTTATACCCACAATATATTAGTGATTATTTGCTTAATGTACCACTGCCTCTCCTCCTAGCACAGGACTTTAAGCCCAGTGATAGAAGAGATCCTATCGGCTTTATTCTTTGCTCAGAGCTGACACCCATCACAGTGCATGTGGTAGGAGCTTAGGAAATACTTGCTGAAGGAATGAAAACCAAAGTACTAGTTTTTGATGGGTATTCATTTGTGTGGGAGAATGGCTGAATCCTGTGCCTTGCTGTGGAATATTCCGTCGACAGCAAGATAAGGCACAGCGGTGGGCACCTTGGTCAGCCGATTTTGACCAGTGAGTCTTGCACATGACCTGTTCGTGAGAGTCACTTGGATGTTTTGCTGAAAGTACAAATACCTATGCCTCCTCTTTAAGAGATCTGACTTCTGTTGAAGTCAGAAGTATGAAGTCAGAGTGAGCAGTAAGGTTGCCAGCTGATTCTGATGCCCTGGGCCAAGGTCCAGTGTTTAGAAACTTCTGCCTTAGGCATTGCCCTGAAATGACACTGTCCAATTTGAAGACTGGAGCCACCATAGCTCAGTTGTTCCCATTGTTCTGTGATGAAACGGTGGAAGTGAGGTTCAAGGTTTTCTCTAGAGGAGACACACGTTGCTCTACACAGCAGCTCTAGAGAGCTAATGCTCCGCTCCCCCGCCAGTCTTCCACTCTGTTTAGTAATGTGCCTCGCCAAACTTACGGTTTTTCAGAAATTTATGTAGTAAAGCCTGATGATAATACCAGAAATGCATCAAAGTAGCACTTTCCCCAGATGCTTGGGAAATCTAACCATGTTAGCCAGGGTCAGTGCCTAGGGTGCCCTCTCTGTGTTCATCAGTGTTGGTTATATTTTTATATACCTGTATCTATTTTGAGAAGCAATTAACATGGGGAATATTATATTAAGTAAAGTATTCATAGCTTTTGCATTTATGCTTAGAAAGATACACAGATTATAAGACTGGAAAAGACCTATAGAGATCTTTCATCTAGAAAACTCAACCAGCCAGATAGAGCAAAGAAGGAAAAAATAAGCAAAAAGGAACTCCATATACTAAAAATGGGTATTACAAAAACCATATAATTAAAAGTAATTTTTTTTCCATAGGAGAGTCCATTACTCAAAATCTATTTACTGTAATGTCAAACATAATCTAATTGCTTTGGGAAATCATGATTCATATATAACAAACACAAAAACATTAAAATCATAGCTGCCTAACATTTCTTGGGCTAAAACCATCCTTTATTTTAGTATCTGCATTCTCATATCCAATAGCTGATCGATAACATGTTACATGTTATATAATTTAGTATTTATCATAAATAATGAAAATTCAGGGAAGATATTGTACCCATTTTACAAATGCAAAAACTGTGTGCCAGGGAGGTTGAAGAATTTGATGAGGTAATTGTGATTCCTAATCTAATAACCTTTCTGTTGCAGTAGGTTACCTTGTAAAATACAGAACTATCTTTAATAATCATAAAGTTAACCCGGAACCATTAAGCAACAGTTAAAGTTTAGCACACTTAGTTAAAAAATGTGGAACAACTTATAGTATTTTACAAAATGTCCATTACCAGAAGTTGAATTAAAATAACAATGTTTGAACTCAACACCCCAAATCAAATAATCCGATTAAAAATGGGTAAAGGGGTGCCTGGGTGACTCACTCATTAAGCATCTGCCTTTGGCACAAGTCGTGATCCCAGGGTGCTGGGATCGAGCCCTATGTTGGGCTCTCTGCTCAGCAGGAAGCCTGCTTCTCCATCTCCCACTCACCCTGCTTGTATTCCCTTTCTCGCTGTGTTGCTTTCTGTCAAATAAATAAATAAATAAAATTTTTTTAATGGGCAGAAGACATGAACAGACATTTCTCCAAAGAAGACATACCGATGGCCACAGACACATGAAAAAATGCTCAACATCTCTAATCAGCAAAATACAAATCAAAATCACAATGAGATATCACATTTAACAACTCAGAATGGCTAGAATTAAAGACAAAAAGTAACAAGTGTTGGCGAGGATGTGGGGAAAAAGGAACACTCATACACTGTTGGTGGGAATGTAAATTGGTACAGCCACTGTGGAAAATAGTATGGAGTTTCCTCAAAAAATTAAAAATATGTCACCATATGATATAGTAATACTACTACTGGGTATTTACTCAAAAAAACAAAAACAAAAACACTAATTTGAAAAGATACATGTACCCCTACATTTATTGCAGCATTATTTACAATAGCTAAGACATGGAAGCAACCCAAGTGTTCACTGGTAGATGAATGGATAATGAAGGTGTGGTATGTATATAGATACATAATGAAATATTACTCAGGCATAAAAAGTAATGAAATCTTGCCATTTGCGACAACATGGATGGACCTAGAGGGTGTTATGCTAAGTGAAATAAGTCAGAGAGAGAAGACAAAAGTAAGAGCACTTGATGGCTTGGCTGATTAAGCGTTTGACTTAATTTCAGCTCAAGTCGATCTCAGGGTTGTGAGATTGAGCCCCATGTGGGCTCTGTGCTGGGCATGGAGCCTGCTGAAGATTCTCTCTCTCCCTCTCCTTCTGCCCCTCTCCTCAAAAATAAATAAATAAATAAAATATTTTGAAAAGTCACTTCTATGGAATCTTCATTTGGGAGGAATTCAGATGAAAAATACATATGCACACACACACATGTATTTTTTAAACATTTTTTTAATCCACTATGAATTACCACCATTTCTTATGTGCACATACTCCTTATGTGGTTTTGGCCATGTATTATTTATGTGATCTGCAAACCATTCTTCCGTTCTCAAAATGGCCCAGGAAAGGAAGGGAGGAAGACAGCACAGTCAATTAAAACTAAAGAGGGATTTTTAGCAGACAGACATTATATACCTGAACTGGAAAAGAACTAAGACACTGAGATTCATTTCTCCATAGAAAACGGTTTAGAGATCTTGGCTTGTGCTAAAGTTCTGCCTGGCAATATATACAATAATGCTATTACAGTAGATTATGTAATTTATGCCTTTTCAAATTCTAACCTCGTACTTTATCTGCTTAATTCTCTAGTCCTAGGATCAGATATTTGGCTGATATGAATTGGCAAAGAAGGTAATGCTATGTGTTCCTGGCCCTCCACTCAAAAACCCAACAATGCATGGATAGACTGAAGATTTTCTTTTCAGACATTTATAGTTATTGTAATCCCTGCAAGGATGGAAGGTGCTATTATTTTGCTACTATTTCATTTGTTACCTTATCCGTTGATTATATGTACGTATTTTGCAGTGCTGCGCTGGCTGTTGGCCTTTTAACCTTTTAGGATTTGGTAACTTTTCCTAACATATTTGCAGGTAGAGAAACATTTATAAACATTACACCTCTGTATCTATGTTGATATTAAGTAATCTCTCCAATTATTAATGCACTGTTTGATTCTTTGTTACATTGCTCTTAAACTACTGCAGTTATTTTTCCTTCTCTACCCTAAAACTAGGAAAAGAGCCACTAGAGCCACTACGTCAAATTTTTCCTCATCCTCTTATGCATTAATTTGTTCTTTGGTTACGTGCTGGTTTTAAAGTATGTCCACAAATTCTGTGACACAATTCCTTGGAAAGGTGGAGAGTCTAAGTCTCAGTCACTTACATGTGGGCCATAGGTAGGGACTTCCTGGAACAACAGAATGTGGCAGAAGTCATAATTTGGGACTTCAAGGCTAGATCATTAAAAAAATAGTACCATTTCCATTTGCTCTGTCTTAGATGGTCCACTCTGGGGAGATTAGTTGTCATGATGTGAGAATATCCAAGTAACCTTGCAAGAGGCCCCCATGGGGAGGGACCAAGACCAAGACCAAGACCAAGACCGCCTACCTACAGCCAGCACGAACTTGCCAGCCATGGGAGAGATCCAACATGGAAGTGCATTCTCCTGTCCCACCCAAGCCTTGGGATAGCTGTGGCCCTGGCTGATGTCTTGACAAAGATCTCATGAGTGACCCCCAACCAGACCACTTGGCTAAGCCACTCCCAAATTCCTGACCATAGAAACTGTGATAGAAGATATATGAGTATTGTTGTCTTTAAGGCAACAAGTTTTGGGGAAATTGGTTAAGTAGCAGTGATACAGTTATCTTGTCAAGACAAATGCTACTAAGCACTTTTGAAATTTAAATTCAATGAACTAACATACAATGTATTATTTGTTTCAGGGGTACAGTTCTGTGATTCATCAGTCTATACAACACCCAGCGCTCGGTACAACATGTACCCTCCCCACTGTCCATCACCCAGTTACCCCATCCCTCCACCCCTCCTCCCCACCAGCAACCCTCAGTTTGTTTCCTATGATTAAGAGTCTTATGGTTTGCCTCCCTCTCTGGTTTCATCTTGTTTCATTTTTTCCTTTCTTCCCCTATGATCCTCTGCCTTGTTTTTTAAATTCCACATATCAGTGAGATCATATGATAATTGTCTTTCTCTGATTGACTTACTTTGCTTAGCATAATACCCTATTTTCCATCCATGTCATTGCAAATGGCAAGATTCCAATTTTTTGAGGGCTGAGTAGTATTCCGTTGTATATATACACCACATCTTCTTTATCCATTCATCTGTCAATGGACATCTGGACTCTTTCCATAGTTTGGCTATTGTGGACATTGCTGCTATAAACATTAGGGTACAGGTGCCTCTTCAGATCACTATATTAGTATCTTCGGAATAAGTACCCAGTAGGGCAATTGCTGGGTCACAGGGTAGCTCTATTTTCAATGTTTTGAGGAACCTCCATACTATTTTTCAGGGTCTGTTGCCTTTATTCTTATAACAATTAGTGACTAAACATCTGATTTGTGTCGAACAGTCTGTTGGGTGTCAATTATATTCAAGTAAGTAGAAGAGACATAGTTCCTTCCTTTAAAGAACTTATAATCTTGTAATGGATACAAATATTAAATAGGTGATTATATAATTATTTAATTACTGTAAGTGTGAGAGGGAATAGCAGGGTTATGAGTGCCTATGATCCTCAACCTGAATGAAGGTCGGGAAAGTTTTTCCTGAGCAACTGACATTGAAACCAACACTTTAATGTGTAGGAGTTAACCAGGCAAAAAGGAAAGTGGAGGATGGAAAAAAGCTTTCCAGGCAGAGGGATGTATCGGTGAAGGCCCTTGTGCCATAATCCCAAATAAGAAATTTCTGTGCTACAAACTACTGGGACTACTTTCTATGTGTCAGGTACTGTTCTAAGCACTGAGGTTACAGCAGTGAACAAATCAAGCATAAATCCCTGTGGGTATAGAACTTACACTCTAGTAGGCGAGGACAATAAATACAAAAAAATGAATAAAATACATAATATGGAATTCCGGTTTCTGTTCCAGCACGTAAAGAGCTTGGGAGCTATCTCTCTCCTCCGCATAAGGAAAAAGCTGAACAAATTAAAAAAACAGCAAATCTTCATAGAGTGGTCAGAGAATTGAGGACATAGGGCAAAGCTTTATTCCCAGAATCAGAGAGACAAACAGGCAGATACAAAGAATCAGAAGCCCAGGAATGGAAAACTCCCCCGGAGCCATGCCAGGGTAGGAAATCAGGATCTGTAATGGACAAATAGCTGGAGGCTCAGTGTGGACAAGACAGAGAGAAAAACTTCACTGGGGCTCAGTCTTCAGTAAGCCCCCCCCCCCCACTTCTGTGACTTTTCCCTCCAGGAGCCCTATCAGGTCCTCACAGAGAAGATCAGAAAAATCCCCTTGTGTTTCCCCAAGAGGGAGGGAGAAAGTAGCCATTCTGAAATATGCCCAGGGCATTCTGTTTTTCTTAACAAGCCTTGCCCCCAGAGAAACTATGTTACCAGAGTCTGATTTACTGGAGTTTTACAACCTAGTGGAAAAGAAATAACCAATTCTAACACCCTTCCTATCTGACCTAAGGGGGAAAAACAAAACAAAGGGAAGCACTTGTGAAGGTCACAGCCCAGGGGCATGATCTCACTCAAGACCCAGGGCTAATAAGAGGACTACAGAATGCTTTCCCCATACTTCTACACCACATCAGTAGGGTTCCTTTATAATAAGAACTGAAAGATCTGTGCATCTCAGATGATATTCAAGAAGTCCCTAGGGAAACCTGAAGACAGCAAGAGAGACAAAAGCAAGGACACCAGAGGAAAATTTAACATCCGGCATCTACAGTTACAGTGAAGATAAGTACAGTCTAATCCCTAGTCAGATAAACAAAATATATGATATGGCTGATGGTGATAAGTGCTGAGATGAAACATAAAGCAGGTAAAAAGGGATCGGGTGTGTTGCTGGAGAGGGCAGGTTGCAATTTTAAGCAGGATGGTCAGGAAATGCCTCATGAACAGGTGACATCTGTGCAGAGATCTGAGAGACAGGGGAATGAGTCCTGGAGATAGCTGGGGAAGAGCAGAGGGAACAAGTGAAAGGTCTTTAGGAGGGAATGTGCCTGGTGTGTTGCACAAACCACAGGAAAACCATGTGACTAGAGCAGGAGTGAGGAGAGTCATAGGAAATGAGGTCAGAGGGCTAGGTAGATTGTGCATGACCCTGTGGGCTGACGTAAAGACTTAGGTCTCTGGCTCCTATTAAAATAGACTACAGGAGAGCAAGGGAGCCCACTCGGGAGGTTTCTGAAACAATTCAGGAGAACAATTGTGTTGGGGAGGAAGCAGTAGCAAAGGTGAGACGTCGTCAGATTCTGAATACACTTTGGAGATAGACCTGACAGATGTTGCTTTTGGACCAAGCTGTAAGACAAGAAGAGGGATCAAGGTTGACTCCTTTATCTGAGCAAAAAGAGGAAGGCTGAATGGGGAGTTAAGTCTTTTATGAGGGAGATCAAACATTAAATTAGAGATGCCCATTAGACATCCAAGTGAAGATGTTGAGTAGGCAGTTGGGCAATCCAGTACTAGAAGGTGGGGGAGAGATCTGGGCTGAAGATAGACACTTAAGAGTCATCAATATATGGATAGAGTTCTAAGCCATGAGGACAAATGAAATTACTAAGAGTGAATCTATATGAAAAGAGGGCTGAATCCTAAGGGACCCAATGTCAACAGGTTGAGAAATCAGAAGAAATGTGCAAAGAAGGCTTGGATGTGGGAGGAAAACCATGAGAGTGTGAGGTCCTGAAGACAATGAAGTATTCCCAGAAGGAGAAAGTGAACAATGGTGTTAAACATTACGGAGGAGTCAAATTAAGAAATGGACTATTGGATTAACAATGAGGACACCACTGATGCAGAGCAGTTTTGGTGCTTGGAAGATGCAAAAGCTTGATTAAAGGGGGTTCTAGAGAGAATGGAAGAATAAGGTTTAGAGATATAAGTGTAGATAATTCTTCAGAGGAATGGCTATAAAGAAGAATGGAAATATGAACTAGTAGCTGGAGGGCAACCCAGATGAGAGAAATAACGTGTCATAAAAGGACTGGGATCTAGTGATCAAGTGAAGGGTTCAGCCTTGGATGGGAACACGGACAGTTCATCCCTGGTAACAGGAGAAAAAGCAGCATATAGGGCCCAGATGCTAGTGGGCGGGTGGAGGTGTTGGTGGGAACTTGTGGATTGTTTCTATTTTCTCAGTGAAATAGAAATCAAGGTCATGAGCTGAGAGTGAAGATGGGGGAGGAGGCGCTGGAAGTATGAGGAGAGAGAACAGCATATGGAATCCTAGCCCTAGGACTGTGAATGGACTAGGGAAATGCACGGTGGCTGCCGGGCAGCGTGATGGCTGTGCTTGAAATTAATAGTTGCCCTGAATTGAAAGGGAGACCGGTCAGAGTGGACAGTGTTTTCCTCTAGCTCCACTCAGCTGCATGTTTCTCCAAATAAGGATAACATAGTTATGTTAACATAGTTCATGTCTAACAATGACATGAATAACAATGTTATGTTAACATAGTTCATGTCTAACAATCAGATACTAAAGTAATTATGATGAATTTGGGTAAAATCTTCCTCATTATAACTGTGAGAGAATGGTGGGGGGGGTCTCTGGTTATTTGGATATTTTAGATAATTAAGTCCATGGTATCACATATGAACTAATTTTTTTTTATAGAATTAGAAGATGGGGGAAAACTACTCTGAACATGACATAGAAGTTTTCTGGTCTAAAAATCAAATAGCACTTCAGTGTCACGGTGATGACAAGTAACAATCAGTATACATCCTAGGAAAAATTCTGATTATTTGAATTTTCTGGTAGTTTGGAATCTGGATACATTATATTGATAATTTTTAAAAAGGATAGAAAAATGAAAAGAGATGTCATTAGCTGTAATAAGAATAGCTTCATAGAAATTTCACTTATTGTGTTTTTGGAGTCACTTTTTTATTTTTCCTTTTCTCAACTGCCTTTTTCTTGGCTAGTGAAGCCACAAAGATAACATAATTAGATTCTGAATCTTTGGTAATGGCAATAGCAATGCCAGTGTCAGGGATTATGATTATCTAGACTTGCCTCATCTTTGCTGCAAGACAAACTTATTTCTCTCTCTGCTACCTGTGTTTTCTAGTAGCTCAAGCTGTTCTTGCGAATCTGCTTTCCATTATTCACTAACTTTTTTAGAAGATTTTATTTATTTATTTGACGGAGAGAGAGCAAGTACAAGAGGGAGAGGGAGAAGCAGGCTCCCCATGGATCCCTGGGATCATGACTTGAGCTGAAGGCAGATGCTTAACCGACTGAGCCACCCAGGTGCTCCCATTGTCCACTTATTTTTAAAATAACTGACTGATTATAAAAGCAACACATATTCACTGAATTTTATTTGGATAATACAGAAAGGTAGGGAGAAAAAAATAAAAATTATTATCTCACTACTTAGAGATGAATACAATTAACATTTGGGTGAGTTTTAATCTAATATTTTAATTCATACATGTATTTGTTTAGAAAATTTATATCAAGCTCTATATCATTTTATATACTTTTTAACTTAATATTTTATTGAGAGCTTCTCCCATGCCATCACATAGTCTTTGAAAACACAACTTTGACTATATAGTAGTCTAGTGTATGAATATACTGTAATTTATTTAATAATTCTCCCATTATTGTGCATTTAGGATGTTTTAAAATTTATACCACTAGATTAGCATGCTTGATCATAAGCCTTTTTTTTTGGTAATACTAATTATTTTCCTAGAGTAGGTTCCTAGAAATGGAATTATGAGGTCAAAGGGTACAAATATTTTACAATTTATATGTAAAGGGGTGCCTGGTGGCTCAGTCAGTTAAGCATCTGATCTCAGCTTAGGTCACGATCCCAGGATTCTGGGGATCAAGTCCTACATCGTCTGTTGTAAGGTGCTTACTCAGTGGGGAGTCTGCTTCTCCCTCTGCCCCTTCCTTGTCTCTCTCTTTCAAATAAATAAATAAATTTTTTTAAAAAATACGAGTTATGTGTACATCTTGCAGCTGCCCTCCTGAAGATCCCACTTTCTGTAGTCCCCCGAAGTGAACGGAGACAGCCCATTTCTCTGTACCCTTGACCATTCCATCATCTATAGCACATGTCTGCACACCCTACCTGTGCTCACGTCACTTCAGTTGAGTTCTCAAATGAACTATTCCATGATGCTCCTAAGGGATTTTCCTGACTACATCCTTTCTTACCGCTAAGATATTCTCCATGCTCCTGTCAGAGCACTTTCCACACCACTGGCCTTGACACTTCCCTGATAAAAACCTCCACTCCTCCTCCATCCGGGTAGATTACGTGGCAGCACAGGAGGCCCTTCCCAGTGGGTTTCAACCTCCCTTTTCAGCCTGCTGGACTGTTCATCTCTACGTCCTCTGACCAAGCCACACAGAATGTCTTTTTATTTACACAACATACAATGCTTCTCCGCGCCTCCAAGACTTCATACAATTTCGCTCTGTCACCTTTCCTCCCTGAAACTGAATTCATCTTTTATGACACAGAGCAAAGGTCTCCTTTGGCAATTCCTCCCTGACCTCGCAGGGTGAGGGGGTTGATCATGGTACCACGTTGTGGTCCCACAGCACTGTCCCCACGTCCACACGACAGTACTCATCACTCTGCCCTGCAATTACTCGCCTACCTTGAGTTCCCCACTGCATCCCTCAAGGACCTTCTCGTATTTATTTTTATCCTCAGTTCTTAGCCTGCTGCATAGTTGATGATCAAGGAATCTTTATTGACTCAGTGGCTAAAAGCACAGAATTGGTTTGAATATTCTGTCATTAGCTTGGAAGTGTTGGATTTCTGGGTAGAGTGTGCCATTGCTAACGAGTCTGCAACAGTCTTGAAAGTGGACTTCCCTTAGTGAGCATCTAAGCAGACGGTCCCTCCCAGGCTGTCTTCGATCTCTAGCTTCTGTTCATTATTCCCTCTCTTCCTATTATTTGTCTTAATTGCATTCTGTGGTCTACTCTCCCAATTCTTTCATTCTAACCATCCTGTTTTGATTTCACATATCTGATAAGGCTTGGTGCGATAAGCAGCCCTGGCTTTGCTTCATACTTGCTTCTTTGTTCTTGCTATTAACATTCTCTGATCCGTTCTATAGGTGGCTGAGGGTTGGTTGGAGAAACACAGAATTGTGTTGCCTAGAGCATCCTGCTTGTGGATTCTTTTCTATATTTATATATTTTCTCTGCATCTCATTTATTTTTTATGGTACTGTTCTCATGTATGCCCTGCAAGCAACCTCTATCCTTTGTTGAACAAGGCAGAACAGAAGTGCATACGTAAATCAATGCATAAATACATAAGCACGTGCTGATTTCCATTACTGCCCACTGCATGCTCTCAAAAGCCATTGGGTGCTCCTTGCTGCTCACTCATATGTATGTTGGTTTGTCTTTTCATACAAGGCCTCGGGACTGCTGTTTCAGACCTTTTCGTGACTTGGCTGCAAAGTTTACTTCAAAAATAGAAGCTATGCTAAGAGGCTTTCCTTAAGGTCTCTCTCTCTCACACTAAGTTGGCTTTTTCAGGGCGGGCTAGGCGGGCATCTCCAGAGTACTGCCCGTGTGAGGGTGTGTGTGCATGGTGCTTCTTTTTAATTTTTTTAAATTTTTTAATTTTTTAATTAAAAATTTTTATTTAAATGCAATTAATTAACATATAATGGATTATTGATTTCAGAGGTATAGGCCTGTGATTCTTCAGTCTTATATAACACCCAGTGCTCATTACGTCACGTGCCCTCCTTAATGCCCATCACCCAGTTACCCCATCCCTCCACCCCTCCCCCCTCCAGCAACCCTCAGTTTGTTTTCTATGAGTAAGAGTCTCTTACGGTTTGCCTCCCTCTCTAGCTTTGCCTTTTATTTTTTTCCTCTCTTCCCCTATGATCCTGTTTTGTTTCTTAAATTCCACATGGGGTGAAATCATACGATAATTGTCTTTCTCTGATTAACTTATTTCACTTAGCATAATACCCTCTAGTCCCATCCACATTGTTGTAGATGGCAAGATATATATATGTATTTTTTTGGCTGTGTAATATTTTAAACATTTAAACATCTAAAGCTGGTTGGTAATTCAGGGTGTGTTTTTTTCTAATCTGCACTTTTTAATTTTTACAGTTACTTATTGTACTTCTCTCTGTCACAACTGTGTCTGTTACAAATCACTTTACAATATGGGATCATTCATTCATTCATTAATTTTTTAAATTTATGTATGTATGTTACATGCACAATGCGTCTGACTGCACATAGCCGTCTCTGAAGTCCCTGCTCTTCTGTCTACAAACCTTCTCCGGCAGAGCTCGGTCAACAAGTTCAGCTAACAACCTTCCTCTCTGTCCTTTCTCTACTACAACATAATGTCTGACTCAGCCCCATTTATGGATGTGGATAAAGGAAATATCAACATCGTTCATTCTTAGGGTTTACCGCCCCCCCATGGAACTTCTGCAGTAGGAAGACTTGTGAGTGGGGGTGGGGGGGTGAATGAAGAAGGGGAGTGATGGGTCTCCTGTTCCTTAGCCCACTGGGTCATGATGCTTGGCCTTTTTCCACACTCTTTGGTGCGTGGGCATCTCTGCTGAGTCTGCCCAGGTCTTGAATCCCTCGACAGGTCACCCAGCGTTTTGTCTCTCAGGTCCTGTCTCTTAGGCTTCTGGGAGGCAGGGCCCCCCGCTTCCCCCATCTCTGCCTTGGAAATCTGTGGATGGCTTTGTCCCTATTTCCTCCTCCCACCCTGGCAATGGAAAACCCAGGTCTAGGGGAAATATGTCTCTCTTCATTTTCCCTCAAGAACTGGTTCTTTAACCACAAACTGGCTTATTTTTCCTAAGAGTTTAAGAGTTTGGGAGAACAACAAAAGCCAAGAAAACTTTTGAGTCAAGACTGACCTTACTGAATGCTTGAAATATCAGAAGGAAAAACTCATAGATTGATATCTCAAATAGTAGTCCCATCACAACAAACAAAATAAAAGCAAACAAACAAGAAAGTCCTTCAGTTTTCTCTACTCACTCCCATTCTCTTCACCACTAGTCTGTCTTTCCACTGTCTTCGTTCTGTTAGCCACACCTTCCACTGCTCGAAATCTAGCTCTTCCTTCCCCTATTGAAAACGCTCCTCTAGTCAGCAATCTTGACTGTTTTTAGCTTCTTCCTTTTCTTACTTTTAACTCCCTTTGTTGCCTTCCACTCTCCGGCTCTCCCTCTGTGTTAGGGCTGTTCAGCTGCAGGCATCGTACTATGCAGTGGAAACAAAAATGAATTAGACTCTGTGTTTTTAAGGCGTTTCGGATCAGGTGAGGCATATAGGTAACAATGGAGTACTTCACAAAAATGTGTTGCTTCTCTGTTTGATCCCAGAAAGACCCTGGCCTCTTCCTGCTGCTATTTGTTCCCGTTTCTGACTCTTCCTCCTTACGTTCCCCCCCACACACCCTTTTTTTCCACTGGCGCCTCTTAAATTTTCCACTCAGCAAAGTCTTTCTGAGTCTTTCTGGTCCCCCCTATTGGCCAGAAATTCCAATGACCCCTTCCTTGCGTGTGACTAATTTGCTAGAGCTGTCACAGAAACATTCTACATACTAGATACAGGTTTGTAATAAAAGGATAGAACTCAGGAACAGCCCAGCGGAAGAAACGTAAAGGGCAAGATATGGTGAAAAGGTACAGAGCTTCCGTGACCTCTCCAGGAACACCAACCTCCCTGAATCTCCCAGCATTCACCAACACAGAAGCTCTCCAAACCCTGTCCTTCAGGTTTTTATGGAGGCTCCATTATTTAGGCATAATTGGTTAAATCACTGGTGGTTGGTGGTTGACACGACCTCCGGCTCCTCTGCCTTCCCGGGGAACTTGAGGGGTGGGATGGAAAGTTCCAACCTCTAATCATGTGGTTGGTTCTCCAGGCAACCAGCCCCAACCCTTAGGTGCAGCTTAAAAGTCACCTCATTAGCAAACGAAAGACACCTTTATCATTCCCAGCTCTCAGCCCCTAGGAAATTTCCAAGGGTTTAGGAACTCCATGCCAGAAACTAGGACAAAGACCAACTGGATACTTCTTACTATAAATCACAGTATAACACAATTATAGATAAATAAAACGGTGGGGTGTGGGGGGGGAGGATTAAAGTACCACATCTATCTTATCACTTCCTTGCTCCAGATTCTCCTCTATCAATTGGATTGTTTGAATTCTTTACCCAGCCCTCAGTGCTTCTAGGATATACTCCAAATTTGTCTCTAGCTTATCTCCAAGTAGACCCTTATGAATATCTGATACCGCAACATACTTGTATTGTTCCTCAGGTACCAGATATACTGCCTAATTGCCTTTGCTGGTATTTTTATAGCTAGAATATACTACTGCCCATTGCTACCTGTGGGACTCTTAGCCATCTTTTAAACTTCTCAAAAGTTTTATTTTAGGGGTGCTTGGGTGGTACAATTGGTTAAGTGGTAGACTCTTGGTTTCAGCTCAGGTCATGATCTTAGGGTCCTCAGATCAAGCCCACTGTCACCTTCGCGCAGAGCGTGGAGTCTGCTTAGGATCCCTCCTCCCTCTGCCCCTCCCTCCCATGAGTGAGCACGTGCAGGCGTTTGTGCTCACTCGCTCGATCTCTCTTTCCTCTCTAAAATAAATACATACAATCTAAAGAAGAAGAAGAAAAAAGCTTTTTTCTATGAAACTGTTCAGGTCTCCCTAACAGATGTTGTCTTTTCTGGCTTTGGTTTTCCAGAGCACTTTGTTTGAACTTCCTGCATGGTCATTCTCTTACTCTTCCCTGTATTATGGTTATTTTCTACTTCTCTTATCTCCTTGTTAGACTTCAGTCTCCTTAGAGATGGTATCTTTTCTCACTCGTGTTGCAGATTTAACAGTACTTATCGTTGCATGGTCTTCATAGAGCGACCCAACACCTAGTCTCTCTTTGTCTTGAGTAACAGAATTCTTGGGGTTTTTTTGTTCTGTTTTTTGTTTGCTTGTTTGTTTGTTTGTTCCAGGGCAATAATATGCGCAACTAAAAATACTACTTACTCTCCAAATTCTCTTGCAGTCAGGTGGCCAAATGAGTCAGTTTTACACAAGGAGATGAAAGCTGAGGGTTTCTGGCTTTCTGGGTACAGGCATCATACTCCTTTCCGCTTTGTTCTTTGTGCCTGGAACATGGCCATTAGGCTAGTCTTCTGGTCATTAGGTAATAAGCTTCAGGGTAGAGATTAGCACATTGATTCTTTCATTCAACAAATATCTACCGAGTGCCTACTATCGTGCCAAGCACTATTATAGATGCTTCAGAAAGAGGCAGAGCAGAAGGATAGAAAGGAGTCTGGATCCCAGATGGCATCATTAAACATTGAAACAGCTTTAACTGCCTACCTCTAGACTTCATGAACCTCCTTTACTTTAAGCTTTTACTCAGTTTTGTTATTTTCTGTTATTTTTAGCTAGATGCATTTCTTATTCATACGATGCTGTTCAATTACTTTTTTAAAGCCTAGAATTTTAAGTGAGACTGACTCAATTATTTTTCTATTGAAATAATCATCTGGATTTTCCCCTTTACTCTATTAACTATTACTGATTTTCAAATCTTGCATTCTTGAAATAAGCCCTACATAATTGAGATATAGTTATTATCCTTATTATTTATCCATAACATAAATTTACTACTGTTTTGATTGGGATTTTTTTGCATTATGTCCATGAGAGATACTGGCCTGCAATTTTCCTTCTTGTAATATTCATGTCAAGTTTGACCATGGTACTGTTGTCCTTATAAGAAGTAGTCCTTTTTGATTACCTGAAAGAGTTTGCTGAAGATTGTTCTTATTCTTTAAATGTTTGGAAGAATTTACTGGTGAAGCATCTGGGCCTGGGGTTTTCATTGTTTTAATTATGAATTCAGTTTCTTTCTTAGATATAGGCTTGCTAAGATTTTCTGTATGTATTTTAGTCATTTTTGATAAAATGTGTTTTTCAAAGCTTTTGTCCATTTCATCTAAACTCAGATGTATTTATCTATTATCTTTTAAATGTCTATGGAAATTACAGAGAAGTCCCTTTTTTTAATATGATATTAGCAAGTTTTTATTTTCTGCTTTTATTGATTAATTTTTCTTGGGGTTTATTAATCTTAAAATTTGTTTTCAAAGAGTGATCTTTTGCCTTTGTTAATTTTCTCTAGTGTAAGTTTGCTTTCTGTTTTATTGATTTCTGCTATTATTTCCTTTGGGTTTAATACGCTATATTTTTCACCCTAGCTTCTTGAGGTGGAAGCTTATATCCTTAATATTTAACCTTTCTTTTTAATATGTGCACTTAAAGATATATGTATTTCTCTGTCAGCACTGTTTTGGCTATATGCCACATGTATTGATATGTCAAGTCTTTATTATAATATAATATAATTATAATTATAATTTAAAACATCTTCAATTTTCACTGTGACTTCTTCTTTAACCCATGAGTTATTTAGAAATAGATTGCTTAATTTTAAAATATTTTGGTATATTTTCGTTACTTTTCTGTTATTTATTTTAAGGTTAATTCTACTGCAGTCCAAGAATTTGTGTGAGTGTATCCTTTGAAATTTATTTTGACTTTATGGCCCAGTATTAGATCTACTTTAGTAAATGTTCCATGCACATTTGTAAAGAATGTGTATTACAAAGTTATTGGGTAGATTGTTATATATGTATTAAGTATGTTGTTTTTAACCATATTGTTAAAATCTCATATATCTCAACTGATTTTTAAAAAAGATTTATTTATTTATTTTAGAGAGCGAGAGTGCACTCAGGTGTGAGCAGGGGAGAGGGAAGGGAGGGAAAAGGAGAGAATCTCAAGCTGACTCCCCACTGATCATTGAGCCTGATGTGGGGCTCCATCCCAGGATACTGAGATCATGACCTGACTTGAATTCAAGAGTTGTTTGCTTGGGGATGTCTGGATGGCTGTTGGTTAAGCGTCTGCCTTTGGCTTAGGTCATGATCCCAGGGTTCTGGGTTCAAGTCCCGTATCAGGCTCCTTGCTCAGTGCAGAGCCTGTTTCTCACTCTGCCCCTATTCCCCCTGCTTGTGCTCTTTCTCTCCCCATCTCTTTGATGAGTAAATAAATAAAATAAATAAATAAATAAAATCTTAAAAAAAAAGAGTCGTTTGCTTAACCGAATGAGTCACCCAGCTATCTCTCTTTACTGATTTTTGTTTGCCTGTTCTATTAGCTACTGCAAGAGGTATGTTAACATTTTCAGTTATTATTATGAATTTACTATTTTGCTTTATACATTGGAAACTATGTTATTAAAAACAGACATTTATGACTTCTATTGAATTGACATTTCTGTCAACATAAAATATTTCTCTATTACTAGTCATAGTTCTTTCCTTAGAGTCTTTTTAATCTGATATTGTTATAGCTACACCAGTTTTCTTTTGGATAAATCTGGCATGGTATATAATTTCCATCCTTTTACCTTTAACTTTCCTGTGTCTTCATATTTAAAGCTTGTCTCTTGTCAGAGTCAGGTTTGAATCCCAGTTCTGATCCTTATTAGATAAAGCTCAATTTCCTGACTGTATGTAAAATAGACACACACACATACACACGCACACACACACACACAGAGGCAACAATTGCTATTAACTTTTATAGTTAATAGAATCACAACCTATCTTTTTAGATACAAGTTTTTTTCTTATTTTTATTCCAATTGAACACTATTCAGGTATAGTCCTTATTATGTGGTACTATCATTTATATTAAAATAGGAGGAAAACACATCTCTTCTTTTGTTTGAGTTTCTGGTCCCTCATTATGAAGCTAAATCTGGGGAAAATATTCATGCAATTGTATATTTGTTTCTTTCTAACACTGCTTCAGAAAGGAAAGTTAAGAAAAATCTAGTATTTGACTTCCATGACTTAGTAGGAGATTATCTAAAAATTTTCTTGTTATGAAGACCCAAAACAAAACAAAATAAAAAAACAATTATAAGCTATGTATAAACAAAAAAGAAGTGATTCACTAAAGATCGTCTGCTTTACTTTGAGGGTCTGTTTATACTCCCATATATTCATCCTTGCATCCATCTAATCATTAACTTATTTCACACATATTGGGGATTTTGTCATGTACTTGGGACTGTACTAGGAGAGTGGGATACAAAAATGAGTATGACAAAGTCTCTCCTTCTAGAAGAGAAGTAGGGAATTCTAGTAAGAAAGAAAGGTAGCTATTAGGAAAACCTTATATTCTGTGATATGTACAGTGATAGCAATATACAGAGTGCCATGAAAGTATATAGAAGAAAATGTAAATTTGAATTTGGAATACCCCTTGCTTTTGTCTATCTTGTGGATAACTCAGATTTCCTGGATGAAGGGACATTTGAATTGGGGTCATAGAGTGACTTAGAGGATGAACCAGACAAGTTCTGTGTCGGAAAAAATAAGGCACTCTACATAATTTAAGCAACAAGGATTAAATATAGGAATATTTGTGCCTAGGAAATTATTGGAAGAGCTAGAAGAATGTACTTTATCCTGAGCCTTCGGTAATGACTCACAGAATGCCACCTGTCTTGTCACATTCAGGAAGTGGGAATCAAGAGGTCCACTGGTGCGGTGTCTGGGTGGCTCAGTCAGTTGAACGTCTGACTCCTGGTTTCAGCTCAGGTTGTGATCTTAGGGTTGTGGGATGGAGCCCCCCATCGAACAGTGGGGAGTCTGCCTGGAATTCTCCCTCTCCCTCTGCTTCTCCCCCTGCTCATGCTTTCTCTTTCTCTCTCCCTCTCTCTCCTGTGAATAAAGAAATCTTAAAAAAAAAAAAAAGACAAAAAAATTTCAAAAGAAGTCCACTGGACCTACTGATTTAAAGAACATGATACTGTAATTGAGATCCAGGAGTCAAGAAGCTGGAATCAGGAAATTATTGCTACCAATACCCATGAAGCTGGAAACTTGTACCAAATGTAGAATAGAAATATCCTTATCCTCACATCTTTTCTCATCCATAGGAAACAAACACAGCTGGAATATGGTTTTTCCTTCATTTCTATTTGCTGATCTTTTTTTTTTTTTTAAGATTTTATTTATTTATTTGAGAGAGAGAGAAAGAGAGAGAGAGAGAGAGAGAGAGAGAGAGATCATGAGAGCTGAGAAGGTTAGAGGGAGAAGTGGGCTCCCCATGGAGCTGGGAGCCCGGTGCAGGACTCGATCCCAAGACTCCAGGATCATGACCCGAGCTGAAGGCAGCCGCTTAACCAACTGAGCCACCCAGGCACCCCTATTTGCTGATCTTTGAATGACTTCATCCAACTGATGAAGCCCAGTTCAAAGCAGAATTCTAGTGTAAGAGAATTCTGGGAAATGTGATTTTTTAGCTTTCTCTGTTTTTCTATACAAAGGAAGGCACAGTAGGAGGAGATGAGAATAGATGCAGAATGCAGATCAGTCATCAAACATACCAGGTGAAGATGAGGAGGGAGTCAGAGACTCAGATGGAGGGAATGAGATATAAAATGGAAGCAGACAGATTTGTGGGAAATCGAGATGGCTGGAAAGGAGAAACAACAAAAGATGATTCTGGAGACAACCATCCAGATGATGAGAATGGACTGGGAGAAGCTGGCAGGGAGGAGGACTATTTAACTTAGGTAGACCACCCAGGAGGTTATTCCCTTAATCAAGCTGAGTGGCTTTGGTGGCCTGAACTAAGGCTACAGTGATAGAAAAAGAGAGATGTGACAATTGGGGATCTAGAGAAAATACCATGATCATTGTGGAATTTAAGGGAAAAAAAGAACAGATGAACATAGGGGAAGGGAAGGAAAAATAAGATGAAAACAGAGAGGGAGACAAACCATAATGGACTCTTTAGTACTATAGGAGACAAACTGAGGGTTGCTGAAGGGGAGGGTTGGAAGGATGGGGTATCTGGGAGACAGGCATTAAGGAAGGCAAAAATAAGGCACTCTACATAATTTAAGCAACAAGGATTAAATATAGGAATATTTGTGCCTAGGAAATTATTGGAAGAGCTAGAAGAATGTGCTTTATCTGGTGTGATGAGCACTGGGTGTTGTATGCAACTGACCTCTACCTCTGAAACTAATAATATACTATATGTTAATTAAATTGAATTTAAATTGAAAAAAGTTAAGAAACATGATCATTTTTATCACATGTATTTCTATTTTAATGCTGACTTTTCTCTTTGGAAAGCCTGCTTTGTTCTGGTTTTTCACCTTTTTAAAAAAGATTTATTTATTTATTTGAGAAAGAGAGAAAGAGAGAGAGAGAGAAAGCAGGGGGAGGGGCAAAGAGAGAGCAAGAGAATCCTAAGCAGACTCCTTGCTAAATGTGAAGCCCCACCCGGGGCTTGATCCCAGGACCCCAAGATCATGACCTGAACTGAAATCAAGAGCCAGCCGCTTAACCCAGCCAGACTGAGCCACCCAGCACCCCTTGTTTCAATATAAAGCTTATAGAATGTATTATTGTAGCCCACGGTGATTCTCTGCTTACTGAGCACCCACCGTACTTGCGGTTAATGCTGGTCTGATCCTCGTGTAGTTTCATTTGTTGGTTGCCTTCCCAGTTAGAAATGGAACTTTTAAAGAGCAGAGATCATGTTCTACTCACTTGATTTAAAGGATGTAACATTTGAAAACAGAGGACATGGCTCATAGCTAAGGCACAAAGAGTTACTAGATACATTTCCTGGAGAGGTTCCAGATCAAGATGTAAAGTTCTAAAAGATGTCTCAAAACCAATTGCAGGACTTACGACTTATACTTGCATTGAGGGTTTAAAAGAATAGTATTGAGGAAGGATTTTAAAGAGGATTTCTTTGGAGAGAGCCGGGCTGGGATTTCAACTTACCCCAAGGGGGCAACCTGAGATACAATCACCTTATTTTAAGGCCAGCACAAGGGACTTACTAGAAGTACTTACTGAAGTTGTGAAATTAGGATACAGAGAAGACCAGAGATTTCCTCCTATTTGAAAAATCAAAAAGGCACCCAACAGGCAGGTTTGCTTTAGATGGATGAACTGGAGGGGGGTGCATGACTCACATCAAGGGAATCTCAGATGAGAAGGCCTCACTGATGGGGCTCTTTCTAAGAATCCACAAAATAGCTCATAAGAGTCCATGTTATTTACAGGGAGTACAGGACCATTTTATGATAGTATTAATTTGGTAAGAGTTTTCCCGTGTTTGCTAACTTCTCCTTTCTCTTTTCTACACATTCTGACTTTGGCAGAAAGGATCAAGACCAAATTAGCAAAATGGAGCAGGGGAGGTACAAGGAGAAGGATTCCCCCTCCCTTCATCCAGCCCCCTTCCTGAACTCCTACCCAACAAAGTCTTGCAGGAGGGGAGAAGGGAGGAAATTCAATTCCAGATCAAGTTTGAAATTTTGATTATTGCATATAATTAGATACTCTGGAGTATGAATTTGAAACAGTGTTTGCAACTTGAAAAGACAGTTGGATTTTTTATCACCTGAACGATTAGAACAATCCTGGGGCTTTGGAGTTTTCATCCATGTCAGAGGAAGAATGTTCCCCATTGATTAATGTTTAAAGGGAGAGTGTGAGACAACATAAAGATGGTTGGTGATTATACCACATGAATCCCACGTGGTAAACTAACTGGTTAAATTTTGTCATTTCCAGAGGGTCTGTTGGCGCAATACTAGGCAGTAAGTGGAAATGCAATGTGGTTTGGTATGAAGGGCCTTCTGCTGCACCGTAGCTCTGTGACCCTGTGAAACACACCTAATTGCTACAAATCCCGGTTTTCTAATTTACAAACTAAAGTGACTACATAATATCCACCGTTTTTACTCCACAGTATTGTGGAACAGATCAATTAAGATTGCACACTTAAAGGGCGATGGGTGGCTCAGTCGGTTAAGCATCTGACTCTTGATTTCAACTCAGATCATGATCTCAGGATTGTGAGATGGAGCCCTGTGTCTGTCTCTGTGCTGGCTGTGGAGCCTGCTTAAGATTCTTTCTGTATCCTTCTGTCCACCCCCCGACTTCTCAAAAGGAAAAAAAAAAAAAAAAAAGATTGCATACTTGAAAATGTTTCTAAATTCCAATAGGTACTCCAAATCAATTAAGTATTTGGTGATTAGTATCCTCTGGCCAGATGGTACTTTGAAAACTCATAAAATCTTAACCTCTTGCCCGTGGTCTGAGCCATCCTAAACCCGTAGCCAAATAAGAACAATAAAGAAGAAAAAGGAAGCTCCAGAGAAGGATATTCCACAGAACCCTCAGCGGCCCCTTTCTATCCATAACCCTGCTAGGATCATCTGTTCTGCCTGGATATTCTTAATGTTTTATCACCACTTATAAAAACCACTGACAACTTAGCACTAATGAAAGTTTTCTTCCCTCATCAGTTTTTCAGCACCTTCTCCAACATGAGTGTCGAATTACTGACCAATTATCTGAAACTAAACTGAGACCAAGAGAGTCAGCGAATTACTAAGAAAAGCATTTACAGAGGGAGGTAGCATTGCCAGAGAAGTTTGATTGAAAAAGCATCTTTGTGTGTCCCAGAGAAGGGCTGGGAAAGTAGAAGAGGGCATGAGGAGGAGCCTGAGGGACAGCTTTACTCATCAACAACAAGAGAGGAGTGTGAACATCACACAGACAATACACTATCTGTCTGTGGTTATGGCATGGGATCTCCCTGACAAAGCCACTAGGAAACTGGCTGCCACTAATTAAAAATGGTTCTCGCAGTGCTTGAATGTCACAATGTTCTGTTGTATTGTGTAGAATAACAAAAATAGAGGCATTTGTGAAGGAAAATGGACCATGAAATCTAAGTGATGCTGGAGTTTCTGCAGGAAACGTTTCCTCTTCTTCCTCTCCCCAGAGTGTTTCCAATTTAGATCTTTCGGCTTCTTGAATCAAGGAGGATGGTTTCTACCACCTCCACTGCCACACCCTATCTGTCTGCTTTTTCTCCTGTGAGCGGTGCCATTTAAAAGAATATAAACCACTGCTCCCATTGCTTCTTTGGAGCTGGTGTTCTAAAATGAACTTTGCATTCATAGACCAGGGAGGGCAAAAGTACACTATGTAACAGAGTGGATCAAGGAATGGAAATGACAGAAAGCCTATTAATTATCTTGTGTTCAGATGTTAAAAGTGGTATATTTATATATATGTATGGGAATGGGGGAGAAGTAGAGGGCAGTATAAGTATGCTATTTTAGTTGGTGAAGAGATGGGAATCTAAAGTCAAAAGGGAAAAAATACAATTTAAGTATAATATTTAAAGTTCTAACAGTGATGAAGAAAAGAACTAAAAATAAATGAACTCTCCAAACTAGGAAGGGAGGGGGAGGAAGTAGAATTGAGTTAAAGTGTTTCATCTTTACTGTCTAAAGTTAACAAGTCAAGAAAGAGAATTGCAACATATTTTTTTTTTATAGTAATGGAAGTGACTGTCTTTGGTTACACACACAAGAACAATGGCTTTCCTAGGGAGCTGAAGCAAGGTTTCAAGGGGCACCATGGAGCAAAATGTATGTAGGAGTTGGGCTTTGCCTTCTCCCCTCCCCTGTTCCACCAGAACAACTCTGCTATTTATCTATTTTACATCTTAGGTTACAGTGAACAATTTAGCTGGGGGAAAAAAGTTTCTTTGCTTTCAAAATGTTTGGAAAACATCATCCTGGGACAAGGTACATCTGTTACAAAGATCTGGATTAAAATCCCAAATTCTGGAGGGCCAAAGAAATTATAGATAAAAGTGAGTAGCTTTTATAATACAAAGCTCCTTGACATACAAATGAGCTTACATCCCGAGAAACCATCCTAAGTTGAAAATGCATTTCATACACCTAACTTACCCAACGTCACAGTTTAGCCTAGTCCACCTTAAGCATGCCCAGAGCTTAACATTAGCTGATAGCTGGGCAAAATCATCTGATGCAAAGTCTATCTTATATTTACATGTTGAATATCTCACGTAATTTACCAGATACCATACTTAAAGTGAAAAACAGAACGGTGATACGAATGCAGAATGACTGTAAGCATATCATCAGTTTGCGCTCTTGATCGATGGCTGACTGGGAGCTGCAGCTTGCTGCCCAGCGTTACCAGGGATTATCACACCATGAATTGCTAGTCCAGGAAAAGATCCAAATTCAAAAACCGAAGCTCAGTTTCTACTGAACGTATATTGCCTTTGCACAGTTGCAAAATTGAAAAAATTTAAGTCAGACCATTGCAATTGGAGATCCTCTGTTTAATCCATATCCATATAATCTCTCCTTTGAAAATGGATTCTCTTCTACCCACTAGATTCTCCAGAAACCCCGATTTCCTACTTAATTGGGCCATAGCGTATTGAAACAAGAGTGAAGCTCATTGAAGTTTGGAGGTTTTAAATTTAGGCTCTTAGGTCCTAGACTCTGGGATTTGAAGGAGTTGATACATACTTGGGAGCTGTGGTGTGGCTGTCTTCGCCTTTTTGCAGGTAGATAATAAGGAAAGGAAGCAAAGAGGAGGTGAGGAGGTTTTAAGGAGCCCCAGAGAGAAAAGAGCTTCTATCCTTTGCATTTCCCCCATCCTTCATGAAACCATGAGATTCCATTATCCTAGATCTTTCTAATAAAGCTTCCATTATGTTTCTTAAGTGTGCCTGGGTTTTGCTTTCTTCAATCTGGAAAGAAAGAAGGCTTTGTATAAGATATAGAAGAGAATGTACAGAACTTTAGGGAGAGAACTTAGAATGATCTGGAGGTGATAAGAATAGTTACTAAAATTAGTCCAAGAGAAAATCATTAGAATTCAGAGACGTTCAGAGGACAGAGATTAAAAGAGCGCAGCCCATGAGCACCTGTGAGGTGAATGGATAAAGAAGAGGTGGAATGGAATATTCCAATGGAATATTACTCAGACATTAAAAAAACTGAAATCTTGCCATTTGTAACAACATGGATGGAGCTAGAGAGTATGATACTAAGTGTAACTAGTCAGGGAAAGACAAATACCATATGATTTCAGTCATACATGGAACTTAAGAAACAAAATAAACAACAAAAAAAGAGAGAAATAAAGGGACTCTTAACTGTACAGAATAAAGATGGTTCCCAGAGGAGAGGAGGTGTGGGGGATGGGTGAAATGGGTGAGGGGGATTAAAGAGTACACACTTAATCATGATGAGCACTGAATAATGTATAGAATTGTTGAATCACTGTATTGTACACCTGAAAATAATATAACACTGTATGTTAACTCTGCTGGAATTAAGGTAAAAAATGTACTCATCTCAAAATTTCTGGGTATAGGAAAAGGTGTTGCTATACCATACCATGTACCTCTGAGAAATTTTCTTTTGCCTTCCTGGACTCTTTTCTCTAATGATAGAGAAGACACTAGAAGGTTTGACGTGCCATTTCTGAAAGGATCTGAACCCTAGCCCAAATTCTTGAGATAATCATCTGCAATGCAGCTTTGTTTATCAAGTGCCAAATATTACCAGTTCATGAATATATTTAGGAAGACCACTGCCCTTAAAGATGTAGATATATAGTAAAACAACATCTTTATTTTCTTTTTAAAATTACAAACAGAATACATGCTTCTCTTAATTAATTAAAACCGAATGTTGCTTTTCTAATCTATGAGTTTGTGGAATTCTGTAAATATCCTTCACTATTATCAATTGCATGAGCCCTATTCAAGAAACATGTGATTTAATCTGCAAAAAGTTTTCCCCTTTCTGATTAAGAGAAAAGAGACTCTTTGTATTTCTTGTTTGATGGTTACAAGCATATATGCACACACCTATTTACTTAACAGCATTTTCCTTTTGCCATAAAGATATATTTTCTTTTGAAATCAGTAAGGTTCCCTGCCCCCCCCACACACACTTTTATTATTTTGGCTAATACGGGTTGTTGTTCGGCAAAACCTTCAGGAGTGTAGGTGGTGTTGGAGCAATCAGAGGATTTAATGGACAAGCAATCTGGAAAACTGCACCCATGTGCTATATCATATTTTGTACTCCATGTTCCTACACAGTGTCATGGCTCTTCTCAGAAGGAAATTTGCATTGTTGTCCTTGGGAATAAGAATAGATCAGAATTTGCTGTTATGTAACCATGATCCATTATTAGATGGTGTCTTTCATGCATGGTAACCAAGCTCCAAATGGACTTTCTCTCCATGGTCCTTACTCCACAGCTGACAGAGGCCAATCTGTTCCACCAGGTTTTCTCTGGTGTGATCTGCAGCCAACATGCTTTGAGAATCACCTCACCCTACGTCTCCTGAAGGCTACTGACCAGTTTTTCCTTTCTGTGGGCAGCAGTTCTTAAACTTCACTGAACATTAGAATCACCCAAGGAGCTTTAAAGAATAATGATGCCTAATTCCATCTCCAGAGATTCTCAATCAATGGGTCAGTGGTGTGGCTTGAACATTAGGGTATTTGGAAAACTCCCTAAGTGATCCTAATATGCAGGCAAGGTTTAGAACCACTGCTCTAGGGCTGCTTAGACTGTGAGAGGGGAGTCTGATTATTCCTGTGTCACTTCCCCTCATTGTGGTTGGCCTTGGTGTCCTGAAAGAACTGGTTTGGGGATATGTTGATGTGCAGATACTACAGAAAGCACTTCATTTCTCATTCTTTGTAGGTGGAGATGATCTCTATCTTCCAGAAACTTTTCCTCACTGTTGATCTTTGCCCTATAGGATGCTCAACTATACTTTTCCCTAAAGTCCTACAAATAGCATTAGAAGTGAACCATCTAAGAGGACCTACTATTCATAACCACACTCCAGGCTTCATGGCCTCTGGATGACAACTATACCTTAAATGATACACTAAGCACAAAATGTAAAGAAATAAATAGGTACGCTTAGATATTGTTGAGAAGAATTCTTAACTCTTAACTTTTGTTCCTTTTCTTCTACCACCCTCAAAAGTTCGGGAAGATAATCCATGAGTCCCTCTTCCAGCTTCTTGCCATTCTTTTCTGACTTCTTGCCTTTGGTTAAGCTTCTGTATTTTTGAAATGCCTTTCTTCTTATTCCTTCTCTACCTGGTGAACTCATTCTATTGTGCAATTTTCCCAAAAGATGTTCCTCTAAATAGAATAAATTGTCTTTACATGCATAAATGGGATCTTGAGCCTATTTTAAAGATTTATTTATTGTAGAAAGAGAGAGATAGAGAGACAGTGAGAGAGAAAATGAGCATGAGTGGGAGGACCAGGGAGGGGCAACTCTCAAGCAGGCTCCATAGTGAGTATGGACCCTGACACAGGGCTTGATCCAGAGACCCTGTGATCACACCTGAGCAGAAATCAAGAGTCAGACACTTCACTGACTGTACAACCCAGGTGCCCCTTGAACTTATTTTAATGGAAATTCTCATCAAATTGTATCATAACTGGTAGTTTTCACAACTGTGGTCTTTGTTAGATTAATACAACAAAATTTAATGAGTAGCCATGAATGCTGGAACTTGGTTAAGCAATACAAAAATGACTGATACAGTCTCTGCCCCCTCTGCCCCTTAGGAGTTCATATTGTAGTGAGGCAGATAAATCATTACAGTATCCCTTGATAGATACTATAAAATATGGATATACAATGGTAAGGAAATTCTAAGGGCTTAGTGTTGTTTTTTAAGGTGGTCATATTTAATTTCTGCATGCCAGAATAATCCTCAAGTGTTAAGGGAAGTTGGATTATTTGGGTAAACAGCTAATCTTTGTCAAAATTCTCTTTTGGGAAAATTTTACTATATCAGTACAGTTAGAAACATTATTCTGGCTAGGATCAACCAACTAATGGTCACCTACAGAATGGCTATTATTATGACATGAGTGGCGTTTTTAGATTTTGTGCTACCTCCAAAAAGTTAGACTCATTTCTATGATTTCAAGATACAAATCCCCAGTGCAGGAGGGGAAAAAAAAATACTGGGATTTGAAGTCCTTAGATTTGGGTTTGAACCAGGCTCTATTATTATTAATTAAGTGGCTAAGTTACTTCTTTCCTTGAGCATCAATTTCATTGTGACATGAGGATAAAAATGGAGAGTTCATGTGGTTGTTTGGATGATTAAATAAGATAATGCAACTAAGGCACTAAACATAATGCCTGACACATAAAGAAAATTTAGTAAATGTTGATTTCCTGTTAAACACCTTCAAAAATTAAAAAAAGAACAGGTTGCTCCAAAGCCAAAGGGAAAATGCCAGAGGACTTTTGGAATAGATACAGCTGCTTGCTCCTTCTTTTATCTGGGGAGTATCATTCCATAGCTTGTGAAGCTTGTCAGTAGCTAAAGAATTAATTCCACCCCCACCCCCCAGTTCCTTCTCCCAGTTTAGACTCAGGCGACTTAGGTTCAGAGTGTCCTGTGCCCAGGGTGAGCAGAATTCATGGCCCTCCTTCTTCTGAGCTAACCTCTCAAGGCTGGCTGCTGGAGTCGTGCTCATGATTTCTTTCACTCTTCAACACCACACAAGGCCACCTGGAGAAGAGAAAGAAGGTTATTTCATCTGCAGTTCTGTAAATATCTCAGGGCTGGGCAGAGAGCAAGGACTTGTAAAATGAAAGAGGAAGGGCTTCCTGATTTGTGTCTGGCTCCCCCAACCCCTGAGCAATCTGTTCCTGTTTAAAACAAAAAGCAAAACATGTTTCCTCAAACCAGTTTAAGAGAATAATGATGACTAAGGCAGTATATTTATTTCAGTTGTCACAGGAGGCGTGGATTCCTGGATTTGTATTTTTAAAAAATTCTCCTGTAGTTCTGAAAATACTGGTTTCCTTCCTAGAGACTCTTGAAATTCTTTTTTGGACGTTAAGATGCCAGGGGAGCAGGTTCTCCATTCTGAAATACTTCCTTGTTCAAAAAGATTAGAAAAGTTGGTTGAGAAGACCACAGACCTAAAGATGGTTGAACAAGGTTAGAAAAAATTAATAAAGGGACAAATGGAAATTACACTCATTCATTCCATAAATAACCATTAAGCACCTGCTGAGCACCAGAGCCCATCAATATAATTCTGGGCGAACAAAGCTGAACAACAGGTACCTGCCTCCTCATGGTTCTTAACAGCCTAGGGTGTTAACAAAAAACACATCATTACAATCCAGTGTGATAAAAGCACTGATAGCAGAAGTGCAAGAAGGTATAAGAGAAGATGCAGACACCCAGAGGATGAGCAAAACTGAGCCAGATAAAGAGAGCTGTAGATAGAAAAGCTATTCTAGGGAGAGGGAACAACATTATCTTAAGGCTTAGAAATACGAGAGAGTGGAGTGGGTTTGAGGAATGAAATTCATTTCGGTGTATGTGGATCAGGAATGTAGCAGGAGGAGTAGCTAGAGATGGAGTTAGTGGGATACCCATTGTCTTCCTTTCACCAGCTTGATGCTGGTAAAATGTGGATTTAGGATTGAGAGGAAGATAAAATTCCTTGGAGATGTTGGCCGCAAGCCACGTGCTCCCAATGAATCTTGCCAAGAGAGATGTGTAATGTGGTTCCTTGTTTCCCATTTTGTGATTTTGTTTCATGCTACGTCTTGACTCCTCTTGGGGTGCTTACCCTCAGACAGGTCCATGAATATTGGCACTCCCTCTGATCGGACTCGAGTGTTTGATCTCCCTTGGGATAATACAGTTGGCACCACCTTCACCTTCCTTTGGAGTTAGCCCTCCTGTTGGCTTAGTTGCTCTTGCCCGAGCACCAGTAGTTCTGGCCTCTTACTCTTTCCTTGCCAAGTCACTGCAAGTTCTAACTGTCAGTATTGACAGTTCATTTCTCCTGGCTGTGTTACACTTCCTCCTCACCAAGGACTAAATGTTCAACAACCTGAGGGTGATCCTTTCAACCTGTTTGACTTTTCTGGTCTCGTAAATCAGATTCTCCTGTCCTCCAAGGCACCTCTTTTGTCTACCCCTCCTAACCACGGAGAGTTGCTAAGTAAAGATTCATGGTTAAACCCAAAGGGCCCACAAAATACCTATATTTCTTCCTTGGTCATTGTACACCAACTTATTGTTCCTCCTCTATTACCTTTCTACCCTCATCCTCTCAAAGTTGTTTTGGATACATTTCTTTCTCTAAAATCCCCAAGGCTTTATTTACTTGCCACTGCAGAAATACTATCATACTTCTCTTCTGTAGGATTAAGGTTATTTTTGATCTTCCCCTAAACATATCTATGTTTCTATATCTGCATTTGATTTTTCCTTCCAGGATCAGCTAAGTACTCTTTCTCTTCTCTTGCTTATGGATTGTTCTTTTTGGGACTCCTTAACCAGGCTGAAGGTCTGTATTTGTTTGGCTTAGCATTGTTTCTGTATATACTTGTGGGCAAATCCAATTACATCCTGCTTCACCTCACGCGGTGTTGACAAAATGAGATCTCTTCCCTTCTACACACTCCTCCCTCCCCCATTTTTCAGGAGGAAAGAAAACACAATGTATTTTATTTATTAACTCAGCTGCTAATCATTTTCTGGCCTTTTTCCCATGATACCTCTAATAGAGTGCTGGGCATATAGAACAAACTGAAATACTGAAATAACTGATCAGTTGATAGATTAAAGTAGCGCGTGACTCCTCTTCAGCTCCACTTATCTCCTCCTTTCAAAGAACAACCATGTTCCTGGATTAGTTCATCTTGTCTGGCTAATTACCTCCATGCCTGATTTACCTTTTTGTTTTTTCTTGAATCAGTCACCAGTTTTCTCTGGTACTTATGATTAGGAACTCTTTAGCCCATGAATGGGCTCTCCTAGTTAAATCAGTTTCTACCAATTGGCTCTTATAATACAGTTTTTAAGAAATTGATAGAAACTTTATTTTTGCAGCCACCCACAGAAAATCATTGGCAAATATTCCATACCTCAACTGAACAGGTTTTTGTTGTTGTTGTTGTTGTTGTTGTTGTTTAGATTTATTTATTTGAGAGAGAGAGAATGAGCAGCAATCCCAAGCAACCACCCCTCCCTTCCGATCCCCAGCCAAGCATGGAGCTTGATGTGGGGCTCAATCGGATGACCCTGAGATCATGACCTGAGCCAAACTCAAGGGTCCAATGCTTAACCAACTGAGCCACCCAGGTGCCCCTGAACGGGTCTTTTAATTCACAACATTTCCAGTAGTTTTTCTTTGAGTGAATTGCTTTTGTTTGGCAGCTTAGGTAGGGCTCAACATTGGAGGGCTAATTTATCCATGTTGCTGGGTGACTCAGTTAACCCCTCATTATTCCTGTGCTGTTTTTGATAGATTCCCCACTGCCTCCCTGTATTCAAGATTCTCCACTGTTGGATTAGAGCTGAACATGGGTTTTGATGTAATGGCTAAGATATTTTTAATGTCTTGGGAAGGTAATGTGGAATCGCATTAAGAGTACTTGGTTGAAATTGAAGAAATTTTGGGTTTAGTCCTAAATCTGACAATCACTTGAAAATAAATCATCCTTAATCTTTCTGTGTCTCAAGTTAAATCTCCTAAAAAAATGAAGTTTCCTTTAAATTAAACATTTTGTGGGTCCAGAACTACTGCAAAAGGAATATCTTAGGGAATTTTCTTTATCCCCATTACTCCATGATTTCACTGTGGTGGACATTGCTATGGGTCTTTGTAAAGTCATTTTTAGGCAATCTATTGGCACGATTAATTTGGAGAAATGTCTCAGAATTTTTCGCATATTACCCGAGACTGAGAATTTTAAAGGAAATTCTCAAAATTTAGCCAAAGTCATATACCCTAGAAGTATAAATGTAGAGAATATAGTTTATAAAGAAAATGAGATTAGAGGCAGTCATGGAGAGGCAATATTCGAAGGGAAATTGGCTGAGAATTTTTCTGAGGTAAAAGAGATGTGAGATATGAATCCTTAGATGGAGAGTGCATTTCATGTTTCAAGTAACATAAGTAAAATAAATTTATATCAGAGTGAAACTGCAGAATATCAAGGGTGACGAGAGAAATCTCAAAGGCCAGCTAATCCAAAGAAAGACTACCTACCAAGAAAATTAGATTTCTAGTAGACTTCCCATTTGTAATCATTGATTTTAGAGGACAATGAAGTAAACACCTTCAAAGGAGAAAAACTGACAACTTACAATTCTATTCCCAGCTAAATGGTTATTCAAAGATAAGGGAAAACTGAAGGCATTTTCAGGCATACATTCCACCCACCTATCCTTCCTAAAAGAGTAACTATACCATAAAGACAAGAATATTCAGAGGGGATGGGGCGATGTAATAAACAACAGTGAGCCCTGAAGTTGAAAGATGCTGGTAAATTTAGGAAGAACAATTGGATGATTAAAAATAGGGGCACTGGGTGGCCTAGATCGTTAAGTGTCTGCCCTCAGCTCAGGTCATGATCTCCAGGTTGTGGGATCAAGCCCCATGTCAGGCTCCCAGATCAGTGGGGAGCCCACTTCTCCCTCTCCCTTTGCCTCTCCCCCTGCTGTGCTCTCTCTTTCTCTCTCTCTCTCTCTCAAATGAATAAAATCTTTAAAAATAATAATAATAATACTGCTTGTGTTAAATAATAAGAACCCAAATCTATTTAGTAATAACTTAATGGGTATGGGATATGTTCTCGGGTTCTAAGGTCATTGTCTTGTTCAGCTGGAGGAGACACTGAATAATGTAGATTTTGTTAGAAAAACATATATCTAACTACATGTTTTGGGGAAACCACTAGAAGAACATAAATATAACCTATAGCTTCCACACCAACATAGAAAAACCTTATATTCCAACTGAACACAGGAACAAGGTGGGGAGCCACTGAAAAAAACAAAAACAAAAACAAAAACCAGATGAATAAATCTCAATGTATAACAAATAATGATTGCTGAACATATATTATTTTAATCATGGGTCTTATCTTACAGAGTTTCGAATTACTCTAGATTTCCTGTGGGGTTTGGGAGGAGGGAGGGAGTGGCAAGGGGGTGGAAACCATCTAAAATACCAGGATTTTCAGAGCTGGTTTACTCTCATAACCAATTGTTAGCACAAAGTTGAAACTTTATTTATTTATGGAATAATTTCAGAGAGATTTCCAGCTATTTTCTAGCTTATATGAAAACCATTTTTATTCAATACGGAAAAGAAAATACCTTTGCATTGCCTCTCAAACACCTGGAATCTGGTGTTTGATTCCACTTCCCAGATGCCCTTTTAATCTATCTCTTTTTTTTTTTAAGATTTTATTTATTTATTTGACAGACAGATATCACAAGTAGGCGGACAGGCAGGCAGAGAGAGAGAGGAGGAAGCAGGCCCCCCGCTGAGCAGAGAGCCCAATGTGGGATCATGACCCGAGCCGAAGGCAGAGGCTTTAACCCACTGAGCCACCCAGGCGCCCCTTAATCTATCTATAGATAACCCATAGGTTAGGAATGTCAAATAGTATTCTACAATTTTAGAAATTGTTGTCTATGTTTACTACAATTATATCAAAGTATTTAAAACTTTTGCATTTTGCCACTGGGAGAAAAAAATAGGATTTGGAGTAATCAGTTATTATGGACACATTATGAAGTTAAATCAAAGCTTTGTTTAGTTTGCTTATAACACAGTCTGATTTCAAAAGCAGCTGAGTTTTTGAAAGTTGGATATTTGTAAATATTCTAAACGCAACTGCTTAAGTTCCTCAACCAGCTACTGACCTTCAAAAGCCAGGAAATCATTAGACTATGCTTTGTAGTTACAGTGAGGCTTACATTCTCAATCTAATCACCTATTTTGTTCATTTCATCGGTAGCTATTCTAGTCTTGGTATATCAAAAAACCTTTTTTTTTTTTTTTTTTGCTTGAGCTTTGGGTGCTTGAGCTTAAGTTTACTTTTTTTGTTCTCAAGGCAAACTGTAGGTCACTGAGTTACAAGTATTAGTGCTCTTAGGAACTCCTTGGTCCAAACTTTCATTGCATGGAAGATGACACTGAGGGTCAAAGAGGAAATGTAACTTCCCCAAATCCTTAGGTCTCATTAGTGACAATAAGAAAGGACCTAAAACCTAGATAATTTCTGGGTTGTTTTTTTCAGAGCTCTTTATAACATGACCACCATTTGAGCAAAACTGTTGTTTTATTATTTCAACATTTAACAAATATTATTTCAATCAATGACACACCCTAATGTTAAACAAAAGACTGTCAGTAGAAATTCAGCGAAGCGATTTATTGAAACTTATTGAGAAATGTTGTGGCTGTGCTCTACACTGGCTAATTCACAAGTAGAAACTCATTTTAGAAATTCCTGGATTCAGCCTATCTGATTAATATTGTGTGAAATAGTAATTTATTATTATTTAAAAATTATAGAGTATTTCATGTATACAAACAAAGATTAAAGGGTCTTTGCAAGTCACTATAGCAAGTTTGTTCCATACTTTAAAAACACCTGTTAAGAAGATCCTTGGCACCAAATCAGTTCAATTCTACAAATGTTTATTGACAACCCAATTTGTCAAATGTATTGTGTGAGTCATCATGTAACATATGAAGATGAAAGAATTCCCAGAGCCTTTACAATTTAATTTTAACAGGGAGCCAGTGGAGCCTGAGTCTGAAAATTTTGAACATAGAACACCGCTATTTTGAAGTTGAATTCAGTTTGGGTTCATAAAGTGAGGGGGAAGAATTAGTCTTCAGGGGAACTTCCTTCTTTGTCTTGGGAAGGATTATTGTGCTTTTAGGACTGTGATTTAAATCATGGACCTCTCTACCTATTGCTCAGGGAGGTCTGAGTGCAATGGAGTACTGTAAATGTACTTGCTTCAGACTGATTTGTAAAATAATCTATTAAATAAATTGAGTGTATGAGCACAATTATAGTCCAGCAGAATTTGATAATTTTTCCCTTGGAATTTGAATGGAGGTAACCTATGGACAGAAATGGATTGTTCCTTGATTATTTGTGTGTCAGTCTATTTGTGAAAAACTGCTTGCTGTTTATGAGCTTTTTTTCTTTTTCTAGCACAGAGCTAGACTGTATTTCTTAGTTTTCCTTATAATTCATTGTGACCATGTGATTGCTTCTTGCAAAAAAATATATAAGTTGGACTGTTGTGTGTCATTTCCAGGCCAAGGCTATTAAGAAGTGGGTAGGCCTTCCCTATGCACCATTTCTCCTTTCCCTTGATGAATGCAGTTGACAGAGTCTAGAGGAGGGCAGGGCCCCAGGATGAAAGAAGCCTGGGTCCCCAAATTGCCTCAAAGAGAAACACTGCCTGTAGACCTGGGACACTATCTTCGATCATTAAATAAAAGGAAAATAAACTCTTTTGTTGAAATTTGCCATATTTGTTACAGCAGCTCACATTACCTGAACTCATACAGTGTTCTTGGCTATGTGCTTCTTCATAGCAAACTGTGGAAGTGGACTTCCATCACATAAGATAGGCTCATCTCTCTACTTAACATGTGGGGCGAGACTGTGAAAAGTAACAGCAGTCACTTGGTGAGGCAATACATTGAACCACTGATATCTCACACATGGTAATTTTTTGAGACAGAATAATTCAGACATTAGGAAATTATTGAATTAGGATTAAGATTAAGAAATATACAAGATTTCAGAATATTATCATTGATTAGCTTCTCTGCTCTCAGAAGATGAGACATACCTAGTGGGTATAGAATAGAATCTTCCTAAAGTGAGTTCATGGTTCTATCCATCATTCAGGAGTGAGAAAGAAAGGGAATCTAGGAGAGTTGGGGTTTATTTAGGCTTGTGTTTGTAGGTGGAAGGCCCAAAGAATTTTCTTTGTGGTTGTTGAGTTTGACCCAACCACATGAAAGCCTGAGATTTTAGACTGACTTTAGCCTTTTGAGTTCCATGTCTAGATTTTTTTTTATTGTGCTAAGAACATGTAACATGAGATTTATTCTCTCAACAGATTTTAAATTATATAATATAGTATTATTATCTGTTGTACAACAGATCTCTAGAACTTATTCGTCTTGTGTAACTGAAATTTTACACCTGTTGATTACCAGGTGTAATCTCCTGGTAAGCTCCCTTTTCCCCTCTCTCCAGCCCCTGATAGCCACTACCATGTTCTTTGCTTCTATGAATTTGACTATTTTAGGTACCTCACACAAGAGGAATCATGCACTGTCTTTCTGTGATTGGCTTATTTCACTTAGCAAATGTCCTCAGGTTTCATCCATGTTGTCACATATTGTAGGATTTTCCTCTCTTTAAGACTAGTATTCCATTGTATGTCTATACCATGATTTATAATCCATTAATCCATCAGTGGACATTTAGGGTGTTTCTACATCTTAGCTGTTATGAGTAGTGCTATAATGAACATGGAAGTGCTAATCTTTTTAAGATCTTAATTTCAATTTTGTTGGTTAAATGCATAGAAGTGGGAGTGTTGGGTCATATGGTAGTTCTATTTTTAATTTTGGTGGGAACCTCCATATTGTTTTCAATAGTGGCTGCTCTTTTTGTCATTCCCACCAACAGTGTATGGATTTTTATTTTTCCACATCCTTGCCAATATTTGCTTTCTTTTGTTTTTTGATAATTGCTATCCTAACAGGTATGAGATAGTATCTCATTGTGGGGTGGATTCACATTTCCTGATGATTAACAATGTTGAACATCTTTCCATATACCTGTTAGCCATTTGTATATCTTTGGAAATGGTTAGTTTTAATGGCCCCATTGTGGTATGGTAACATTATTCTTTAAGCCTTCAGTGAAATATTGCTAAAAGTTACAAACTCATCTCAAGTGTTATGTGGGCAAGAGAAGCTGGATGTGAAGAGGTAGAAAGCAAAAACAATTTGCAGCACCTATGGGGATGGACTGAAGACCCTGTCAGGTCTTTTGGTCTCTGTTATTGGTGGTATGAATGTGCTGAAGATGCCAGGGTCTTTTGTCACAGAGCTAAACATACACAAATGGCCCAGGAGTTCTTCAGAGAAGATAAAGGAAGATCTAGGAGGAACTAAGGGGGAGCTGTTGGTGTAGTTGTTTCCTCAAACCAATAGGGTAAGCCAGCAAATCAACATGTATGAGTTACAGAATGTTTACTGCCTCACTTCCTCTCTCCAAATCTCTCCTGTGGTCCACCCCTAACTAGAATCACACAGGAAAGGGAATTCTGGAAAATATAGGTCAGCCTAGTCAAGTTGACATATTACAAAATCACTACAATAATGTCTTAAATATTTTATGGGGTTTTGTCAGATGTTATACAGGGGAAGAGTTTCAGGCTCTCTAGTTTACCTTGTTGCTCGATAAAGAATTCTTGACTGTAAGATTTGCAAGGATAGGGCAATTGCCTTCTTTTGCACTCCAATGACTAACACACTCACCTTTCCATACTAACCTCTTAATCAACATTTGCAGAATAAATGAATGTGTATGTTCTAGATACCCTACTATGTGCCAGAGGTAAAAACTAAAACATGTTCTTTTCTTCCTTCGTGGAATTTGGAATCTAGTTGGGTAAGATGATAGATAGATAGATAGATAGATAGATAAATTAAAACTTTTATAGATATGTACAGTCTTTGCCAACACATATGACAAACAATGAAAAAATTGGTATAAAAGTAATTTATTATTCTCTTATGCATTTTTCAAAAATGCATAAAGGATGACTAAAAGAATCTTGAATCTAAAATTCTAGTTTTCTAAAATTAGGACAAGAGACTAGAGATTTGATAAAAGATATTAGGCATTCACGTTAGGGGAAAAAGTTTTGGAACAGAAATTTCTGATGCTGCAAATGTCTCAGAGGAGAATGATAATTGTGGCAGAGATGGGAAGGATGGTTACCAAACCTGTTTCTTCTTTTTCCTGGGCCTACAATGAGATTGCAGTTCTCAACTTTCCTTGCAATGAAGCATTGTCATATGTCTGGCAATAGAATTTAAGGAGACATGACGTGCATCACTTAAAGATCTGGTCTATATAAACCTCCCACATGTGATCTTTTATACTCCTTCTCCTTTTATAGTGTCATAGAGATGAATATGACACTTTTGCAAGTTGTATATTGAGGATGTTTTGGAAACCATGTGTTGATGATGGTAGAATTCAAAGATGGAAGAGGTCTGGGTGCTCGATCTACCATATAGAGTGGATCTGGCATCCAATCAGGAAGACTTGCCACCCCTACCAGATCATTTGGTGAGCAAAACACATAAATTTTTACTTTTGAAGCTATTAATATTTGGGGGTCAGTTATTATAGTCATCCATGTCACTCTATGTAACATAATGATTTATGGTAAGAAATTTAGCTTGCAGCCAAATTATTTATATATATGTACAAATAAATATAAATGTATATACTTACAACACACACTCATCCCTTTCTGCTGCTTTCCCATGATCCAGCTGTGTAATTTCTGGTCAGTGATTCCAGGTTTTGAATAATTTGTAAGCGTTCAGTTTCCACACAACTTTTTTATCTGCTAAGAATTTAAAAATCACATTCTTTGTTCAGCTGTTAATGTTGGGATCCACATTTAGTTTCATAAGCTCTCCCATGCTTTTAGTTTTGTTTTGTTTTGGTTTTTTGCTAATGAATTTTATTTCCGTTTGTAGATAAAAAATGTAAGAGTGGAATGTTAATAAAATTTAGGTTAGTCCTGTAATGTCAAGAATTTAAAAAATGGATTGATTAAATATATATATGTATATGTATATATAGAGAGAGATATAGATATAGATATGAAATTAAATAACTTTGGCTATTAAAAAGCTAAGTGGGATAGCTTGCCATGGTATATTGATATTCAAGTTAATAGCAAAGTTGATAATCCAATATTCATCATGAATGGCCTAATTGGATTTAATCTGTTTTGTGGAGTCTTCTTTAAATATATCACAAGGAATTGGAAAACCTCTAAAAGTGTGTTGATTCCTAAGCCTGTGAACTTCACTGGACTGGGAGTCAAAAAACCAAGAATCTGAAGATGATTGTGTTAATTTTGAATGATGTGATCTCAGATAATCACTTTTCACTTATTAAATACACACACACAAACACACACACACAGACATAAAAGGCCACCATGAATAGAATTCATACATAAATGCATGTGCATATACACACTCATACACATTAATCCTATGCACGGTGAAATTGGGACAGGACAGGGGATTTACACCTTCCAACTTTGAATCTTTCTCACTGTTTGAGGTTTTTTTCCCAGGGATTTCCATACTTTAAAAATAATAAGCCATCTATGAGTCCTGAAATCAAAACCAGAAAAAGATATTACAGGAAAAGAAAACTATAGATCATAGCTTTTATGAATATAGATGCAAAAATCCTCAAAAATATGTTAGCAAAGCAAATATAGCAACATATAAAAAGAATTATATGCTATGATCAAGTAGAGTTTATCTCAGAATGCAAGGTTGGCTTACCATCTGAAAAACAGTGAATGTGATACATCATATAAATAGAATAAAGGAGAAAAACCACATGATCATGGTGATAGATGCAGAAAAAACATTTGACAAAATTCAACACCACTTCATGGAAAAACACTCAATATATTAGGAATAGAAACTATCTTCCTCAACTTGACAAAGAGCAGCTAGGAAAAACCTACAGCTAACATCATACTTAATGATGAAAAATTGAATGTTTCTCTTTAAAGTCAGGAAAAAGACAGGCAGTCTGTTCTGCCACTTATATCCAACATTGCACGAAGTTTCTAGGCCAGGAAATTAGGAAAGGAAGAGATGCAATAAGGTACCTAGATTGAAAAGAAGAAAGTAGAATTTTCTCTCTTTTTAGATGACATGATCTTATACATAGAAAATTCTAAAGAAACTCTTAGAACTAATAAATGAGCTTGGCAAATGGCAGCACATAAGATTAATATACAAAAAACAACTGTATATCAATGTACAGCGATGAAAAATCAAAAAATGAGATCAAATAAACAATTCCATTTTTAATAGCATTTAAGAAAACAAAATACTTATGAATAAACTTAACAAAGTAGTTCAAAACATAGCCACTGAATTCTACAAAACATAGTAGAAAGAAATTAAAGACCTATGTAAAAAAGAAGAAAGAAGACCTAAATAAATGGAAAGATAAGTCCTGTTCATGGACTGAAGGATTTAATATTGCTAAAATAACAATAGTATTCAAAGCAATCTACAGGTTCACTTAAATCTCTAACAAAACTCTAGCTGTTACAGAAATTGACAAGCTGATACTAAATTTGCAGAGACATAAATGATCCAGAATAGCCAAAACAGTCTTGAAAAAGAGCACAGTTGGAGTTCTCACACTTCTTAATGTCAAAATTTACTACAAAGTTACATGGCATAAAGATAGATATATAAATCAATTGACTGAAATCCAGAAATAACTGTGATATTTAAAATCAATTGATGTTTGACTGGGTTGCTAAGATTATATTAAGGGAAAGAATAGGGGTTTTTTTGTTTGTTTTTGTTATTATTATTACTTTTAAACAAATTGTGCTGGGACACCCAGTTGGCTCAGTTGGTTGAGTGTCTGCCATCAGCTCAGGTCATGACCTCAGAGTCCTGGAATCGAGTCCCACATAGGGCTCCTTGCTCAGTGGGGAGCCTGCTTCTTCCTCTCCCTCTGCCCCTTCCCCTGCCCACGCTCTCTCATGTGCTCTCTCTCTCTCTCTATCAAATAAATACATAAACACAATCTTAAAAAAAATAAATAAATAAACAAATGGTGCTCAGACAATTAGATATCCACATGCAAAAGAATGATGTTGGACCCCTACCTGATAGGATATACAAAGTTAAGCCAACATAAGTCAATGACCTAAACATAAGAAACAAAACAATAGCTAAATATGAAAAATAAAGCTTTTATAAAAATGTAAAAGAAAATAAAAGTTTTAGAAAAATTCTTGGAAGAAAACATAAGCATAAATCAATGTGATCTTGGATTAGAGTAATGGTCTCTTTTATATGATATCAAAATTGCAAGACACACACACACATACAAAACAACTAGGAGTTTGGTACAATTAAAAATTATTGTGCTTCAAAGAACACTATCAAGAAAATGAAAAGACAACCAATGGACTAGGAAAAAATTTGTAAATCATACATATCATAAGGGACTTGTATCTAAAATATATAAAGGAATTTTATAACTCAGTAATAAAAGAAAAACCAATTTAAGAATGGGCAAAGAATCTGAACAGATAGGTCATCATAGGTAATATATAAATGGTTAATAAGCACACGAGAAGATTCTCAACATCATTAGCCATCAGGGAAATGCAAATTAGAACCAAGGTAAGATACTACGTCCCACCCAGTAGGATACCTAATATAATAATTTAAAAAGCAGGTAACGATAAATTTTGGTCAAAATATGGAGTAAGTATAACTCTGTTACACTACTGGCAGGAATGTAAAATGGTGTAGCTAGTTTAGAAAACTACAGTGCCTTTTAAGGTAACATATGTCAACACATGATCTAGTAATTGTATTACTGAGTATATACCTAAGGGAAATGAGAACTTATGCCCACATAAAAACTTATACACAAATTTTTATGGCAGCATTATTCATAACAGCCAAAATGTGGAGACAACCTAAATGTCCATCAACGGATGAATAGATACCCAAAGTGTGACAGAGCAATACAATGGAAAATTATGAAACAGTTAAAAAGGAATGAAGTAATGGTGCATGCTACAATGTGGATGAATCTCAAAAACATTTGTTAAGTGAAAGAAGCCATTACAGAAGACCACATATTGCACATATTGCATGGGTCCATTTCAATGAAGTGTCTGGAATAAACAAATCATTATGGATAGCAAGTAGATCGGTGTTTGCCTAGGGCTAGGGGAATTAGGGGGAAATGGGTAGTGACTATTAATGGGTATGTGGGTGATGAAAGTGTTCCAAAACTGATTGTCACAGTGATTGGGTAACTTTTTAAATATGCTGAAAACCATTGAATTATACACTTAAAATTGGCAAGTTATATAGGATATGTATTATATCTCAGTAAAGTTACAAGAAATAAAATATTTGTGTGTGTGTGTGTGTGTGTGTGTGTGTGTGTGTATGTGTGTGTCCCAGTGTTTACTTCTCTGTCAAACAGGGAGCTGAGACATACAGTTGATAGTTTTCTTCCATTTCCACTCTTCTATAATTCCATGGTTTCGTGATTATAGACAGGCATCAGTACTGTCACACATATGGTATTTTGAATGATGAATGATTTTTAATAGTCCTAAGATAATTTAGGACTATTATTTTAATTTAAATTATTTAAATTAGGACAAATAATTTTTAGAAGTTTCTAGAATACAAATAACAAGCCAGTGATCATCTCATTTATGAACTCACAGAGTAAAAGTCACTGCTTTCCTGAACCATTTGAAAGGTCACCACTGCTGTATGTATTGAGTCTCAAGATAACTAGATTTCTATATTATCTTGAGTAAGGAAAATGCTATATCTAATTTCAAAGTTTTCATCAGTTGACATTGTTAAAAACTTTCTCTTAGTTCCAGTGCCTGAGCAGCACATTTAATACATTGATTGGTCAAGCACTATAAGCAAATTGAATCAAAATGTAATGTCCTTCGGGCAACAGAGAGATAAAAAGTTTGCAGACCTTACAAATGAGATAGGTAGATAGAGCAGTGGCAGTGATTAGAACTAACAGGTTGTGATTTGACCCAGACCCTCAATCATGCTTCTTGAACAGATAATACTTTTTTTTTTTTTATAAATATCTATAACCGCTAAATGACAAAAACCAGACAACACAAGCCAATATGAAGTTCAAAATGTAATCAACTTCCAAGTATTAAAATGATGATGGGGGGTGGGGAGAGGAGCAAGATGGTGGAGGAGTAGGAGACCTAAATATCATCAGGTCCCAAGAGTCCAGCTAGATAGTTATCAAGCCATTCTGAACAGCTACAAACTCAACAGGAGATAGAAGAGAAGAAGAGGAGTAATCCTAGGAACAGACAAGCAACCACTTTCTGGAAGGTAGGACGTGTGGAGAAGTGAATTGGAGTCAACATACAGGAAGATAGACAGCGGGGGAGGGGCTGGCTCCCAGCAAGTGAGAGAGCTGCAGAGCACAAATCAGAACTTTTAGAAGTATGCTCCACTGAAGGACATCACTCCAGAGGCTAAGTGGGCAGTGGAGCCCTTGTGGGGACAATGTGGTCTCAGGAACCATGGGATCACAAAAAGACCAGGGGTGTGTGAGTGTGGCAGAGCTCCCAGGTATGAGAACTGGGACACTGGCTGCAGAGACGGAGCCAAGGAGTGCACTCTTAGCTTGGGGTTACCTTAAGCCGTGAACCAAGGCACAGTTGGGCCATCGCTCTTCAGGCAGGGGCCCAACAAGAGCAGATCTGGGGAGACTCACCTTCCTCCTCTGGAGTGGCATGGGAACATGCTGCAGAAATCAGCTGGGTTTGGAGACTCCAAATGGGGCCGTGCACTAGAGATAGAAATGCTTGGTCACAGGCCGGGTGAGGTTGGAGTATGGCCAGGGACCAGGAAGACAGGAGGGATTGAGCACTTTTCTTTGAGGGCGCACTGAGGAGTGGGGCTCTGAGCTCTCGACGCCTACCAGCTGGAGATTGGGAAGCTGCCATCTGCATTCCCGTCCTCCAGAGCTGTATGGAAAGCATTCAGGGAACAAAAACTACCAAGAGCAAACCTGAGCAGATTACTTAGCCTGACCCCTGGTAAGGGCAGAGCAATTTCACCCTCGGGCAAAGACATTTGAAAATCACAGCAACAGGCCCCTTCCCCAGAACACCAGCAAGAACATCCAGTCATGACCAAGTTTGCTGATCAATGAGAACTGCAGAACTCCAGAGGTAGGGGAAAGAAACACATAGGATTCATGGTTTTTCCCCCATGATCCTTTAGTGTTTCAAAATTAAAATTTTTTAATTTTATTTTTTTCTTATTCTATTTTTAAAAAATTTTCCTCTCTCCTGTTTTAATATTTTTAGCTATTTTATCTTATCAATACCTTAAAAAAACTTTTTAAATTTTCATTGTTATAGTCATATTTTATCCCTTCATTATATTTAACCTTATTTTTTGTATACATATAGGGTTTTTTTTTCTTTAAAATTTTGGGATACAGTTTCTTCTAACAGATCAAAATACACCCAAAATAAAGTGTGTAGCACTGTTCTATTCACCAGTCCTATATATATATATATATTTTTTTTTTTTCTTTTTTCCCCCCATTTTTCTCCCTGTGGTTTCGGGTCTCTTCTGATTTGGTTAGTGTATATTTTTTGGGGGTTGTTGTTACCCTTTCAGTATTTTGTTCTCTCATTCATCTACTCTTACCCGGATAAAATGACAAGGCAGAAAAACTCACCACAAAAAAAAAAAAAAAAAAAAAGAACAAGAGGAAATACCGATGATTAGGGACCTGATTAATATGGACATTAGTAATATGTCAGAACTAGAGTTCAGAATGATGATTATCAAGGTGCTAGCTGGGCTCAAAAAAAGCATAGGTGTTGTTAGAGAATCCTTTCTGGAGAAATAAAATCCCTTTCTGGAGAAATAAAAGAACTAAAATCTAACCAAGTTGAAATAAAAAAAGCTATTAATGAGGTACAATCAAAAATGAAGTCTCTTACTTCTAGGATGAATGAGGCAGAAGAGAGAATTACTGATATAGAAGACCAAATGATGGAGAATAAAGAAGCTGAGCAAAAGAGAGACAAACAACTACTGGACCACAAAGGGAAAATTTGAGAGATAAGTGATATCATAAGATGAAACAATATTAGAATAATCGGGATCCCAGAAGAAGAAAGAGAGGGGAAGAAGGTATATTGGAACAAATTATAATAGAGAATTTCCCTAATTTGGTGAAGGAAACAAACATCAAAATCCAGGAGGCACAGAGAATCCTCCTCAAAATCAATAAAAATAAGTCCACACTCCGTCATTTAATAGTAAAACTTACAAGTCTTAGCGACAAAGAGAAAATCCTAAAAGCAGCTCAGGGCAAGAGGTCTGTAACATACAACAGTAGAAATATTAGATTGGCAGCAGACCTATCCACAGAGACCTGGCAGGCCAGAAAAGACTGGCATGATATAGTCAGAGCCCTAAATGAGCAAAATATGTAGGCAAGAATACTATATCCAGCTAGGCTGTCACTGAAAATAGAAGGAGAGATAAAAACTTCCAGGACAAATAAAAAATTAAAAGAATTTGCAAACACCAAACCCGCCTTATAGGAAATATTGAAAGTGATCCTCTAAGTAAAGAGAGAGCCTAAAAGTAACAGACCAGAAAGGAACAGAGACAATATACAGTAACAGTCACCTTACAGGTAATAAAAAGTCACCAAATTCATATCTTTCAATAGTTACCCTGAATGTAAATGGGCGAAATGCCCCAATCAAAAAACAGAATATCGGAATGGATTAAAAAAACAAGACCTATCGATATGCTGTCTACAAGAAACTCATCTTAGACCCAAAGACACCTCCAGATTTAAAGAGAGGATGTGGAAAACAATTTACTATGCTAATGGACAGCAAAAGAAAGCTGGGGTGGTGATCCTTATATCAGACAAATTAGCTTTTAAGCCAAAGACCGTAATAAGAGATGAGGAAGGACACTATATCATACTTAAAGGATCTGTCCAACAAGATCTAACAATTTTAAATATCTATGCCCCTAACATGGGAGCAGCCAATTATATAAAACAATAATAAAATCAAAGAAACACATCAACAATAATACAATAGTAGTAGGGGACTTTAACAGCTCCCTCACTGAATGGACAGATCATCCAAGCAAAAGATCAACAAGGAAATAAAGGCCTTAAATGACACACTGGACCAGATGGACATCCACAGATATATTCAGAACATTCCATCCTAAAGCAACAGAATACACATTTTTCTCTAGTGCACATGGAACATTCTCCAGAATAGATCACATCCTGGGTCACAAAGCAGGTCTCAACTGTACCAAAAGATTGGGATCATTCCCTGCATATTTTCAGACCACAATGTACTGAAGCTAGAACTCAATCACAAGAGGGAAGTTGGAAAGAACTCAAATACATGAAGGCTAAAGAGCATTCTACTAAAGAATGAATGGGTCAACCAGGAAATTAAAGAAGAATTTTAAAAATCCATGGAAACAAATGAAAATGAAAACACAACTGTTCAAAATCTTTGGGACACAACAAAGTCCTGAGAGGAAAGTATATAGCAATACAAGCCTTTCTCAAGAAATAAGAAAGGTCTCCAGTACACAACCTAACCCTACATCTACAGGAGCTGGAGAAAGAACAGCATATATCTCTCTGATGTGAGGAATTTGAGAGTCAGGGCAGGGGGTCATGAGGGGTGGGTAGGGAGGGAAAAAATGAGACAAGATGGGATTGGTGGGGAGATAAACCATAAGAGACTTAATTTCAGGAAACAAACTGAGGACTGCTGGGGAGTGGGGGGCTAGGGAAAAGGTGGTTGGGTTATGACCACTGGGGAGGGTATGTGCTATGGCAAGTGCTGTGAAATGTGTAAGCCTGATGATTCACATACCTGTACCCCCGGGGCAAATAATACATTATATGTTAATTTAAAAATAATTTTAGAAAAGCAAAAAAAAAATAATGGTGGTATAGAAGTCTATAGGGAAATATAATAACTGAATATCATGATTATATCTAAATAATTATTTCTCTTAGGATATAGGAATTATTAGATTTAGTATTGACTAAATTCTTTTAAAAAAAATTTATTTATTTTAGAGGGAGAGAGCAGGGGGTGGAGCAAAGGAGAGGGAGAGAAAGAAAGAGAGAATCTCAAACAGACTCTGCAATAAGCAGGAGCCCAATGCAGGGCTCCATCTCACGACCCTGAGGTCATGACCTGAGCCAAAATCAAGGGGCAGGTGCTTAACTGACTGAGCCACCCAGGAGCCCCAGTACTGACCAACTTCTTATTTTAAGTTTAGCAATTATAATAATAATTTGTAGTAATAAATTATTATGATTTATTATTATTTAATTCTTGTTTTAGTTTATCCTGAAGAGCATGGGAAAATATATTCCTCAGATAGAATCACAAATTTGTTTATATTGCCAGAGAAACACACTTTGTTAAGCATTAAACATCTGTTTAATGTTTCTGATTGTTTTTCACTTACAGTAAGCTTGTCAATAAAAAGAAGTGACTCTTAATCTCACAAAACAAACTGAGGGTTGATGGGGGGAGGGGGGTTGGGAGAAGGGGGGTAGGGTTATGGACATTGGGGAGGGTATGTGCTATGGTGAGTGCTGTGAAATGTGTAAACCTGGCGATTCACAGACCTGTACCCCTGGGGATAAAAATATATGTTTAAAAAAAAATAAAATTTATTAAAAAATAAAAAATAAAAATAAAAAAAACAGGAAAAAAAACGAATCATTCAGAGAAAATATTTTTTAAAATGGTGATTTTCATCATGTAGCTGTTCTGGGTTATGCTGAAGGTAGAAGTAAGCAGGCTCCTCTGGCTATTTGGGGCTTACAAAGGGTTCATACTATGAGTGGGGTTGATAGAAGAGCTTCCTACAGCGCAATTTCTAAGAATATCTCTTCCTGGTGGATGTTGGGAACCAATAGGAGAAGTTGGCTGGTCTGACACAGAACAATAAGAGAAGTAGCTTTATTAAGCCAAGGACACAGGCTCATCACTGTTGGAAGTGGTGCTATTGATAGCAAACAAGTTTCTGCAGAAAATGTCATCTTTATGTGAATAGTCTGCAAGCTGAGGGTCACCAAAGTCTACTCAGAAAGGCACCACAACCAGGCAGTTGCACTAACTGCCATGTCCTCTTTGGGTGTGAGAAGTATTCTATGAGGTTACCCAGAACTATGGCCGTAATTAAAATAAATGTCTAAATACAGGGATAGTTGGAAGGACAAAAACATACGCAAATTAATTAAATGGGACTTCTCTGGAGTTAGAAGACCAGAAGAAAGTATAGGTTAAAACTGAACAAGAAGGGGGCACCTGAGTGGCTCGGTTGTTTGAGTGACTGCCTTCAGCTCAGGTCATGATCCCGGAGTCCCTGGATGGAGGCCCACATTGGACTCCCTGCTCAGCAAGGGGTCTGCTTCTCCCTCTGATCTTCCCCTTCTCATGCTCTCTCTCAAATAAATAGAATCTTTAAAAAAACAAAAACAAAAACAAGAAGGTAACAGACAAAAAAGAATGTAGAATTTTAGAGCTAGATGGAACTTGACTATCTTATCATGCTTTGCGTTAGTCAGGATAAGATAAGCTAAACTGAGATAACAAACTCAGAAATCTCTGTGGCTTAACACAACAAAAGTTTGTTTCTTAGTTTGGTTTAAGAGACACTTTCATTCATCTGATCAGTCAAGGTCTTTCTATATCATGATACCGCCATAGCCTCCAAAGTTGGGATGGCAAGAGAACAGAAAGATGGAAAGGGTACACTGGCTTTTCCTGGAAGTGACACATGACCTGTGTTCGCATTTCATTGGGCAGAATTCAGGCATATAACTCCCACCCAACATCAAGGAAAATGGGGAAATGCCATTTTCCTGTGAAACAGTGAGGGAAAACATAACACTGCTTTCAGGCCACTACTCTGCACCCCCATTTTCCCAACTTTTGCCACACTCCATTACCTCTTGAATCGGCTTACTAATTTAAGTGAATTCTAAGTCAATTCACTTTAAAAGACTTACTTACCATTAAATAAGCTACTAATTAGATTCAAATATGATTTCAGCTGGTTTGATGTAACAATTACGTATTCTTCTAGTGTGTGTTAAAATCAATCCGTACTTACTATGTGTTATGGTAAGTCCCAAATCATCTCCCATGTTAGCAATGGTAGGTAAAATGTTTTAGAAAGAACTAATCTAACCCTCCTATTTTAAGATGAGAAAACTGAGGCTCGGAAGATGACCCAAGTCCCCTCCCATCCCCATCACATGGGAAGCTGAATGACAAAGCCAGAATTAGAGTCTAGGTTTCCTTTCCACTATACCATGTTTCCAATACTCGAAGTTTGTGGGAAAAGGATGTGGGCACTAGAAAAACAAACTGAGTCACTGCAATTAGGGGAATAAAAAAGAACACAGGCACAACGCACAAATACCTTAAAGTTAAACAAAAATATTATAGGAAGATTTGTGAGGCTGTAAGGCAAGTTGGGTCTCAGAAAACATGACTCCCACACAGATCAGTAGGTTTGGGTGCATGACTATCTAAAGGCTTCTGAGAAGCCAGTTTTCTGAATTACTTAGACTCACCAACGAATAATTATAGGGGCCTTGAGAACCACCATGAGACTGGAGAGGAGCAGATACAGCTGGAGGGGCCACCAGGACAGCTGTTGGACTCTGCATACGAAAGCACAGGGCCTACTGTCTGTTCTGATCCTGGTCCTCTGTGTGGGGCCACAGACCCCCCAGGAGCACACTGCTGATACACACAGGGAAGAGCATCACTCTCATTTGAATCAAGATGAAATACCAAAAGGATCTGGGTAGGAAAGTTCTGGAGGGTCACCAGGAGTTCCTTAATATTTTGTAAAAACAACTTTGCCAACAAATGCCTCCTCTTGAAGAATCACAACAGATGCTTGGTGGATTGAATCTCACTAAAGAAGATCACAGTATTTTACACCTGAAGACAATTTGGAGGTCATCTACTGTAGTTGTACATTTTCTTTTGAAATCCATGAAAACTGGTTCTTCAAAATAAGCTTTGTGGACAAACTCATTACACAGAACTGGTAGAAGCAGAACCACTCTGGTTGGTGCAGTGTCTTAGTCAGCTTGGGTGGCTATAATAAAATACCATAGACTGCATGGGTGAAATGACAGACATTTATTTCTCACAGTTCCAGAGGCTGGGAAGTCCAAGATTTGGGTGCCACATGGTCGGGTTCTGGTGAGGACTCTCTTTCTGGCTTGAAGATAGCTGCCATCTTGCTGTGTTCTCACCTGGAAAGAGAGTGGACTCTGGTCTTCTTATCTCCTTATAAGGACTCTAATCCCCTCACCACTGGGTGGGAGGAGGGGGCCTCCATCCTCATGCCCTCACCTACACTTAATTATCTCCCAAAGGTCCCACTTCCAAAAACCTTCACAAAGAGATCAAGGCTTTAACAAATGAATTGGGATGAGGAGCAGATATTCAATCCTAAAGCAAGGAAAAGGGGTTTTGGAACTTTGCCAGTTTACCTCCTCTTACTGTCCTCCTCATTCCACCCACCCCCTGAACACAGATAGATAATACAATGCCCCTTCACCCATCCAATGCCTTCATGTTAGGAATGCAGAAAACTAGGCTTAGAGGTATTGTGCTGATTTCTGAGGCCATCCAGTTAGGCAATATCAGTCAAAACTAGAATTATAGACTTTTGATTCATGGTGGACATTTCTGTGAGATTACTATGGTAAGAGATAATGATACTGTGATTTATAGACATAGGGCTATATTTTTCTTTATAAATAATGTCTAAAAATTGTATGCTACTTGAAATAGATTGTAGAATAGAGTTCTGTCCTTTCCTGTTCTAGAAACTGAAAGCATACAACACAGATAAATTCTAAAAAAAAAAAAAAAAAAAGACTGACTGAGGTATAACTGACATAAAATAAACAGGCATAAAATAAAATTGGCATAAGATAAACAGTAAAATTTACATTTGATAGGTTTTCAAATAAGTATGTATCCATAAAATCATGGAAACAAATGAAACGATGTTACATGTTCACTCAAGTGTATTGCTGAGAATGATTGCATTACATGGTAATACCACCCTTGGTTTGTCTATTCATATGTTGGTGAACATTTGAGTTATTTTCAGTTTTTGACTATTACAATGAGGCTGTTTTGAATGGTTGTGTACAAGTGGAGTCTGCTTCTCCCTCTTCCTCTGCCCCTTCCCGCTGCTCAGGCATGCAAATAAAGAAATAAACTCTTTAAAAAAATAAAGTGTCTGTTCAAACTTTTTGCCCAATTTTTAAATTGGATTGTTTTTATATTATTGCGTTTTGAGGGTTCTTTATATATTTAGGATATAAGCCCTTTGGCTTCCATCAAAAAGCAGTTCTTAATTTTGATGAAATCTAATTTATCAAAATTTTTTTCTTTTATGAGTTGTGCTTCTGTTGTTGTACCTGAGAAATCTTTACCCAATCCAAGGTCAAAAAATTTTTTTCTGGAAGTTTTAGACTTTTAGGTTTTTGCAAATAGCTCTCTAATCCAGATTTAGTTAATTTTTGTATATAGTGGGAGGTATGAACGAAAGTTATTTAATTTTATCTGTGTATGGATATCCAGCCGTTCAAGTACCATTTGTCAAAAATACTGTCCTCTCTCTACTGAATTGCCTTCATTGTCAAAAGTCAGTTGTCCATACACGTATGGATCCATTTGTGTACTCTGTATTCTGTTGCACTGATGTATATGTTTATTTCTATATCAACATCACACAGTCTCGATTATGATTGCTTTAGGATCAATCTTGAAAGGTAATGTAAGTTTTTAAACTTTATTCTTCTTTTTCACAGTTATTTTGGTTATTCTAGATCCATTACATTTCCATATGAATTTTAGAAATTCATAACACCAAAAATGCCTGTTGGGATTTTAATTGAGATTGCATCGAAATTATAGATCGATTTGGGGAGAATTTACATGAATAAAAGTGAATTTTTTGATACATGAACATGGTATTTCTCTCCATTTATTTATGTCTTCTTTCTTTCACCATTGTTTTATCATTTTCAGTGTATAGGCCATATACATCTTCTGTCAGATTTATCCTCAAGTATTTTTGATATTGTTGTAAATTATATTTTTAAATTTAAATTTTCAATTTTCTATTGTTATTTTATAGATATATAATGGACTTCCATAGAGCTTAGATGCCACAACTATGCTAAATTCATTTATTAGTTTTAGCACCACTTTTGTAGATTTTGTAGGATTTTATTGATAGACTATTATACTCTCAATAGACAGTTTTATTTCTCCGGATACTTTTTAATTTATTGACCTTTCCTCATTTCACTGACTGGATACTCTAGTACAATACTGAATAGAGGTCATGGGAGTATACATCCCTGCCTTGTTCCTAATCTTAGAGGGAAAGCATTCAGCCTTTTCCATTTAAATATGATGTTAGGTGTATATTTTACATAGCTGCCATTTCAAGTCTTTCTTCAAAGATAGAATCCAAACTCAAGGTCACATGTAAGACCTCCTCTGACATCCTGTAATTGCTTACACTCTAGTTATAACAAACTATGGATAATTTTCTTAATATCAAACCTGTAATATCTTTGTGTTTTATACATACTGTTTCCATCTTTCCCTCTTATTCTCTTACTCCTGGTCATTCTTTTAAAATTTGGCTTAAGAATTACTTTTTTCCAGTGGTGCCTGGGTGGTTCAGTCGGTTAAGTGTCTGCCTTCGGCTCAGGTCATGATCCCAGGGTCTTGGGATGGAGCCCTGCATGGGGCTCCTTGTTCAGCAGGGGAGTCTGTTTCTCCTTCTGCCTGCCACTCCCCCTGCTTAGTTTCTCACTCGCTCTGTCAAATGAATAAATAAAATCTAAAAAATAAAAAAAAATTAAAAAAATTAAAATTAAAAAAAAAGAATTACTTTTTGGGGTGCCTGGGTGACTCAGTGGGTTAAGTCTCTACTTCCAGCTCAGGTCCTGATCTCAGGGTACTGGGATTGAGCCCGGCATCTGCTCAGTGGGAAGCCTGCTTCCCCCTCTCTCTCTGTCTGCTGCTCTGCCTACTTGTGATCTCTCTCTCTCTCTGTGTCAAATAAATAAATAAAATCCTTAAAAAAAAAATTACTTTTTTTCCAGTATGCTTTCTTTGGCCACCCCCTGCCTCCCCAGCTGGTTGGGGTTTGCCACTCAGTGTTTCCCTAGCACTACACGCATATAACTTTACAGAGCTTACCATATTTATACTATTGATGCTCTGTTTACTTATCCCTCTCCTCAGCTAGACTGTAAACTCCCAAATGAAAGAAGTGCCTCACTCATCTTTGAATCCTCACTGCTCAGGTCAATGATTGTCACAGACTTGGAACACAATAAGTAGCCAGTATTAGGCAGTGCTATTCAGTTCAGTGGCTCTCAAAGTATGCTCGCTGGTTCAGCGACATCAGGATCACCTGGGAACTTGTTAGAGCTATAAAGACATTGTCCCATCCAGCTTTCCTCAATCACTCTGAATTACTCTGGAAGTGAGACCTACCACTCTATGGTTAATAAGTCTTCCAGGAAATTGTTGCTAAGGTTTGAGAATCATCGGTTTAGTAAGCAGGAAATGATGGGGGAATCAGCAAGACCCAGTCTGAATCCTGACTATGTCAAATTGTTTGACCTGGAACAACTTACTTAATCTTTTAAAAGTCTCAGTTCCCTCATATATAAAAGGGGCATAGTATGAGCTATTTTATAGGATTAAGATTTAAATGAAATGTAAAGTTTTAGAATAATAAATGACCGTGATATGTTTGATAAATAATTACAAACACTAGTTAATAAAATAATAATACAATAATTTGTACCTGATGGAAACAGAAGACTTATGCTATGCTTCTCTCTGTATATTATTTTGATCCAAATGGAGAGAAAAACCATTATAGGAAAGTAGAAAAAAATTATTCTTGGAATCAGAATAACCTAATAAACAACAGAATCAATGAGGGGGGGAAAAAAGAAAAGAAAAAGGGAAAAGAACGAGGGAGATGGATTTATTGTCAGAGGAGAAAAATCTGATGGGATTATTATTTGAAAATGTGCTACCCATATTTTGCCATAAAATTCCACATTACAGTTTCTTGGTTGGTGAGAAGAGTCAGTCATATTCAAAGTCTGAGTGGAACTTAACTTGGCAATTATCATCTCCTTTCAGTCATAACACTCTTATTGTAAGCAGGGATGGGGCTAGATATTGGGATACAGAGAGAAGGCCTGAGTATTCCCCACCTAGGCTAAGCTGTGCCTAGTGGTGATGTCTGAAACAGATTAAGCAGACAATTTCTTTTGGATTTTAAATACATTGTAATGGGAGGGATGTAAAGAGGAAAAGCTGTTTGGGCAGCAAAGATGGCCCTCATTGTATCTGCGAACAAAGACAAAGCGACTTTCTCCAGCACGAGCATTATTTAAGTCAATATTTCTCCTGGGATTTGTGGCTCTGATTTTGTTGGTATCTTCACCGGCCCAGGTCTGTTATGTCCTTCCAGACACACACCAACAAGACAGTGAAGAAACCAAACAAACTGGTTTGTTGTTTGGCATGGCAGAGGTTTAAATTCGATCCAACACTCCAAACGTGTGTTGGTTACCTACACATTCGAGGCACGGTGCTAAGGGAACGCCAAAGATAAACAAAATGTAAACTCTGTCCTGGAAAACTTCACTGTCTACTGAGATAGATGCGTGTTCATTTAACAGCCGTACATTTTTACAGCTCTTTATACTCGACAAACTACTTTCACATAAATGATCTTAATTGCGCTTCACAGTAGCCTCATGAAGTGAATGCAGTGAGTACCATCGGTCCATTCTACAGATAGACAATCCAAGTAAAAATAATGCCTCTCATCAGTCTGGAGATGTCCACCGCATTAACTCTATCCCCTGTCTCCCTGCCCCAGTGCATCCATCATCCCGAAGTGGTATTGATTCTACCACCTAAATGTCTCTGAAATTTTTGCTTCCCTGACTATTTCCACCAGTGCTGCCTTAGTTGAAATAAGCTCATCTTTTCTTGCCTGGGCTATTTCAATAACCTCCTAATTGGTCTCCCTGCCTACGAGTTCTGCCCACTCCAATCTGCCACCAGAATTATCTTTCAAAAACAGAAATGATTATGCCACTCAGCTGAAAAGCCCTTGCTGGCTTCCCTATCCATCAAAATAAGTTTTAAATTCTGCAGCATGGTACAAAGCTGCTTCACCAGTTTACCCCAGCCAACCTTACAAACCTCACCCTTCATGTCCGTCAACTCTGACCTCTCGTCCTCTACACACAGGTCAAATGCTCCTACGCTGAACTTAGGGTCTTCCAAGCCTTCATATCTTTGTCGGATGAGCTACTTATCCTTTAAGATCAAGCTCAAATGTTACTAGCTCAGAAACCTTCATGATCACCATAGTCCCATTCGGTCATTCCTTGCCTTGTGATTCCGGACCTCTTTGCATTTTCTGTTTTATAATTTATCACAGTGTAGTATGACCACTTTTTCCTCAGGCCCTACACTGTAAATCTGGTGGGAATGGTTACATTTTAATCACCCGTGAGGGAATCCTAAAGACTTTATTGCTAATGGGGAGAACACTTGCTAGGGTTGCCAAATTAATCAACAGAATACCCAGTTAAATTTGAGTGTCCAATAAGTAGTGAATGTTTGGTATAAGTAATTCCCAAATATTGCATGAGATATGCTCATACTAATATTTTAAAAACATGAAATTCAAATTTAACTGGCTATTCTGTAGTTTTCTTTGCTAAAGCTGGGAATCCGAATTCCTGGGGACCTAAAATCCAGCTTCTACACCCCCTTCAAAGTTTACCATGGCTACAGTTGCAATGTCTAGAAAAAAATCTAAGCCGGAATTTCTGCCCCACCCTCACGGAGCTTCCTGTTTAGTAAAGAAGTCATAAAAACTATTTCTACAATCAGTTACTTAACACCAAAAAGCTATGCACTTCTGACAAACACTGGCATGATAAACTACATGTTTAAGGGCACATCTAAGTATTCATCCTATGGGAGCAAATAAATCCATTTTTTTTTTTTTCAGTTGTCTGATTCTAAGAACATATTGAAAGGGAGTCTGGAAAGCCTAGTTGAAATGGCTTGGTTGTGCTCTTGATCAAACCACCACAATATTGAGATTAGTGTAACCATGGTCAAGTTGCTTAACACTTCTTTACTTCCTTTTCAAAAGTGTGCATTGGGTGGGAGCTTGTGGGGCAAGGAGGGTAATCAAACTCTCTTGTGTAATGAAATGACTGTCAAGCCGAAAGTGTAACTTCATCATATGTATTCAGATAAGGGCAGAGGCAAAAGTCAGGTCAGGAGCATTACCAAGTTTTCAGTTCTTGTTGCAGAATGCACAAGCCTGGAATTGGAGCCAGGCGATTGCAAAAATGATTCCAGATCTGCATGGTAACAATTTAGACTGACTTCCACTCCTGCCTGAAATTTAGCAGCGAAGGAAGTTCTTTTTCTGGCTGTCTGCCTTCTCCCCGCCTCCCCCATCCCTCAGTACCTCAGGCTGCTCCCTCCCCACATCTGTTTCCAAGCCTTCTGGAGAGCTGGGTCACAGCATGGCGCAATAAGCAACATTAGCAGGCGGCATGAATCAGTGGTAAACCTTTGATTTTAATTCCTCTCCTCTCCTCAAGAGGAAGTGTGGTCTAGTGGTTAACCCACTAAAAAGGCAGCTAGGAGGCAAAATTCCTAGTCTTCTCCATCTCTGTGTTCTGGCCTTGTTCGGACACCTTGTCCATCAACCAGATTTTTTCCTTTTTCCTCACTCTTGCTCGACCTCGTTTTTCCCTGAAATGACTTCATCGCGGGACTCACTTGGGAAACTCGTTAAATGATTCCTGAGACCCATCCCAGAATCTCCCGAGGAAAGTCCTCGGAATTTCCATTTTTAACCACGGCTGCTGATAAGTCTACATAATCAGACTCAGCTCCACGGTGCGCTGGCTAGCCATGACACAAATGACGAGAGAGGGCTCAAGGGAGCCACAGCAAGAGAGCTGAGGTGTAAAAGAGCAGGTCCGCTGTAGGGTTTGCTTGCACAAGCTCAAGTGCCCTAAAAAGGCAAAGGACGAGGAATAAAGAGACTCGGGTTCCAGTTCCGGCCCTGCGTAGCTCAAGTTGCGTGAGCTTGGGCAGGTCAGATAATCTCCTCTGATTGCATTTTCGTGCTTTTAAAAATAAAAGTGATTAGATCATCTCTTTCAGTTCTGTGATTCAATGAATTATTTCTGCGATTTCACAGAAATGCCAAGATGGACTCAGAAAAGCTCTTTTCCTGAAAATGACAGCCCGTACAGTCATAGAGGTGTGGGCTGGCTTGTTTGGGGTTGTGGGCAGACAATGGAAATAAGTGGCAGCCAGGAGGTTTGGGGCCTGGGCCACAAGTTTTCTTCCTGACTCCCCGCCTTGAGGCTCTGCAGCTGGCCTATTTATGCAAAGGCTTTGGCTCCTCTTTCCTTTTAAAAGCATCTCTGACTCGTAGATTCCCCCAGGAGCAGAGATTCATCCTTTCGGGAGAACTTGCCCATGCTTTCCTGAAAGTGGGAAAGGCGGGAGGAAGTGGAGGGCTTGGAGGGATTAGCAAGTGGGCTTAGGGATGCCAAAGAAGTGAGTCTCTCATGCATGGTTAACATAGACCGATCGCATCATTAGCTCGGAATATGCCCAGCAAAACCCTTTGCCCTACTTCCACGATGCCTAGAAGTGGGTTCTCGTTAGCAGACTGGACACCCGCCCACTCATCTGCCTCTGGAGCATCCGGGCATTCTTCCACCCAGAACAAGTTGGGGGGTGAGGTGGGAGGAGGTGGGGGGAGCCTTGGAAGTCACAAGTGAGTCATGATGGTAGGAAAAGGATGTCTTACTGAGCCAACGCAGAACTAGCTTCCTAGAAACATCGTGACAGGCCCCATAAAGCCCACGGTTTGGTTCTAATTACAGCATGCCCACATTTGAGCATTTTCACAGTCTTCCCATGGCAACAATGGGGTTTCTGAGGAAGAGGACTTTGACTCAAATGTGCTCCCTACTTCTAATAGTGGGAGCTAGTTGGACTTTCAAAAAAAAAGTTATTTTTGCAATTTTACAAAGGAGATCTTATTGGCTTGCTGTGCCTATTAACACATCTGTAAACTGGAGTTGAGCACCTTATACTCAACAAAAAGGGCAAAATGAGCTGTATAAAATGAAAAAGATATTTTTTAAAGGGCAAGATGAGCAATGTGAAGAAAATTTTAAAAAATAGAAACCTCAAATAAGTGGAATTTGTTTCTCTGCTCAACTCGAGGTGAACAGCAAACTGGAAAAAAAAAGACAAGGATTTAAAAAGCAACTTTAAAAGGATGCTATAAATGACTCATTTATGGTACGACTGCCTATACTTTATGATTCTATTAAATGACTGCTCTTCCTGGGGACAATCACAGAGCACAACATGGGTCTTTGAAAAATCAAGTTATGTTCAAGTGTGAAATTGGTATCATGGTATTTTCTTCTATTCAAAAATCTCTGAAAATAGCTAATTTTGGAAAACTTACTAAGGCCAACTTTTAATTACATCCGAGCTCTTGATCATTTTAGGGAAATAAAATTTTAATTTTGATCGATCCATTCTTTCCCACTTTTCATTATTTAGATACCAGAGATACTAGTCAGAACCTGGGAGGCTGAAGATAAAACTTTTTCGCTCTCCAGTAAAACGGATTCCAGGGCTGATTAACTAGCTCTAGGGGAGATCATGAGGAAAGAGGGATTTCCTAGGCTACCCTGGAGATGGAGCTGAGAAATAGCTTGTGCACCTGCTTGGAGCCAGCTTGGGGTTGGCTGGAAATTCTTTTCACATTTGTAAAAGCTGGCATATGTGGCATTTGGAAAAGGAAGAGAAGTACCGCCTATCATTTTTGCAAGATTATCAAATGAGGCTTCACTCTGTAAATCTCAGCAGTTATGAAAGTTGGCGTGGCCTTTAAACTCCACCACAGGAAGTAGGGATGATCAGAAAATATGTTGGTAGTGTTTTGCAATTTTCCTGAAGTAAAAGAGATTCTCTCCCTATATAAACAATAATGACCTCAGGTTTAGTAACTTCTTAGGAAACGATTAAGACAAAAGATAAACACTTTCCTCAGCACTTCTTTCTTTCTTCAGATAAATTCTTGAAATTTTATATGATGAATTCAAGAAGTTATTATAGCTTATTTTATGATAAATGAAGTAATATTATATGTCCATTTTCAGGTTTTGGCATATTTGCTTATTTTTTATAATAAAGTATCTTTTACCAAAACTGGGCAAGATATCAAATATAGAGAGCAGTCATGTTTTGAGGAAGGACCCAAATATATTGTGGATCTTATGATTATTGATTAAAGTAATCAATGGTATCTGGCCAAGCATAAAACAACAGTAGCTAATTTTTACATAATTTATATGGCATACTATGTGCCAGGCACTGCTTTAAGTACTTTAAAAAGATTACCAGTAGTTCTAGTTAATTTTCTCAACAACCTTCATCCCCATTCACAGATGGTAAAATTGAGGCACAGAGAGGTAATGTACCTCGCTTTAGGTCACCAGATAATAAGTGGAGGACTGGAATACAGCTCTGACAGTCTGCCTCGAGTCTGGGTTCTCGACTGCTATGCAATATTGCCTCTTTGAACAATGACCAAGGGCCCTTACAGAAAATAAAGCGACATGGAACGTGTTCAAAAGAGTCAAACCCTTGAAAGTTAGCCCCTAACTCAGCCAAGCACTTTCTGCAAAATCATCAGCCTGAGAAAGGTGCTTCTTGCATCATTGTGAGGAGTTCTTTGGTGTGCCTGTAGAGTACCTGTCCCTGAGATATAACTTTAATGAGTTGTAAGAGAATAAAGGCCAGTAGATGAAAGGTTCATCTTCTTTGTCAACTGGAATATTGTGCCCACGAAGGGTCATAAAGGTGCGTTTCCAGTCTATAAGGAACTTGTGGTTCGATAAGACAAAGAAAGGCAATTATTGACATTTGATAAGCCTTTATTGCAAAGCTGCTATCAAGAGGGTATATAACAATAAAGAAGCCATGACACTTACGGCAAGATGGTTGTAACCTGGGTGAGTAGATGGCCCACCACCACGAGGTGTGTCTGATGCTTTGTAGGTGAAAGAGAAGGATGCCGTGAGAACAGGAAAGGGCTTCGAACCCAGGCAGAGAATTCCAGGATGGCTTCTCCTAGGACATGATGCCTGACGGAAATCCTTTAAATTTCTGTTTCCCGTTTCTACCTTACTTCTCACCTTCTCGTGCACATTTGCATTAGACTAGCTTTGAGGATACCATCTGAAGGGGAGTGGGGCGTATGGGCTTCCAGTTATAGAAGGAAGAAGTCACAGGGATGAAAGGTACAGCCTAGGAATAGAGTCAATGGTACTGTAATTGTGCTATGGCGACAGAGGGTGGCTGCATGGACGAGCGTCGAGTGCAACATAATGAACAAAGTTCTTGAATCACTGTGCGGGACACCTGAAGCTGATGTGACAATGCGGCTCCTTCAATTGTACTTCAATTAAAAAATTAAATTGTACTTCAATTAAAAAAAAAAAAGATAAGACTTGTTCTTATTCCCCAAACACATATCTTCCTTTCCATTACCGCTGCCCTCCCCCCCCGCCGCTAAATCCTGGGATTTTTCTCAGTAGAATATGGCTAAGGAGTCTTAGACAGCTTCTGGGACAGTGGACAGGACCAGGACAGCTGATTGTCCAGAATGGATTCTTTTTGTGTCTGATGCTTCCCATGTGTTTTGAGACAGGGCTGCCTTAGCTTCCCATGCAGGCAGACCTCCTGGTTACTGATCACTTACATGCACTCTGTCCTAGTGCTGAGGCTTTTACCTGTTACCTGTTACCTTTTAATATTCCAATATTTCTCCCTCTCTTATTTCTTCCGCTTCAGTATTCCCTCCCTTCCTATGCTGTCCTCCATTGCTTATGTTCCACATATGAGTAAAAACGTATGATGACTCCAGGAAACAAACTGAGGGTCGTGGAAAGGGAAGTGGGGGGAGAGAGGGGTAACTCGGTGATGGGCAATATGGAGGGCACCTGATGTGATGAGCACTGGGTGTGATACGCAACTGATGAATCATTGAACATATGTCAAAAACTAATGGTGTGCTATACATTGGCTAATTAAATTTTAAAAATTTAAGCATCTGCCTTTGGCTCAGGTCATGATCCCAGGGTCCTCGGATCGAGCCCCACATCAGGCCCCCTGCTCCGTGGGGAGTTTGCTTCTCCCTCTCCTGCTCCTCCTGCGTGTGTTCCCTCTCTCACTGTGTCTCTCTCTGTCAAATAAATAAATAAATAAATAAATAAATAAATATTCCAGTATATCTATATAACCCAATATACCTATATCTATATAATCCAGTATATTCCAGTAATCTATATAATTTCTGCTTCCTTGCATGGTTCCTGTGTATCTCTGACCTTTATGTTTTCTTTTGAACTTGCTGTTGGAACATCTCTAGCTTTAGATGTACTTCTGCCTCTTAGTTCACACACTTTATGTTTCTTCCAGTGTGCACTTGTATATTGCACTATTTCAGTTAGGAATTAGAATATTGGCAGTAGATGGAATTCAGTGCTAGATAATCAAGAGTAGAGCCCAAAGTGGGATGCCTGCATGGCTCAGTCGGTTAAGTGGCTGCCTTGGCTCTGGTCATGATCCCAGCATCCTAGGACCAAGTCCCACATCAGGCTCCTTGCTCAGCAGGGAGCCTGCTTCTCCCCCTGCCTCTGCCTGCCACTCTGCTTGCCTGTGCGCTCTCTCTCTCTCTCTCTGACAAATAAATAAATAAAATCTTTAAAAAAAAATTGTAGAGCCCAAAGTAAAATACAGAAATCTAACTTTTTAACCTGGGAGAGAAGTATTCTTAAAAAACTTTGACCATTAACTTTGACTATTGTTACATATGGACATACAGCCTTTTGATGAAAAAGGAAGGCTTTAGACTCAGGTAGGCAATTTTAGTTGACAGTTATATGCATTCCTTAGCTTTAAGCAAAATTAATAGTGACATGTGAACATGCAAGATGATGTCAGGTTGCTATCATCAGATGCCCTTAACCCATTGCCAGAATCTGCTGTGAGTTCCATAGTGAATATGTTCAAATTTTTCAATGTGCTACATAAAAGATTTGATTTGAGGACTTGAAGAAGGAACTGAGGGCCAAAGATCAAGAGATGGCAAGATTAGGGAACTGAATATTTCCTTTCCTTCTTTTCTTGCTTTTGAACTAGCTTCATCTCTCCAGAATCTTCTCTACAGTCACCATCTTCCCATCAAGCAGTAACAACATAAACATTACTGCATACCATGTATGGAGGAACATGTGGATAAATACTGGCATCAGTAAAGCCTACTAAGTGAGATGCAAAAACAAAAAAATTAAAATTTCTGTCCTCCTCTCTAACTTTATTGTGTTATGGAATATATAAACGCTCAAGGAGGACATTTTGAAATAGTGTATAGGACAGTTTATATACTGAAGTCAGTAAGGCAGTATTTCCGGCTCTTTTAATGGGTCTTCTGCATCAACATAGGACAATTTGGCAACTTAGAATGCAAATTTCTGGGCTCTACCGCAGTTTTACCTAACCAGAATCAAACCCAGGAAATCTGCATTTTTAACAAGTTTTCTATGTGATCCTATGGGAACCATTACTCTAGGACCATGCTTAAAATAGGCAAGAATCCTGTAATTGTAGCCAAATAAAAATCACACCTAGTTCTAAGTAAGTCGATTTAAACTCTTTGACTAGCATTATAGAAGAGGGGGGATGTGGTTCTTAGAAATAATTAAGTGGAAAGGGATCTTTTTATGATAGGGAGAAAGGAGGACAGACCCTTTATGGTCTTGGTAGCATCATAGCAATGTGTAGACTGTTCCTCCTCTGCCTATGCAGAAAGAAAGCAAAAACTATGATAACTAGACCACCTGTGGTCATGACCCAGCAGAGCATGACCTTCTGCTAAAAGATAAGCAAGGCTCATATGGAGCCAATTCAAGAGCATTTTGTTTTCACCCTAAAAAGGATTCGGTGTATGTTGATGGCAGTTACCAATTAGCCAAGCAGAGAAAACCAGGGTAAATGAAACGATGGTTCTCAACCTTCTTGTGTGCTCTGCACATGTCTGGACACTAGAATTTTCGGTAGTGCACTTGAAGGAAATAAGACAGTGGGAAGACCAAGGGCCATATCTGGATGCCCTAAAAAGTCCCACAGATAGTACTATCTTCTTGCCTGCCTAACTCCACTCCACTATTGCCTGGGGAGATCTGATGGTTCAGTGCCCTTTCTGGGCTTTCTTTCAGAAGAAAGAAACCTTGGCACCATGCCATGACTCTTATTGCTATACATTGCTTTCACTGTGTTGCAGAACCTGTTCAGAATGACATTGGACAGATGTCACTACACACTTAGTAATAGCCCAAATAAAATAGGATTTAGAATTTTGAAAGACCAGCCTCTAAGAATGAAGTCCTGATGCATGGTCCAACAGGGATGAACCAGGAAAATGCTAGGCTGAGTGAAAGAAGCCCGACACAATAGGCCACATATTGTATGATTCTACTTCTATGAAATGTTCACAATAGGCAAATCAATAGAAACAGAAAGGTAGATCAGTGGTTGCCAGGGGCTGAGGGAGGGAGCAATGGGGGGTAACAGCTAATGGACAGGAGACTCTTTTGGGGGTGATGAAAATTTCTAATATTTGACAGTGGTGATGTGTTCGGTGTGCGAATTTTATGGTATGTGACTTACATCAATAGAGCTGTTCTTGAAAAATAATTTTAAAAAATTTGAGAGGCTCCTGTGAAAATTTTGGCACAACAGTATGTTGAGATAGAGGGGATAAAATTGAATTAAACAATTAAAAAGTGTAAAAGCTGATAAAGTGCTGAAGTTTTACTTAAAACTAGAGTTTTCTTGGGGCACCTGGGTGGCTCAGTGGGTTAAAGCCTCTGCCTTCTGCTCAGGTCATAATCCCAGGGTCTTGGGATCGAGCCCCGCATCCCGCATCGCATCGGGCTCTCTGCTCAGCAGGGAGCCTGCTTCCTCCTCTCTCTCTCTGCCTGCCTCTCTGCCTACTTGTGATCTGTCAAATAAATAAATAAAATCTTAAAAAAACAAAACAAACAAAAAACTAGAGTTTTTTTGAAATCTTACCATATATTAGATCTTTTTGATTATATCTAGCAAGCATAATGGACAGCTAACACTTTTTTTAAAAACACTGTTATCACGTATGATACAAAATTTGAGAGTGCTTTGATGTTAAACAAGATTAGGTCTTTTAGGAGACAGATAATTCATAGTCATGATTAAGTTTAAATTAGAATTAGTGAGAAGGATGCCAAACTATCATTGGCATTCATTTTTTTTTTAAGTTGTTTCACATATTTCTTATTCTCATTAATGGTTAATCAGATTACTAAAGAGAGGTTTTTTATTAAACAAAATCATTAACTGAAAGAAGAAAATCTGCTTTAATATCTCACATATGGGTTTGGTTTAATCTAGACTAGTTCAAGTAGTCTTGTTGGTTGTAGGCATATATATGGGCACACTCAGGATTTGGGAAGAGGGTAATGAATTCATTTCAAAGACTGAACTGGTAAAACTAAGTTCTAAAGGTGTAGTATGTTACTTAATGTTCAGCGCTTATGTTCTAGACTAATGCTTCCGGCTGTTAACAGTTTTTGCCAGGGGCCCTTTGTGAATGTGAATGAAGTTATGGACCCTTCCACTGAAAGGCACATAGGTAGATGTCAATTTCTTTTCCACAGAAATTTTAGGAGAATCACTCTTAAGTCTATTCATAAACTCTATCTCATGTTGAGAACTGCATGCCTATGTAAAGAGTAGTTTAGTCCCTTATTTTGATCAATTCAAGCTATTGTCAGTAATTTCATATTTGCCAAGATGCCAATTTTCTTTTAATGGGCTCACACAGTATATTGGGCAATGGACAAAGTGTGCCAGTTCCAAGATTGGACTTTATTTATCATCTCTTTGGGATATGACAATTACTTGGAGGAAGGGGGTTGTGTGAGATTATAAAGTATTCAGTCCCCACTTCCAATGAAACAGGAAGCTTCCCTTAATAAGTGGCCTCCAATGTTCTTTCTACTTATGCTTTAGTGAGCAGCTCTGCGAATAAACCTTTAAGTAGAATCTGAGCCTTTTTCCAAACATGAGTGCTCCAACCCTTCAGAGCACGCCCAGCCCCGACATACTGAGACTGAGGATCCAGAGAATTTGGGCAATTACCGAGCTTCGGTCTGAGTTCTCCACAAAGAAGCCTCAATGTTTTCACTTTGTTGACCATAAGTGATATATTTAGTTATCCAGAAGGGTAGTCAATCTGCCAGGGAAAATATCCTGAGGAAAATGAAGCGGGCAATTATGTCAGGCAGACCTAGGAGTTAGTGTGGATGGGCCTTGTTTTAAAACAGATTCTTAACTCAGTCAAAAAGTCTCATGTCCATGTGTTTTCCTGGGGAGAAACTTCCAAGGCGGTGATGTGAAAACTAACAGACTTGATGAAGGGGTGTGTAGCCATCTGGTTTGCTCACAAGCAGAGTTGCTCTTTTTATCGGAATTATTTTCAGATTTTTGTGTGGGGGAGGAGTTGGCCATCTTGAGCAAAAGTCAGTATTAACCCTCTCCTTAAACAATTCTGTTCAAAATTCTCTTAATAAGGATACTGGGAAACTTTCCCCCAGCCCCCCCCCCCCCCCCCCCCCCAATGAGGGAACAGAGCTCTGGTGACATCAGGTAGCCAGTATCTAGGGTGGGGGTGGGGATTGATCATCTGTGAGATTTCTTGTTTGACTTCCAAGGTTTAAGAACAATGTGTTCCAGAGATTGGCTGCCTGAGGATGCCCTTACTTCAGTCTGAGCTTTCTATTTAGATGGAAATAAGAGTTAGGGGCTATTAAGGTGACCCTCAGTCTCTTTAGAATTGACCTATTTTATCCTTGGAGCCAAAGCCTCTTTGTTCTTCCCATTCTCCCAGCTGAGGTAGGCGAAGGAGACATTTGGACAACAGGTCGCATAACTTTGCCTGCTGCAGAACTGAAGAGAGAACACAACAGTTTTGCTCCTACTTTTTTGCTCTAATCACGCATAACACTTCCCTCCTAGAATTTTGAATATTTAACAGCCACTGAGAACAGCTTGCCTGTAGGTTTCTGTTGGGGACAAAAAAAGGGTGATGGTGTTGGAGGTAGAAAGCCGAGTTTATTATTCTTCCCCCCACCCTTTTTCTACTTCCTCCCCCCACCCCTCAACCAGGACTCTTTTAGATACACTCATCCTTATTTTGAACCAAACAGGACAGGTTTCTTTTCATTTCCTGCCTCCTGATCAGAAAAAGTTTTCATGGTTACTCCTGGCAGGAATGCCCCAGTATCTTGGGAAGGGCTGCTAGCAAGTGGCAACATTTTTTTGCATGACCAAGAGAGCAAATTAAAGGCAGCAGCTCCCAGCTACTATTACAGGCACCAGCATTTCCCCCCTTCCATGTAAAGAGCAAAATCAGAAGAAAAAGGCACAACCCAGGTTATTGTTGGAAAGTGGACTTCAGAAGAAAAACTGAAAAAGGATGAAGCGCACTCTGTGTGAACTTTTCTTTTTCTATCTCCTTGGTCAGTGTTGGGCTGAACATGATAAACCAGTGGGGGTGGTTACTTTTTAAAGGGCTTCCTTTTAGTTTTCTTGTGGTTCAGAGTTAGCCTTATTTGTTGAGCAGACATATTACATTCTGTTTCTTTCTTTTTAAAAGGAGAATAATAGTAATATGATTTTACAGGAATTCTACTTAGAGGGTTGTGAACTTGGGTTGCAAAGCCAAATGAAGAAAAACAATGGGCAAACAAAGCATACACTGCTTCTAAATTTCTAGAATTAATTTGATTTGAAGTAATGGCTTTATACATACCCTCATTTTCCCAAATTTAAGGTGAATTTTTTGTCTCCAAAATTATTTTCCAGAAAAAAGGAAGTCACCTTCAGTATACAACCTAATGGAATCATCTTTGGATACTCTCTCAATAGCTGAATTTGGAACAACAAACTACCCTTAGGGGAAGATGCTTTGGGGTGAAATGATCTAAGTTGATGTCTGTTTTGGGTGCTTATAGAGGTCATCTGCCAGAACTGGTTAAAACAAAGAGGAAAAGAAATTTATTACTGATCAGGTCATTACTCGTGTAATTATTAGCCCTTAAACTCAAGTGTTAGATTAAAAAAAGATTTTTTTTTAAAGATTCTATTTATTTATTTGAGAGAGAGAGAAAGAGAAAGACAGCATGAGAGGGAAGAGGTCAGAGGGAGAAGCAGACTCCCCGCCGAGCAGGAAGCCTTATGTGGGACTCAATCCTGGGACTCCAGGATCATGACTTGAGCCAAAGGCAGTTGCTTAAACAACTGAGCCACCCACCCACCCAGATTTTTTATTTTTTTTCTTAAAGAAGCCTTTTAGAGAACACATAAAAATGCAATTACACAAATGGTTCATTATGGATATTATAAATATGTACCTGGAAGAAATGAGAAAATGAGCAAGTACTATGCAAACGGGTGACTTGGGATATGATTTCTAGTGATAATATTGTACATGGTCCTGAGAAGTGTTAGTTCTCAAACAACTTAGAAGGAAGGGATAATGATGTGTCTGTCTGATGAAATGTTGAATAAATCACAGAACAGCAGTGGTGAGGAATAACATTGATTTATGAAATGACAGTGGATGAGTACATTATTTAAAAATCAGTATATTATTTTATAAATGTGATTTTAAATATGTATACATAACTGAACATTTCGAGTAGACATTTGAATTATATGGCCATGTCCCTAAAAGTGTACATCGTCGTGGCCAAGAGAGATTTTCTCAGGTTGTCATATATTTAGATATATATTTTTAAATTATTTTGAGAGAGACAGAGGGAGTGGGGGGAGGGAGAGAGACAGAATCCTCAAGCAGACTGCCCACTGAGTACAGAGCCCAATCACACAGCCCATGAGATAGTGACCTGAGCTGAAACGGAGAGTCAGACATTTAACCAACCGAGCCAACGAGGCTCCCTGAGGTTATCATGTATTTAGACATATATGGCCAGTAGTTAGGTCACAGAGCTGTAAAATCCTTTGGCGATCATGTAAACTAGGGGGGAACTGCCCATTTTACAGACAAAGTTACTAAATGAAGTTATTGGCTCAAGGTCCTAAAGTTAGTTGGTGACAGAGGGGGACCAAATGAGGTTTGTCCTTTCCATTATGATAGATCACTCTCTCAGTGGAGTCTTTACTTCAGAAAACTATCATACCCTGACAAACAGAGAAGAAAGACTAGGAGAAATGATTCCAAGTTCTCACTTTTGGGGAGAAACTTCTACCTGTGCAAAGCTGTTACTTTGTCCTAGACAGGCAGATAGGCAGACACATACACCACGCCCCCACCTCCTCAGATGTTACCAGTTACTGACCTCCCTCTGTGAGAATGCTGGAATTAGGTGGGAGTTTTGAGAGGCAGTGACCAAACTGTTGACTCCAGATAGAAGACAGGACATCACAGTCAGCCATGGTCAAATGGATATTGTTTTCAGTCAAAAGCGCTCATTCTGCAATTAGCTAGACTCTAAAAAGACAATTTTATCTTCTCCAGTACTTCTTTTATTGTGTTCCTCTACCTAGGCCACTGTTATCTGTCTGGAGAAATTTCTTTCTATTCCCAAATAAATCATACATCTCATTATGACAGTTTCTCTTTTCCTAGTTCTGGATACTTAAAGGCACTAGTTCCCATGACTAGAGGCCATTCTTGAAGTTAGCATTTCTAAAACCTGTATATACTGTATTTGAAACTTGGTTATCTCTTACCAACAAACAGAGGGGTTTTGAAGCAATATAAATTTTGAATGAGGCATCTTGGGACAATTACCCAAGTCAGTATCTTATTGTCCCTCCCCTTTCCCATTTTGTCCCCTGTGACTCTTGACATTGACAAAACTAAATTGCGTTCAATTAAATACCAACTAGATTTTTAAAAAAGATTTTACTTTTATTTGGGAGAGAGAGCAAGAGAAAGCACAAGTCAGGGGAGGAAGTGGCAAAGGGAGACAGAGAAGCAGGCTCTCCCACTGAGCCAGGAGCCTGATATGGGACTTGATCCCAGGACCCTGGAATCATGACCCAAGCTTCCCAGGCGTGCCTCAACTAGATTTTTTTAAAAAATATTTATTTGAGAGATAGAGAAGCTGCGTGTGCGAAAGCAGGAGAAGGGGAAGAGGGAGAGAAACTCAAGCAGACTCCCTACTGAGCATGGAGTCCAACACAAGGCTCAATCCTACAACCCTGATATCATGACCTAAGCTGAGACCAAGAGTCAGACACTTAACTGACTGAGCCATCCAGGCACCCAACAACCAACTAGAATTAAACAAATTTTGACAATCTCTTCTACCCAGTCAAAATTTTAAAATTAAAGCTTTAAAATTAAGCTTAAGCAAAACCTATGCAAAAGCACGCATTTGTGATGCATGTGTTAGCATCTCTGGTTCCGGGTTTATATTGGAAAGGACTATCCCCTGACGCAGAGCGCACCTGATAGGGATTCCAGGCACCTGAATTCTTACTCCATCCTTGACTCGCTGAATTCCTAGGTAAGTTGCCAAACTTACCTCCTCCACCTTTTTGTATAAAAAAAAAGGTATCATAAAATTGTTGTTTTAATTACTGAGTGAGAAATATGGTGCTAGTGACTCTAGAATACTTTCCTGTTTCTTTAAGGTGAGCAAATACCCCTGAAAACTAGTGGAGAGTCTCAACAGCACAGCTTTTGCGCATGTCCTGCCATCTGCATCCGTGGGGAGGAGCATGGGTGTGGCGATCAGGTGGTTTCTCTTCTCTTTATTTCCTTCCTTTTCATCTCCTAGTTAGTTTGGATGTAAGCTACTGTGGTCCCTGGGTATCTACAGGCTTTTTGTATTTGTAGAATTGCCCGGCAATTCCAAGCAGGCATCCTGGAGTGTGGCTTGGAATTAGGTGGGGGAATAGGCTGGGGGACTCGGCCAGCACACTCACTTGGAGGCTGCTCTAAGGACATCCAGGACCCTTGGTGGTCAAGGATCGTGTCTCAAACAGAGGGTGACTGATTAATAGGTAAGTATCCCTGAATTAATGGTTCATTATAGGTTTTCAGTGCTGGACTTAAAAAGGAGCCCCAGATGTCCCCACAAAGATTTGTAAACAAACGTTCTTCGCTACTTTATTCAGCATAGCCCCACATTGGAAACAACCCAAATGTTTCTCAGCAGCTGAATCGATAAACAAATGGAGGCACATTCATGCAGTAGAACACTACAGCAGCAACAGAAAAGAATAAACTGAGACTTTTACAAATAAAATTCTGCATTTGTTTTCTATTGTCTCACAACAAACTACCACACACATAGCAGCTTACAGCAATACCCATTTGTTAACTCACAGTTCTATAGGTCAGATGTCCAAGCACAACACGGATGGCTTCTTTGCCCAAGGTCTTTGTAGGCTGAAATCAAGGTGGTGGCCAGGCCATGTGCTTTTCTGAAGGCCCTGGAGAAGAACTTGCTTCCGAGCTCATTCAGGTTGTTGGCTGAATCTTGTTCCTTGCAGTTGTGGGACTGAAATCCCGGTTTACTTGCCAACTGCCAGCTGGAGGCTAGTCTCAGTTCTAGAGGCTTCCTTATCATGTTCCAAATCTTTTTTCAGGAGGGACCCTGTCTCTTGAATACGTTCACCTGATTATACCAGGTCTGCTAAGGATAATCTCCCTAGATTAAGATCAACTGATTTGTAACCTTACTTACATCCGCACATTTCTTCACAGTAGCACCTGGATTAAGTTTTGATTGGATCCCTGAGTGAAGATATGTATACACCAAGGGCTGGGAATCTTGGGGCCAGCTTACTTGCAGCTCCTCAATTCCTTTCTCTTCTCTGTCAAAATGTAGAGCACATAAAAGAAAACTGCTGTAGAGGAATAGACCTCTATATAGTGCCCACACTATAGAAAGTTGTCCATATGGTCTCACCTTCGGTGAAGGAGAGAAACTTTTGTAAGAAGTAGTACATATGGGGGTGCCTGGATAGCTCAGTGGGTTAAAGCCTCTGCCCAGGGTCCTGGGATCAAGCCCTGCATCAGGCTCTCCAGTCAGCAGGGAGCCTGCTTCCTCCTCTCTCTCTTCCTGCCTCTCTGCCTACTTGTGATCTGTCTGTCAAATAAATAAATAAAATCTTTAAAAAAAAGTAGTACATTTGTACATTTGACTATGTAATACAGGAGACCACATATTAAAAAATTAATAATTTAAAGACTAATTACCAAATGTCCTCCAATAAAAATGAGCTTTTTTTTTTTTTTTAAGTGGAGTTACCTGATTTGCATAGCTCACTATAGCCCAGAACTCATGGTTTCAAACGATCCTCCTGTCTCAGCCTCCAGAGTAGCTGGGATGATTGGTAGCTGCCACCACACCTGGCAAGCATGTGCTATTCTTATAATCAGACACAGACTGTTATTTTTTTTTTAAGATTTTATTTATTTATTTATTTGACAGACAGAGATCACAAGTAGGCAGAGAGGCAGGCAGAGAGAGAGGAGGAAGCAGACTCCCTGCTGAGCAGAGAGCCCAATTTGGGGCTCGATCCCAGGACTCTGGGATCATGACCTGAGCCGAAGGCAGAGGCTTTAATCCACTGAGCCACCCAGGCGCCCCCAGACTGTTACTTTTTAAAGGCTATAACTTTATATCACATTTTTTCATGGTTAGTTCTCATGGACTTATCACTTTGATTTTATCAAAGTCATTGGTAACAAACTTTTTTTTTTTCCCCATAAAGGTGATTCAGGAAAAAAAAAAATGTTCGTAAGCTGCATTTAAAAAATTTAACACAGGGGATGCCTGCGTGGCTCAGTTGGTTAAGCCTCTGCTTTCTTCTCAGGTCATGGTCCCAAGGTCTTGGGATTGAGCCTGCCCACCTGGCTTCTTGCTCAGTGGGGAAACTGCTTCTCCCTTTCCCTCTGCCTACCAGTCCCCTTGCTTGTGCTCTCTCTCTTTCTGTGTCAAATAAAAAAAAGTCTTTAAAAATAAATAAATAAAATAAAAAGTTAACACAAAGTATTTTATTATATAAAATGAATAATTGCCTTGGCTTACACCTATCATTACCTGTTTCACTGAATTTAAGACTATTGATGAGAAAATTTGTACTCTTACCGAATTATTAATAATCAGACACTTTTGAGAAATGAAAACAGAACTAAAATTTTCATTATTCAACCCTCATTAATAGAGTAGTTTAGAATTTCTAAAATTCATGTATATGTACTATCTCATTACAGTGGACAATCTATTTGATCTTTGGGACTCAGAGGTCATGTTATCTGCCCTAAAATGCAAAGTGAGTTAGTGGCAGAAATGTGGTTGGAATTAATCCTGGTGCTGTGACATGGTCTTCCTTCTCTACCTATTCTTAGGGTAGAGACCAAGAGTAAGGAGTAGTAGAATATATCTATCCAGAGTTGAAAAACCCAGGTGAAGAATGTAGAGTCTGCACGCTGTTCTTGTGAAAAGACAGCCTCAATAGGGCTACATATGAAATTTTCTTTTTCTCTTATTTATTCTCATATTGGGGATCCTCTGCAAAAGAGTGCTAGAAAAGAACTACTTAATTAGAGCGTGCAATGAAGATGTTTTCAAATATGTACATGTCAATACTGGTAAAGAATCATAAACCTCTCTTTCTTGCTTTCAGAAGCACCTCCTTCCTTGATTCTGGGTGCAGGGGTTAATGTATTCTGCTGCCATCGTAGTCCAACAATCCATAGTCAACCAGGCTAATCACATCTGCTTTGTCTATTTTGGCCATGATGTCAAGATCCTTAAAATTGCCTGTCTTGGTTTGGGACTGTGCCTAATGGTGAAGTCCTATACAGTTTTATTTTTTGTTTGTTTGCAGTTTCTTTATGGTCTTTTCTAGGAGAGGTGCTGGAGCTGAGCAGGGGAAGTTACATCAGATCTATGGTTTTCTTGATTAGATCATTATAGACTCCAAAATAAACTACCTCTTATGAAGTACAGCTGACTATTGGCAGATAGCAGGTAGTCTTTCTTCCCCGGTCCTTTGAAAAGAGGACTGAAATCTTCAGTAACCTTTATTGCTGGAGGGCACACATGGTAGAAATTAAATTAAGCCATTCCTTAATTTATATAAATAATCAAGAAATGGCAATTGACTTTGTTCATAGACCAATTTAAATCTACTAACATATGTAAACTTTGTATGACAAAAGTACATCTGCTTCATGAATGTACTGTCATCATCTTTCTGATTTCAGACCCAGGGATTTTGCTCCCTGGCCTAGAGACAAACATGATCCAAACTAGATGATCTGGAAGGCTTAGGATAATCAGACAGGTAATAAAGTTTTCCTGAAAAACTCCATTTACCATGGTTGAGTTTAAGGAAGTGGAAATTACTTTAATTTGCAATAGCTCATTAAATTAACTCTCCAATTATAGAGGCCGCTGCAATGCAGTTCTTAATTAAAGCTAGTGATTAATTCATGGCACCGATAGGGGAATGGTGGCCCTTGTTTTGCTTTCAAATGAAGTTATGGATATATGCAATGGTTCTTATGTATGACTATGCCGGGGAATGTTTCTGGACAAAGTGGTCATTATATTTGACAAAAGATGAAGTGACTTCTTATCTTGATTTTCTACCAAAATCTCAAGGTATCTTTCCTTTTAGAAGTCTGGAACTAGAACACTAATGGAAAATCAAAAGTGATCATTCTCATATATATGTGTGTGAAGAAATATATCTTGGGTAAGTCCTACTTGAGCCTACCAACATGAATTCCGGTTACCCAATCTTTAAGATCCAATTCAAGTCCATCATCTAGACTAAAACTCTTTCAGAAGATTTATTATTATTAGTTATTAACTAATAAGCATATGTATTATTATGATTTTATTTTTAGCTTATATGAATGTAAAGCTTGGCTTATATGGATTTACTTAATCTCTTTTAAAATTGTCCCATATTCTTCATAGCAATTCTATGATGTGGGTACAATTATTATTATGTTCATTTTAGAGATTAAACAACTGCTTAATCAACTGAAAATTTGATTACCTCGTCCAAGGACACACAGTTTATAAGAGGTTGGTCTGGAACTTGAACCAACCTTTCTTTGACTTCAAAGCTGAAAAGTTTTCACTTGCTGTGTTGGTTTCACCTCTTTTCAAATATTGATGTCTTACGTAAAATCTTTTGTTTTAAATGACTCATTTCTTGAGTTAGTATCTCTGTCAGTTCTTAGGAGGAAATAGATGGCATACTCAAATTAGGATGATTCTAGGAGAGTTTACTTACAAAGGGATTGTTTATAAAGGTGTGTGTTGGAGGGGAAGGTAGAGTAGGACAACCACATGACACAGTACAGCAACCTGAGGCTAGGAGCGGAGGATGAAGTGTTTCTACACTTGGATCTGAAAGAATGAGGGGAAGGAGCAGTCGCTGAGCCAGAAAAAAAAAGTCTGTGTGTCGAAGCTTGCCTGGAAAGGCCCATTGATCCTGGATGGAAGGAGATGTCCAACATAGAGGGGCCTCCCTGGAAAGAAGCGAGGGGAATAAACACCCTAATCTCACTCTCCTTCTAAACTCTGATCTCTTGCTAAGGCTCTTATTGGCCAAACCCAACGGGAAACTGGGAGCATGGAAGTCCTGTTGATGTGGTCCTCATTGATCAGCATAGGAAGACACAGAACAGGATGAAGTAGAATGGAGAGAGAATATGGAAGGACAAACAGAAGTTATCTAGCACAATGACACATATGAGAAGTGCACTGACAGCAATTACTGATGGTTGGCTTTTTCTTTCAATAAAGATGTACCTCAGAAGACTGTTTTTCTTAGGATGTGGGGAAAGTCACTGCGAATTTGGCTTTTTTTTAGACCTATCTCTGGCTATTGTGTGGTTTCAAGCCTGACCTTGAGCGACTGTATCTGTTACTGTCAGTGGAAGAGCTGTGCTTCTGGAGCGAGTCTTCAGCAAATGTTACACGCTAACTCACCTCCAGATTAGGATGATTTCTTATTCCCCTTTGAACAAGACAGCTTCTTTGAAAGGTCACGAGGAAACCATCTGGTTACTCTCAGCATTTCCAGAGAAAAGGCAGTTATCTACCCGTTTAGACAATTGCCAAGAGAGGTTGATACAAAGAATTTCTTGGTACCTTGCAAAACAAAACAAACAAGAAAACTAAAAGGAGAAAATGGAAGAATGACTATTACTCTGTGAAGACTGAAGGATTCTGGAAGGGTTTTGGGTAGAAAGAAGTGCTGCAGGAGTGTTGCAGGAGGAAGAAGAAGAAAGAAAAAAATATAAGGAACAAAACTTGTTAGTGCCCAGCTTGATTATTCAAATTTTAGCTCATTAGAGAAGATTTTGACATCCCATATATTTATAATATTCACATATTTACAATTTTTTCTGCCACCAAACAGCCATAAGAACTTCTGCAAACATAAATTGACTACACTTCAGTTTTTTATAAATGCACAGGGTTCCAATTTGAATGTTTGCTCCTGTATTTCCTTTCTCTTTTGAATGGTGTGCATTACCCCTTTGCTTGGCTAGATCCTGAACGCTTATGCAGCTACCATCTTCAGCATATTTGCTGTCCCAGAGAATCTTTTATCCCACATTCATGTTTTCTCTTTCTGAAAGTTCACTGCCACTTCCTTTATAGCAGTAATCCACCCACCATACCACCCACTCCTTTAAAACTTTAGGTGAGTAGATCCAAAAATCTGCTGTATAAAGCATTCAGAAAGCAGATGTTGCAGAATCTGCTCCTTCATCGTTCCTTTCTTTGGGAGAGGCTAATTGGTATGCCCAGAAGTTCCACCATGAAGAAGTTCTGTGGGGTACATTTCACAGGTTATGGGTCGAAGTTGTACGTGAGGTAGTATAGTGACTCACCCTCACTATACATCGAGTCCAAGGTGCACCTTGGACCATAACCTGGAATCTCAATACAATGCTTTTTATTATTATCCATATTTTTCTTAGCATATTTTTTTTTACCTTAAATGTGAAATTCATGATAACCTAGTTATAGTTTCCTTGTATAAACCTGATTTTGCTATATTCACTCACCATTCCCCATGGTCTCTCTGTGTTTCTGTTTCTCTCACTTGGAATTCCCTCATTCTCAAAGGCTTTCCAAATTCTATGAAATTTAAGTACCACTTTATTTGTGAAACCTGCCCTCATATTCTAGACGAAGACGATTGTCTCAGTTCTGAATGCCTGCAGTAGTTAGCTATATTACTCCCTTTCACTTAATTAGACAGGATTGAATTAGGATTTTACCATATTTTTAAAAGCTTGTATTAATTTGTCGTAGAATTTGTTAATGTATGTGTATTTTGTCTTTCAGCTTGTGTATAAGCTTCGTTAAAACCAAGAATGTATGTTATACTTCACTGTATCTCTTACTACTCACGAGTATGTACACACACTGAGAGAGTATCGGTCAAATAAATGAGTAAAGCATGGTGGTAAGAGGAGTGAGGGACCTGTAGCCAACACGGTAGATACAACACGTGAGTCATCTCCCCAGACTCCACTGAAATAATCATTAAGAAATGACAAAGGTTTATGGGGCACCTGGGTGGCTCAGTGGATTAAAGCCTCTACCTTCAGCTCAGGTCATGATCCCAGGGTACTGGGATTGAGTCCTGCATTGGGTTCTCTCTGCTCAGTAGGGAGCCTGCTTCCTCCTCTCTCTCTGCCGGCCTCTCTGCCTACTTGTGATCTCTGTCTGTCAAATAAATAAATAAAATCTTAAAAAAAGAAAAAAAGAAATGACAAAGGTTTAAATCCATTCAACAATGTGATATGAAGTGCGAAAGAGATGTTGTCCAAGTTTGGAAGACATGATGACTTTGTAAAGGAGGAAGGACAGAATAAGAGAAGAGACAAGAGAGACAAGAGAAAAGGAAACAAGTGGATTCTTCCTAATGAACTGAGACAAACTCAGGAATTGAAGGCAAGTTACTCTGGAAGTAGGTAGAGCCAAAAACTGGAATCTATGAAAGAAGTATTAGATGCCCAGACTCCCTCAAATCCACTTAGCTGTCATTATTCCCGTCTTCTCTGGCAGAAGATTCGAACGAAGGCAAGGCTTTGAATTAGAGAAGACAAGGGACATATGAAGACGTGTGTAAGAAGCAGTACTAAACACTGAAGGGTTAATGTCCCTCTAAATCCCGAGGAGTGTGCTCTCTCTTCTCCTTGCCAACATGGTATGCAGAACTACAGCAGCCAGGCAGGGAATAGAAGGATTATTCTCTGGGATTCTGACTAGCCCAGGAAAAAAGACCTGTAGGTATTGACATTTGGTGTATCTGTAAATATTCCTGATCATACTACAGTCCGGCCCACCAGTTATCAAATCCTACCCATATGTATTAATTAACCCAAATGCTTTTGATCAGCTCTTAGGTACTTTGTTTAAATGTGTTTCATTCTCTGCTTAAACAGAGAATGAAAGGTCACTAGATCCTTTTAATGTGCAAAAAAAAGAATAAATTTAAAAGATAGTTTAAAAAAATGGGGAGCTGAGGTGGAACACAGTCACTTCTCAGGAGAACATGACAGGAGGGAAAACTATCCTCAGAAAAATAAAGGAAAGGACAAGGAAAATCATTTGTAAATTGAAAATATGAGAGCAGAACTAAAAAGATTCAAAATAAGAGTTGAAAATAATGTTGAAGAAATTTCCCAGAAAAAGAAGTGAAAAAATGAGAGTGAAAAGATAAAATGATTAGAGGATCCATACAGGAGATCCAGCCTCAACCAAAATAAATTTCATAAAGAGAGAATGAGGAAAATGAAGGGGAAGGAATTATTAAAGAAATATTACAAAAGAACTTTTCTGAGGTGCCTGGGTGGCTCAGTGGGTTAAGAGACTGCCTTCAGCTCAGGTCATGATCTCAGGCTCCTTCGTGATCTCAGGGCCCTGGGATTGAGCCCCATACTGGGGACACTGCTCAGTGGAGAACCTGCTTCTTCATCTTCTACCACTCTTCCTGCTTGTTCTCACTCTCTCTCTCTCTGTCAAATAAATACATAAAATCTTAAAAAAAGAAAAAGAATTTTTTAGAGCTTATATAAATTAGAGCTTATATAAATTTCTAGGTTGAAAGGTTCTACCAAGTGAATATAAAAAAGCCACATCATTGGGACTTTTCTGAATTTCAGGATTAAAGAAGAAACCCTAGACTTTCTAATGAAGGCAAAACCCCCCAAAAACCAAAAAACAACAATCCCAAATCCCACACAGATGAATGGGAATGAAAAGAACATCAGCCTTTGCTAAAATGACATTAGAAGCTAGAAAAAATGGAGCAATCTTTTAAATTTCTATATAAAAATGACTAGATTTCTTTACCCGATCAAACTACCAACTGAATAGAAGATAGAACAAAGACATTTTAGACATGGATGTGTCATTTACATCTCATGTGGCCTTTCGGAGCCGCTTCCTGGAAGACATGCTCCATCAAAATGAGGGGCTAAAACCATGAAGAAGAACACGTGGGACTGAACACAGAAGAAAAATAAAGGAAATTTCCAGAATGATGGTGACAAAAAAAACCCAGGATGACAATCATATGGCAGGTCTATGGAGCTAGTGGTCCATGCTGGAGCAAGAGAAGAAGGGGATACCGAAGGGAGGGAGGAAGGAATTTATGGATGCTCTGATGTGTTTGACTATCCAGGGAAGAGTTCCATCACCGTCAGACAGTTAGGCATGGATTAGTGATGAATACTGAGAAAACACCCAGATAGTAAGAATGATCAACTCTAAGAAAAACAAAAACTTTACAAGAAAGGAAATTTGTGCATTACATATCTTATGGGTGAAATATATTCATACAGTTACAAAGAGACTACATACAAAAGACTGAGTAAAAAACTCAACATCAGGTAGATGAAAAGTAGGAGTGTGTGTGCTTTGTAAGTGGTTTCTGTAAACATGCAGTTACAGTCTCTTTTCCGATAGGAAGCCAATAGCTCATATATAAAGAAGAACTAAGAAATAGCAGGATATTCAGAAATATGAAGTAAGAAGCAGCAGAAATGGTTGAAAAGTAGAAAGTTGTGCCCTCTGCGCAACAGGAAGGTGGTTGCCCCTGGGATTGAGGCCGATGACTTGCTGGTTTTTATTGTAAGACTTATAATATTATTTGACATTTTATGTAACCTAATACACATATAGTATTTTTGATTAAAAAATCACTTTAACTTATATTTTTGATAACAATTTTAAAAAGGAAAACTGAAGAGGAATGGCGATATGGGCCATACTCACGCGCGCGCGCACACACACACACTCGTAAACAGACACACACACCCACACACACAGGTACATGATGGAGTGGGAAAGAGCCCGGAGGGATGTTCTCGTAGATAGTTGAAGGCAAGGCACAAATTTCCTCTACTCCCACTGTGTTTTGACAAATTCAAGTTCATGGGTATGTGCCAGTTCAGCAAAGACTGAGAACGCTGGGTCAGTGTCTGAGGCAAACTGCGGTGTAAGGAAGGATGGAATAGGGGAGTCTGAATGGAACGGGGGAGGTTCTTACTGAAAGGCTTATTCACTTTAATACTCAGGCTTTGGCAGTAGGTAGCTGTGGGTGAATGGCATCTCCAGGGAACATGATAACAGCGCTGAATGGCTGCTATGAATCAGACTTCATGTGACGGGTGTGTGGCAAAAATGTATATGATAATATTGATAATAGTCTGACTGTTACAAACCACACCGTAAAAAATCAGCCTCCTGCTCATGATTCAAGACTTGCTATGTTCTCAGAAAGACCCTGAAATGCAATTAGTAGCTATGACCGTTTTTCTTCTTATTAATATTGCTTTATTACTGCCGTTCAAACTATTAAAATTCTGTATTACTTCGGCTCAAGCTGAAAAAACCTCATCAGAGTGTCCTCATGAGGGTTCCAGTCCAGGGATGGGATTGCAATATGAATGGAGCATCTGTGTTAGAATTTTTTTCATTTTTCATATTTAAACTCATCTCACATTTTTCAGAGCTTGAATTCTCTTAAGCACTTACGGCAGATGATCAGATAGTGTATATGTATATGTACACACACAAATAAATATTATACATACATAGAAGAGAGAGGGAGAGACAGCTATTCATTTTTATTTGTGTTATATTGGCAACCTATTTTTTAAAGAATATAATCTAGTTCTTTAAGGAAAACATTTTATAACCAGTTACACAGGACTTGTTAATACTGGATTCCTAATGAGATACTGTAATTTGACCAGAGTCAGAGACTCTGAATTCTATCCTGTTACTGAGTTGCTAAAAATCCAAGTAAGTCCCTTGACTTTCTACGCTTAAATTTTTTCATTACGGAATGGAGTTGTTAATTTTTAGCCCTGTTTATGTCTCATGGTGATTATGAAAGGTCAATAATAAATGTGAAAATACTTTGAGATCATGGGCAGAAAATTACAACTACAGTTGAATGAAATATTATAACCGTGAGCAAATTCCTTAAAAATTCCAGATTTCTTTCTCCCTTTTTTCTTGTCCATTTGATTCAGCTGGGGAAAAGAAGAGACGCATGCATTTATCACGCACCTATTATATGCCAAGCATTTGTTCTCACTTTACTGTGTACATCACAGTTGAACATATAATCAAAATATTTTTTCTTGGTAACGATAGTATTTCTTTGAGTGAGAGACCATTTATAAAATAATATCTCTAATATTATTTTATATATTAATAAATATATAAAATAATAATAACTGACTATCCTAAATATCTCCAGTTGCAAAGTAGACTATATGCAAGAAAAATAAACATGGTGGACGTATCACTTCCCTGATTTATTATCAGTCTTTCTAAAATAGGAACCCATTTTCCTTTTAGAGCGGAAATTTGTGCTAGAGAAGACAAGAAAGATCTTCTGTTATATCTGATTGATCCGGCCTGGTTCGAAAGCCGCACTCAGCAGTTCTAATGGGAAAGGATGTGAAATTGAAGGTGTGGCTGGTCTGCTGAGCATCTGCTTTTTGATAGTGTTGGTGGTGGTCAAAAGCTTATTGATTTCCATCAGAGGAAATGAGTAAGCAGGCTTCAGGATGTTCTCTTTCTCTGTTTAATGCTCTTTCACTATCACTCTTGCACGAATTCCCAGAGCAGGGCTTAATACGGCGATGGGCGTTGTCATTGGGGTTATTATTTTGAATGCACATTGGAATTTAAGTGACACTAAAAATGCCCAATTTAGCAAGTGTGTTTGAATGCTCTGGAGACTAATTTTGTTGGTGAGTATAAGGCAAATTAACTCACTTTTGGTACTCCAATTCCTTTAGAGCCTCCCATAATTGGCACCAAATAGCTTGAAAGAATGAACGAAGCTACCAGTGTGTAAGCCATTTATCCCATGAATCCTAGTCTCCAGAGTTCCAAAAGACTAACTATAAAACCAAACAAGATGCAGATCTATTTGATCTCTGCTCTGAGTGTTCTTCCCAAAGGAACCCCAAAAGTCAGAAAGCTCTCTTCTTCAAGTAGTTATTATAAGTGTAGGTATTAACATCTCAGAATTAGCATGTAAGAGCTGGAAGGGGCTTTAGAGCTTGGCATAAGTGAGGAGACCCAGATAGTAGCAGTGAATCATGTTTACACATGGCTGGTTAGCAGTGGAGCCAGAGTATCCTGAACCTTCCTAGTTCATGAATTTTTCAATTATACAAAAAAAAAAAATCATCTTGTTAGTATATATGTATTTTTTTCCCAAGAGACAACACTAAAGGATATTTTATAAGTTCTCATGTTAGTGGAAACCAAATAGGAAGAGAAAGAATTCCCAAAGGTTTAGCCTAATGGTTTTTCCATTTGTCGATTTGTGACCTTTACATTTTAAAATATTTTTCAGTGAGAGGGATAGCTAGTATCTTCCCAGCTTCCTCAGAAAGTGGAACTGCAGAAGCCATGTTTATACTGTAAGACTCTGCCTCTCTGTGTCTCCATTGACTCAATCAGAAAGAGAGTTTATTTGGGGCCAATCTGATTGTTTCCCAGGAGTTTGCTACTGAGCTTTTGGTTAGACTCTGATGATTGAAAGGTGGTCTTTTGTAGCCTGTGCATGGAGACACAAAGAAAGGGCTTCTGCTGACAGGTAGGATGGAAGCAAAGGCTCAGAGAAAGGCAGAGATGTGAAACTATGGGGAAGGAGGAAGAGAGAAAAAGAGGAGAAGCAGAGAGACAGAAGAGGAAAGAGGGAGGACACAGAGGAAGCAGAGGGGTGGGAGACAGAGAAGGGGGAAGAGAAAGAAGAGGAGAGAGGGAAAGGAGAGAGAGAGAAAAAAAAAAAAGGAGAATGAACTGGGGGCGGGGGGGAGACAGAAAAATAACATTGCCTTAGTTCCAGAGAATTTTCTGGTATCTGACTCTAATCCTTATAAGGCCTTTTCTCCCTGCCCTGGGGATCCATGAGATAGCTTTATAACACACCCCCACCCCGCTTTTAATTAAGTTGGTTCAAGAGGACTTCTGTCATTTGCAACCAATGAGATTTATGTAAAACAAAAACTGCTTTAAAATATGTATCAAATCCCTATTAGACAGCTCAAGGTTATAGTCTGTGAGTGCCAGAATTTCAGCTGAACTCCACGCTGAGGCTTTGGTTAACATTTGGGCTTCTAGTAAATGACTACAGCCTTTCTTGGTGAAGCAGTATCAGAACCATTCTGTAGATCTAGGGCTGGAATTTTAATGGCTGGAATCATTAACATTCAGCTTTTCGGTGGTGGATCTTGTGAAAAATGTGATTGGACCCTTAGACTTTTATCTTTTCACTCTAAGAATGGTTATTCAGTTAGTCTGATTCTACACGATCCCAGTCAAATTGTGTTAAACTAAAAGATTTGTTTAGTAATATTTTTGAGGTTCACTTACAGGCATGCTGTTCGCTTTTGTGGTAGTGGAGCCATTTCCAGTTTCTGTGATAGCAAAGATGTTTTGGAGATTGGTTTGGGTGATGATGTGCGGTGAATATTGACAGTGGAGTTAGAAGGGTTCCAGAAATGGGTATTTTTGAGGTGTTGTAGGGAAAGTAAAGTGACAAAATGAAAGCAAAGCTTTTGTGATGTTGGGAGCTCTAAAAAAATATTTGTGGGTGGATGTTTCCTTGTTTTATGAGGCTACCGTTGTTATATTTTCCATGTTGGTTTCCAAGATTTCCATCAGAAAAACAGAGCTGCCTATTCTAGGTCAGGTAAACTATGTCCTATTCACAAGGGCAAAATGAAGGTTGTTAGTTCTTAGCATTCCAGACTTAAAATATCAGTCTGTGGAGAGAAGCTTATGGAAGCTAGCATTCCTCTGGGTTTCAAGAGTCAATACCATTAAAAAATGAAGAGGTGATAGAATGCATAGTTTTCCTCTCTTGCCTTACTTTGGCAGGACTGGCCCAATAGGTGGAATTTCAAGTGACCTACTGGGAAGGTTCTGAGACATTTTTGGCAAATCTTTGACAAAATTTTGAGCAGAAGAGAAAGCCCTCTGTTCAGGTGACATATGCACCCATCGGTATGACGTATTTGGGAGAAGCCCAGCAAGGCTCCCTTTTCCCAAAATATCTTCCCCACCAGCAGTATGTCTGTAGTTCTGTAATTAGAGATTCAGTTGTGGTTTAAAGAATTGCTGTATTAACACAGAAATAGCCCTGGGATGTTAACTATGAAATTAATATCTAGCTAATCCAGTGACTCTCAAAAGAAGTCACTCAAGGACTATGAATCAGAACTGGGGGCTCTTTCAAACCACATGCTTCATCTTCCTTAAAATTGTGATACAGTCCCTCTTTCCTCTCCTCTTTCCCCCCACTATCCCATGTGTCATATCCCCCAGGTGTGTTGGGGGTGGGGGACAATGAAACTGAGAATTACTGATGTGACACTAAGTGTGACTTTCTGGAATTGCTTTCTTCAGTTACAGCTAATTAAGATTAGAATATTAGGGGATTAAACAATTGGACTGGGGACACAGAGAGGAGAAGCTAAAACTTTGATGATGGGAGGAATAATTTTGAAGGAATGGTTTTGAAGATATTTCGTAGTGGGCAGGCTAGTGTGGATACTGCAGTAGAGATCCTGAGCTGTCTAATGTCAGTTTTGAGGATCCCAGGGTATAGGCAGAAAGGTTCAGATTCCTTTAGGCAGAAAGCGGATAGGAGAGGATGGGAGAGGCTTAGAAAAAGGAGATAAGGCTTAGAATGAGGAGATAAGTTTAGGATACTCAAAAATTTGCCTGGGGTTCTTCCTGCTTCCAGATAAATCGAAAGGACCGCCTCTTGGAGTGCTGACACAGATTTGTTCTGCTCTTGAAAATTATTTTCTTTCCTGGGTACTAACAGGGTCTGCTGATCTCCACGGAGGGAACAAGATAGACCCTCTTAGATGAGTGGTTTTGATATATGCCAATTGAATTCATCCATGTAAACCAAATCGTATTTCTCAGCATCTTCTTCCTGAATTTGGCCACACTGCTGTTGAACCTGAGTGCGAGGAACCTTGAACTTGTGCAATGGACTTGAGAAAATCGTGTGACATAGAGCTAGCTCCATGATGGGTCTTGACTGGTGGTTACCCCAAAGATGGTCCTATCTTGAATGCGCATATTTTCTGGAGCAAGACTTTAAAGAAGCTTCAGAAAACAGTGAGCTTGAGAGACTCTGCCCAGTCAATGAACAAATGTTTCAACGGTCACTTAACGGCTACTGCACTAATGGAAACTAACAAGTAGTTTTCTACAGTGGTTCCTGATTTCAGTTGATTATCAGAATTGACTGTGAAACCTTAAAAATATAAAAGTATAGAACGGAGGAATTGTTAGGATAAACAAAATATACAATGCTCTAAGTGTAAAAAGTAAATGTTTCTGTCCTCTCTCCCATCCCCAAATATCTTGATCCCCAGATGTAACTATTGTTTACATTTCCTTTAGAAATTTCCTGTTCACAGATGAGCAGAGAGAGACAGACGACACTATTTACTATATCTGATATCATGCCCTTTGTACTATTCTACATCTTCTTTTTCATTTTTGCAATCAGTAAATCTAGATGTATTTTATCCCTTTAACATCTCCTGGTCTGAACTGAAGAAAGCTTGTATGGCTTTGATTATCTTTTCATACCGGAGACTGGGAAAGATTAAGGCATAAAAGCCATTGGTCCTCTTAACTTTACCTGAAGGGCTTGTTAAAACAAAGATTGCTGGTCACACCCTCCCCACTCCACCCAAAGTTTCTGATTTAGAAACTTGTCAATGGCGGTATTCCTATTAAGGAATATACCTTTTTCTTTCACACAACTATTCAGGAAAGGCATCGGCTCTGATGCTTTACAGACCAGAGGAAACGGCACTGGGAGTTACAGCTCTTCATTTTCCCACGGTGGAACACAGGAACACGTGCTCTGAATGCGCTCCTTCTTGTATCTTCCCCTTTTTTTACAGTTGGTTTTCTAAGCTAGGACAGATTTACTGAATGGTGAGGAAGTGGATGAGGAGCCTGGAGACTTCCCCCTTGTACATGCTCCCAATCTCTTTCTGTGTTCTTTTGCAATCCCTCGAGTAGTTTCTCCATGTGACTAGCATTTTACTGCTTGAGTTCTTCTTACCTATGTTCCCCCTTGCTACCAACCTCTTCCTTCTTCTTCTTTTTAAGAGAGCACTCTTAAATAGTCAAGCCCTTTCTTCCACCAAGCAATGGACTGAGATAAGCTGTTGAAGAGGCTGCTTTATAGGCTGCTTCAGTCCAGAGGGATTAAACAGGATGACCTCACTGAAAAAGAAACCACACTTAATAGCTTTAAATGGGACTGCTCTTAACTGGGTCACCCTGAGCCACCGCACACACTTCTTGTTTCAAGTGAATTGTGGTGGTTTGGGCCAGAATGGGTTGTCAGCAGGATCGTTTAAATGTCTTTGTCTTTCCGTGATGAACCAACATATTAATACATAAGCAGAATGAGGAAATATGTAATAGGTTCTCTGACGTTTGGTCCCAAACCTTGGATCCTATAGCTGGAACATCTGGGGAAACACAATCTTTCCTCTGTCAGCTAGGTAAATGAGAAAGTTATGGAACACAGTTCTTCCATTCTTCTGAATAGCGACTCCATCGATGTTTCGAGTATGGTCACTCTGAATTAGGGATCTTAGCTGGACACAGTATAAAGTGACAGTGAAGATCATGTCCTTTAAGTCAGAAAGACCAGATCTCCACTCCTCACTTCATCTCACGGTTGTTGTTGGGGCTGAACATTAACTTTACCACAGTACTTAGAGGAGAAAAATATTTAATACATTTTAATTTTTTGTTAGCTTTCACCCTGAAATAGAAATGCCCTCTGTTTAAAAGCCAGGGTAAAGAACTCAGGGACATGTCCCAAAATATGTAGTTCCAATTTTTAACTAAACCAAGATTCTAGAAGCGTTTTTTTCTAAATCTTTTTGATTCTGTGAGTATATTAACATCCAGTAGCTTGCATTCTCTGTCTTCGAAGGGGGAAACAGATTTTACCAACATTAGGAAATCTTCATTATTAATAGTCATGGCTTAGAGCTTTCCCCCTGGCCAAATCGCTGACTCAATACTTCTTGTTTTAAAAAAAGGAAATAGCTGAAAAGCACCTGTTAATAAGACTAACGTAACACAGTATGGGTATATGTGTGTGTGTTTGTGTGTGTGTGTGAGAGAGAGAAAGAGAGAGAAAGAGAGAGCCTGCGTGCTAAATCCCATCCTTGAGGTGACACGAAAACATTAATGTAGAAAGGTGAAGCTCCCTGTGGATCAGTTTTCTTAAAATGCTTAACTTTTATTTTTCCCCTGACTATGCTTTTCTGCTTTTGCCATTAAGAAACATCCAGTAAACAAAGGAACTATTATTATAATGAAAAGATTTATTTCCCATAGGTTTCTTGATAATTAAAATTATTAAATAAGTTCTGCAGTGTTATATCAACTTATGTCCTGAAGAGATGAAAAGAGAATGTTGTAAGATGAGTGAATGGTATGTTTCACTTCAACTAAGACCTGTTTCAAGAAAAGCTTCACATAAGGCAGGTTTCTTCACTCTTTCATTCAGTTAATCAAGCATGTAATTAAAACACGTTTATTAGATATCTGCTATGTGCCAGACTTTGTGCTAGAAGGCAGAGAGATAACCTAGGGAAAACCAGACATGAAGAGGTAGAACAGGATCGATTCTATATTAGAGGTAAGAACAGAGAACTGGAGGAAGGGAGGAAGGAATGACTCATTGCTTGTGGTCAAGGAAGGCTTCAACTAGAGGAACTGACTCCATACCATGTCAAAACAACACATTTTGTGGTATGACATCAACCAGTTCCTGTATTCTGATTCTTGATTGACCCAACTTTACTTCTGATCATTTCCTTTGCTGAAGATTATATTCTATTCATACTCCATTCATCTGTATATTTGTAGAATCTGGACCAGGATTATATGATTGGCACATAATAGATCCCCAACCAATGTTAAGCTGAAATGACAATGGCTCATGGCTTCAAAAATCTTCCAATCTCATTCCTTTATGTATAGAATAGATCTTCATTTTCGTTTTTAACTCCACACTTCTCAGTTTTAACATTAATAGTAAATTATTTGCTTGAATTTTTGGTTCTCCATTTCCAGTCAGGGTATTGTATGTAATCAACACACATGGGTTCCTGCTGCTCTGTTGTCTCCTCCTGTTACTGGGCATGCTGTCGTAGCCTCTTCATTGTCCTGGGACTATAGGCTTAATTCCTTAAAATGCTTTATACTTTCCAGGGATTCTCGGACAACTTCTAAATCAGATAATTTAGTCATTTACTCCAAGATGAAGACCCAAAGACATTCTCAACTTTAGGGCCCTGGACTTCTAATCTTTTATTGTAAGAAATTGCCTGTGTGGAGTTTCAGGGAACACTGAATTTGATCACATTCCTTTACGAGCTAATGCCTTCATATAGCTCTAGACTAGAGCATGGATATTCCCTCTGAACCATAACCCAGCCTAATGAAACTCTACGTAAATACCAAAGTTGAAGGCATCTGCCAGGGGAGAGGGGTTTATGTTCCCTAAAGGAGTAAAAGGAATCACCGTTGTAGTCAGGTCTTACTGAACACACACAGCTCATCATGCACTGTGCTGTTTTCTAATCTTCTATCTCCTCTAACCCTGGCTGATTAAGCAGTTTCCACAAGATATATTTGAAAGGAGACATTTCTCAGTCGGTCTAAAACTTCAGTATAAAAGCCCCAATATTGTTCACTATCTTTGAACATCCCATATGTTTACCATTCTCTCAAGTCTTCTTTTATGTCCACTAGAACATAAGTTCTTTGAGGCCCTTGTTGACTATGTATCCCCACATACAAGGAAAAAACAGGTATACTTAGGTGTCCAACAAATATTTGTGGATTGTGTATCTGCAAATTGCTGACCTTGAAAATTTGAAACTCTTAATTTATTCCTTCAAAGATTACTTATTTCATATTACTATGTCCTAAATAGGTGATGATGATGATGGTGGTGGTGGTGGTGGTAGTGTTGATGAAAATAGCTAGCATTTACTGAGTTAAAGTAGTTTACTAAATTATTGAAATGGCAACAAAGAAATGGCCCTCAATGAATTGTGAATCTCGAATCTTGGTGTGTACAACTGTATAGTGTGCTCCTACAACTGTACTGTGTGTTCCAATGACTCTGGACTTGACCATGTGACTTGCTTTACCCAATAGGATATCAGTAAATGTGAAGCAAGAAGAGGGTTGATAAAGCACTTATGCTTTGAGCCTTGCCCTTTGGGAATACTACTGCCAGGCTAACCTCCTTTAGGATGAAATACAATACGGACAGAGGCAACAGAAAGAGACCATTCTGGCCATTCCAGCCTTTCTAACTAACCCAACATGAGTCTCCAGACATGTGAGTGAGGACATCCAGGACTGGCCATCACCAGCCAACATGTCAACTGACTGTAAATGCATGGAGGAGTCCAGCTGTTGCCATGTGGAGAGGAAAAACTACCCACATGAGCCCAGCCCAAATTACCAGTACACAGAATCATTAGCAAATAAACAAACTTTAAGCCACTAAGTCTTAGAGTGACTTGCTATGCAATAAGTAATTGATACGGTTACTACAAGGCACTGAGATCATTAAAGTATTGTCTCATATCACTTACAGGATAACTCTTGGAGGTATATACTATTATTATCTCCACCTTATAGATAAGGAACCTGTAGAGAGGTTAAATAACTTGCCCAAGCCAACATAGTTACTAAGGAAGAAGCACAGATATAAACCCAGTTCTACCAGATTCTAGAGTATGGTTCTTAGCCATTGTTTTTATATTGCTTTAGTGATGACTTTTGTCAATCTGGCCACATCTAGGGTCTATCTCTTCCTGGTTCCTTAAATACATCTATTCCACACTTGGAGCTTTCTACAACAACAAAAAATTTCAATCTTTGGTACTTGAGATGTTTTTGTATATAAAGGAAACAGAGATGAAGTGTTTGGACAATTTATCTTACAAATGATCACATGATGTTGTCTGATAGAATATAAAGCGTTTAGTCTTCTATTATTTTTGCGTTTTTTCTTTTATTGTATTTAGTAATCATGGAGTATTGTTAAATACCAGAGGCAGATGGCATATTGTAAAGTAAATGAAATTATGAGCAGTACAAATGGCAGGTCCTATAAGTTAGCAAAATATTAAATATTTCTGTCTTAATGCTTTCAATGTGCCTAATATTAGTAACATAAATTGTGGTCTAAAAAGGCAATGCAGCCTTACAATATTTTTTTTGCTATCAGCATTTTAGAGGAAATAAACAAGCTAAGATTGTTCATCTTTCTAAAATGCATTGGAGGTAGGTTGATATTCTATCAGCACAAGAATTTTCACTTTGAAAACCAGGAAGTTGTTTCAGGATCTATGTGGGGGCCTTTCCTAGGCTTCCTTATCAGGGAGGCACACAAGTTTTTTTCTAGGACTATTAGTAATCTTCAAAATAAGAAACTTCGTAACCAAGGAGCCTTAGCAAATAAGTGCAGCATTTAATTTCAAATTAAAGGACCTGTCAGGGATAAAACTAAAGCCATTATTCCCAACACTGTGGGGGTGATAGAAATCTTTCTAAAACTACCTTCAATGGGGAACTATAGATCATTAGAAGCCATGTAGTGCTTGAAAGCTATTATTTGGAGGGTTACCTCAATGTGGGCAAGGAGAGTATCTAGAAGGAGAGTATCTACAAGCCTTTGGAGAGCTATGGGCTTTTGGCAATGATTATTAAGAAAAAATAATCATATGTTTATTTGTTTCCAACCAATATACAAAACTGTAAGGAATGAGCCTTGGAAATGTTAACATGTGACATGAGTATTGTTAGAGATGCTTTAGTTTTATAATCTCAGAAATTGTGGGGACATTAGAAATTATCTCACTCAGCCTTATTCCTAAAGCTTTACTTTTCCCCAATAGATCTCTGGCTATTTAATTACTCTTTAAACACTTTTGTAGAAAAGGAACTCATCACTTGATAAGCCAGTCCATTGCATTGTTGGAAGGCCTTTGTTGTTGTAAATTTACTCCATCTAATAAACTTAAACCTTCACTTATATCTGCTCTTTGGAGTGTTTTTTAAGGAGCCTAATTTGCTTCCATAGGGGAGTCTTTCTTCTTTATCATTTCAGGCATCAGCCTCTGGGTTTAAAACAGGAACACAATATTCCAGAAGTGGTCACAACTGCACTAATAGAAAATAGGCTAGGTTATGGTTCTATAACCAACAACTCTGAAATCGCAGTGGCTCATTCCATATGGCCATTTGAGGTTGGATGGGAGCTCCATGTTGTCACTGTCTTCTTTGCTCTAGCCCCCAGGCAGATAGGACAGCCACTGTGCCCATGTTGCTGATCTTAGTGGCAGAAAGAAAAGAATACACGGCAAAACTTACTAGATCTTCTGTCTCAGGCTTGTTCTCCTGGAATAAGTAAGGGACACATCTGACTTCTGCTTACAATTCTTTGGCCAAAGCAAATCACATGACCAGGACTAAATTCAATAGAACAGAAAAGTCTACTTTTTCCCTTAAGTCCGGAAAGAGAGAGAGAGAAAGAGAGACAGAGACAGGTATATTTGTGAGTTGCCCAACATAGAATAAAATTAATCTTAAAAGGAATAGTAGAGTCTTACGAATACAGTCAAAGACTCCTTCTTTTATTATTTTAAAATTGTGGCTTTTATATTTGCACTGCTGTGACACATTTGTTGGCATGAGTTACTGCACCAGTGTAAGTTCCTAGTAAGATACTAAACAACTGATTCTGTAAAACTTAAAGATAGAATTTTACATTGAGCATTATTAATTTCATCTTGTTTATTTCAGGTAGGTGCTTATTTCCCTGTTAGATATCCATTCTAACTTGTAGTCAGTATAACCAGCAAGTTGCTGGTGCTTTCATTTAAATCAGCATAAAAATGTTGAAAAGGGGAGCTTTGATTGTGGAACCTTGGGGTGAGTCACTACCTGAACGAGGTTAGAGCAGGTTGACATCAAATAATCAATCAATCTTCTGTTGCCACAATTGTTTAGCTAGCTGTTTGTGAATGAACGTTAAAGGACGTAATCCAGAAAGTGAGCCCTCCTGCACTGTTGGTGGGAATGTAGCCACTCTGGAAAACAGTGTGGAGATTCCTAAAAAGTTGAAAATAGAGCTACCCTAAAACCCAGCAATTGCATTACTGGGTATTTATCCCAAACACACAAACGTAGTGATCCGAAGGGGCACGTGCACCCCAATGTTGATAGCAGCAATGTCCACAATAGCCATACTATGGAAAGAGCCTAGATGTCCATAAACAGATGAATGGATAAAGAAGATGTGGTATCTATCTATCTATCTATCTATCTATCTATCATACTGGAATATTTTGCAGCCATCAAAAACCCGAAATCTTCCCATTTGCAATGACGTGGATGGGACTAGAGGCTATTATGCTAAGCGAAATAAGTCAATCAGAGGAAGACAATTAACATATAATCTCACTGATATGAGAAATCTGAGAAACAAGACAGAAGATCATAGGGGAAGGGAGGGAAAAATGAAACAGGATGAAACCAGGAAAGGAGGCAAACCTAAGAGACTCTTAATCTCAGAAAACAAACTGAGGGTTGCTGTAGGGGAGGGGGATGAGAGGGTTGGGGTGGCTGAGTCGTGGACTTTGGGGAGAGTATGTGTTATGGTGAGTGCTGTGAATTGTCTAAGAATGATGATTCACAGACCTGTACCCCTGAAACAAATAACACATTATATGTTAATAAAAAATATTTTTTAAAAATAAAGGACATAATCCAGCCCATATTTTTCATCTTAAAGAAAAGATGGTTGTTTCATTTTGATATTGGGTATAACACCACACGATAACACTTAACATAGGCGATTTAATGTAAAGTGGGTTTGCTGCTTTTTTTTTCATCCCTTGGAATTTTTATTGGTGTAAAAACACATACCTATAAATGTTTCCGAACATAAGAAAGGTAACCTAATGAGATGTTCAGGAAAATCTGTAGTTTCAATCCAGTTAGAAAGGACCTTTTATAAGGAGGCAGATTTTTCAGGGAAAACATCTTAAAAGAAGCAAAGATTCATGTGACCTTTTGACAAGCCTAGTGAGAAGCAGATCTGACATACTCTACCTTGCAGTCTGGGTGTCAGGGAATCAGTAGCGCCTTAAAAATAACTGCAACAGGATAAAGATGGGAGGAAAAAATAAACACTGTTAACAAAATAGTTTATTAAGGAAGGAAGTAAAATGAAGCACACTGAACCAGTCATGTGAGGAACAAATATAGAACAGCACATTTCCAGAGACACACTAGGAAAAAACCCAACCCAAATATACTGAAAGGAATCCAAGGATAGAATTAATAGCTAAGTGGGCTGAGATATTATCTATTGTTCAGAGGGAAGAACCTCACACAGAAGGACAAATGTTGAAAAACAGAACTGAACACTAAATTGGGGAAGAAACCGCTTTGACCAAAATATGTATATTTAGTAGCAGATCAGACTTCAAAATCTGAAGCGGCATGGGGAGGCCAACCATGTTTTTAAAGGAGTGATTTGGAGGAATTTTTGGAGTGTGTCAGGAAGAGAGTTACCAACTTTCGTTACAGCTGCCATGAATAGATAATTTGAGAGTTTAAGAAACAGCTCTTCAGGCCCCCCCCCCCCCCGGGGTGGCTCAGAGGGTTAAGCGTCTGCCTTCAGCTCAGGGTATGATCCCGGGGTCCTGGGATCGAGCCCTGCCTTGGGGTCCCTACTTGTGGGGAACCTGCTTCTCCCTCTCTTCCTCCACCCGCTCGTGCTCTCTTTGTTTCTCTGTCTCTCAAATTAATAAATAAAATCTTAAAAAAAAAAGAAAGGAAGGAAGGAAGGAAGGAAGAAACAACTGTTTATTTGACTAGGCCCTGCACTGCTCTTCTCTTTCTTGGCTGAAGTTACAGATACCCTTTAAGCCACAGGTTTAAAAGGTCATATAATTTTTTAATGTAATATTTCAAATAGATAGGGTTTTCCACACTCCATTAGACCATGGTCAGCAAACCTTATCTTTAAAGGGCCCAATAGGGGCGCCTGGGTAGCTCAGTGGGTTAAAGCCTCTGCCTTTGGCTCAGGTCATGATCTCAGGGTCCTGGGATGGAGCCCTGCATGGAGCCCCTCATCGAGCTCTCCACTCAGCGGGGAGCCTGCTTCCTCCTCTCTCTGCCTGCCTCTCTGCCTACTTGTGATCTGTCAAATAAATAAATAAAATCTTTAAAATAAATAAATAAATAAATAAATAAATAAATAAAGGGCCCAATCGTAAATATTTAGGCTTTGTGAACCAAACGGTCTCTGTTGCAGCTACTCAACGCCACCATCATAATACTAAGGCAGCCATAGGTACCACATAAAGAAATGAGCGTGGCTGGGTTCCAATAAAACTTTATTGACAAGGTGGGAGACGGATTTGGCCTGTGGACTATAGTGTGTCAACCATTATTCTAGATCATTAGTTGCTTCCGGATGGTAAAATAACTGACACCTGCTTTCTGTTCTGTTCATCCAAGATGAATTGCCCTTAGCATCAATTCTGCTGACTTTGTAATGTTCATTTGTCCTTAATGGAACAGTTGAGCTGGGCACTTTCAGAGAGTAAAATACCTTTTCTAAGATATGCTGGCTTTTTTCAGAGAAAGCTTCAATGTCTTGGACATGTGAATTAACAATTTACTTATTAGAGGTTTAAAAACACCATCTTGTCTGTATTTCAGTAAAAAGTAGTATAATTTGGGCTCTTGAACTCGGTGTTTATTGCCGCTTAACTCAAGGGAATCCAAGTGTCAAAATCATGGCAACTTGACATTCAGGTAACTCTAGAGAGCTCTGGTCAATCCAGGGGCACAAAGTGAACCTTAGGACATGGTTTTGCCCTTGTGTGAGTTTACAAAACAAGCAAGTTACAGCTATCTTGTGGTTTCTCAGAATAGCCTAGAGTAGAATTTTCAAATACACAGAACCAAATGGAATTGAGTTACTCTTCTTATGTTTATGAAATGTCAGGGGCTACAACTGTCACTAATTTTGAGCTATACTCATCATTACTTCTTTTGCATTACATATAGTATGCCTGGATTGATCAATAGGAAGAACTATTCGATCCTCTCCTGTTTTGGTGTTTACCTCTTGAAAAATCATTATTCATCAAGCTATTCAAAAGTAATGCTTTTGCTGTTTACGTGGCACTTGGCAAATTAGATTTGTCCCTACTAGCTTCCCTCTTTATTTCCTTTTTCTGAAAAGATGCCCCTTCCCCTTTTGCTTACTCTTTCCTTTTCTTTCTTCTTTCTTTCTTCCCTCCTTCCTTCCTTCCTTCCTTCCTTCCTTCCTTCCTTCCTTCCTTTCTTTCTTTCTTTCTTTCTTTCTTTCTTTCTTTCTTTCTTTCTTTCTTTAAGATTTTACTTATTTATTTGACAGAGAGACAGCCGGAGAGGGAACATAAGCAGGGGGAGAGGGGAGGGAGAAGCAGGGCTCCATCTCAGGACCCTGGGATCACGACCCCGAGCTAAAGGCAGATGATTAAGGACTGAGCCACCGAGGCACCCCTACCTACCCTTTTATTTTCATCCAGGCATTGGCATTAAGAGTGGTTAGAAAACAGTCTGTGGCTTCTTTTTCTTTGGATCCTGCTTGGCATCTAGCACTGCCTTGCACAAAATAAATGTTCAGTAAATGTTTCTAAGAAGAATCCTAGATGCCTTCTGTCTTCAGCTTTGTGAGATGTCCATTTGTTTGGAAGTGAAAAAATCACAATATTTAGCAGCATACTCATAATCCAGCATTTACTTCACAATGGAATCCCTGCATCATAACCTACCCAGAGGTTTAATACATACTGACAAGAGCTAATACAAGAGTTCTTTTTCTTTCTTAAATTTGTTTTAGATAATGGTCTCCTAAAACTCCTTTCATTCCTTAAATAATAACAATGTACTTGAAAATATTCTGAGATGTCTTAGCAATCCCAAAAGTAAACAAACTCCTGCAAAATTTGAGTATTGAGTGAGAAAAAGGTCAAGAAATAGACTTTTGTAAACATCTGAAGTTTAGTGAATAGGGAAATTTCTAGAAATATCTCCATTTTTTCCCCCTTATGACTAATTTGATTAAATTTGACCAAATCCCTTGCACTCCTTACACTGTGCTGATGGGATAAGTTGCATTTTGGTTTTTATGTTCTCAGAAATGTTAGAGTTAAAGGTTTCTCTGGTAGACTTCTTCTGTTTAGGAATGTTCTGTTTTAAGAAAACATAATATGGAAGCACAAAATTTACAAAATAAGTAAATGGCTACTCTGGTTTCTCTTCAGATCGCATAAATCTTTTGCCTTTTACAAAATAAGTAAATGGAATGGTTATTCACCTAAGGGGAGCATTTTTTGCTTTGCAAAACAACTCCCTGAAGGGTTTCTGTTACATACTGTCCTTCTCTCATCCCTCGTTGGTACACATTTGTTTATAGACAGTTTCTTGCCATATGAAGGATGAGGAAGCTCGGTAGAGAAAATCTGGCTAAATCTTAAGAAGAAACTATTAATTGAAGATCAGTCTAATAAGACATGGCTTTAAAGCAATAATTCAATTAAAAGGAAAATATTTTCTATTTTCCTTCCAGGAACACAGTTATGGGCTGAATAAAAACACGTTGGTGTTTTCAGCTTCTCTGCTTCCACACCATTCCACCGTCCTTATCAATGATGGTTTGGGTGCTGGTTTTGAGCAAGGTGAAATAATAAATATCTTACCTGTAGCACGGGAGAGCAGTCTACCGCTCATAGCAGGAGGAAGTGTTTGTTTTTAGACTGTAACATTATCTCTAGAAAAATGGAGAATAGATAAAATAAGCTTTGCTATTCAAGCTGACTGGACCCTGTATCCTATAATTCCCTTTGAACACTAGAATTAAAAAGTTTTATATTTGAAAAGATTTAGAAAATTCCTTGCAAAGGATTATTTCATTATTGTCTTTTCCACTCAATTATCTGTTTTTCAGGAAATTAATATTAGTTTAACATTAACTAAAAAAAAAACGATAAATAAGTAATTAGTAGAAAAAACATTTCTGTCAAAGAATGTTTTCATCTTTTTAATTTTACCCATGTTTTGGGGCGCCTAGGTGGCTCAGTCAGTTAAGCATCTGCCTTCGGCTGATCATGATCCCAGGGTTCTGGGATCCAGCCCCACTTCTGCGGGTCCCTTGCTCAGCAGGGAGCCTGTTTCTCCCTCTGCCCCTTCCCCTGCTTGTGTTTTTCTCTCTCACTCTCTTTCTCTCAAATAAATAAATAAATAAGATCTTAAATAAATAAATAAATAAATAAATAAATTTTACCCGTGTTTGGTCACCAGATGTGTATCTGTAATAAACCAGTGGGTTTTGAAAGAGTAAATAATTTAAAATGGGTGAAAAGGAAATACAACCAAAATGAAAACACTTCGAGTAGAGAAAGCCTTAGCATTCTCTAAGCCAACTGCTTCCCTTTTTTCTTCTAACTTCCAGATAACCAGTTTTCTCGGAATGCAGAGATTCACGGGCATCTCTGTTTCTTGGCACCTGCAACTTTAAAGGTCATGTTGAGGTAATGATCTTCAGGAGATCCTTAGGCAAATGCAGGGGAAGTATCGAATAGCTAATAATTTGATGCCTTTGAGAGCAGACAAATCTATAAATTCTAAAAGATCATTGTTATTTTAAAAGTGCCAGGTTTACATGAGATAGGGTCTTAGCGTTAACAGCAAGTTAAACCAAGCAAGGAGAAAAGCTGGAAAATAGAGCTCTTTATCCAGGAAGGAATGTTTGGCAATTTGTGATAGTGTAAAAATTTCAAGAGGAAGAGATAGTGCTAGTTAAACGCACGCCAAAAGACATCCCCTCCCATTTGCCCTATCTCGTATCTTCAGCTTCTTCTTCTATACTGAATTCTTCCTCCCCACGTGTAAACATATTCAGGCCTCTCCCACCCAGGTAAATTACCTCCCCTTGATCCTGAATTCCAATGTAAGCATTATCCTCCTCTTCCTCGATTCTGTCAGCTAATCTGGAGAGAGAAGCTGTTGTGCAGTCTCGGCCATCTTACCCCCTCACCTTCTTGCAGCCATCTCTCACCCCTAGTCTGGGAATTTTTTCTGCAACTGTCAGAACTAGAGGGCTCTTTCCCTTGCCCCTTTGTTAACATAAAGACATGCGCTGCCTCTTCTGTTCAATTTACCCCCTTGCCAGACTCGATGAATTATTTGCACATCTCCCCCTTTCAGGAGAATGTAATTGGGGGCGGGGAGGCCAGAGATGATATTTAACTTGAAGATTTAAGATGATCCCAGGAACCGGTCCACATAGGTTCACAAGAAATGTATGTTAAATAAATAGTTTTTCTTTATTGGACTGAAAATGATTTTCAGGAATTTGGGAGGAAAAGGGCGTTTATAAAGACTTGTGTTATTGTTGGTTTGTTTAAATGATGTGGCCTCTCTTTCCACATGGTTTAGGTTTGAGGGACTCATTTCCTGTTTCTTTTAAATGGTTTCTTGCTCTGAAACCCCCCTGCTAGTTCAGTCCCCTCTCTCTCGGAGGTCTTGAGCCTTCAGGAGGCCTCCCAGTCAGGTCTGGTGGTGATGTACCCCATTGCATTGTTTGCTTAGCCGCCCCGGGGGATTGGTTCCCTGTTTGTGGGGGAGGAAGCCGCAACAGAAAACCCTGAGGACCCGAATGTGGTCTCCACATCCAGGCAACTGCAATGGCTCAAGAGCAGCAATGGCCTCAGGGAACTTCGAGAAGAGCAGCTGCTCCACAGCTTTCTCGGGGAGGATTCTCAACACATGTGTCCTTTGCTTTACTTAATGTGTTTTGGTTTTTTTTTAAAATATATTATTGTAAAGCACTATAACCATATTTTTAAATTCTGGAAGATTAAAGGAAAGAAATTGCTTCTGTTCTCTCCATACTGTGTACTTTCTGTATAGTCCTCGACAGTCCTGATTGTGATCATTTAAAAAAGTGTGATTGTCATCGTTGTGTCCGCTATTTTCACTTCCTGAATTATAAACTCTCTTCTCTGTGCGACATAGTCCTATAATCACTATTTAAAATCAGGCCGTTTTTATGCATTACAGTTACTAAACGGGGAAATCGTGAGGTATATATATTGACCTGAAAAAGGTTCTTGGAGAGTTTGTTCCCTGTGTTATCCGTGATGCTGGTGGGCCAGATTCCTGTGATGCCTGGTAATTAGGCAGTTTCATTCAGTACCTATTCTATGTTTGCTGTTTCCACAGGTAAAGGCTACCACTTAGGCCCGATTGCTTTTGTGGTGCACAATTCAAACCCTTTTACCTAAGGATTCCAGCCTCAAGAGATAAGTATATTTGCAAATGGAGATTTTATGTACCAGAATATTCAGATCTAGTGCTATCTTTAATATTTATGACACTGTCAAATTAGTACTGATAAAAAAAAAAAATGCCCTGACAACAGGGGACTGGCCAAATAAGAATATAATAAGAATATGAGACTGAATAGGAGCCAAAGTCAAAAAAGAGAGAAATAGATGAGCATTTCTGTGTAGGTCAGTCAATCAGCAAGGTATGCGTCAAATTAACTCCAGATGAGGTTTGAATTGTTCAGAACACAAAGGCAAGTTCATCTGAAATGACTTGCGGAGGAGTGTTGAAGAGAGGTTAAGAATCATTTCTGTAATACACAGCTGAGGAAATCTGCCGGGATGCGGGCGGTGGGGGGGTGGGGGTAGTGGGCTGGGGGTGTGGGGAACTGGTGGGGTGCAGGGTCTGGGCAGGGGGCAACAACAAGGATGTCAATGATGTTTCCTGTCACTACAGGCATCTTTCCTAGAGATTTTCTTAGTTCGGTGGTCAAAACTTCTGTTTGCTCTTATTTGCATATTTTTTGCTTCCTTCCACTATGAACCCCAAGGTGAGTGTGCTAAAGAGGAGCGTTTTGTTTATGTTCATTTGTTTTAGTTTTATTTTATTTTACTTTATTTTATTTTATTTTATTTTTTTGCTTCTGAAGGGGAAGGTGGAGTCCTAAGAAGCCAGAGAACACCTTTGTAGGTGCAACCTGCAGGCATCTTTGAATCTTATCAAAACATGACTCCTGAGATCACAGAGCCTTCTCTGATGAGCCTGCTCTGAAGTCTCCTGCATGAACTAGGAATTTGGAAGTTACCAAAAAGAAGTTATTTGCTATCCTAAGGAAGAAGAATACCAATTGTTTATCGCGTGTGGTGTTAGTCATTGATGATTACCATGCATTTTCATCCCCCACCCCACCGCCTATTCTGGGCATATGGTAGACTTGTACTTTCTGGCCTTAAACTGTAGTTGGGAGGCAAGATGGGAGGGAGTGTATTTGTTCTGGATGATGAGTTATAAGGGAAAGTGATGTGTGTTACTTCCAGGCTGAGCGTTTCATTACCAGTATAATTATCCTCCAATGCTCTCTTGTCCCCTCTGCCATGACAACAGGCCAGGTTTAAGATGACAGATACAGCACCAAGTGAAGAGCAGGGTTCCAGCTCTCTTGGGATGAACATAGAGTGAGTGGGAAAAAATCTATATTGTTACAATTAAGATTTTTTTGTTTAAACCACAGTTACATGGATTGATACAAATGCTTACTGTAGGATAAAACTATAATGAACAATGATATCACTTCATTTAATCCTCTCAACCCAATGAGGTAGACATTCTCATCTTCTCCAGCTTATAGATGAGGAAACAGATTTAGAGTGTTTAAAGAAATTTCCCAAAGTTTCATCTCTTGCAAGTGGCAGATCTGAACTTGAACCTAAATTTTGTTTGATGAAGCAAATGGAGACACCCTTATACTTTATAGAGCATGGCTTAAAATAATAAAATCACAAGGGAGCTCAGAGGTAGAGACTATTACCTCATGACACGTTGCATTCTGAAAGGGGAGTTTTAGTGTTAAATTAGTGAGTCCTCAGGGGGCCCTCTGTCTCTCCAGACAAGGCAGGATGAAGACTCTCCTTCCTATAGCCTTCAGGCATATCCTCGTGGCCTCTTTCAGAAGCAGAAAAGACCTGTTTGTGGCTGGAGTTCCCTGGCTCCCAAATCGCAGACCTCTGTGTCCCGGTTGCATTCCCATGTGTTTGTGCATAATATTTCAGTAAAGCCTAGTATGAAGGAGACCAAGGCCAGGTGTCAGACTGCCTGGGTTGGCCGCTTAACATGTGATCTTGATAAATGGAAAGTCTCTCAGCCTTGATTTCTTTTTCTGTAAAATGGGAGTAGATTAATAGTAAACCTCAAGAGTACACTTATCCTGATGAAAAATAATGTAAATCTCATAGGTTGCTGTGAGGATTCAATGAAGCAATGCATGTCAAGGGCTTAGAATAGTGCCTTGTATGTGGCAAGCACTCTCTCCCCTTTCTCTGTCTGTATGACTGATTCATTTGTACATTTTCAAAAAACCATTGCGAAGTAACCCTATCTTGTTTTAAGATTCTGAAGGTTTTTTTTCCCAGCAAGAGGAAAGGAGTCTTAAAGTGGTGAGTACCCAGTTTTTATTTTGTTGTGTTTTTAAGCCACATCAAGGATGCAATACTTTACTTTGAGGAGAGAGGTCAGCAATGTTCAAAATGCAGGAAGTAAAAGAAACACAGGGAACATTCTTTGTGAAAACACTTGCAGAATCTCCTCTAATCCTCATTTCAATCCTGGGTTCTTACCATTTGCAACCAACTCAAGGGAAGGCCCTTTCTGACACAGAGGGGGAAAAGGGAGGCATAAATAAATGGTTTTTGAACAATAGTGTTTTTGGGGACTTTTCTTATTGAAAATTATTTTTAAGGTTATTTTGAAAGTTTGCCTGAGGGCAATTTTTACTAAGATGACCCAGCTTTCTTCCAAGGGTGGGCAAGTCATTTCCCCTCTGAGATCTTATCTGCTTTTTATCTGTAAAATGAATGGATTAGGGTTGATAAGTCTTCTTATATCTGTTGTTCTTTGAGTCTGCCATTTCCTATCTCGGAATGTGGATCTGGAGCCTGTTTCTGCTTTGGATTGTGGACTAGGAATCCAGCCCCAGCTCTGCAACTAATCCCGTCCCCCAACAACCCCCCCCCCCCCCCCCCCCCCCCCCCCCCCCGCCCCAGCTGCCTGGAATTAGGAAAAGTGAGGCTGCGACCCCTTTATTTGATGTTGGAGCTCTCTGTAGCATTAACCTGTTGTTGTCTAACGTGTGGGGCAGAGGAAATGAGCTTGAAGGTTGTTAATAGGGGGTGGTGAACAAGTGCGTTTTTTTCCCTTTCTTTTTCCCAGGAGACAGGGGAAGAAAAACAGTGGTTTTGTTGTGAAGCCACAGTGCCAAACTTCAACCTAGAGGAATTTAGTTTAAGTCCTGGAAAAAAAAAAAAGTTACGGAGAAGACTTGTAATTGCGTACTGAGTCCCTACCAGAGGGTAAGAACTTTCAAGGCACTGGATTGAAGAGACACAAAAGTCAGGAAGTGACCCTTTCGTCGGGATTTCAGAGGCCCCGGAGGGGAAACAAAGTCCTCTCACAGCTTGGAGAACTTTGGACCGTACCATCCCGAGGGGCAGGGGTGGGGGAGCCGGGAAGGGCGGGGGAAACTGACATCTTCGTTGCCGACGAGCCGTGAGCAAACTGAGGATTTCCTCGCTGAAAAGACTCAGTGTCCGCAAATCCCGCGCCCAGAAATGAAAGCGGGTTTCAGCCGATCCCCATTGTGGAGCCCGCTGAGAAAGACGCCCGGGTCGCCCCGGCCAGAGCCGCCTCCTGAATCGAGCCCTGTGCGCGCCGGTCCGGGCCGCGCGCCCGGGTCTGCAGGATGGCGTGCGGGGGCCAGCCCATCTGCGGCCGCGAGCAGCCGGGAGGAAGCCGCCCCGGGGATGAATGAGGCTTTGTTCGCTGGCAGCCGTGGCTGCCCTCGGCAGGCCGGGCCCGCACAACGGAGGCTGTATGCGAGAGGAATGGAAATGAGCCTCCGGCCCTCCCGAAGGAGCCCCATCCCCATCGCCTAGCAGTGCCGAGGAATGCTGGCAAGCCGGAAAGGAACCCTCGCCGGGAACGCTGCTCTCGCGCCTCTGAAACCCCATTGAGAAGAGCCCTTTGATGCAATTAAAGCGCGTTTCATTGCAGGCCCGGGAGGAGGGAAGGACCGTCAAGCTTTTTTTTTCTGTCTCGGAGCCTGTGTGTGCACCTTTGTGGGGCGGGTTACTCAGCGAGCAGGCGGGAACTTGAGCTCCCTCTCTCGCAGACGTTCTGTAACATCATAAAAGCATACCCATAAACAGATTGGTTTTCACCGTGGGTGGAACCCAATTTGAATGCCTTCCAGGCTGACCTGCAGGCTGGAGTTCCTGCTTTGAAAGTCTCCTTGGTACGCCTTCCACCACCTGCTCTGCTCTGCGGGTTTAGGCGGGCAAGAAATTGCGTTTGTTTCTGAGGTCACTGCTCCCCGTTTTCCATTTTCTCAGAGATGGAGTGGGGCATGTGGCAGGTCCAGAAATGGTCACAGCCTGATGTGTAAATGATGTAGTTTTCAAATGTTGAAGGACTAGGTTGCGACGGCTATTTTGATACTCCATTCTTCTTTGAGATTCCCCTACTCCCTCCACAGAGGCAACCGTGTTGCCCTACAGAACCCACATAGCCTCTCTAAAGATAATAATTTTCATTCGTTAAAATGCATATAAAAAAAGATCAGAGAGCCCATACCACAAAGATATGGGCGCTTGTGGAATTCTATCTAAATTGGAGGTGGGCACCTTATCTAATGGCACAGGTGACAGATGTATGGGACTGGAACTCAGGTAAAGGTCTGTGTAAAAAGATGCCCTGGATTCCCTTTTTGTTGACTTGGGACCACTTATTACTAGGGCTAATAGTCTTCTCTCTCTCTCTCTCTCCACTAGAATATGCCTCCTCAAGAACAAGAACCTATCTTTTGTATTCCATTGTTTTCGGAGCCCAGAGGAGTCCCTAATTATCAAGTCAGCAACAACTCTGTTGAATGAATGAATAAATCCAGGAATGTAAAGAATTAATACTAACTGGCTGGCTATTTTCTGTCACTTACAAATCTAAACAAGAACTAGGGGGAGCTAGGTGGGTACTGGGGATCCTTGTCTAGGCAGAAGTTAAGTAGAAGTTGAAGACTAGGAAAACATTTTTGAGAGCACAAACATGCTGCAAATGTTTCCTGAAATGACCCAAGGCAGAAAGGGACACTTAGGTGAAGGAGTCATTCTTTCCCAAGGAATGGATGTTTAATTCCGGCAAATGTGAATCATATTTCATATTTGCAAGGAGTGTGCATAGTCCGTTCTTCATTCATTCTTTAAATATTCCATGGAAGTGGAACAGTAATAGTAAGGGCATCATTGTTTCTTATATGTTGATCTGAATATGTCTCCATGGTTCTTGTTATGTTAGGTCCTATTTAGACCTCCACTTGAGGGTTTTCCCCTGAGGCCTTGCATGCATGTTAAGTTTTTCCCATAAAAAAAATTAACAGGCGTGCCTGGGTGGCTCAGTGGGTTAAAGCCTCTGCCTTCTGCTCAGGTCATGATCCTAGGGTCCTGGGATCGAGCCCCGAATCAGGCTCTCTGCTCAGCAGGGAGCCTGCTTCCCCTACTTCTCTCTCTGCCTGCCTCTCTGCCTGCTTGTGATTGATCTCTGCCAAATAAATAAAATAAATAAAAATCTTAAAAAAATTAACAGTACACTCTTGCATCTCAATCAGGAAGCCCATAAATGTGTGATAGTAGAGAACATCCTTCAGATATATATCCAGGTATCTGCAGGAAATACTACTTAAGTGACCACATAAGCAAATGGATGCTCCGCTCATGTCTCCTCCATTCCCACACAATGCATGCATTCATGCATGCGCGCGCGCGCACGTGCGCGCACACAAACACACACACGGAGTGAGTAATATTAAGTCCAATTTAAAGATGAGACCCAGTAATTTCTCATTTGTATCAGAGTACAGCATGCCAGCACACAGTTGCCCACAACTTTATTTCTTGTCATGTAGCTCCGTTTGGCTGTCATTCGAGGCACTATGTTGGCTTGATGTGACTATCATCCCTGAAAGTTGAGACTATTCAGACCGTCCCATTCTTGTGTGTTTAGGCAGGTGGACCCAACCCATATCAAATCCCTTATGTGAAGTGATTCTAGGATAGAACAAAAGTTGTACAACGGTATCAGTAGCAGTGCTCCTCCTTTGCATAACGGCCGAGTTTTCTCCAAATTATTATTTCTCTTTCCTTCTGATTAATTAGATTTTTTAAAAAAGATTTTATTTATTTATTTGACAGAGAGATAGAGAGAGCACAAGTAGGCAGAGAGAGAGGAAGAAGCAGGCTTTCCACTGAGCAGAGAGCCCGATGCAGAGCTCAATCCCAGGACCCTGGGATCATGACCTGAGCAGAAGGCAGCCACCTAACCGACTGAGCCACCCAGGCACCCCAATCAGATTTTTTAAAGAGCAGATTTATCCTCATTTCAGATTGGTCATTAATAGGTGGTAGCTTAGATCAATCTACTTGACTCTAGCAAATAATGAATGATCCAAAAGAGGTCACTGAAGGCCGGAATTAAAAGTTCTTGTCTGATTCCATTAATGAAATAAAAAATCCCATGTGAACAATCATGTTTTATCCATTTAGGTTTATTTATTTTTTAAAGGACTATGTCTATTTATCTGGAAATACTCGGGATTTGGTAATAACTTTTATTTTACAAACCTAGAATTGTGCATGCCTAGAAATTATTGGTGAGGGTGAAATTTGCAGAGACAAGTACTTGAAGTAAAGATAGTGAAGACTAGGATTCCCTGTTGCAAGTTAAGAAGTTACTTCAGAGAGGTAAAAGTGGCTTGCCTCTGGTCACAGACTATGGAATTACGATTGCATCTCTATTCTCTTAATGTCCAAGGTGGTGCTCAAGGTTGTTGGTGTTTTAATTCTAGGGAAGCCTGCAGTTTAGACAGTGACCAGGCCCTGGATCCCAAAGGACATATGGAAGCTAGTTCATCTGATTTGATAAGATCAGATTAGCTCTATTACATACTGTCCTTTCATTTTGAGATTTCAATTATTAGCTCAACTTCTCATTTTTCCCATCTTGTGATTTGTCCAGTAGCCAGGAAAGTGAAAAGAAGACCTCTCCTTTATTTACCAGATGACCCATGGCCTTCTTAGCCAGGGCTCTCTACAAGTGAGGGTGGAGACTTTCATTTGTCCTATCTTTGGGGCAATAAAAGGGGAGGGGACGTCTCATTCAGTTTGTCTTTGGCTCCTTAAAAGCAAAAAAGCGATACTATTTACTTAGTCTCTGGGCTTCTAAGTGCTGGGGTGGCTCCTGTTGACTCAAATTGGAGTCCTTGAAGCTAGGTGGAGCTCTCTAGAGCTGTTAGTCATGTGAGGTTGCCAGGGCAACTTAAAGTCTCCTGAGTTGGAAGGCTTCACCAAGTACAAAGACACGACTGCCAGGGCGCATTACAACTTAAAGGCGTGTGTTCAATAACATGTCATCTCCAGGTGATGGGGCTTTTATTTTTATTTCGTGGGATTGAAAGATCAGAAGCCAGAAATTAGCTGAGGAGGATAAAGAAAAGGAAAAATTAAGTGGGGGGGGGCTATTTCTGTTCCTTATGTGGGCAATGGTTGAACAAGGAGAACATCTGGTCCTGGAGCCGGTCTCTGGAGCGCTGCTTTTAATTACCCCGTCATTTGGTCTCAGGCTAAATTAGCGACTGTGGGAGCAGCTCAGATCTCCAAACTGACAGGCCCAGAGAGCTGGACTTAGCCTGCCACATAGTCAGAGGGGAAACACGGAGCTTCCGGTTTCATATTTAAACCAGGGATTGACTCATAATTGTAGCTGTCAGGAGGGTGATGGAGACATTATGTAATTTGGTTCTTACGGTGATGTGTATTTAAGATTTCTGTTCTGTAAATTCCAGAGGAAATTTTGTGCCCATTGAGGGAGAACTTTCTGGCTGCTCTGTGGTGTGTCCCTCAGGGTAATGACAGTGCTGTTAAAGGTTCTTAAGTTCGCCTGAATCCAAACATGAATGAATTTTCCCATAAAAGGCCCTCCTGTCTTCCATAGACTTAAATGTGGATGAGGTTAGGCAAAATCTGGTGAGCTGCAAAGAGGCAGTATGTTGACCCAGTAGGGAAATTTAATGACAAACCATTCAGTCCGCAGGTTTTTTTTTTGTTTTTTTTTTTTTTCTGGGCTACATAGTTCCCTTTACTTGTTCCCATTATTTCCAGCCTCAGAGATTCTGGAAGTGGACATCAGTTGCTCCTGGAAACAAAGCACTGGAGCTGTGGATCATTTGTTCCATTTTCATTCTGCTTGTTTCTTGCCTCTTGGAGGCCTCCGTGAACTGGTATAAATTTTCAGGGCCAGGGAAGGCCTGAGATAGACCCAGTGTTTGCAGCCACGAAAAAAAAGTCAGATGAGGCTGTTTAATTTTAACTCTGAAGGAATGTATTCTCAACACTTCTGTGAAAGGAAGACTTTTGTTTTCATTTGATTGCTCTCTGAACCTAATATGCTTTACCCGCGCCATAAGAACAATTTGTCAATGGAGAATGGTTTTCATATTAGGAGAATAATAGCGGAGACAAAATAAAACATTTACAAGGTGAATTGGGACTGGGTTAGTTTGTTTGTGGGCAGTAAGGGTGGTGGGGACACCGGGAGGACTGAAACCTTCCAACACTCCCTGGTTGTGGGTTTGGCTACTCTCTTTCCTCTCTTGGGGAATCCTCCAGTCTATCTGGACTTGGAGTTTCAGTTTTGTCTTTCAAGCCCCTCAAAGAAGACAATGGTATTTATAAAGTAGTTTCAGTCAAAATTAATAGTTAAATGTGTGAAAATGTGTAATTAAATGTTGGCTGTCATCATGACCTATTTATAAAGTTTCATGTGACTATTATACAGTCACTGTAACTTAGGACATTATCATGGACTGCTGGCTGATGCAGAGATGGATAAGTTCATGAGCTGTCTAGCCTAAGTTTATTCATTTATTCATATGGGGGTGGTTTCTATTATAATCTCTATTTCTTTCTAGAAAAAGTAAAAATTGGGATAATTGGATATTTGCTTGTTCATATTTGGAACACGTTATTGGGAATGGACAATTTTCACACTTCAAGAAGAAAGTTATTTTAATGAAAAATAACATAATAATAAAATTAAATAATATAATATTAAAATAATGTGTTTTGTATACTTGTATATTTATACACATAGAAATGCATATTTAAAGGACTAATTAAAAATTTTCTGTGTTCTTTCATAGTCTCAGTCTGTGAAATATTTTTTAGGACACAGTGCTAGTATAATGACTGGATTTATTTTCTCTCATGAGGATAGAGATTCACATGAGTGTTATACAATGACTATAGCTTAGGACATTATCATATGACTGCTGGATGATACAGGGATGGATAACTTCATGAGCTGTCTAGCCTAAGTTTATTCATTTTCCTAGTCATTGAAGTGAACAGACTTGATGTGAGTCCTCTTGAGATACTTCAGAGGCAACCATCCTTGTAATGGCTTCTATCCATCAGAAAATTAGGTCCTGATTTGACTGTTTTTATTTTCCCTCTATTAGAACTTCAGACGGGCTGGGGATTTCTCTTCCAATCAAGGGCCATTGGCTTATAGAAAACAATAACTGAAGACAACAAAATAGTGTTATGCTGTGGCTTGAGGAAATTAAGCTTAACATTGGATCTAGTTATCAGTGGGACATTTTCTCTTTCTTGCCTTACTCTATCCAAACCCAGGCATTCATCATTGAGGATGAGGGACTCATCAGAAAGGATAATTGCCAGAACTAATAAATTACCTCTAATTAATAAGAATTATTAATAAGGATTAATAAATTACCTCTAATTAATAATAATAATAAATCTTTATTTATTTCATGATGTTTAATTAGGATTGAAAATTAGTTGAGATTTGCTTTTCTTTAAACTTTACAAACCACAGTTAATCCAAGTGTGTCAAGTTTCCCCAACAATCTTTGAGAACTTCAATTGTCCACACGTGAATTTTAAATTCCTTATCAGAACTTTCAAGGCCCACCAAATCTGGCTCCAATTTACCCTTCTAACTTTATTTCCCACTACTCCCAATCTACCCTTCTAACTGTATTTCCCACTTCTCTGCCTCACATGCCAGGTGTGCCGGCCAATCTAAATGACTCCATGTTTTCAAAGCGGCTTTCCTTAGACAATATCTTCAAGTTCTAGCTCTACAAAGCCTTCCATTAGTATCCCTAACCACAAGTAATTATGTCTAACTGAACTCCCATAGCACTTTATAATTTCTCTTACAACATTTTATGATATATAGATTTATGTTCAAACCTCACCCATTTACTTCCTGTAAGTTCCTTCATGGTGGAATCCATGTTTGATTCACGTTGTATCCACAGACTGCCTTATATTCCGCTTACTCATGATAGAAGTTCCACAAATGTTTGTAGAAGGAATGAATAAAATTTAGCTACAACATTCAAAATTCTTAAATTTCTCTGGACAAGAGGGAATCTCTATTTCTTGGTAAAACAAAGGTGGGATTTGGGCTCCTTTCACGGATAACACCATTGTTTCTCCCTAAAATGGACTGACTCCATGCCCACCACCTCCCCTCAGAACCCAGAAGGACTCAGAACCTAGTGCATCATGTCAGGTGATGAGGAACTGTTTTGTTTCTATTACTGGATATGGATGAAAATAAGGATGAGGTAGGTAAACTCCTGTGCCAGACAAGGAGACTGGAACACTGAGTTTAAAAATTTTTTAACAGAATTGCCACCAGATTTATTGTGTATGGTTTTTTGTTATCTTTCCTTACCTTTCTTTTCCGGTTGATTTGTCAACTCTGACCAGCTACTCTGATTTGAATGGGGCTCTGGAATAATGGGCTAAATCAGGATAATTGGCTTCTAGAGATGGCTCTGCCACTGGCTGTGTAGTTTTAGGAAAGTATAAATAATTAATTTCCTCACCTATGTAATATCGACAATAAATTCTCTTACCTTTTTCACAGTGTTGTTCTTAGGATTCAGGAGAAAAGTTTATAAGGAACAATATTGAAAACTACAAAATGTTTTATATTTGTAAGGAGTTCTTATAAAAATTAAGAATACTGGAGGTTTCCTCTTGGGATATCTATTAAATCACTATTCCCACTTGCACCATTATTACTTAATATGTCTAATTAGGCAAAGCAGAGGGATTTGGAATTTTGGCTCTGCCATCTACTAGCTCTGTGACTCCAGGAGAGTTACCTACCTTCACCCAAACCTCATTTTTCTCAATTACAATTGGGGATGAAATATCTAGCTCATATGATAGCGAAAATTATTAGTGTCATGGCTTTGTCATATGTCAACTCGGCTAGGTTGAATTACATTCCCTAGAAATCCCTTCCCTGAATGTGTCTGGTTGGGATAGGCCACAAGAGACATGTTCACAATGGGTCTGGAAGTTGAAAGTGAAACAGCAACCATTTTGTGTTTTAGTTTGGGAAGTTGGGGCAGGAGCTTTGGAGCCCACACTGACAGATATCGTTGCCATCTGTTAGGGTAACTCCTTGGCATGGAACAGCAGCCACCTGTCCTGGGATCCTCCTTTAAGTTCTCTGACTTTGGGGCTATATGTATATTTAGTTCTGTGATAAAGGTTCCTGGTTTCTTCAAGGAAGGATCCTCATATCATCAAGGTTAGAGGTTGCTATAACTGATACAGGTTCCAGTTTGTCTTTGTCCTTGTGGGCTCCAGATTGTACTTGCTCACCCATAGTTTAGGTCTCCTCTTCTCTTCCTAATGACTTGCCCTGTGGACTTCAAGCTCCAGCATCAGACAAATGACTTACAGAGACTACTTAACCAGTCTCCACCATTGTGTAAGATTTCCATAATATCTACTCTCCTCTATCACCAATACACACACACACACACTCCTACCTTCTAATGCTGTGATCGTTATTATTAATTTTGTCATTCAGATGTCAGAGAACGAGGTAAGATTGTCTAAAGGCTCTATCTATTCCCTATAGAAGCCCAAAATCCTCTCTAAGATTTCTCCAAACCCCTGTTGAGTTTATATTTTCATGGTCACTTCTGGCTCACCAAACCTTTCCCAATCTGCACAAGAGACTTATTCATACAAAGCACTTGTAAACATAATTGTCTTCAGTAAAGATTTTGGTGTCATGGGCAAACAGAAGAAAGGTTCATGTTACAACAAAACAATTTCCAACTGAATTTCAGGCACCCCTCTGTAAAATGTTTCTCCATCAGCTCATCTTTACAGAGGGTGCCCAGTTCGCTCACCCTGTAAAAGCCCTAGCCTCACAATATCTCCTTGGGTCCTATCTCCTTCCTTCCCCCTTTTCTCATCTGCTTTCCCTTTTCTTCCAGTCCCCCACCCTGTTGTTTTCAAGTGCAGAGTAGCTTAACTAGCTCTCCTTTCTTTTTCTTCCTTAGGTTATCGTAGACATATGTCCATGCCCTTAGGATCTCACTTTCTATTCCCAAAGACTGTTTTTCCAAGAAGAATGTTATTGCAGTTAAGGAAATGAAAATTTCACCTGGTTATAACAGTGACAAGAGCAAGAAGCATATATTTAGCACTTACTGTGACCGAGGATCCAAGAACTCTTCATTTTTCTTCTCTCATCTGATTTCCACAACAGTCCAGTGAGGTAGTCTGACTGTATTTAGCCTTATTTTTACAATGTTGAAATCAAATCCCAGAAATAATAATAATAATAATAATAATAATAATAATGGAATTACAAAAACTAATATTTATTGAAATCATATAGGTCAGGCACTGTTTTAAGCTCTTGACTTTTTTTGCATTAATTTATTACAACTCTACAATTTTAGCATAATTATCCTCATTTTATAAAGAATTTAAGACACAGAAAACTTGGGTAATCTGCTCAAATTCACACAATAAAGAGAGGCGCTGTGAATGGAAGCCAGGCTGTTGGAATGCAGAGCCCAGGATACTGTTTGAGAAGGTAAGAATGTGTTTCAGTGTTCTCTCATATAGTTGGCCTCCTCTCTCACCTTGATACCTTTCTTGACGAACCTATTATTTTAACCCACCACTCACATTTTATATCTTTTATCCCTGTTTTATTTTGTCTCCTTAGCACCTAATACTATCTAGTATGTTGTATGTTTATTTATCATTTTTATTTTTCTACCTCCATCACTGGAATATAAGCTCTGTTAGGGCAGGGAAATTTATGTCTGCTTTGTTCACAGTAGCATTACTAGGGCCTATAAGAGAGTCTTGCACATAGTAGATGCTCTACAAGTAGTTAACTGAATAAAGAATGAATGAATGAACGAATAAGACTGCTTACCTAGAGGTCAAGGCCTTCTAATTAGATCATGGAGATACTTAAGGAACCAAACACTTTGGACAGAATGTGAAAAGGTTGTAAATTGCTGAACTCTGGTTATGATTAAATTTATGAGGGGGCCACGAATACTGTGATTTCCCTCCATTCTTTCCTTCCTGTCCTCTCCCCTACCTCTCCCAAGTGCACATATATAACTGTCTTCATTTGGTTCAACTGCCTTCCCTATGAGCCTGCTCTCGAATACTGAAGAATACTCTTTAACTTGCTAATTTACTTTCTCTATTTATAAAATGGAGCTAAATGTATTTCTAATAACCAGCAAGATTTGGAAGAGATCAGTGAGACAGTGATAGAAAAAAATAAGGCATTGACTTTAGGAGGACTCTGGCTACACAAACATATTTGAAAATTCAAATAAAATATTTTTGTCACCTCTCCATAATTTGAGGCTTTTACCTCAAGGATATAACTTAGTAACATTTATAGAAATAATGACATTTGTGGCTTATAGTTGTTTTGATCTTAAAAAATTTCTTTTAAGTTATAATTTTAAGGTTTTACTTCTTTATTTGGCAGAGAGAGAGAGAGAGAGAGCACAAGCAGAAGTTGGAGAGGGTGTGGCAGGCAGAACTAAAGGAAGAAGCAGGTTCCCTGCAAAACAGGGAGACCCATGTGGGGCCCAATCCCAGGAAGCTGGGATCATGATCTGAGCTGAAAGTAAACACCTAACCAACTAAGCCACCTAGGCGCGCCTTTAAGAAAAAAATTTTTTTAACAATCATTAGAAATTACCTAGCATATAAATGTAGAATTATTTATTTATTTATTGAAGCATAGTTGACATACAGTGTTACATTAGTCTCAGGTGTACAACACAGTGTCTTGAGAATTTTATATGTTATGCTATGCTCAGCACAAGTGTACCTACCATCTGTCACCATGCGATGCTATTACAATATCATTGACTATATTCCCTATGCTGTACCTTTTATTCCTGTGACTTATTCATTCCATGACTGGAAACCTGTACTCCACAGCCTCCACTACCCTTCATTCATTTTGCCCATCTTCAAACCCCATCTCCTCTGGTGACTACTATTTTCCTCTCTGTATTTATGGGTCTGTTTCTGCTTTTTATTTGCTTATTCATTTGCTGTTTTCTAGAATCTGCATGTAAGTGAAATCATATAGTATTTGTCTTTCTCTGACATATTTCACTTAGCATAATACCCTGTAGGTCCATCCATCTTGTCACAAATTATAAGATCTCACTTTTTTATGGCTGAATAATATTCTGTTGTGTATATATACCCCACATCTTCTTAATCCATTCATTTATCAATGGACCCTTGGGTCATTTCCATATCTTGGCTATTGTAAATAATGCTGCAATAAACATAGGGATGTATATATCTTTTCACATTGGTATTTTTTGTTTACTTTGGGTAACTACCCACCAGTGGAATTATTGGATTATATGGTATTTCTTTTTTTAGTTTTTTGAAGAACCTCCATACTATTTTCCACAGTGGCTAAAAAATTTATTTATTTATTCACTTATTTTTTTTAAAGATTTTATTTATTTATTTATTTATTTATTTGACAGACAGAGGTCACAAGTAGGCAGAGAGGCAGGCAGAGACAGAGAGAGAGGGAAGCAGGCTCCCTGCTGAGCAGAGAGCCTGATGTGGGGTTTGATCCCAGGACCCCAGGATCATGATCTGAGCCGCAGGCAGAGGCTTAACTCCCTGAGCCACCCAGGCGCCCCTGAAAAATTTATTTTTCCACCAACATTCCTTTTTCTCCACATCCTGCTGATAATTGTTATTTCTTGTCTTTTTGATTCTAGCCATTTTGACAGGTATGAGGTGATAGCTCATTGTGTTTTTTATTTTCATTTCTCTGATGATTAATGATTTTGAACATCTAGATGTCTTCTTTGGAAAAGTGTCTATTTAGTTCCTCTGTCCATTTTCAGTGGATTATTTGCTGTAGATTTTCCCTCTCTGTTGAGGAGGTCACTTTTTTCTAGTTTGATTTTCTGCTTGGGTTGGTAAATTGCACTAAATTTATAATGTGAATTAACTAAAAAGATTGTGTTCATTCATTAATTCAACAAGTATTATTGAACACCTATTGTGGCAGACATTGCTGAAGTATGCAGAACAGCTAATGCTAGTAACAAAAGAGACAAAACCCCTGTGTTTTTGTTGTACATTTGAATGTACTAGAGAGGTTTTTTTTTTTTTTTAAAGATTTTATTTATTTATTTGACAGACAGAGATCACAAGTAGGCAGAGAGGCCGGCAGAGAGAGGAGAAGGCAGACTCTCCACAGAGCAGAGAGGCTGATGCGGGGTTCGATCCCAGGACCCTGGGATCATGACCTGAGCCGAAGGCAGAGGCTTTAACCCACTGAGCCACCCAGGCGCCCCTACTAGAGAGGTTTTCAGAGGTTGCCTACTGTATAAGTTTGCTGGGGCTGCCATAAGAAAATACTACAGACTGGGTAGTCTAAACACACTTTTGGAGACCAGACATCTGAGATCAAGGCGTTGCCACGGTGAGTTTTTTCTGAGGTCTCTTTCCTTGGCTTGTTGGATGTTCATCTTCTCCCTGTGTATTCACATGGTCTTCCTGCTATGCCTCTCAGTACCCAAATTTCATCTTTTTTATAAGGACACAGTGATACCATATTAGGGCCCAGCTGAATGAACTCATTTCACTACTTCTTTAAAGACTCTATCTTCAAATATAGTCACAGGCTGAGATAGGGGGAGTTAGGACTGACATATGAATTTTGGGGGGACACAATTCAGCTCATAACAGTTATTCTACAATATTGGTGAACTCTCGGGGTCTTAGTTTATTGGGTCAAGAATAACAATGCCTGCTCTACACATCTGTTATAAACATGTTATTTATTTCTTTTTATTGTTTATGGTAATTGAAGCTAGATAGAAATAAATCTAGTTTTGGGAGAGATGATAATATTATTAAAGGTCATGGATCGAGCAAAATTTGCTCAGAGCTACACGAAACCAGCTGGATGGACAGGACTATTCCTTTCAAAGATTTTACTTTTTTGGAAAATGGGCAGCACATAGCTGAGTATTATCTCTATGGGGCACCTGGGTGGCTCAGTGATTTGCGCCTCTGCCTTCGGAGCAGGTCATGATCTTGGGGTCCTGGGATCGAGCCTTGCATCGGGCTCTCCACTCAGCAGGGACCCTGTTTCCTCCTCTCTCTCTCTCTCTGTCTGCCTCTCTGCCTACTTCTGATCCCTTGCCTGTCAAATAAATAAATAAATGGAATCTTAAAAAAAAAAAGAAGTTAAATTTGAGATCCTGCCTAATCACCACCACCACCACGACCATCATCATCATCGCTGTGACCATTGTTTTTACCACGTCACATTGGCAGTTGTTACTATCTTATCCTCTAAAACTTTACCTGTTTCTCAACAAGTCTCTGAGCTCTTTATGGCTATGAAGTATGTCTAGGATTTTTTATGTGTCCTTTTGTACTTTGCATGGTGCTGTGCACAGAGCTTTGGCTTGGTAAGCACTAGCTGGCCAATTTGCATTGACTTCTGGGCCTGGTTGCTGAGTGCATCAGTGGGAGGACAGTAGGGGAAAAGGTGGCTGACTGCCATGGCAAAGTTGGGAGTGGATACCTAGCTGGTGATGGTACTGCTGGCAGTGATCAACTTGTTGGTAGAACTATGGGGTTCTGATGAGGGAAATGGAGAGATAGGACTTTGCAACTACATGAACAATGGGCTTCAGAGTAGGATCTCTAAAATCCTAGAAAATATAGACTTGTTATGATTTGAAAAGGAGCCAAATCATTGGTCTTTTCTCAGCACTGAGGCATACTTTGCCATAGAAAATGTAAATTATTTGATGGTAGGCAGTGGGTAGGGAGAGAAATGGGATCAAAACATAGTTTCTACCTTTCCTTTGACAATGGTTATTGTTACCTTTCCTACATTTATTGGAAAGTTTATTGGTACCTTTCCTACATTTCCTTTGACAGTGGTTATTGTTAAAATATTTTGGCTAGGAAAAGATTAATTTCTGTCTTCAAAATTTAAAAAAATGCAACGTGTGTAAAATATTATGTTGTGTAATATGTAAAATATTATGTTGTGTAATGTGTAAAATATTATGTTGATGCATATTTTGTTGAACAGAACAGAATATGCATCAGTCAGATCAGTATATCAGTCCCCAAACTTCCCAAGCATTTCCCTAATAGGATGAAGGGTAAGCATTCTAATTCTACCAAGTAAATAAGAGTCACTGAATCTCTATGATTTTGTCTGTTTCTTCTTATAGAAATCCTCTCTTTTTATCATCAAACCACAGATTTTTCTTCCCAATGATTTTTTTTCTTCCTAATAATTTTTAATAAGTTCCTTTAAACTGGGCCATCCAATTAGCACCCAAATGTGAATGTTTATTTATTTTTTTTGCTAGTCTAGCTGTTCTCAGCAGGGAACCCCTTGGCTTTGCACTACAGTTGGGGAAACTGAGTGCTGAAAGTTTCAGTGACCCTCATCAACATTTTATAAAGAGTCACAGCTGAAGTAAACAAGAGAGATAGGTTTCTTGACTCTCAAATCCTTGACTTTTCACTATCCTTTAGCAACTTTGATTCCTACTATACTTGAACTTACTTCATTTATGTATTTTCCTTTCTGTGCTCTCCTTTTAGAAGACTCCAAAGAAGACTTAGGGGAAAGATTTTCCTAACTATTCCTATCCTATTGTCCCCTACTCTTCCACCTCTGTGCTTTGGTTTCCTTTGAAATGAAACCACTGCTTCAAGTAGACTCTCCCAGAGGTTTTCAAGGTGAGCCTGCTTCACAGCTGGAGACAGAATGATTGGTCATTAATCAAGCACTTTCTTATGTCATTAGTCATTTCTACATTAAGGGATACTTTTCTTGCTAGAAAAAGTTAAAATCAAGTACAGTAAGCAACAGCCAACTGTTTACCATTCATTGACTGAGGTTCAGGGATAGAAGTTTACATTTTTACTTACTCCTCTGGTCCCAAACAACTGCCCCCCTTTAATTTTTTAAGATTAAAAACCATCTTAATGCATCTATTCCCTACCTAGACTCACCTAGACTGACTAGATAAGTTAGGCAACCTAAAGGACCTGAGTGAACCTGGGCCTGTCTCTCTGATGGTGAGGGTCAGGAGCTGGCCCTGACCAGGTAGTGGTGATGTGGGTACACAATAGTTTGTGACTCCAGTGCAATCCAAACCTGTGGAGAGGTAGGGAGACTGTGATCTGGGGTTGTGCTAGCCAGCTGTTTCTTCTTTCCCTTATTTAATGATCCTTACCAATAACTAGAAGATTTTTCTAAATACAATTGCTCCTTTTCAATTATTTTTAAATCCATTTGATCTTTCTTTTCTTTATTCCTTCTCTCAAATATTCTTGCATATATTCACACTGTACCCCTTGCATCTCTACTGAAATTCATTGCTTAAGGCTTTCTAACACTAGGGGTAAAAGAAGAAAGAGATGTTTTGTCGCTATTAAGATAAGCAGCTCAAAATAAAATAGGAGTGCAAGTGTATTAAAACTAAGCACTTGGGGCGCTTGGGTGGCTCAGTGGGTTAAGGGATCTGCCTTTGGCTTGGGTCATGATCACAGGGTCGTGGGACAGAGCCCTGCATCTGGCTCTCTGCTTGGCAGGGCGCCCGCCCCCCCCCCCCCCCCCCCCCGCCAACTGCCTCTGCCTGCTTGTGATCTCTGTCTGTCAAATGAATAAATAAAATCTTAAAAAAAACCCAAAAAACAAAAAACCTAAGCACTCTCAGAAATCTCTTTCTACCGTCAATTTAGAGTGAAAATATCAGGAGTGAAATGGAGAAAAATAGTTCATTTTCTGAGTGATTAAGATGTGATAGGTTATCTGCACAGATCATCTGAATTCATCCTCATTATGGAACCTGTGAGGTGGTAACTATTATTAGCCTCATGTTTGCAGTAGAGGGGACTATGGTTTAGAGAGAGTTAGTGATTTGCCAGAGTTATACAGGGAAGCGGGCTGAAGTTAGAATTTAAATCAAGGAGGTCTGATTTTTCAGTGCTATACTTTCTCATGGGAAATCTCACACACTTCTTAAAGCAAATTTAAAAAGGTTTAAATGATAAAACCAATAGTCTGAGCATATTTAGCATATTTATCATCTGACCCAGATGACAAATCATGGCAGCTAAGGAAATATTACATCTTGGAAACATGCTTTGCAAGTGTTCAAATTACTTTAAAAAGATTAAAACATTAGTCTAGAACCCTTGGTTTATTTTCTTCTTTTATTTCTTTATTTTCTTCTTAGCTCTAAATTTAAGTCTTTAAAGTTGCTTTGCTTTTTTTTTTTTTTTTTTAAGATTTTATTTATTTATTTGACAGAGAGAGACACAGCAAGAGAGGGAACACAAGCAGGGGGAGGGAGAGAGGGAGAAGCAGGCTTCCTGGCAAGCAAGGAGCCCAGTGAGGGGCTTGATCCCAGGACCCTGGAATCATGACCGGAGCCAAAGGCAGATGCCTAATGACTGAGCCACCCAGGTGCCCCTAGAGTTGCTTCACTCTTAAGGCAAATTGCTTTTTATGCTGAACATTTAGTAAAGAAAGCTACTTTTTTCTCTGTCCAGTGTTCCTCTGTTAGAGAAGGCAGAACAGCAAATTCTGGGTCCTGAGATTGCTTGTAGACCAGATGACCTTTTTGCTGCAGAAGTGCTGTGAATTTCATGCCCTACCGTTGAGTCTGAGGCTAATTATTACCTAAACCTTTCTCACCTCTAGATTTTAAAATTCTAAAGCAAAGAGGCACTGTGACCTGCATCGAATTCCACTAAATTGCTGACTTGTCCTAGTGACTTCTTTTAACTTCCTGCTACAGTTCAGAAGGGACAAGAAGTTGGATAAAATGCACGAGCTTTCCTGGAAACTTCCAGTGTTTCTACACAGCATTTAATGTTTCTACATGGCGAAAGCGACAAGCAATTCAGAGAGGGATTTTAAGTTGGTTGTCCTTATTACTGAAATGAAAAAGCAAGACACTTTAAAATCTTGATTAAAGTGAGTTTTTAAAAAAATTGAGTTTTCCTTGACTTTGTGACTTTAAGAAAATTACCTAATTGCATACTAGGTTGCTTATTTTTAAAATAGGCATCCTAAGGAACACAGATTTGAGGTATTAGAAAAGTTTTATATTTCTGACACAATGCCTGGTAGACCCTTCCCCCTTCTCTGCCTGGCAACCCTCCACTCATTTTCTGAAGTCAGCTCAGATACCACCTACTCTGTAAGGCCATCCCTAATTCATTCGGGTAATTTTAGTTGCTCTCTTTGCTCCCACAGATTTCATGACTCTTATAATACCTATTACAGGTAATTGTTCAAGTCTGGTTTGCATGCCTATGGCCATCTCACTGCACAACTCTATAGAGGGCACTCTTTGTAATTCTGCAACAGGACATCCCTGTTTCCATCAGCTCCAGGCACCTAGACAGTCCTTTCATCTTTGTACCCCTAAGACCTGGCATGAGATTCCTAGAACAAAGTTAGTGTTTAATAAGTAGTTAATGAACTAGTGGCTGAATTTTCCCTGTATTTATCTCTCTTGATCCCTGGAGATAGATATATATATATATATCTATATATCTATATATCTATATATATATATCTATATATCTATATAGATATATATAGATATATAGATATATATATATATATATTTTTTTTTTAAATTTTTAAAAAAGATTTTATTTATTTGACAGAGGCAGAGAGGGAACACAAGGAGGGGGAGTGGGAGAGGGAGAAGTAGGCCTCCTTCAGGGCAGTGAGCTTGATCCCACCACCCTGGGATCATGACCTGAGCCAAAGGCACTTAACTGACCACCAAGGTGCCCTATCCCTGGATCTTTATCCGTTTTATCACACACACACCATTTTTCCCCCCCATATTGTCATTGCAGTCTTTCTTCCCTCCTTCCCTCTGTTCATTTACTTGATTCTCTGTTTGCTTTCTAAGCATCGGGTAAAACAGCCATCTCTCCCAGTCTTGGGGGAGGGTCTCTCCTAGGAGATGAACCTTATCCTTCAACCCTGCCCTAGCACAGGGTTGTCTTTCAAACCTTTGTGATTGTTCAAGCAGCCTATTATATTTTAATGGCTCCCAGTAGTTGAGGGTATGCCAAGACCAGTCAAGGTCCCAAAGGGGAGGAGGTTTTCTGTCTATACCTAGATTTAGACTGATGGGAAGCCAGACTCTCAGGCAGTAAGCAAATACATACAGTCCTACAGGACTTAGAGTTTTAGTGCCCCAGGCCACAACAGCCGGGTGATCGAGGGGGCGTTCCTTGGGCACCAGGCACTTGTAAACGCTCCCCTCCGGCAGTTCCCGGCATTCTGAAACCGGAAGAGGGAGAGCAGGGAGATGGCGCTCGCCAGCTAGAGCAGGGCAGAGCGAGAGCTCAAAGACAGGTCTGTGGTCTCCATCCAGGGACAGTGTCTTGTCAGGGCCCCCCCCAGAGGTGCATCAGATCAGATTCCCGCCGCTCGGGCCGAGGCTCCAGGACAAGCAAAGAGGCCTTTTTCGCAGAAACGCTGCGCCGGGCCAGCCTGCTGTCTGTGCGGGCCCTGGCGCTGGCAGCCTGCGGAGAACTAGTTCTCTAGTTGTTGAAACACTCCCGTGGGACCCAGGAACACAAGCCCCCCTGGTTGCTAGAGCCAGGTCACGGACATCCTATGGGCCACGGCCGCAAAGACCTGGACACCAGACCCGTGCAAAAGCTCCCCTTCAGGGCCTCCTGGCGCTCAGGCGCGTGGCGGAGGGAGAGCGAGCTGGTGAAAATGGCGCCCGGAGGAAGAGCGAGCAGATGGAAGATGGCGCCCGCCAGCCTGGGGCGAGAGCTGGGACGAGGCCCCACAGGTGTTTCAAAGCCCACACCTGCCCCTCTGCCCGGCGCTCCGTGACAAGCAAAAAGCGAGCGAGCCTTTCCCAGGCAGAGTCCGGCGTCATTCCATGGCTGCCTCCGTGCTGGACCCTGAAGCGGGTAAGTCCAAGGGCGAGAGCCCTTCAAGAGCTGTTTCTCAGATCCTCCGAGCTGGTGGGTCTTGTGGAACCGAGCGCCGTTCAAAGCTACACGTTTTGGGGGCTTGTTTCTCAGGTGCAGGTTTAGGGGTGACTCAGGAGCCCTTCGACCCTTCGCTCTTCAGAGGGAAGCTGGGGGTTTTGCACTTCCTCCCCGTTACGGAGAGCAGCACTAAGGGTGGGGCTTATGGCAAGAGGTGTCCCAGCCTCCTACCTGGTTTGATGTGGCCCAAAGCATACGGGTTGCTCAGTTTCTAGTCTCCTTCCTTCCTAACTTCCTTCCTTCCTTCCTTCCTTCCTTCCTTCCTTCCTTCCTTCCTTCCTTCCTTCCTTCTTTTCTTTCTTTCTGCCATTTTGCCTTTCTTTTTTTGCAGAGGAAGTTGTTTCAAATGTAGCTATTTGGTATGTTTGTGGGAGGGCGTGAGTTCAGGATCCTCTTAAGCTCTGCCATCTTGAGTGGGAACCCCTTTTTCCCTATTCTCCATTTCTCACCTCTTTCCAAAAAGAATTTGAGGTGGTTTGTAAATATATACATATGTATAAATACACAGGGAAAGTTTGCACATTTTTTTTTTTTTCTTTCTCAGATTTATCTTTACTTGCCTTGAAACTCACTGGAGGGTTTTGGTTTTTTTTCAATGCAGATTTTCTTAAACTTTTGCTAATTAAATTGATTGGTTTTCTAAGGTGCTGGTCACTTACTCCCTTCCATCCAGCATCCATTTCACTTGGGCAAATGATAATGACTATCAAGAGCAGTGGCATCACTAACTACCTTGAACTCAAGGTCTAGGAGGGCAGGGGGAGAGGGAGAGAGAGTCTCAAGCAGACTCCACCCTTAGTGGGGAGACTGACACTGGGCTTTATCCCACCACCATGAGATCATGACCTGAGCTGAAATCAAGAGACAGCCACTTAACTGAGCCAGCCAGGTGCTCCTGTTCAATGATTTTCAAACTGTGCTTTAAGGATCAATCACTCCAGCTTCGATGGAGGTGTATGATGACCAGCTTAAACTTGTTTTAGACATTGGATGGGAGTGTGGGTTCCTTGTACTTATTTCAACAAGGGAATCTTTAATTTTATCTCTTTCATATTTGGGTTTCCTTATGAAAATGGGTTTGCAAAACAGATTTAGCTTCTGAAAAAAGGATGACAAACTATAACTATGCCATTTTACTCCATTTTTACTCATATCTACTTCTAATTGAATGTTCAATTAGATTGAACATTATTAGATTAATATTAATATTAACATTATATTAGATTAAATATAAGAGCATTTATTACAGGGCACCTGGGTGGCTCAGTGGGTTAAAGCCTCTGCCTTCGGCTCAGGTCATGATCACAGGGTCCTGGGATGGAGCCCCACATCGGGTTCTCTGCTCAGCAGGGAGCCTGCTTCCTCCTCTCTCTCTGCCTGCCTCTCTGCGTACTTGTGATCTCTGTCTGTCAAATAAATAAATAAAATCTTAAAAAAAAAGAGCATTTATTACCTAGTTCTGTTTTATTTAGAGATTTTGAAAATCTACTTCCCTTCCCTCTTCACCCAGTATTAAAATATATGCTAGCTTTATAATTTTTCTGGGTCATCTTTAATACAGGGGTTAAGAAAAAAGATATGCAAGTAAAATCAAGAAATAACTATGAGGCCAAAATTTATTTAAAGAATTCCTTAGAATGGACTTAGGCTCTCTAAGGTGCCTGGAATTCTTAATGACATAAAATATATGTATCTTGGGATTAAAACTAAAACTCTCCATCTGCATCACTACTAGGTTTCAAAGGAAGCTAGCTTCTTTTGAATTGAATGGATTGAATGGATTTTGAATTGAATTTGTGTTGTTCCAAGGAAGAGGTATTTTTTTTTTTTTACCCCCCTCCCCATGCTAAAGAATTGCATCCTTCTCATTGGTTGACAGTTCTTTGCCTCATTTCTGTTTGCCTCAGATAATTGCTTGAGTTATTGGTACTTTTCAGATATCTTGCTCAGCCCTCAAATACCAGTTGCCCTCCACTTGTTTCCTTTCATCTAATTCTACTGTCTTACAATCTATATAGTTACACTAACCTCTTCTTTACATGTAACAAATGATACATGAGCTATATTATCTGTGGATAAAGTATCCCCCAGAAGGTTCAAGGCAACCGACTTATGAGAACAACTGGAAATTTCAGAGCAAGATTACATGAGGTCTGTGAGTGAGAAAAAAATTCAAGAGGGATATGGATTTATAGCCTGTTTGGGCAATAGGTTTCTGGTTATGAATTTTTCAAACTGTAAAAAGTAAGTCAAGAAACTTCCTTCACATTGTGGAATATGTATAGGAACAAAACTAGCTATAAAAGGGTAGTTTTAGGCTGGGGTGGGAAGGGGGAAAATGTGTGTGTAGTGGATTTTGGGGGGAGCAAGATCGAAGATGGTGATAACTTTTAAGAGATTATTTGGAAAATGACTTCCCTGTTGATCAATTCTTAGGTATGTTTTCATTGAGGAAAAAGCCCAGACAGTGAAATCTGTTAAATTTGTAAACTCAAAGAGCAGCTGTGAAGGGGAAAGAGGGTTCCCAAGGGTCAGAATGCAGGCTGAGGAATGTGGAGAAAAAGTGATCTTTTCATCTGCCTTAGGAAATCGGGAAGGGTAAAATATTAGCGGGTATAGGAGGTGTTTGGACAGTCAGGCTGTGTTTAGCTCCTCTGGGCTCTGATATTTAGGAAATTTTCGTATATTTTCCCCTGGCATCTCCTTTTCTACCTTGTCCCTTTACCACTTAGCTCAGCAGTTTTGGCCCCTGGAACCTGTAGTACTTTGAAGCACAGTGGACATGCCCATGATGCTGTGCTTGTCTTAGGGGACCAGTCTTCACCTATGTGCAGATTTTTCCATCAGTGATTCACAAATACTCATTTAGCACGTGTATTTGTATACTGTTCACAATATGATATGAAATGGGACCAGGCTATGTTGGCACCATCTGATGATAATCTTTAAATATTTGTTTATACTTATTTAATTGGGATCAAGGAGGCGTATGATTTTCTATTCATGAACACTGTATATCTCATTCTCTTCAAACTAGGGGACTTACACAAATGTAATAAAACAACATTTAAAGGTATTGAAATTCACTTTCATTTCACAGTTTTGTGATTCTCATAACTAGATAGTATTATTTTGAGAAAACATTCAACTTAACTTGGAAACACCAAGTTCTTTTTAACGTATGTTTAAATCTTTTATTCCCTAACTTCTGTGATGTTAAAACATTATCTGTTTTACAGAAACATTTATTCCTTATTTAGTTTTCTTTTATCATTCTTAAGAACAGACATCTTTTTTGGAGATACACTTAATAATTTAAAAGTTAGGTAATAAAATAATTTATTTTTTTTCTAGTAAATGGGAGCAGTCATAAATTTGTTTTCAGAATTTCAGCTGTGACAGCTTGTGTGGTAGTCAGAATTCCAAGATGGCTCCTTTGACCTCTAACTTCCTGGAGTTATCCTGGTGATTATATTACTTTATAGGGTGAAAGAGATTTTGTAGATGTGATTAAAGGTATTAATCAGTAGACTATAGAATCGGGAGATTATCAGTGTGGGCCCATCTAGCCTATTACCATTTAATAACAGTTTTCTCCAGCTGGTAGCAGAAAAGAAAGTAAAAATTGGAAGCAGAAGAAGAATTTGACATGTCATTGTTAACTTTGAAGTTGGAAGAGGTCACATGCAAGGATCAGAGATCAATCTTCAGTTGCTGAGAGAGATGCTCAGCTGATAGTTAACAAGGAAACAGAGACCTCAGTCCTATAACCATAAAGCACTGAATTCTACTAACAACACGAATGGACCTATAAGTGGATTCTTCCCCAGAACCCCACCTTGACTTCAGCTTTGTGAGACTTTATGTGGAAAAACCAATCAAGGGGCACCTGGGTGGCCCAGTTGGTTAAATGTCTGCCTTCAGCTCAAGTCATGAACCCAGAATCCTGGGATTGAGCCCGGTGTTGGGCTCCCTTCTCAGCATGGAGCCTGCTTCTCCCTCTCCCTGCCCATGTGCTCTCTCTCACTATCTCCTTATCTGTTTCTCTCAAATAAATAATAAATAAAATCTTAAATTAAAGATCCTGAATTGCCAAGAAAATGTTGAAAAAGAAAAACAAAACTGGGGGCATCACGTTGCCTGATTTCAAGCTATATTACAAAGCTGGGATCACCAAGACAGCATGGTACTGGCACAAAAACAGACACATAGACCAGTGGAACATAATAGAGAGCCCAGATACGGACCCTCAACTCTATGTCCAATAAGCTTTGACAAAGCAGGAAAAAAATATCCAAGGGGGGGAAAAAAAAAACTGTCTCTTCAAATGGTGCTGGGAAAATTGGACAGCTATATACAGAAAAATGAAACTTGACCATTCTCTTACACCTTACACAAAGATAAACTCAAAATGGATGAAAGACCTCAATGTGAGACAGGAATCCATCAAAATCCTAGAGGAGAGCATAGGCAATACCCTCTTTGACATCAGCCACAGCAATTTCTTTCAAGACACATCTCCAAATGCAAGGGATACAATAGTGAAAATGAACTTTGGGACTTCATCAAGATAAAGAACTTCTTCACAACAAAGGAAACAGTCAGCAAAACAAAGAGACAACCCATGGAATGGGAGAATATATTGGCAAATGATACTATGGAAAAAGGGCTGATATCAAGATCTATAAAGAATTTTCCAAACTCAACACTCAAAAAAACTAATAATCAGCCAAAAAATGGGCAGAAGACATGAACAGACACTTCTCAAAAGAAGACATACGAATGGCTAACAGACACATGAAAAAATGTTCATCATCATTAGCCATCAGGGAAATTCAAATCAAAACCAAATTGAGATACCACCTTACATGAGTTAGAATGGCAAAAATTGACAAGGCAAGGAACAACAAATGTTGGAGAGGTTGTGGATAAAGGGGAAGCCTCTTACACTATTGGTGGAGATGCAAGTTGGTGCAGCCACTTTGGAAAACTGTGAAAGTTCCTCAAAAAGTTAAAAATAGAGCTACCCTATGACCTAGCAAATGCACTACTGGGTGTTTACCCCAAGATACAGATGGAGTGAAAAGAAGGGCCATATGCACCCCAATGTTCATAGCAGCAATGGCCACAGTCACCAAACTGTGGAAAGATCCAAGATGCCCTTCAACAGATGAATGGATAAAGAAGATGTGGTCCATATATACAATGGAATATTGCTCAGCCATCAGAAAGGATCAATACCCAACTTTTCTATCAGCATGGATGGGACAGGAGGAGATTATGCTGAATGAAGTAAGTCAAGCAGAGAAAGTAAATTATGATTTCACTTATTTATGGAACATAAGGAATAACATGGAGGACAACAGGAGAAGGAAAGGAAAAATGAAGGAGGGGAAATCGGAGAGGGAGATGAACCATGAGAAACTATGGACCCTGGGAAACAAGCTGAGGATTTTAGAGGGGAGGGGGGTGAGGGTATGGGTTAGCTTGGTGTTGGATATAAAGGAGGGCATGTACTGCACGGAGCACTGGGTGTTATATGCAAACAGTGAATCCTGAAACACTACATCAAAAACTAATGATGTACTGTATGGTGACTAACATAACATAATAAAAAATAAATAAAAACAAAAACAACTCTAAGCCAAAAATTAAGTGAATAAATAAATAGAGTGAATCTCAAAAAAAAAATCTTAAAAAAGAAATCTATTAAAAAAAAAAAAAGAACAAATCAAGACTTCTCACCTACACAATTATGAGATAATAGAGGGGTGATAAATTTAATCTGATAAATATTTGTTATGCAGCAGTAGAAAACTAATAGAGCTTTTTTTTGGAGTTTAGGTGCAGCCTATAGTTGTAGCATGCAATTTGCAAATGGCATGAAAAAATTTGGAGAAGGTTGCATTTATTTTTAATTTTTAAAATTTCCACTTGAGGCTTCTGCCAACTTTGTTGGGACCAGTACAGTGACAGACAGTTGGTTGACTACGCAAATCATTACCTGCTCTTCTTCGCTAATAGGACCCCCATTTTTTTTTTTTTTTTTTCCTTAGAGATCCTTTGACTTCATTGAAGGTAGGCCTAACCAACGGTCTATGGGTAAGCAGGCTTATGATCTAATTCTGGCCAGTGTAATTTAAGTAGAAGACTGTTGGAGGGCTTTGGGGAGGATTTTACTTCTTGATAAAAGAGGCAGAAGCTGAGAAGTGCTCTGCCTGACACTGCTATTGGTTGCCTGCCGTTGGATATGCTATGATGATATGCTGCAGTTAGGGCAAAAGGATCACAGAGATGCTGATTCAGGGCCTTGACACGTTTGAAGCAGTTCCACAACTCACTAATATCTAGATTTCTTATGTGAGAAAAATATTTTGTATTTGTTTAAGCTGTAGTTTTTATGATTTTCAATAAAAATCTTCTATAACTAATACAGAATTTGGGTCATGAAAGTGGAATGCTGCAAGTAACACCCTTTAAGAGATAGGTTGAAGTGGGCATTGAGGACCCAGCTGTCTTAAGCTAGAAACTTTCAACGTGGCAAAACATTTAAGTAACCAGTTGCCCGATATATCTTTGAATGCAGACCACATGTTGACAGAGGTGTAGTGGCATGGGAAATGGAAGGAAAAATTCAGGATGTTTATGTGTATTGCCTTTTTTTAGTGGCTGTTAACAAAGAAGCCCTATTTGGAGAGGCAAACTTAAGTTAGATAGCTAATCTCTGAGCAGAAAGGAAGAGTTTTGCTAAGACAGGTACAAATTGTGACCTCCATTCTAAATGACCAGAGTTTTTAGTTTATACTCTTGCAGGGTCAGAGAAGCTTTCTTAGCTGTCATTGGTACCTCAAGTTAAAACAAGTGGAGACTAAAAAAAAAATCAAACAAAACAAAAAAACAAGTGGAGACGAGAAAGGGGCACCCTTAAGACTGATAAAACTGGAGCTTCTTACCACAAAGACCTGATTATGTGTGTGAAATGCCAAAGGATTTGGGAGAGCGCAGGATCTAGCAGCAGGAAGATAAAAATTCTTAGCCTTAAAGACTATGTCTAGACAAAATCTTTAACTGTGGTTTCTAGTGCAGGGAATTGACCAGAAGCAAGTAGATTGAATCTATCAAGTTTTTGAAAGGAACTTTATTGTTAAAGTTAATGCAAGCATCATTATCAACTGCATATAATTGAGACTCGAAGGCAATACCTATGTGTCTGAACTTGTGGTAACATGCAGAGGCTGCCAAAATTAGAGAACTTTCTCTCGGATGCCCATCTCAGGTATAGGCATTGAAAATATGATTAAAGAATATCACTAGAGGGGAGAACCAGAGGCTATGGAAATAAAAATAGATAAGTTTTCACAAATAGAACTAGGAACTGTCAGATTGACTAACCAGGGAAATTTCTCCATTGAGAAGACAGGCATTTTCCACTATTCCTTTCCAATAGAATAAAGTTTATGCTAGTTTTAACTATTAGTCTTTTCCCACCACTGTGTATTAGATGTGTTTGAAGCAGATAACTTGTTCTTTAGAGAAAATTTCCAGGCTATGAGAATATCTATCTGTACCAAAAGAAGTAGATAACACGTCATAGTTTTAGGGCCATTTTGAAAAGGCAGTTTATACTACAGGATTACGATATTGTGAAAGGAGTGTTATCAACCAGTTGGAATGCGCCTCAGTCCCGTGCTAGGTGGTAAAAATCTAGCTTGCCTAATGTACCTTCTTAGAAAGAGCCCCATCTGTGTCTACATAGTTTAATTATTTGTCCTCAGTAATGCTTGAACAGGTTCTTTGGCCTCTTTTTATGCAGCTATAAGAACTAAAATTCTTTTCTCTAATGAATCAGATATCTTTTATCAAACTATGAATTATATGTAACAAATTGCAAACAGAGTAAGGTATGGCCATAATCTGGTCTTGTATTTCCTACTAATCCTTTTAAATTCAGGGATTCACTCATTTATTCTTTTGTTCATTTATTCATTCATTCATCAAATAACTTTAAAGAACCGAGTATGACCCAGAACTTACTCTAGGCCAGGGGATACTAAAGTAAATAAGAGTCTCTGTTGAGGCTTATATTCTACTTGGGGAAATTGGTAATCAACAAATAGTTATTTAATGCACTAAGTGATGCTAATTGTTAAGAAAATAAGGCAAAGAAAGATGATAAAAAGTGATGGGAGCTGGAGGACCATGCTATTTTGTGTCATCAGGAAAGTCTGCTCTGTGAAGGCAATATTTTGGCAGAGCCCTGAAGAAAGTAAGAAGAGTCATGGTGACATTTAGGGAAAGAGCATTTTAGACAGAACAAATAGCCAGTGCGAGAGTCCTGTGGCAGGAATGTGTTGAGTGTGATCCAGGAATAACAAATGGCTATAGTGGCATGAATGGAGAAAAGGATGGAAATGTTGAAGATGAGTCCAAGAGTAGTAGGACCTGTCATGCAAAACTTGCCAGGCCAATTATAAGGGCCTTGTATTTAGCTCTAGGATTTAAGAGTATATCCAAGATTTGTGGGGTTTGAAATTTCACAGCCCTGTGGGCCTGCCATACATAAAAGAATACAATATTAGGTGCAAACCCAAATACTGATTTGGAATGGAAATAAAAGTCACAAGAAATGATCAGTTTTAAAGCAGTGACAAATACCAGTGTAGGGGATCAGATTATGCTATCTCTAAATATGCTACTTTGGCATGATTATTTTGAGCTGAAAACAGTGAGGAATAGGAGAGGCAAAAAAAAATCTCTTTGCCTTCCCAGCTCTCTTAACCAGGAAAGGGAAATCATACCAGGAAGGGTAAAATCCTTAATCACTAGAGACTTTTATCAGTCAAAAGATAGAAATCTACCTAACAAATGTCAGGACAACCCTTCTCTTTCCCCCGTAAGTTTACCTTCCCACAGTTTGCTCTTCCTAACTGCCAAAATCCTTTTTCCTTTATCTTGTCATTTCTCTACAAATTTATTATTCTTTGTTAAGATGCTGTATAAAACCCAGGTTCTAGCCACCCCTTTGAGTTACTCATCACCGAGTTAAGCATTACCTCCACTGGCATTTTTCAAAGAGCTGGAACAAAGAATCCTAAAATTTGTATGGAACCAGGAGAAACCCTGAATTGTTAAGGAAATGTTGAAAAAGAAAAACAAAACTGGGGCATCACGTTGCCTGATTTCAAGCTTTACTACTAAAGCCGTGATCACCAAGACAGCATGGTACTGGCATAAAAACAGACACATAGACCAGTGGAACAGAATAGAGAGCCCAGATATGGACCCTCAACTCTATGGTCAAATAATCTTTGACAAAGCAGGAAGAAATATACAGTGGAAGAAAGATGGTCTCTTCAACAAATGGTGCTGGGAAAATTGGACAGCTATGTGTAGAAGAAGAAACTCAACCATTCTCTTACACCATACACAAAGATAAACTCAAAATGGATACAAGACCTCAACGTGAGGCAGGAATCTATCAAAATCCTGAGGAGAACATAGGCAGTAACCTCTTTGACATTGGCCATACAACTTCTTTCAAGATCTGTCTCCAAAGGCAAAGGAAACAAAAGCGAAAATGAACTTTTAGGATTTCATCAAGATCAAAAGCTTCTGCACAGCAAAGGAAACAGTCAACAAAACAAAGAGGCAACCCACGTAATGGGAGGAGATACTCACAAATGACAGTACAAAGGGCTGATATCCAAAATCTATAAAGAACTCCTCAAACACAACACACATAAAACAGGTAATGATGTCAAAAAATGGGCAGAAGACACGAACAGACACTTCTCCAAAGAAGACATATGAATGGCTAACAGACACATGAAAAAATGTTCATCATCATTAGCCATCAGGGAGATTCAAATCAAAACCACATTGAGATACCACCTTACACGAGTTAGAATGGTCAAAATCAACAAGACAGTAAACAACAAGTGTTGGGAGAGGATGTGGAGAAAGGGGAATGCTCTTACACTGTTGGTGGGAACGCAAGTTGGTACAGCCACTTTGGAAAACAGTGTGGAGATTCCTCAAGGAATTAAAATAGAGCTACCCTATGACCCTGCAATTGCACTACTGGGTATTTACCCCAAAGATACAGATGTAGTGAAAAGAAGGACCATCTGTACCCCAATGTTCATAGCAGCAGTGGCCACAGTCACCAAACTGTGGAAGGAACCAAGATGCCCTTCAACGGATGAATGGATAAAGAAGATATGGCCCATATATACTATGGAGTATTATGCCTCCATCAGAAAGGATGAATACCCAACTTTTGTATCAACATGGATGGGACTGGAGGAGATTATGCTGAGTGAAATAAGTCAAGCAGAGAGAGTCAATTATCATATGGTTTCACTTACTTGTGGACCATAAGGAATAACACGGAAGACATTGGGAGACGGAGAAGTGAGTTGGGGAAAATCGGAGGGGGAGACAAAACATGAGAGACTGTGGACTCTGAGAAACAAACAGGGTTTTTGCGGTGGTGGGGTGAGCCTGGTGGTGGGTATTATGGAGGACATGTATTGCATGGAACACGGTGTGGTGCATAAACAATGAATTTTGGAACACTGAAAAAAATAAAGTAAAATTTAAAAAAAAAGAATTATGTCATCATTTCTGGCTAAAATCTCTTTGGCGCTTAACACATTATTTTGTAATATCATGTTCTATAGGGAGAATAGGAAGAAAATACAGCTTTCCTTTAGTTTGGTCAAAATTTGTTTATTTTTTATTCACAATGTAGAAAAATTCCCTCTGATTTCACAACTCATTGGTAATGCTGTGTACATTTTTAGAATTGTTGTCATATTTGGGAAAGCTTTTCTAATTTTTTTCTTACATGAACTACAAGATTTATAAGAAGTTTCCACAGACTAGCTTCTGGCTCCATACGTTTCAAACCCCTTTTCTTCTCCATTAGACATGTATTTCTGTTGTGATGACGATCTCTAGCTCTAAACTTTAATGTCATGGTGAATGCTGGCACAGATAGTAGTAGTCTTAGAAGCCACTTCTATACCAGCAAACACTATACAGTGAAATAAATTAGGAACCACAATAATATATCCTACTGACTCAAACTAAATGCTTCTTTAGGGGTGCCTGGGTGGCTCAGATTGTTAAGTGTCCAGCTCTTGATTTCAGCTCAGGTCATGATCTCAGGGTGTGAGATTGAACCCCATGTATGGACTCCCTGCTCAGCGGGAGTCTGCTGCTTCTCTCCCTCTCTCCTTGCCCCTCCCCCTGCTTGCACATGCTCTCTGTCTCTCTCCCCTCTGAAATAAATTACAGAAATAAATACATACATACATACATACATACATACTTCTCTAACTCAACCTCTCCTTCACTGGATTCTTATGTATTTGGCTATTCTAGCACCACTTGACTCGAAGAGAGTTGTGACAGAGGGGAAATTCAGAAGAAATAGTTCTGGTTAAAATATCTCATTTTATAAATTAAACAAAAACAAAAACTTGCAGATATATTGCAGGGCCTCAGAAGGGCTAAGTGCAAGTGCGGGCCCTGAATCAGCTTTATTAGCTTCAAGGAAAATCTTCCTCTGGTAAAATGGGAAGAGCTGGAGAGTTTGAAGCAAAGCCGTAATGTGATATAAGTGCCATTGTAAAAGGACCATTTGGAGAGTAGGCTTTAGGGGAGCAGGCCTGGAAGCAGGGAGGTCTCTGCAGAGGCTGAAGTTCAGGCTGCAGAGGACAAATAAGAAAGCAAACATAACTCATTCTGTGAGTTCCGAGAATGCTGACTGCTACCTGTTAAGCTGTGGATGTTTTTCCTGAGAATTCATGCCTGTTCATGTCAGACTGGTTTCCTTTTGCAGTTACTGCTTATTCAGTGATTATTGAGAGTTCTCCTAATATTTTTGGATGTTCCAAATCTTTAAAGTTCAAATTTCATCAACAGAGTTTTTATTACTGTAACTGTTTATGTTCCTATTTGCTACTGCATAGATGCCTGCAGTGCTGGCTGAGTGATCTTTCCTTTTTTTTTTTTTTTAATTTTATTTATTTGACAGAGAGAGAGATCACAAGCAGGCAGAGAGGCAGGCAGAGAGAGAGGAAGGGAAGCAGGCTCCCCTCTGAGCAGAGAACCCGATGTGGGCTGATCCCAGGACCCTGGGACCACGACCCGAGCCGAAGGCAGAGGCCTCAAACCCCTGAGCCACTCAGGCGCCCCTGAGTGATCTTTCTTTACTGATACAATTTCAGTTCCTTGTATCAGTGCAATCTGTATGTGGGCTGAGAAGTACCCAGAAGGACTCTTTAGTATTATTTAGAAACCTTACAACCTGGCACTTTGTCACTTTATATTATCAAATATTCCTTTTCCTGATGAAGAACTTTTTGATTAACATCTTCAAGGCCTTTGGTGTTTAATCATTTTATCTCATTTATTTGGGAGTTAATTTTTGTGGTGTCTTGCTTTAGAGTAGGGGTTAGTGAACCTATACATATGTTGGCCTTTGCAGGTCATATGGTCTCTGTCAGAACTCCTCAGCAATGCTGTTGTAGCACTAAAGTAGCCATTGACAGTGATGCAAAGAAATGGATGTGGCTGTGTTCCAATATAATTTCACTTGCGTAAACAGGCCAGGGGCCAGATTTGGTCTACTTGATGCAGTTTGCTGGCCCTTGCTTTGGAGTTTTCCTCTAGCTGTTTCATCTTACGTGTCCCAAATCTTAAACTCATTTAACCTCTATGAGCCTAGTGTTTCTTTCTTTAGAATAAGAACCCTGATAGTGTCTCTGTCTTTAAAATAAAGTCCTGTCTGCCACATAGCATTGTCATAATGGTCAAATGAGATATTGTTTGTGGAAATCTGTTATAAATTTTAAAGTAGCACACATCTGTATATTTCTTTCTCTTCCCTACCACCCTGCAACACATTTTCTTACTGTCCCCTTCACCAAAAGCACATAATATAAACACTCAATTACAAAGGGAAATTATGGCTTGCTAGTTTATCTTTATTCCTGGGACTTACGTCAAATACTGGCACCCTAAAATGTCACCAAAACTACCTTTGATGGCACAAAGCTGAGTTTGTTCTTACCATGGTAAGGGAAAACATAGCCTTGATAGTCTTTTTTAATTAATTATTTTTATTAACATGCAATGTATTATTTGCCCCAGGGGTACAGGTCTGTGAATCGTGAGGCTTATACACTTCACAGCACTCACCATATCACATACCCTTCCCATGTCCATAACCCAATCACCCTCTCCCTCCCCCTCCTCCCCACAGCAACCCTCAGTTTGTTTTGTGAGATTAAGAGTCTCTTATGGTTTGTCTCCCTCCCGATCCCATCTTGTTTCATTTTTTTCCTTCCCTATCCTTGATAGTCTTAATAGAGCTCAGAAGAAGGAGGATGAAGTCAGGATATTTATTGAGATTTTTGAAGACCTACCTAGATGAAGATGGGTCTTTCAACTTAGGGGCTTGGTTAGGAGTGGATAAAGATCATGAGATTATAGTCTAGGATTGGTGGACATTAATAAGATAAGGCTTTTGAAGAGGGAGTTCAAGAGTCTTAGATACTATAATTCTTAGTATAAATTATAGTCCTAGAGACTATAATTTAATACTGTCTATTGAAGAATTGATTGGTCTTTCAGGAAGTTATTGGAGTGAAGAGTAACCTTATTTGTAACTTTTATTTTGGGGGGCAAGTTTCCTGGAATAATAAATTTATTCTGATAAATGTTTTAGAATATTAAAGTCATATTAATATAGTCAGTATGCTGTGTATGTATAGATGATTTTGGTTCTCACTTAAACATATTGATGGTATTTGGTGAGGAGAAGAGGGGAAAGTAAATAGGATAGCAAGATTTACTTAGAAAAGTGCAGAGAATAATGAATAGAAGGCAACAGATACAGAAAAGAGAGGAAAAGGTAGCAAGACTACAAAGGTCTTCTCAAGCACAGTTTAAAGAAAACTTTGAAAGAGAAGAGAGAATTTGGGGGATGTAAATTACATTGCAGAATGTCAACAATTGGAAAAAACTGACAAATATACATTGCTTTCAATTAATTGTTCTGGCTGGACAGGTTTATTTTTGTATGTGGATCTGTCAAGACTGGAAAATGTGTTTTAGAGAGGTTACTTTTTTATTTAAAAAAATATATATATATAAGCTAACAAATATACATTGCTTTCAATTAATTGTTCTGGCTGGACAGTTTTGTTTTTGTATGTGAATCTGTCAAGACTGGAAAATGTGTTTTAGAGAGGATACTTTTTTATTTAAAGAAAAAAAAATATGTATATATATGCCTGGGTGGCTCATTTGGTTAAGTGTCAGATCAGGATACACACTCAGTATGGAGTCTGCTTAAGATTCTCTCCCTCTCCCTCTCTGGTCCTCCCCTGTTTGCACACTCACTCTCTCTCCAAAATAAATGAATAAATCTTAAAAAATATTAAATACATATGTATTTGTGATACAAAATTTTGAATATACACAATTAGAAGTATAACTCTTAATAAGAAAGTGAAATGCCAGTGAAATGGATATGTAAGAAAGTCAAGAGAAGGGCACCTGCCTGGGTGGTTCAGTGGGTTAAGCCTCTGCTTTCGGCTCGGGTCATGATCTCAGGGTTCTGAGATTGAGCCCTGCATCGGGCTCTCTGCTCAGTAGGGAACCTGCTTCCCCCTCTCTCTCTGCCTGCCTCTCTGCCCACTTGTGATCTCTGTCAAATAAATAAAATCTTCAAAAAAAAAAAAAAAAAGAGAAAGTCAAGAGAAAGAGGAAAGGTGACATTCACAAAAAATAAAGAATTTATTTGGGGGAAAAGAGTAGAGTAGAGACATGGGAGAGTAATAGAAGAGAAAGGAGAAGAATAAAGACTGACCATGTTGGGAGTCTATTGGATGATTTGTGGGAAGTGGTTAAAGGTTTCTAGGAAGAAGAATATCTATCTTAAATTTTAATTTTTTTTTTCAATTGCTGTGATATTGTAGAGAATTTAGGCCAACAACAAAATAGAGGGCTTGTCCCCAGGGCTGTCCTCCCATCTGATATCACCTGTAAGTTTGGAGGATCCCAAAAACTATCCTCAGGTTTGGTAATTCATGAGAAAGCCTCAGAATTCACTGAAAGTTATTATATTTATGGATGGTTTATTACAGATTAAAATCAATCAAGGGAGGAAACTTGTGTGGCAGAGTCCAGAAGTACCACATAAAAAGCTTCTGTTGTCCTCGCCCTATGGAGTTGAGACACATCACTTGGCTGACATTGATGTGTGACAATATACATAAAACAGTGCCAACCAAAGAAGCTCATGTGAACCTCAGTGTCTAGAGTTCTTTTTACTGGTTTATGTTTTACATGGGTATGAACACATGGTTCATCTCAGTCTCTGGCTCATCTGATCGTGTATAACCCAAAGCCCCTACCCTAAGTCAAATTGTTATTCTTTTGCCAGTCTCTCCCCCTTTCCCCAAGACTATATGGATGGGACTACCCCTTGCCCTAAATCACACTGTTAACTGTCCAGTATCCCAAGGCTTCAGACAAAGACACTCCTTTCTGGAGGGCCCAGAGATTACCTCTGAAGCCAAAGGCGCAGGCCAGATGTTTTCTTTGAACAAGTCCAAATTCTTCACTACACAGTTATAAATCCCTTTTATCATCCCATTCTTTAGTAAAGACCTCTTCACACATGGAAAGAAAAAAAAATTCATCTTCACTGCTGACAACTTTAAACATTTTGGTGTAGATCCTTCTAGATAGATCTTAGATAGGTTAGGCATAAAAATGTTAACTCACCTTTTCTTTATTCCTCCCCAAATTAAATTGAATAGCTATTAGCACAAGTTAGAAACCTAATCAGTAAAACTAAATCACCAAATGTTAGGGTTAGATGAAACCTTGGACTGTGTCTTTTGGAAAGGTGAAGCGATTTGTTCAAGACCAATGGAGTTAGTGAGACAGAACTGAATTAAGATTCCAGGTCCTGCTGAGCAGAGAGCCCCATGCGGGACTCAATCCCAGGACCCTGAGATCATGACCTGAGCCAAAGGCAGAGGCTTTAACCCACTGAACCACCAAGGCCAGTGACTTTTCTCTTAAAAGGAAACTCATGAAACCTCTTTTTGGATCCAAAGGATGTTACTTTTTGAAGATAGTATTGCCTTGTTGACGTATGGTAAGGTAACCCTGAGGGTTTTTTTGATTGTTTTTTGTCCCAGAATTTGGGATGATTTCCAGATCCACATATTAAAGTGTGTCTAGAAGACAGCTGCTCAACTGCTTGCATATTTTTCTGATTAGCTGAATTGTATATGCTGCTTGAAATTGTCAACTGGATTTTGTATTGTTGATAGGAACAGCGGGGGATCTTAAACTGAACACTATCTGTATCTCTCTAGTCCTTTGGAAAATTTTGCTTGCCATTTGCTGCCTACTTGTCCTTCTTAGAAATCTATTAAATTTTATGTTTTTTGGATTCAAACCCGGAACCTAGTTTTCAGCTGATTTCTTACTTCCTCCCAAATTTTATAAACATTTAATCAACTTTTTTTCTGCTGCTTTTTTTCTATTTTTTTCATACCATTTGGATCTGATGGATCTGATGGATCCAAATGGTATGAAAAGGGCCAGCACTTATCCTTTGTCAGTTCATGTCCCCTGAATTTGGTATGTTGAAACCTAACCCCCAGTGTGATACTATTTGGAGATGGAGTCTTTGGGAGGAGATTAAGTTATGAGGGCAAAGACCTCATGAGTGGGATTAAAACCCTTATAAAAGATTCCTTGGAGAACTCCCTTGCCTTTTTTCCATGTAAGGACACAGCAAGAAGATAGCCATCTATGAAGTAGGAAGCAGGTTATCCCCAGACACTGAGTCTACTGGTGCCTTGTTCTGGGGTTTCCCAGGCTCCAAAATTGAAAGAAATAAATTTGTGTTGTTTTTAAGCCACCATTGTATGGTATTTTTGTTATAGCAGACTGCATGGTCTAAAGATAGGGAAATTAAGTGTGGGCACTCGTTTTCATTAGTAGGGACAGCATCATGTGTAGGCCTGGGGGTAAAATCTTACCTGATCTCATTTCAGCTGATGAAAATGATCTGCTGTGCCAAACCATTTCCACTCTCTTATGTGGATTTGCCTTAGCAATGACATGAACAATGAGCAAATCATTTGGGTTAACCAGAGATCTCTTTTAAAAATGCAGAATGCAAACAGGCCTGACGGGAATTTTTGCACCCTTAGTTTGGTTATCGCTTTTGTATACTTAACTGAAATCAGCTGCCATGAAGAGATAAAATTCTGATGACATAAACTTGGAACTTGATATGGGGTCAGGCCTAGGGTAGAACATCACAGGAATCATCAGGAACACAGAGAGTATCAGGAGACCAAGGAGGAAGAGACTTAGAGAGGTAAGGATGGGAAGATGCTCCACTTTTTCACTTGGTGTAAGTTTGACCTGTGAACTTAATGTAGCATCACAATGGAGAATTTACAAAGGGGTGGGCATATGTCCCTTCAACTACTGAGAGCAGAACTATTGTAAATGTTGGTAAAGTGATAGAAAGAACCAAAGTGAGATAAGTCAGCTACGTACATATGAAGTACAAGTTCTGATTTTGTTTTCCAAATACATAGAAATAAAAGCCAATGGAGAAATGTAGAGCATATGAAGAAGCTTCACATGTGCCATCTCATGGAGTGAGCCACCACTACCACTACTGTTCCTTCCTCTCCTACTTTCCCAGCAGAACTAAATACCCTGTGGCTCTGCCTTTATATTCTAGACAATGCTGTCCAAGAGAAATATAACATGAGCCACATACATTTTTTTTAAAGATTTTATTTATTTATTTGACAGACAGAGATCACGAGTACGCAGAGAGGCAGGTAGAGTAGGGGGTAGGGGGAAGCAGGCTCCCCACTGAGCAGAGAGCCGGACACGGGGCTCCATCCCAGGACCCTGAGATCATGACCTGAGTGGAAGGCAGAGGGTCAACCCACTGAGCCACCCAGGTGCCCCCATATTTTTAAACTTCTAGTAGCTCCATTAAAAAAAAAGCAAACAGAAACAGGTACAATTAATTTTAATAGTGCATTTTATTTAAATACCCAAACTATTATTTCATTAATAACAAATTACTAACAAAGTATTTTATCTCCCCCCACCTTTTTGTACTAAATCTTTGAAGCCAGGCTTATATATTATACTTATATGACATCCCAGTTTGAACTATGTCCATTTCTGTTGTTCAGTCATAGCTGCATGTGTCTAGTGCTTGCTGGATTAGACAGAGCAACTCTAGATGGAAGATATTAAAGCTGGGACACTGTTTCTTAAAGATTGTGAAAATTTGTTGTCAGTTGTAAATGACAGAGTAACCTATTGAGAAAAGCTTGAACTGTAAAGGCACTTATTAGTTACTTACCAAGTATACTGAGGGAGTAGTGTGTTGTTCAGAGGAATAAAAATGCATCAGGGATCTAGGACTTTTCTGGCTTTTTACTTCATGGGTCTTCCTCAACACATTGGCATTCCCTCTTGTGCTTGTCATCTCATGATCACAAGATGCTTATAGCAGCTTCTGATATCAAGCTCTAATACCTAGAAAGAGAAAGTCTTTTTTCACCCAGGTAGGAAAAGATTCCCCCCAGCAAAGATGCCCTGACATCTCATTGGCCAGATTTGCCTCACGTGGTAACTCTTTGCTGCAAGGGATCTTGGAAAACTGAAAAGTTGCAGAGGGGAAGAGAATGGCGTAGGAGGGCTTTGCCTGAGAAGATCAGTCCTGATAAATTGCTGCCCCAGACAAAAATCAGACTGCTATCAGGTGTGATGGAAGAAGAGGACGGCTAGAAGGCTGGTAGCAAGTGATGTATGCCTTGGAGCATTCTCTCAAGGAGAGGGGGACAGAGGAAGATAATTTTATAGTCAGAATGGCCTTATAATTAATAATTACACTAATAATTGCTCCCATTTACTGAGTATTAATGGGTTATGTGTGTTTAACGGATTACGTAGCACGCACACACACACACACACACAGATGGGTTACCTGTCAGTATAATCAATGTGTAATTGTCACATTGTATTATGAGCTACCCAAGAGCAGGAATACATCCGTCCTTCCCTGCTTTCCTTCCTTCCTTCCTTGGTTTTATTTCATATCCCATATCACAGTATTCATCAATATTTGTTAATGAATGACTCATCTTATTTACTCAAGATATTTTATGTCTCTCAAATTTTGTTTCTAACTTGTGTCACCTTCTCTCTTCAAAGTCTAGTGTGTTAATCTTCTTAAAATAATTTGTACCTCTAACCACATTCTAGCCTCAGGCACACATCCTGGCCCCTGAAACTCCTTCCATAGGCTACTAGTATTCTTATTTGGGAGGTTGTCATGGGTAGAAATCACAACCAGGGGCGCCTGGGTGGCTCAGTGGGTTAAGCCTCTGCCATTGACTTAGGTCATGATCTCAGGGTCTTGGGATCGAGCCCTGCATCGGGCTCTCTGCTTAGCAGGGAGCCTGCTTCTCCCTCTCTCTCTGCCTACTGCTCTGCCTACTTGTGATCTCTGTTTCTTAAATAAATAAATAAAATCTTAAAAAAAAAAAAATCACAACCAGCCAATGACTCAGCAACTTCTTCACTTGAGTTTCCTTTCTACCCAGACTTATTGAAGACCGTAGGAAAATAAAACTAGTTTCTCCCACACAGAGTTGATGATTCCTGGGCCTATGTTATATGACCTCTCTCAGTCTTACACTTCGCTAAGCTCCATCAGTTGGGAAGGAATAGAGATAAATCAAGTTTCCTCAATTATTGGGAATTTATTACATGGAAAAAGAAAAGAAATCTCATCTCCTCACCCATCCAGGCCTCACAGAGAACAGGAGTGTTATTTGGGACAAATCAATAGTAGTAGCTGGGATGACTATAGTAATTTCTATATTTTATCCCCTTAGAAACAGACATCCGATGGTGATGGCACCATTTTCTAATTCTGCTCCACTATCACATAATCTCTTTTTTCCCTGCCTACCCCATGGCATCTGTTTAGTCATAGCTTCCACTGCTTTCAGGTCTCTGTGTCATTCTGCTGTCTACGGAGTTTCTCTGAGGTCTTCCTTCAGAATTCCTCAAGAGAGTGTATATCTTTGAGTTAACTTTCCAGGATCCTTCCAAGATCAGTATTCTGTAACCATGCCAGGTTACAGAACACCGGTAATTATACCCTTTCTCTAGTTTAATCATCTGTCTTCAGAATGGAGTCCTAGGGTAAACAATGTATGATCTTAAAATTCTTTAGCCTTAAGGTTTACCTAACCTATTATCCCCAATTAAAAATAACCCTGGGCCTTTTATTTCAGGGGATTTTAGGAAGTCAAATCATTTATCAACCTCCCCTCCCAGTTTTTCTCATCCTATCTTAGGACCAGAAGCCCTTCTGTTTGTTGCATGTCAATTTCAATCAGCCATAACTTGTTCTTGGTTTCCCTTTCTCCATCTTGTGAAAGTGGTTTTATCCAGTGGTTGCCTCTTTGGGGTTGGTAGAGATGGCCCTGAGAGGAACATGAAGGAACTTTTTGGGTTATAGAAGTTTCATTTATCTTCTGGAGTGTTGGTTACATGATATATACATCATAGTTTACTAAATTGAATTCTTAAGATTTGTGTGTTTTTAATCTGTGGAAATTACTCCTTAATATGATTAGTTAACAACAAAGTGGTTGTTAGGGTCCCAACAGGAAACAGATAAACATTCATTTTTGTAATTTAAAGAGAGTTTAATAAAACTCTAAAATAAAATAAAAGAGAGTTTAATAAAAAGAGTTTAATTGATGCTTACAAAAGCATCAATAGGGTATAGCACTCTAGAGCTGGAACTTAAGTTCCCCTTAATACTCCTATAATGAAGAGGCAAAGGAAGGGATAAGTTACCAGAATGTGATGTGCTAAATGGAGAAGATAATTGAGGCAGAAGTTGGAATCTCTGGTCAATGGCTATACATAGTACTTCTCAACCCTATGGTGCAGGAACTGGTAGAATAAATGCCCTAATCTCAAGTTCATCCTTCCCTCCCTCTGAACTCCTTAGACATAGCTAACCAGAAAACTGAGAGCAAAAAAGCCAATATACATAGTCTATACAACTCAGTCTCATAGGACATAGAAATAGAGTAGAGAAGGATGGAGAACAGATCTGGAGGGGCAATCAGTAGCCATCCAGCATCGGGTTTTCTGTTTTCTCTGAATTAATTCACATGTGGACACTGCCCCTCCTATAACTCTTTAAAATGTAAGGAAAGTAAGGCAAGATTATGGCATGTATTATAGTTTATGGAAAGCCTGAGGATAACAGAGGGGTTTACAATGAAGAAAAAGCCATTTTAAAACCTCAGGTTGGCTTTCCCAACTCCTGAGCCCATTGGCCATGCCTTATACAGAGAGTGCCTCACTGCCTTCCTTCTCAGCCCCAGCCATGTTGTGTTGAAAGGGCCAGTCCATCTCCCCCCAGGGGTTGTTTCCTTGACCACTTCCTCCATGTCCGAAATCTGAACCTACTTTCCCAAGAGAGAGGGGGATTCTTTTCCTTTTCTGTTTCCTTTCTTATCCAGGCTGACCAATAGTGGGTGTTAACCTTAAAAGTAAAACAGCCATTTTTTTTTTTTTTTTTTAACCAGCAGACTGGGTTTATGTGTGAATAGCAGAGAGGATGCAATTCAGGATGAGCTATGGCAAACAAAGGGAAGTCTGGAGATCAAAAGAGAGGAGCATTTATAGAGAAAAGCAGGAAATTGGAGGGCTCCTTCAAATGAAGTCTATAGGAGGGAAGCAAAAGCTCAGGGTGGTGATAGTTTTCTCACTGGCTAAGTTTAGGTATTTCTTATTGGCTAATCTTATTGCTGGATAGGGAGAAATTCTTCCTTCCTCCTGCAGGGTAACAAGTAGGCTTGTTTCTGCTGGAGTCTGCAATTGACCATGAGTATTAGGGTGTGAGATCTCCCCCTTCTGGCTTCTTTACTCCATTTTAAATGAGTTATTATTTATTCAGTTTTGGATGGGAATATTCATTTTATTTGAAGAAACCATTATCCTCATTATAGGTAGCGGTCTGGCAATGGTACATATACTTCTAGTCAGCTCTGGGCAGAAATGTATGTCATGAGCTCCAGAAGTTCTAGGTGATGAGGGGTCATGTCAGGTTTGGGAAGAATACCAGTACAGCAAGGCCAGGCCAGGGCCTAGAAGAAGGTAACAGGGGCTAGGACTGTTACCTTGAGGTCTGCAGGTGGGTACTCAGGGCCTCTCAAGAGTCCCAGGTTGGATTAAATTCCATGTTTATCATTTGGCAGCTATGTGACCTTGGGCAAGTGACGTAATTTCTATCATTTCCATTTTTTTCCACCTCCCCCTCATTTTTTTAGAGAGATGATTATGTGAAAATGTACATGAAAACACTATAAAACTCTATGGTCCAAATGAACATAAGCGTTTCCTTTTTTGTAACTGTCAATCTTTTTCTGTTGCCACAGTAGTTACTCCTATCATGTCATGCAGTAGTTTTCAGGGGCAAAAGCAAGCACGGGGTGGGGTGGGGAGGAGGTATGAGGAAATGCATGCCTAAAGGTATATTGTGATGGAGAGCTTATAAAGCCCTTCATGGAGATTTTGATACAAGGTTACTCTCCTATAACTGGCTGAACAGGATCATTTCTAGTTGAGGGCCACTTTCTAAGCAGAAGGTTACAAACTGATGGAGGTAGAGAGGGCTAGAAGATTTGTTTTGTTTGGCTTTCAGAAAATTATGATTTAAAATTAGATATCAGAATTTTAAAATCAATAGATTTCATATGAAAAAATAATGTCTGTCTTCTCTTGAAATAGAGAATTTTTGGCAGAACGAATCCTACATTCTCAAATGCCAAAATTTGGCTGGAGCCAAATAGTGACTTCCCCTTAACAAGCAGCATACAGTCGTCCAGCTGTTGTCACCTATTTGTGTCACTTGCCCCTTGACAATGAAGTTTGCCATCCTTGGTCTAGACTATCAAGGAATCATTGCTACTGCAGCCAGAAGGAAGCTCAAGCTGTCACTGAGACCTGGCTTTGCTTTTAGTCAGGTCAGGTTTTTATTTCCCCATTTATAGCAGATGCCTCCTGGTTCAAATGATATGCCTAGTCTTACCCAGGTTGGGGCAGTGGAGGAGACTGAGCAGAATTGAGGTCAACTCCCTCCCAGTGAAGAGCCTTTTCCTAGCACAGTGTGTTCCTTCTCAAACAGCGTATCACAGTTTCTGAAGCCCAGTCAGTGAAGCCATTGTGAGGAAAGGTCAAACCTTAGATGAACGAGGTTTCTGGACTGCAATGCTTCCAACACCGGAACACACACAAGTTCTCGTGTGGCTGACCTTGAGCCCAGCCGCCCGGCTCCACTGGAACAAACGTGAACTTCAGAGCAGGGCCGGAAGGGCTGTGAGTTTGGATCAGCTAGTGTCCTTGACCCTTTGGCAAGGATCCCAGACTGAGGAAACCCTCTGGGTTTCTTGGTGTGGGATGGGGAGGAAAGATGACGGAGGGGAAGGAGGGGAGAAATACAGAGTATAGCTGTTTTCTTTTCTCCCAGAAATTGAGCATTTGTGTTCCTGGGCCACATGTGTGCTGTGAGGTTTTCATTTTCTTTCTTTTTTTCCAGCTCAGGGATTGGTGTGTTGCTGTATTGCTGAGTGTTTGTTTTGGCTGCTAGAGGAAGTATTGACAAAGGAAGTGGTAGAACAAACATAATTTTGTAAGCAGCCAGCCTGAGAGGAACAATAAAGCAGAACTGGAGACAGCATGTCGGGGTTGAGATTCTCGGGGACTGTTTAATGCCGGCATCCAGGGGCTTGCAGCCACTGAGGAGTGGGAATGTGGAGGCTTTTCGAGTAACAGGGGATTCTGTTGAGTTGTGCTTTGCAATTCTGTTTCTGTGCTGTGGTGGATGCCTTCTCTGGGCCTCGGCTTCTCCCCTGCCCCCCACCATTTCCTCCCATGTGTTAAATATTAGAGCCACAAGCCTTTTCTAAGGAGGGGATAGTCTGTAGCAGCAAAATGGTGTGTGTGTGTGTGTATGTGTGGTTAAATAATAAGATTATAATACGGAATTATGAAGAGGATCCCATAAAAATTTGGTGTTATCTTTAGGAATTTTAAAAACACCTGAAGACTGTCAAAACCCCAAGTGATTATTTCGTGAAATCTGGAAAGAATTCTCTTTTACTTTCCACCTGTCTATACACCAGCTAGGTTTGGGAGGAGACTTTTCACACATTCAAGTGATAGTACCAAGGGATCTTGGTGGGCTTGAGAGATAAGTTCAGGAACTCACTTGTGAATGGTAAATATACACGCAGCATCATGGATATATGTTGAAGAAACCCCTTTTGCTGTAGATTTAGAAAATGGATCAGGGCACATCAGAGGGGGCTGAGGTATAGTCCCTGCCAGAGACAGGGGACAGAATGACATACACTTTGATTTTTTCCCAATGGTGAGAAAAGAAAAGGTGGATGAAATCCCCTGTTTGCTTGATTGCTGGGAGTTATTAAGTATTGAGCCTTGACTTAGACTGAACACATTCTCTGGGCCTCTGGGTACAAATGTTCCTTAAAATGTTGATTTTTCTGAAGCATTTTCTGCAGCTAAGAAAAAGGTATATCTTTTTCTCTGGAATAACATTAGAAGGCCACCTAGATATTAGGTAACAGCTCTGCATGAAAAGCTGTATTGTTATCTTCGAAAGACTAGATTAGCTCAAGATTTATAACATACTTTTATTTTTCTTCTGCTTTCATAAGGTAATAAGGGAAGAGGGTGAGGTGGTGAGGGCAGACGTCAGTTAGAGAGTACTAGGAATTTACAGGAAATATCATTACTTTGTAAAACTGTAGCATGTTTGTGGTCATTTAGGCCACTCAGATGTGTAAAGCCTCTGGTTCACTACTGTTTCTCAGGGTAAGGTCTTTTTCCCCATGTAGGTCTGGGCAAGTGGAAAGATGGAAGTGCTATGTAGGTTGGATGGAAAGGGAGGTTGTGAATGCACAAGTCAATAAATGTGTGAAATATATCTCTAAATGGGTATCAGTTTAAATTTATCTCTAAGTGGGTATGAGCAGGTATGCCTAGCTGACTATGGTTTTTGGCACTTTTAGTTTTCTGGATCTCTGCTGAAACTGTCACCTTGGAAGGCAACTGTACCTTATGCTTAAAGGTATCTGGAGCTCCTGCTGATTGTTCTGCATGAGGAGAGGATAGCTTTAGTACTGTCTCTTGACTGTTCTCTTGAATTTTCTTTTTTTCCCCATCTTTTTGATGACATAAAACTGACAAATAAAAATTGTGTGTATTTAAGATGTAAAATTTGATGTTTTGACACATGAATACTCTTCAATTTCCGTGTTATAAAACACAGAGAAATATCTTTTGGGAAATTAATATTTTTCTTCAAGTGTACTGGCATCTATTTAATATTTGAGTTAATGAGGGAGAAAAAGGGGACTTTCACCAAAGAATGTGGAAACAGATTCTGGCACAAGCTCTGGGGGGGAAAAAAAAACCCAAAAAACAAAACCCAGCTTATTTTTGCTGGGCTGTTGGGAAAACCGCATACCATCTCTGTACTTTGTTTTCACCTTTTCGTCTCTGTATCATGGAAAGATCTTATTGCAGCATATATTTTCTGAGATGGTCCCAATTTTGAACATTTATAGTGCCTATAAATCATTTAAATGCCAGAGAAATGCCAATATTTTATCATTTTAGTATCAATATAATGTGACTTAGAATAATTTTTTTATGATACTCTTCTGGGCCTTTTAAAAATTTTTTAAAAAATCAGCTTTGTTGAGATATAATTAACATACCATAATATTCACTCATTTAAAGTATTTAGTATATTCACAAAGTGTGCAACTGTTATTGCAATCTTAATTTAAAATGTTTCATTATCTCATAAAGAAATCCCTTAGCAGCCATCCACCATTCTCCTCTACCTCCAGCCCATGGTAACCACTAATCTAATTTTTCTCTCTGTTAATTTACCTATTCTGGGCATTCCATGTAAATGGAATCATACAATATGTAGTCTTTTGTTTCTAGCTTCTTTCTTTAAGCATTATGTTTTTCAGATCCCTCCATGTTGTAGCAGGTATCAGTACTTCATTTTTTATTTTTGAATAATATTCCATTATATGGCCATCCTACATTTTATTTATCTTTTCATCAGTTGAGATGTTGGTTTTTTTTTTACTTTGGGCTGTTATGAACAACGCTGGTATGAACATTGATGTATAAGATTTTGTATGGACATATGTTTATATTTCTCTTGGAAATATACCTAGGAGTGGGCTTGCTGGTCATATGGTAACTATATTTGCTTGTAGAGAAGTTTCTAGAGAAGGCCAGGACCTGCAGCCTGGTGACCTCCTCAGTGGTTACATAGCCCTTGTCATCATAACCTTTACAAAATGTGTCAGATAGCCACTAAGGTGACACCTCGTTAAGCCTGCCTTCTGGTGCTCACATTTTTGTGTAATCTCCCTTTGAGCTGGGTAGGAACTTTGACTTGCTTCCTACCAATAGGATATGACAATCATGGTGGGATGTTCCTTTGGTGATGCTATATTAGGTAAGACTCCATTTTAAAGACCAGAGACTTTCCTTGAGGGTTTGAAGTAAGTAGGGATGCTCAAGAAACCCATGTAGCAAGGAATTGCAGGTGGCCCCAGGATGTAAGGGTAACCATCAACAATACAGCTGTCAGTCGTACAGCCACAAGGAGGAGAATTCTGCCACAACTGGAATGAACTCAGAAGTAAATTCTTTCCCAGTTGAGCCTTTGATGAAAATGTAGTTCGGGTAATACTTGAGTGAAGCCTTATGAGATGCTAAGCAGAGGACCCAGCTAAGTAGTGTCCAGATCCATAGAAACTGAGATAATAAGTATGTGGTATTTTAATGCAGCTAAGTTTGAGGTAATTTGCTATGCAGCATTAGAACAGTAATTCAGGTTTAGGATTTGGTTCCATTATATAATCTGAGCTGGGTGCCACTGAGTTTATTTGTCAAGGGAAATATCCTCTTTATTTATTTGTATGATTATCATAAAAGGACAAACTGCTGTAGAAGTTCAGGTGTGTGCTTGGTAGCTATGAAGAGACTGTCTGAGGTATAATTTCTAAAATGGGAAAAGGATAGTGGTGGAAATAAACAGTTCCGCTTTGCCTCCTTGACTGGAATGGGATACGTGCATTTCTAGAAACTTCCAAGGAGAAACATAATCAGAATAATAGTAATTTACATAATGAGTACTGCTATTTATTAGGGAGTATAGCGGTGGGAGGATTAACATGAACTTGAAGTCATGCCCTGATAGAGTTATGGAATCTTTCTAATTTGACTAGCCCTCTATGCAGACATAAGCTTAAAACTTGATACTAGCTTTCCCTTGCACTTCATTAGCCACATGATAACCAAACAATCCCAGCATGTTGAACATCACTTCTATTTTTAGAACCCAACTAGGACTATTCTATCCTTCTTAGTCATCCATTTCTATATTTAACAACTCTTACAATCAGACTTTTTAACTTACAGCTCGCATAAATCCTTTCTTCTGCAGTTACAGCCTGTGTTCTTCCATACCTGCCCCTGGACAGATGGGAACACCTGATTATATGAATCTCTTGATGGCCTTTGTCATACCATTTTGTTCTGTTACATTTAATTTCTTACTGGTAAAGTGAAAAGAGTGAGGTGGATTTTATTCTGTAGCACAGAGACACATGTGAAATGCTTTAATTTCAACACTGTGTTCTTACTTTAATTTCAAACACTGAATGGATGACTCAGTGTGCAGTAAATAATATAAAAAGTCATGCCACTTCTAACATACAGCTAGATAACTAACCAGACTCACCTCAGATGACTTGGAAGTTTCCTAGTTAGGGGAACAAAGTAGTTGAAAGTGATAGGAAATGAATATCTTATAACAAGTGGAATGGAAGATTGAATCATCACTGAGATTTCCATCTTCCCATATCTCATGCTAATTGTTTCATAAAGAAGCCAATCATTGTTTTGTTAGGGATAGAATCAGCTGTCTTTCTCCTTATAGTCACAACAGTGCTATCTATATTCTAGCCATAGTGAACAGAGATATAATGGATGGAATCTTTTTTTTTTTAGGTAAATGTACATTATGGAATAAGTTTTTCAGGAAGCAACCAAACATTATTTGGACATGGTAAGGGTAGCTCTTCCCATGAATAGGGTCTTAAAATTTTTCTTTGTTTTTACTTTTTATATTGATTTTAAAAATGTGTGATCGCACTCTTATAGAACAAATGGGGATGATGTTTATATTTACATAGTTGATTTCATTTACTTTTGACCATTATTTTCATTTACGGTTATCAGAAAAACATTTTACCTCTTTGCCATGCTGGGACATTAGGTTGTGATGTTGTCTTATTTCCCCATTCTATTACCCATAGCTCTATAATATTTTACTATAGAAGTCTTTGGGTCTGTACTTGGTGTTCTCCATTTATTCCTCTTGGTAACTTGTGGGCGGGAATTTTCCGGATGGCAAATACTATCTTAGCTGTTCTTTATAATGCCTGGCTCCTTGGTCCTCTTGAGTTGGGAATATCAGTTGGTCACGCCTTGTCTCTGTAATTGTAATTCCACATACTTCACAGAACCTTTTTATAAAGGCATATTCCTGTTCATTTGGACCCAAACAGAATTAGTAAATGTTACATTACAGTTATAAATTATAAAATGTTATGTAAAGCAAGGTTTTAAAAATAAGTATACCAGGCATATGTTGTCATGAGGATTAAATTGAGATAGAGCTGATTCTAAACATTTTGCTGTTTTTCTCTTTGTCCTAAATATAGGCTATGCTAGGTAATTTTCATACCATTGGCCCTGCCTATTCCAGTTCATTCTTTGCTGTTACTTGTTGTTCATGTGTTAAATACCACATTAACACCTCCCTGTTACTTCCCCAAGAGACAGCATGACTTAGCGGATTTTCAACGTGCTTCACCTCTTGGGACTTTATGGACATCAGACTCTGTTTAGCATTATTTTGCTTCTGAATTATCTTTTTAAGTGTCTCTGCTCAAGTGTCTCTTAAATTAGAGGCAAGTTGAGATAGTACATGCCCCAGTTATTCTTGTTTTACTCAGAGTTGCTCATTCTCGCATTTGTCTAAGAATCATGCCCCTTTGTTTTATGTTTGTTTTGTGCCAACCATTGTGTTGGGTGCTCAGAATACAAAGATGAATAAAACATTATTCCCTGACCTGGAAGAACTTTTAAAGATGGAAAGAGGCATGCAGGCACATCATTATGACATGATTTAAGTGCTCTAGCAGGGCCAGGAGCCCTGAATCAGCCTGGAAGGGTCAGAGAAGCGGGGTGTAGGTGTGTAGGTATGAGGGGTTGGCGGCTGCAGAAATGATTTCTAGACTGAGGAAATGGCTTGAACAACAGTGTGGAGGCAAGAAAGGACATGGTTGGCTTGGAGAATAGTGAGAAGTAGGGTGTGACTGCAGTGTAGGGTGTGTGTGTGTGTGTGTGTGAGTGTGAGTGATGGGCTCTGGAAGATGAGCTGGGGTGGGGGAAGTTTGGAAAGAGAGGGAGATGTTGTAGGCTGGGTGTAGAATTTCTAACTTGATTTTGTAGCAATGGGGGACAGTGGAGGTCTTAAATAGAATAGTTAAGTTACATGATAGGGAGACAGTGGACACAGAGGTGTATAGATTAGACTTGAGATGGCAGAGATAGGTCAGAGGGAGGCCCTAAAAAAGTCAGCTAATGCAGCAGCCATGGAATCTTCTAGTAGTAAAATCGGACTATGAGGCTCTTGCAGTTAGACTGAGAATTAAGTCAAGGGAAAAACAATGCAGAGGAGGGGCTGCAGCTGAAAAACTTTTCAGAGGTAGAATTGTCAACGATGTGACTGATGGGGTGAGAATGAGGAAGAGAAAGTGAGGGTAAAATTAATATCAAATGTATGTAATCAAGTAAATGGCTAAGTGCTAATAATTAAGTAAAGCGTAATTCCAGGTTATGGACTTCATGAAGGCAGAATAATGCTTGTTTTGATCCTGTGTTACATGATACAGCATTTGGCAAATAGTTGATGTTCCACAAATAGTTACTGAATGTTGTAAATAGATATGAAAATGGCTAACAAGGAAAAATGCCTGCTATCCTGAAGGCATATGAAAAATGGCCTAAGCTGGTCTGGGGGACAGGGAAAGCTCCTGAGGAAAAGCTATTTAGGCTGATCTATAAAGCAGTTGTCATGGTGACTAAAGGCAAAGGAACAGCATGTGAAGAGACCCACAGGCAAGAGGGAAGCTGGTTTGGTTCTATAATTGAGAGAAGTCTAACAAGGATCAGTAGGCACTGATGGGACCAGAGTGTTATATGATCTATTGTGCTGCATAATAGATGACTCTAGAACTTAGTGACTTAAAACAACAGACACCTATTGTCTTATAGTTTCTGTGGGTCAGGTATCCAGGAGTGGTTTAGGTGGTGATTCTGACTCAGGGTCTCTCATGTGGTTGCAATAAAAATATTGGCTTGGATGGTAGTCATCTGAAGGGTTGACTGAGGCTGGAGCATTTGCTTGCAAGATAGCTCTTGCCTATGGCTGTTGGTTGAAATCTTGAGTTCTTCGCTGGCTATAAACTAGGGACCTTGATTCTTTACCACATTGAGTCCACAGGGTTGCTTATAACATGGCAGTTAATTATTTCCAGATAAGTGATTTGAAAGAGAGAGAAAGCCAAAAGATACAATGACTTTTAAGATCTAGCCTCAAAAGTGATATGTCATCACTTCTGTATGCTGTTGGTCACACACACCAATACTGATACAATGTGGGTGGGCTACATAAGGATGTGAATACCAGGAAGCTAAGGTCATTGGGACCACCTTATAGGCTGGCTACCACAAGTGGTAATGAAACAAAGGCTAGATGGAGTAGGGTTTTTAGGCCATATTATGGGTCTTAGACTTTATTTTAAAAACAATGAGAAGACTTAAAGGGATTTCCAGCAGGGTCCAGAAATAGGACTGGAGATTTAGGGGGCAAGACTACTCCCTGAAGGGTGTAGCAGAGTGGCAAGGTGGAAGCATGGCCTTATTTCTAAGGCCTGAGTGCGTATTTGTTCATTTAACCAATATTTATTGTAGAGGTTGGATGTGCCAGGATATTTGTCAGGTATGAAAATGCAGAGGTGACGAGACCTACTCATGCCCTGACCTCCTGGGCCTTACAGTCCAAGGGCAAATAGAAGTTAACAAGTGGGAGTTGTACTCCAGCACAGTGTATTCTGTAATAAAGCACAGGTTTCTATGAGAGCATTTAGAAGGGCACATTACTCATTTGGGAAAGGAAAAGACTCCTGGAGGAGGTGTCATCGAAATAAGGACCTAAAAGATGAGTAGGCAAATGGTCATATTCATACATGAACGTAGGCCAGGAAATGAGAAAGCAAATGGCTTGTTTGGGGGAACCAAACTAGTTCAGTGTGTCTGGAATCTTGATTGAAGGTGGATTTGGGTGGAAGGGTGAGTTTTATGAAGTCAGTGTGGTAACTGGGATCACATCAGGATGAGCTCTTGGTTCTTGTTAAGGAGTTTGGACATTGGGGGAGAAAGAGGAGTTTTCTAAAGGGCTTTAAGAAGAGAATGGATACTTTAGAATGAATACCTTGGCTGTAACATAGAGAATAACTTGCAAGCGGCAAATTTGGAAGTTGGGAGAGGAATTTAGAGGTTATGATAATAAAACACATGTGAATTGATCGTGGGTCAGGTTGGGGTGAGTGAGAATTGGACTTAAGAGATATTTAAGAGGAAAGTTGCAAGAATCTCTTATTTGGTTGGAAGGTGAGGAAGAGGAAATTTAGGGTAGTATCTAGGATCATGGCTTAACCTTCTGAGTTCTGGATGGGGACTAAGACAGCTACAAAAGAAGCCAAAAAGGATATGATGATCAGAACTTTAATAGAAGTTCTGGCCTGGGTCTCTCTGATCATTTACTGAGATTCAACTGTTGGAGGAGAAGGAGATAAGTTAAGGTTGGCTTTGTCACAATCTTCTGAAAGTTGTATCTCGGACCCTGCAAAGAGGGAGCTTACAAATGTAGAGTAGCTTCTTCTTACTAGGGAGTTTGGAGGACAGGAAATAAATAGTTCTTAAGAGTTGTAAGGATTTGGTCCAACTCAAGGGCAAATGAATAATGAACTCTTATATACCCCAGAAGATAATGGAGTAAATTCCATGAGATTTTATATGGTAGGAAAGGGAAAGTCAATTCTTATCTGGGATATTTTGCCAAAAACATTCTGTAACAGCAAATTTTCCACAAAAGGAAACTACATCCTTTTTATTGGTATAAAATGCATATCATTTCCAGGCACTATGAATGCATATCAGTTATTCAGTACTTTTCTCTTCAAGGTTCTGAGAGAGTTGAATTAGTGAAGAAACCCATTTTACAATACCAATTTCCCAAATTACACTTCTGGGAAGAGTGATTTATCAGCAGGAAGCCACTGTGTGTGTGTGTGTGTGTGTGTGTGTAGATATACATAATACCAGCTCTAATTGAGACCTCATGGACATTGGGGGTCAAGAGTTAAAATTATGTCAAATACAGAGAGCCAAATAACTTTCCATTTGACTCCCTCTTCTCCTCACTTTATCCTAGATCATTACTACTCCCACCACTCCTTTTATATACCCAAGCTAGTCTGATTCATCTGCTTCTCCTTCCTTCTTTCCTCCTACAGAAACTGCTAAAATTATTTTCTATTGAGTTATATCAGTATTTCTGTAGAACTCAAAGCTCCACCTTTAGGTTCCATTGAGTATAGGCTCAAATATGAGCTTTTATTTGGATGATTTTTTTTTTGACTTTTCTTGTTTTCCTTTCTTGCTTGTGTCAGAGAAGTTCTTTGTGGTCCATTCTGTAATTTTATGAAAGACGTTTTTGGAGTTCAGTAGCACTTGCTGTTTTGCACCAAGGAGCTGAAGACCCTTTCCAGGAAGAAAAGGTAGTTTTCTTCAACTGTTCATTGCCCTGTTTTTTTGCCTCTCACTTTCTCCCATCACTGCTCTGTAGACTCCATTTCTCACTAATTATTAATGCTTGATGTCCTGCCCTTTTGGAGGAAGCCCTTTATGCTTCTAGAATTATCTGGACTGTTTTTTTCCCTTCAAAATATAACTCTGCAGACAGACTCTGTGCTGTACTCTCTTCCAAAATATTTGCGTTTGAGACATTTCATAAAAAAATTAATCCATGAGCAAAAGCGAGTTTGTACAGGTAGATGCATTTGCTGAGAATTATTGAAAGGAGTGTCAACACTGGTTGAGCCAGTCACTCAAGTCAGAGGTTTGTCCCATTGAGCTGCCGTATGATGAAGCTCAAACAGGATGAATTAATGTGAAGTTAGCAACTCATTTCTGAACTCTTAAGCTCACTTGCTCAGCTTATTACCTATAAAACTGTTTTTTTGAGCTATCTTTAACAAATGCACAGACAAAAATAATTCTGTTAAACACCATTTAGTCATAATCACCACTGACCTTAAATATCTTTTAAAGTGTCTCCGTATGATCAAGTTTTTTCTCATTTTACTGTTGAAGAAAGTAAAAAATAGGGGGTTAAGTGACCAGATCTAGTTACTATGTTACACTGAGTAAGAGATGAGATAGTTGGAGAAACCAGTTTTTAAAAATTGTAGCTTAATATTGGATCCCCTTAAAACATCCTAAATTAAAATTTTTCTTTTCCTTCAACAGCAAATGTTTATTGAGTACTTATTTGCAAGGTACTAGGCTATTTGTTAAAGACAAAAGACGTAGATTCTATCTGCAAGGATCTTGTAGTTGTGGAGATCCTGGGGATAATGATGTACTCAGAAAGAAATAAAATGAGTCAGTGTATGTCAAAGATGGCTCTAATGTGCAAATACTATGATCAAGCATGTCAGGGTGATTAGGAAAAGGATTCTAAAAAAGGTGGAGATAAGAAATGAGAAAAGATCCTCGTGTACCATCCTCCAGACTGGTAGATAGAAGTGCATGCTGGTAGGAGGGTTCTGGAGACTAGGTGACCATTTTGGTTGAAGAAGGGATTTACGTAGGATAATTGTGGGAGCTTCTCATCTATAGGTTAGTAGGCCTGACTGCAGAGTCTTTAGTAACAAACTGAGGCAAACTTTCCTCTGGAAGTTACTAACAAGCTCCTGAAGATTTTGGACAACAAAATGATAGCTTTTCAAAATATATTTATGGAGTGACAATTATATGTCAGACACTATTCTAGTATAGGATGCAATATCAAGTAAGACAAGAGTCGGTACTGTCACCAAGCTTGCAGTTTAGTGGAAACAGACTAGTAGACAGTCATCTACAAAATGGTATGATAATTCTGCAATGAGACAAGTATAGGTAGACCTGGAAACACATAGAGGAAGGAGCCCTAACCTAGGATTAAAGGATTAGGAAAGGCTTCCTGGAGGAATGCATTGTTGAACTAAGTTTTTCAAACACATGTTTTACTTTCTCTGAAAAAATAATACGCTCGTATTTTAAATATCAAACTATTGTCAGGACAATGAAGTAGTTGTCCACCTGGCAGTAATGAGCTGGAGATACCTGTCCCCCAGCCCCTTCCACTGTTGAAGTGATGTCAGAGAAAGCCAGGTAAAAGAGAGTCTTATAACATCATATCAAATACCAATTTAAAAAAATCACTCATTAAAAACCAGGAAAACCTCCTACTGAATGAGAAAAGACAATCAAAAGATGCCAAAACTGAGATGAAAAAAATACTAGAATCATCTGCCAAAGATTTTAAGGCTGCTATCATAAAAATCCTTCAGAGTAATTACGAACATGCATGAAATAAATAAAAAAAACCTTCTCAACAAAGAAATAGAAGATATAAAGAAGAAAGAAATAGAAATAATGTAACTGAAAGATACAGTTACTGAAATGAAAAGCTCAGTTGATGGTCTCAAAAGAAGAATGGTGGGACGCCTGGGTGGCTCAGTTGGTTAAGCAGCTGCCTTCGGCTCAGGTCATGATCCCAGCGTCCTGGGATCGAGTCCCACATCGGGCTCCTTGCTTGGCGGGGAGCCTGCTTCTCCCTCTGCCTCTGTCTGCCTGTGCTCGCGCTCTCTCTCTCTCTCTGACAAATAAATAAATAAAATCTTTAAAAAAAAAAAAAGAAGAATGGTGAGGTCAGAGGAAAGAATCAGTGAACTGGAAAACAGATCAATAGAAATTACCTTATTTAAACAACAGACACTGAACAACGTAAACAGAGCATCAGAGACCTGAGGGACTATAACAAAAGATGTAACACAGTGTCATTAGAGACCTGGAAGAAAAGGAGAAAAAGAGCAAGATTTTAGAACTATCTGAAGAGATAATGGCTGAAAACTTTCTAAATAATAGCAAAAACCAAACCAAAACAAATTCAGAACTTAAAGATTCAAGAAGCTGAGTTAACCCTAAATAGGATATACCAGAAGAGGCACTAACATACATCACAGTCATACTTATGAAGGACTAAAGACAGAGAAAAAAACTTGAAGGCAGTGAGAGGGAAATGACACCTGACCTGTGGGGGAAGAACAATTTGAATGATAAGTTATTCATCAGAAACTGTGCAGACGGGGTGCCTGGGTGGCTCAATGGGTTAAAGCCATTGCTTTTGGCTCAGGTCATGATCCCAGGATCCTGGGATCGAGCCCCCACATCAGGCTCTCTGCTCAGCAGGGAGCCTGCTTCCTCCTCCTCTCTCTCTCTCTCTCTGCCTGCCTCTCTGCCCACTTGTGATCTCTGTCTGTCAAATAAATAAATAAATAACTTAAAAAAAAACCGAAAAAAAAAGAAACTGTGCAGACAAAAGATACAAATACAGTATCTATCTTAAGTGCTGAAAGAAAAGAACTGTCAGCCCAGAATCCTATATCCAAAAAAAATATCCTTCAGGAATGAAGTGGAAATTAAAACAATTTTGGATGAAGGAAAACTAAAAGAACTTGTTGTCAGTAGACCTAACCTAAAAGAATAGCTTAGGAAGTTTTAATTATCCTTTCTTTTTCCTTTCTGCCAGAGAAATTATAAAAAACAAAAACAAAAACAAAAAACCTTAGAACATCAGGGAGGAAAGAAGAATATAGTAAGCAAAAATACAGGTAAATACAATGACTTTCCTTCTGTTCTGGAGTTCTGTAATATATTTGGTGGTTAAAACAAAAATTATAACACTTCTGACAAGATTCTCAGTGTACATAGAGGAGTTATTTAAGATAATTATAATAAAAAGAAGAGGACAAAAAGCTAAAACAGTGGTAAGTTTTCTACACCTTATTCAAACTGGTAAAAGGACTAGTAGACTATATTGTGTATATATTATGTAATATATTAGAGCAACCACTAATAAGGTCTGTACAAAGAGATAGACTAAAAAATACTGTAGGTCAGAATGGAATTGTAAAAAATGTTCAAGCAATTCACAGGACTCAGGAAAAAGTAAAAAAAAAAAAAAGAAAAAGAAAACAAAAAATGACATAATAAATATAAGCCCTAACATATTAATAATTATATTGAAATAAGCTGTCCAAATGCATCAATTAAATGACAGCTATTCATAGAGTGAATTGAACAACTTGATCAAACTACATGCTGCCTATGGGAGACTCACTGAAATTTAACAGTATAGCTATATTAAAAGTAAAAGGATGCAACAAGAGATAATATGTTAACATTAATTGAAAGTAAGCAGGAGTGGCTATATTAATACCAGATAAAGTGTATTTCCAAAGCAAAAAAAAAATTACTAGAGAAAGAGAGGGATATTATGTAATTTAAAAGGGCCAAGGACCAAAAAAATCCTGTGGCAATCTTAAATATGTATGCACCAAACAACAGCACTGTAAAATATGTGAGATGAAACCTGATAGAACTAGAAGGAGAAATAGACAAATCTATAATTATAGTTGGAGACTTTAACATCTCTCTATATAATAGAAAAACTAGACAGAAAATCAGCTAAGATATAGAAGAACTCATTAGTACCATCAGTCAAATGGATCCAATTGATACTTATAGAACACTCCTCCCCAAAACAGCAAAATACATATTCTTTTCAGGTGCCCAACATATGCTAAGATAGATCATATCCATGGCCATAAAAGGAAACTCAACAAATTTGAGACTGGAAATCATACAAAATGTGTCCTCCAACCTCAATATAATGAAAGTAGACATAAATGACAAAAAGATAAGCATGGGAAATAAACAACATACTTCTGAATAATCTGTAGGTCAAAGAGGAAGTTTTAAGGGAAAAAATATTTAAAAAAGTAAATTGAAGAAGTGAGTGGGGGGAAATCAGAGGGGGAGACAAACCATGAGAGACTGTGGACTCTGAGAAACAAACTGAGGGTTTTGGAAGGGAGAAGAGTGGGGGGTTGGGTGAGCCCAGTGGTGGGTATTATGGAGGGCACGTATTGCATGGAGTGTGGGTGTGGTGCATAAACAATGAATTTTGGAACACTGAAAAAAAAAAAAAAGTAAACTGAATAAAATGACCTGAAAAAAAATATTTAACTGAATAAAAATGGAAATGATGGGCGCCTGGGTGGCTCAGATGGTTAAGCATCTGCCTTCTGCTTGGAGCCCTGGGATCGAGTCCCGCATCGGGCTCCCTGCTCTTTGGGGAGCCTGCTTCTTCCTCTGCCTCTCTCTCTCTCTCTCTCATGAATAAATAAATAAAATCTTAAAAAAAAAAAGGAAATGAAACATCAAAATTTCTGAAAGATAGCTAAAGCAGTAGTAAGAGGGGAATTTGTCTCATTAAATGCTTATGTTAGAAAAGTAGAATAGGTTCAGGGGTATCTGGCTGGTTTGGTTGGAGGATCATGCGACTCCTAGTCTCAGGGTTATGAGTTTGAGCCCCATGTGGGGTCTAGAGATTATTTAAATGAATAAAACTTTAAAAACAAAACAAAAAAAAGTAAAGTAGAATAGGTTCGATTATCCAAGCTTCCACCTCAAGAATCTCCATGTTACCCCCCAAAAGAGCAAAATAAACTCAAAGCAAGCAAAAAGAAGGAAAAAAAAAAAAGAGCAGAAATAATAAATGAAATTGAAAACAAAAAATGGAGAAAACCAATTCAATAAAGAGCTTAGTTCTTTGAAAAGATCCATAAAATTGATAAATCTCTAGAAAAACTGATTAAGAAATAAAGAGAGAAGAAACTAATTACCAGTAACAAGGATGAAACAGGATATTACTATAGACCCTACACATATTGAAAGGATAATAAAGGGAAACTATGAACAACTATACATATAGATTTGACAGCTTATATGAGATTAACAAATTCCTCAAAAAACACAAACTGTCATCCAATATTAAAGAGTTATAATGGCCTATAACTGTTCAAGAAATGGAATTTGCAATGGGAAATTAAAACGAAAATTAAAACTCTTCAAACAGAAATTTTCAGACCAAAATGGTTTCAATGGAGAGTATTACCAAACGTTTAAATATGAATTGACATCATTTCTGTATCATCTTTTCCAGAAAGTAGGAGAGGAGAAAGTATTTCCTAATTCATTTTATGAAGCTAGAATTACTCTGGTTCTAAAACTGGACAAAGGTAGTACCAAAAAAGAAAACTACAGACCAATGTCCCTTATGAATATTGATGCACAAATCCTTAACAATATATTGGCAAATAGAATTCAGCAGTATACACAAATAATTATACACCATTTCCAAGTAGAGCCTATTTCAGGAATGCAAAGCTGGTTCAATATTAAAAAATCAATCAATGTAATCTGCCATATTAACAAGATAAAGAAGAAAAATCATACAGTCCTATCAATTGATGTAGAAGAAACATCTGACAAAATTCAACATTAATTCAGGATAAAAATTCTCCGAAAAATAGTAGTAGAGGGTAACTTTCTCCACTTCTTAAAGAACATCTATAAAAAACCTGTAGCTAACATTATACTTAGTGGTGAAAGACTGAATATTTTCTGTCAAAGATCAGAAATAAGACAAGGATAACTGCTTTCACTACTCTTACTCGACGTAGTGATAGAAGTTCTAACCAGTGCAATAAGGCAAGAAAAAATGACATGCAGATCAGAAAAGAAGAAATGAAGCTGTCCTTATTTGTAGGTGACATGATTTTCTATGAAGAAAAGGAATGTATAAAAAAAAAAAAACCCACAAAAAACGCCAGAACTTATGGGTTCAGCAGGGTAACAGATTTAAGATTAACATACAAAAACCCATTGTATTTCCATATACTATCAATGAACATATCAACACTAAAACTAAAAATACTGTACTATTTTAAATAATCTAAAAAATAAAATGCTTAAGGTGCAAATGTAACAAAGCACGTAAAAGGACTTGTGTGCTAAATAAAACTACAAAATACTGATGAGTCAAATTAAAGATTAATGGCATGAAGCAACATACTTTCTTTATGGATTAGAAGATTCGACAAAGTAAAGATGTCAATTCTTCCTAAATTGATGTGCAGGTTTAAAGTACTCACTATAAAAATCCCACCAAGATATTTTTGTAGATATAGACAAAATTATTCCAAAATTTATATAGAAAGGCAAAAGAACTGGGGAGATAAGACAGTTTTGGCAATGACAAAAAGCTGGAGGATTTAGTCTATGTGATTTCAAGACTTATTAATAATAGTAATAATATTGTGTGGTATTAGTGGAGGAATAGACATATAAATCAATGGAACAGAATAGAGAAGCCAGAAATAGATGCACATAAATATGTTGAACTTACTTTTGGCAAAGGGGGAAATCAATTCAGTGGAGGGAAGATAGCCTTATCAACAAATAGTGCTGGAGTGATTGGTCATTTGTAGGCAAAAAATAAAACTTAATCTAAGTCTCCTATATGAAAATGAACTCAAAATGGATCATGGAATTAAATATAAAATATAAAACCATAAAGCTTTCAGAAAAAAAAAAAAAAGAAAATTTTTAGGATTTAGGGCTAGGTAAACAGTTCTTAGGCTTGGCACTAAAAGCATTACCCATAAAGGAAAATTTGATAAATTAGAATTAATCAAAATGAGAACATTTTTTTTCTCCTTAAAAGAGCCGATAGATAGAATGAATAGGTAAACTACAGACTGAGAGAAAATATTTGGAAACCACGTATCTGACAAAAGACTAGTATCTAGAATATATAAAGAACTTCTAAAAATCATTGGTTAAAAAAAAAATCCAATGAGGGAAAAAAGCCCATGAAGATCCATTTCACTAAAAAGGACATATAGGTGGAAAATAAACCCATGAAGAAATGTTTAACATCAGTAGCCATTAGGGAAATGCAAATTATAACCACAAGGAGGTATCACTTACACACATCAAGATTGGCTAAAGTAAAATGACATCACCAAATGCTGGTGAGGATGTGGGGAAACTGGATCATTCATTTACCGCTAGTGGAAATGTGAAATGTCACACTCAGTCTGAAAAATATTTTGGTGGTTTCTTAAAAACGAACAAACAAACAAAACCCCAAAACTAAGTATGCAATAACCATATGATCCAGCAATTGTACTCTTGAATATTTACCTCAAAGAAATGAAGACTTAAGTTCACATAAAAAACATACATGAATGTTTATAGCAGCTATATTCATAATAGGAAAAAAAAGTTAAATAACCCATATGATTTTAATGGCTCATGGTTGAAAAATGGGTCAATAGATGAACAGGTACATCCACTCCGTGTAATACTATTTAGCAATCAAGGAATGAACTATTGATATCTGCAACAACATGGATGATTCTCCATAGAATTATGTTGTGTGAAAAAAAACCCCAGTTTTTTAAAAGGTTACAAACTATATATTTTATATAGAATTCTTAAAATGACAAAATTATAAAAAAGGAGAATAGATCAGTGGTTTCCAGGGATTAAGTAGGAGCCAGGGGTGGGAGAGAAATGAGCATGACTATCATGGGGCAATATGAGAGATCCTTGCGGTGATGGAACTTTTCTGTATCTTGATGGTATCAGTATTAGTGTCTTGGTTCTGATACTATACTATAGTTTTGTATGATGTTACCATTAGGCAACACTGGGTAAAGAGGTTATCTTTACTTGGTTTTCTCTGCATTGGGTTATTTTTGGTAATCTTTGTATTATGTCTTAAATTGTATGTGAATCTACAATTACCTTAAAGTTAAAAGTTTAATTTAAGAAATTAAACTGTTGGGATGCCTGGGTGGCTCAGTTGGTTGGACGACTGCCTTCGGCTCAGGTCATGATCCCGGAGTCCCGGGATCGAGTCCCGCATCGGGCTCCCAGCTCCATGGGGAGTCCGTTTCTCCCTCTGACCTTCTCCTCGCTCATGCTCTCTCTCACTGCCTCTCTCTCAAATAAATAAATAAAATCTTAAAAAAAAAAAAAAAGAAATTAAACTGTTTTGAGTTCGCCAAGAGAAGAGAGTAGAGAAGGGCATTCTAGAGGATGGATAAATGGAACTGTAAGTAGGTCAGCAAAACTGGATGGAGTGTAGGACATGTGCTGGGGTGGGGGGTGAAATAAGGCTGGAGTGGTCAGGCCAGGCCAAATTATAAAGTTAGAAAGAATTCTTTGTCTAAAGAATTTGAAATTTTTAAAATATATGAAGAGCCTTTGAAGAATTTTAAGTAGGAGAGTCACACAATCATATTTCTGTTTTCAGATAGTTGGAAGATGATAAGAAGTCAGACCAGGGGAGATGTGGGTTTAAAGGCTTGGAGGTATAGATGAAGTATAAGAATAGAGACAGAGAATAAAGAGTAAGAAAAGGTGGAAAGATACAATTTGGAAGTGGATATGAGGCTTTTGGTTTAAAAGGTGGAATAGTTTTGGAAATAGCAAAGAATTGGATTTGGAATAGCAGTAGATTCCTGATATAGAGTGGAGGTCAAGGAACTGTGATGTCAGGTTGTGTAGGAGGACATCAGATTCACCTAGATCTTTGAATGACAACAGCACCAGAGAAGAAAGGAGGGTATTGAGATGATCCAGGTACTTAAATCAACAAGAAATACAAGTAGTAACTAGAAAGTCAATAATAACAGTGGCAAGGGAAGGAGTGGGAGCTACAGACAGATGATTTAACCCTCAATGGAGGTGTGTTTATACAAAGGTGGAGGGGTAATAGTCTGAAGGCAGCAGTGTAGAGCAAGAATAATGTGATGGTTATTCCCATCTGAACAACCCAGGATTGGAAGTGGAAACAAACAGCTGGAGGGAGTGTTGGGGGGAAAGGTGGAAACTTAGGTGGTTGACGAAGAATGAGGATCCTGCAGAGTATCATGAGAAGGGCTGATGGATTTGTCAATAATGGGAGAATGAAAGGTGGATTTGGGGTGAATAGAGAACTGAACTGGGGAAGGAGATCAAACGAAAGACAAATGACCGGAGGAGTTTACACTTTGGGTCCTGGCAAAGGATGACAGTTAGCGACAGGCATGGCTGAATTAACTGGCATCCAGATGCTGCCTGGATTTCTGCTATCAAGTGGCTTTTTAGATTGGCAGAGGCATTAGGCCCTGGTGGTGTCTTAGACAGGATGACATTTGGTGTTTGTGTCCCAGTCAGTGGTTTGTAGCCTTCAGAAAGCAGTTTCTGCTGTAGTAAAGCCTAGTCCAATGACGGGAAGTGCAGTTAGGCCAACATGAGACTGAAAAGAATTACCAGCCTTGGTAAAACTCTGGCTTTAGTAGGAAAGGTTGCTGTGGTTAGGCTTATCCCTAACATTCGAGGGACCTGGAACAAAAGGACCAATGGAGATCCCTAGCCTGTGGTTTATCCTGTTGTCTTCTTAGCCCTGGTTTTGCTCTGCCCCAGGAGTCATCCTGGGGAATCCCCAGCCCATGCATCCAAGTTTTGTTCACTAAATCCTGACAGCTGTCTTGTGGCTGCCATTCAGGCCCAGAGGCGAGGACACTGTTGGCCTGGTTTTTGCTCAGGAGGTTTGTGCTGGGAAATCATCCAGGCTGTCTGAGTACCCAGAACCTCAGATTTCTGGAGTTAATGGATGGTATAGTCTTCCAAATGTTTGCATATGTTGTACAATAATTGCTTTTTTAAAAAACATAAACATATCATGGTTATGTTTATCAGTTGGTAAGCATAGACATACAATGTATTTTAAATAGTAGCACAATTTTTGCTAAGAGATGGGGTTACCATTATTTATTTAACTAGTGTTAAGATTATTTCTACTTTTTTCACTATTATAGTGTTGGAATTTACCCATTCATTTCATATATGCTTATTGAACACCTACTGTTTTAAACTATAATGAACTTTGTATCCTTTTAGCAGCTGAAATTTTGGCTCTTATCTGTTACAGCAGCTCATACTTCCCTAATTAATGTTTTTAGTTTTTTAGGCAGATAATCATATCATCTGGTAAGAGTATTTTAGTTTTATAAGAAACTGCCAACTGTCTTCTAAAGTGGCTGTACCATTTTGAATTTCCACCGATTACAAATTAGAGTACCTGTTGCTCCACACCTTTACCAGCATTTGGAGTTGTCAACATTTTTTGGATTTTGACCAGTCTAATAGGTATGTGGTGGTATCTTGTTGTTTTCTAGTCCCATTTTTACCCTCTATATTCTAATTGAAAACTGTCTTTGTCTTGAGACTCTTTAAATACTCTAGGATTATGTATTCCACTTTCCTCCTGTCATATACTGAGATGCAGAATGAGAATAAGGAAACCTCGTAACAGAGGGAAATACAATAAGCAAGTTTAGGCTTATGGGGCAGGTGTGTGCGTGTGTGTGTGTGTGTGTGCATGCTGAATGGGCATTGCACCTCTGTTCATTAATTCAAAAAGCCCTTTAACTCTTGGAAGACAGTTCGAATATATAGAGGTTGGTAGAGTGAGGGTCTGTGAGAAAACTTGTCATTAGAGTTGGTGAATTCATAAATTATTGTATCATCTCTTTTATTATTTAATGAGTAGGAATTACAAGGAGGGTGGAGGTTAGTTAAATGAGTTTCTTAGGAAGAGTAAGAATAGGGGGACTGAAGAGAAACCAAGGGTATTTGGTAACTCATTATAACATCTTGAAAACTGGGTAGGTAGGTTTTGAGACCCTTTTATATGAGAAAATATACATGAAGCAAAAATCAGGTAATATTCAAGAGACTTTAATTTTGTTTTTTTTTGTGTGTGATAGTATGATGACCTCCCAAAGATATCCATGCTTTCATCTCTAGAACCTGTGAATATATTATGTTCTACTGCAAGAGACTTCAAAGATGTGATTAAATCAAGGATCTTCAGGTGGGGAGATTATCCTGGATTGTCTTGTGGGTCTACTGTAATCACAAGAGTCCTTGTAGAAGGGAGGAAAGAGGGATGAGTTAGACAGAAAATGAGAGGCTAAGAGCAGAGGTCAGAGAGGAGAGATGATATCCTGCTAGCTTTGAAGCTAGAGGAAATCACCATGAGCCAAGGAATGCAGCTCACTTCCACAAAGTGGAAAAGGATATGGATTCTCCCATAAAGTCTCCAGAAGAAATGCAGCCAGGAAAACCCATTGTAGACTTCTGACCTCCAGAGCTATAAGTGAATAAATTGCTGTTATTTTAAACCACTAAGTTTGTGGTAATTTGTTACAGCAGTAATGGGCTGTTTTACCCACAATACTTCTATCACCAAATGTGTGGGTTTTCCATACCAAGCAATTCTCTAATTCTCTGTGGACACCAATTGGGTGTCCTACAATTTAATTCATTTCTGACACTAAATACACAGAGTACAGGCTGTACAGGTTTAGGGCTCAGACTCAAATACTGCTCTCCCTTCAGATGCCCTTCTCAAGTCCTAGGTGCATGTACTGCAGACCAACTAGTTATAAATTGGGGGTTTCCATGACCTCCTCCTCAGGTTCAGTCATTTGATAGAATAGACTGAACTCAGCAGAGTCCTTTACTTACTATTACTATATTTTGTAGCGGATATGATAAAGGATACACATGAACAGCCAGGTGAAGAGGTGCATTGGGCAACGTCTAGAAGGGTCCGCAGCACAGTGGCTTCTATCCCATGGAATAAGGGTGCACCACCCTTCCTGCATGTATTTACCAAGTCAGAAACTGTCTGAACCCTATTGTTTAGGGGTTTTAAGTAGGTTCCATTACACAGGCATGATTGTTTATATCAGTGCTTCTTGGTGATTAACTCAGTCTTTAGCTGCTCACCCCTGCCTTGAGATGGAGGAATGGGGCTGGAAGCTCCAATGCTCTAATCACCTTGTTGGTTTCTCTGGCAACCGACCTTCATCCTGAAGCTATCTAGTAGCCCACCAGGAGTCTCCTCATTAGCATTCATTCAGGTATGGTTACTGGAGGGCTGATTGTGAATAACAAAAGATATTCCTCTTATCTCTATCACTCAGGAAATTCCAAGTGTTTCAGAAACTCCTGTGCCAGGAAGGGGGATGAAGATATCTATTTCTTATAATCATAGCATCATAAACAGCATAAGGAATCAAGTAAACATCATCTTAAAGTTTGGTATCTGGCAAAATAAAATTGAAAAATCTATTAGTGTGAGCTCTTGGAATCTTGATAAGTATATTTTGTTTATTTGCTATTTTCAGTTATTGTATGTTGAAATAATAGAATAGCTCATTGTGACTATCAAACTCAAAATAGGGGAGGAGAGGAAAAAATGAAGCAGGATGAAACCAGAGAGAGAGGTAGAGATAGAGAGAGAGAGAAACCATAAGATTATGACTCTTAATCATAGGAAACAAACTGAGGGTTGCTGGAGGGGAGGTAGGTGGGGTGATGGGATAATTGCGTGATAGACATTAAGGCAGGCACATGATATGATGAGCAGTAGGTATTAAGACTAAAGAATCACTGACCTCTACCTCTGAAACCAAGAATATATTATATGTTAACTGATTTTAAATTTAAAAAATGGAGAAAAAAGTAGATTGAATTAATGAACAGAGAGAGATACCAAGGCATCATGAAGGGAATCGGGTGTCTGAAATGTCCCTAGGTGTTAGCAAGTTAGTATTGCTGAGACTAGAGCTCAAGCCTCTAGAGCTCAGTGATGACCCTGTGCCTGTTATTGATGTATTGCATCTCAGCTCCAAATCTGTCCTGTGTTGTCATGCTTGATAGCTGAGATGGATCTTAGAAGCATTTCTTTCTCTACTTCCTGGCGCCATGTTAAATTTTGTCAGTAGAGGGCAAAAGAGGAACACTGCAGGTAGGGGCTTCTCTTCCAAGGGCAGATGTATTTTTGCTCCTCCTTGTTCCTGTGGTGCTTGGCTATCCTGCAGGACACCCCATGGAGGTGACCTCCAACAGGTGTCAGTGATATCAGCTGCAGGCAGCTGCTTTCCCTGTGAGTTTTGTACCACCCTAGTGGGTGCCCTCCAGGTAAGGTCTGTGGGTGCTTCCAGCAGCTTCCCAGGGAATGCCACAGCAGCCTCTGATAGTTTCATTGGCACCCAGTCATGGTTCCCTGCCCATCAGCCTTAGCCTAGAGCAGCCCAGCAACTTCTCTGCCACCCAGGAAGCTGCAACCACCTCCCTCTAACCAGGTCTGATTTCAAACCTGGGGGAGGGGACCCCTTCCAAGTATGTTTCTTCCTTGGGTTCTCTTCACTGAGACCTCAGGTAATCTTTAAAGTTCTTTTGGTAGAGGAAATTAGCTAACATAGTTAATAATTATTTATAATAATTATATTTAGCCATCCCTATTCAAATTTCTGTAGAGTTTCTATCTCCTTTGATATTAGGACACAAAGCCAAGAAAAGAATTCGTGTTCCACATGGGGGTGGGATAAATTGACGCTTTATCATCTCTTCTCTTCAGAATCCTTATCACGATGTTATGTTTACTTTGGATATTTTTGTTGTCATTCTAACATGGATTTTGATATTGTTTACAAACATTTCCCCAGTACATACTGTATACTTCCAAACTAGTCAGAGTGTCTAAAAGCAGTGCACAGTGAGCCACAATACACACACACACACACACACAATCACTGCGTTAGGAATTGAGACAATAGACCCAACTCTGACTCTACTATCACAAGAGTATCAGAAAGTGTGAGAGAGAAATTGCTCTGAACTTTTTTTCTTAGAGGGTTGATTAGGCAAAGTTAAGATATTTTCAGTTCAGGCCACCTGGGTGGCTCAGTCGGCTGAGCATCCGACTCTTGGTTTCTGTGTAGGTCCTGATCTCATGGCTTCTGAGATAGAGCCCCCAGCTGGGCTCTGCAGTCAGTGGGAGTCTGCTTGGATGTTCTTTCCCTGCCACTTCCCCCACTCCCTCTCTTTCTCTCTCTCTCACATAAATAAATTTTTTTTTTAAATTATATATTTTTTAATTTTAAATTTTAAATTAAATTAAATTAAAATTTAAATTTAAAAATTATATAAAAATTTATGTATAAAAATAAATAAATTAAAAAAATTTATTTGAGAGAGAGAGAGAGAGAGGGAAAGATCAGACTCTTCGCTGAGCAGGGAGCCCGACATGGGACTCGATCCCAAAACCCCGAAATCATGACCTGAGCCAAAGGTAGACACTTAACCAACTGAGCCACCCATGTGCCCATTAAATAGATAAATCTTTTTAAAAAAGGATATTTTCATGAAGCTCAAAATTTCTATGATATTTGATCTAAGTGGTATGAACATTTGAACAGTAAACCGTTAGTGAAACAAAAGGACAGTTTTGAAAGCTAGTCACAGATTCCAGGACTGGAGAGAGACACACGTGACAATGAGACACAGGGAATAAATATTAAGAATGAAAAATGTTCTGGACTGGAAGCTGTTCTTGTGCCAAATTCACGGAAATCTAGAAAAATCCTCTCATTACCACCATGGCAGGTAGTAGCCATTCCTAGGCAAATACAGAGCAGACAGTTTTTTCAGAGTTGGAAGAGTTACATAGAAACACATGGGAATGATGTAAAGCTACAGAAATATGGTTGATGCTTCCCTTTTATTTTAAAGTCGGTGCTGAGCATTTGCAGACTGAAAGACTGAGAATTTTAAAAATCACCAGTCCTACATTATACAACAAGCAGACCAATATGAATTAGATGAGTTTAGTGTTCAAAAGTTCAGCTGATGATGGAGAGCTATGAAATAAAAAGATTTCAATAATTATTCTGGGCAGTTAAGGGTCTTAGACGTAGTGAATCACTTCTAGAACAAATGTAATGGGATGTCACTTCTGAGATTAGGTTTAAAAAGATGTTGACTTGGATCTCTCTCTCTTATCTCTCTTCTGCTCACTCTGATGAAGTCAGCAGCCATGTTGTGTGCCGCTCTGTGGAAACAGACATGTGACAAGGAACAGAGGGCAGCCTCTGACCAACATGCAGGGAGAATCTGAGGTCCTCAGTCTGGGAACTTGTGAAGAACTATATCCTTACCCATGCCTGCAGATGAAACCAGAGTCCACACCTTGATGAGAGCCTTGTGAGAGACTTTGAGTAGTGAAACAGCAAAACTGTGCCTAGATTCCCCATCCACAGAAACTGCGAGATAACAAATATTTTTTGCTTCAAGCCACCAAGTTTTGTTACGTGGCAATGGAGAATTGATACAAATATATAACAACAGTGTAGTTTCCTATGTTTCCATAGTCTCCTATGGCTGCTGTAACAAATTACCAGAAATTTGGTGACTTAAAACAACAGAAATTTATTCTCTCACAATTCTGGAGGCCAGAAGTCCGAAATCTTTATCACTAGGCAGAAATCAGGGTGTTGGCAGGACTGCACTTCCTCTGGAGCCTCTAGGGAAAAATCCTATCCTTGCCTCTTCCAGTTTCTGGTGGCTGCTGACATTCCTTGGCATGTGATCCTATTACTCCAGTCTTAAGGCCAGCACCTTCAAATCTCTCTCCGCCCCATTTTCACATTGGCTTTACTTGAGTGTGCGTGTGTGTGTGTGTGTGTGTGTGTGTGTGTGAAGAGTCTCTCTGACTCCCTCTCATAGGGATACTTGTGTTTGCATTTAGGGCCCCCTCAAATAACCCAGGTAATCCCCCCATCTCAAGCTCCTTAACTTAATCACATCTTCAAAGATGCTTGTTCCATATAAGGTAACATCTCTAGGTTCCAAGTTTTCAGATGTGAATATCTTTTCGGAGAGACATTTTTCAGCCTACTACAAATAGCTGATGTTTAAAAACCCTTATTATGTACCAGATACCATGGTAAACACTTTACCTGTATTTTTATTTACATGCACTTCATTACTGTGTACTATTACTCCTCAGTTATACACAACGAAACTGAGTCTCAGAGAGTTTGAGTGACTTGACTCAGGTCATACAGCTGGTAAGTGGTGAAGCCAGGGTGAACCCAAGAAGTCTCACCTCAGAGCTTCTACATATAACTGCTCAGCTGGATTGTCTCCCCACAGATTCATACGCTTAACCTAACTAATTAGAAGACGGTATATCTGTTTCACTGCGTATAATATATGCAATGAGCTCCTAATAACAGTGTGTCTTTTGAGATCTTTATAATTTCCAAGTTAAGATAAAAACCTTTTAGTTATAATTAAGAAGAGACATTTGAACTGAGAAGAATTTCTGTAACATTTAGAATCAATATCCTATTGCCTAGAGCAGACAGACCACGCAAATAGCCTTTCTTACAGAATGGATCCTGGATAGGTTCTGTTCCTCTTTGCGTGTGCCAGGTTTACATAAGCCCGGTCTCTGGTGTGGGAGTCTGAAGAGCCAAGCTGGGCTCTTACCTGTAAGGCTCTCCAGGAGAACTGATTGCTTTGAGCACTTAGAGGCACTTCTCCATAATTTGTTTTGGATGGATTTATTTTATCTTTCCTAGGAGAGTGGGTCTAGAGATGAAATCTGAATGGAGGTAGAAAAGAGGTGAGTCTTATATCAATCAAAAGTTCGAAATGAGAATGTGTATAATGGATTCCAGATTAAGTTCTGCTCAGCATTTGCTATGCTATTTCTTTAACAGTTTGCTGATTTTCTATGTATGACCTGGTAGTCTAAAATTCAGCTCACACAGAAACTTCAGCCCTGTGTAGGTTTAAGCTTTAAGTTTTTGAATCTCTTCCATATGTTTCTTTATGGAAACAGATTCCAAGTTTAAGGAAGTAACAGTGTCAGAGGCCTTAGAGCTATTTCCTGAGCTTTTGTTTTTATTGCCACTGCATTAATGATGGCAAGGCCATCCCTGCCCCAGTGTGACATGCCTGAGCAGGTGTGCAGATGGCTAAAGGGCTGGGGAGATGGGACTCAGATGGCAGATGGTGATGCCTTGTCAGACTTCCAACTACACTTTGAACATTCTGTCCCTCCTCCGACATGCATCACTTCAGATGGCAACCTCATTTGGAGGTGAATTGTTCTTTGCGGTTTTTTTTTTTTTTTTTTTTCATGTTGGAATTGACCTCATGCCTGGCACTGTGTGAAATGCATTGGCCTAGTTTCTGCCCCAGACAGGACAGAGGCTTATTGATATTTAGTGTATGCTTTGTTGTATTGATTTTAGAAAATAAAGCCTGAAGAGATCTTCTGATTTTATCAAGATTACCCAGTCACTGGCACTGTTGTATTGACCTTAAAGCAGTATCTCTCCAAGGACAGATGCTTCATGTATAAAGGAGTTCCTCAGTCAGATTAGTTAGGATGATTTGTGGAAGAAAGCATTTTGAGGGCAGATGAGGTGAGAAAATAATGATTTTCATCCCTCCCCCACTTTTATAGTCAATACTCACACCTTATCTCTTCAACCCCTCTCTGAATTTAGTAGATGTTTCTGGAATGTGAATAGCTTCCTACCTTGAGCTGGCTCTCTTCTTTGTCCAGGGGCTTTCTTTAGCACTCTGGGAACTTCTGGGCTCCCAGCAGGTACAACCTGGAAGTATGGGACTGTTCATACCTTCAGGACAACTCTTAACCATTGAGAGGCTGGAGTTAATAGGTAAATGCCTTAGTCTCCCCACTCTCTGTGGAATGTTCTGAAGCTACATCATAGTTTCCCAGAGAGTTTCCAGCAGATGAGCTCCAGTTGCTCACTGCAGTAACTTGTTCACTAACATAAGTGATAAGGATTTTCTCATTTCCCTATCTCAGTTTTCCCTGTTTCGTTTGTGTTTTCTCTTTTTGCCTCTTACGTAAACTGCCTGTACCTGAGTTCTTGTCTGAGAGTCTGTTTTTGGAAGAACCATTCCTTTGAGTAGTCCTAATGCATAGGTTTGAGAAGTCCTGGAGTAGAGGAATTAACTTAATCCTGTTCCCTAAACTTATAATTTCATGGTTTTTTTGTTGTTGCTATTTTTTTAACTATGAAGTTTTAAGTATCTCATGTTCTTTACAGTAGAATTCCTGAATGACTCTGGTTCTTGGAGTATCAGAGAGAGGTATTTCGTAAGAGTATCCCAGGAAGGAGCCCACGGATTTGCCTTTTACAGCACATTTTTGTCTTTAGGTGGATACCCTTATCAAAAACCTCAAGGTCACAGCTCTGGAAAGGACCTTAGAGTCTAATTGCCTCATTCTGTCACTGGAGAAACTAAGATCTACAGTGATTCACTGTCAGCTAGTTCAGCCATTTGAGATTTTGTAAGGAGTGTGTGGAGAAAGAGGTTTAGGAAACTGTGGCTCACAGGTAAAACTCAGCCTGCTACCTTTTTTTGTGTATCAGTCAAGCTAAGAATAGTTACTACATTTTTAAATGGTTGAAAAAAATTTTTAGAGAACATTTCATGACATGTGAAGATTAATATGAAATTCTGATTTCAGTGCCCACAAATAAAGTTTTATTGGGACACAGTCACACCCATTTATGTATTGTCCGCAGCTGCTTTTATGCCTCAATGACAGATTTGAGTAGTTGTGACAGAGGCTGTATGATCTGCAAGCCTGAGATACTTACTTTTAGGTCTTTTACAGGAAAAGTTTTCCTATCCTTGCTTTAGATTCACAAGACAAGATGAAGGGAAGTGCATAGCCAATATATATATTAGCATCAGTCCATAGAGTGTAGCACATAAGTCATTGAGTTGGGAGTAGTGTGTGACAGTCCTGTTCCTTGCAGCACTGCTAACAAGCTTCACTGGATTTTGGATAAATGACGTTATGTCTTTAAATATCAGTTTCCTCATTTATAAAGTGGAGGGACTGGACTGAAGCCCTTTAAAACTCCCTTAAGATTAAACTGTTTTCTTAGGTTCTGTATTTGTCTGTGTGGCATCCATTAATCACAGGTATGCAAAAATCATGTTACAAACTCCCCAACCAATCCCAAGTCCACACCTCCAACCACCTCCTTTATTATCTAATTCTCATATCCCAGGCCAATATTTTCCTGCTCTAGTCAGTCAGGGCCAGGTACCAGACAACTAGAAGACCACTCCTTATAGTCCAGAGGCTGCCAGCATTACTCAAAGTAGCCAGTCCTAAGCTACTTTCCCTTTCCCACCTTGCCTTTTCCGTGGAAAATACAACCAAGGCTCTAGGTTGTGTTTCCCCCCATTCCTGCTTCTGCCTCCTGATCCACTCTGGTGCTTCCCCATGTGTCCCTGTGTAGTGTGCCTTTCTCTCATTTCCAGGGGAACCATGAGCATCAATAAACTCTTTCAGTGGCCTTGACTTCATTCTCTTGTCACTTAGTCAGTCACCTTTATAAATAAAGACTTGGGTGCACATCGCTTAAGCACAAATAATTTATAAATCTGTGCAGTTATCTCAGAGTTCCATGCATATAACTCAAGAATGTGATTTGTTCCTGATGTTCAATCCAAGCCAAATCCCCTTGATTGCAGCTCATTTCTATCACTCCTCATCTGTGAGAAAGCAAACACAGGCTGCATCCTTGCCACACAGGGAGCCTTTGACTATTTCTAAAGTTCATATGACTTGTTAGTAAGTCTTGTGGTTTGCCTCCTCATAAATCAAGAGCTGAGAGTCAGGAAAACTTTCTCATCCCATCATTACGGTTTTTCAGTTGTCTCTCTCACACACACTGCTCTGAGTCCCTGGAACCTCTGTGTGTTTTACTTAGCCCAGTATGAGTTGTGCTGTGTTAATTTTTCTCTAGATATTACCTTTAATTCTCTGTTATGACCATATTCTTTTCAGAAAACTGTCTTTTGGTACTTCCCCACACTATTGGCATCATCTTCCTTTTAAGAATTTTCTCTCCATGTGCCCCCTGTCAAGGTCAGTTATGATTTACAGGGCATGCGCATAGCACTGATGAGACCAGGTTTGATACAGTAGGAGGGATGGGGACTGTGGTAAGCAAATGGCCATATAAGTCTACTGACTTAACTGTTATTTCTCAGTTTTGAGCAGTTATTGTTACATGAGAATCCTGTCTAGTGATGACAAACTTGTGTTGACAAAACTTTTAGGTCTTTTTAAAAGATTTTATTTATTTATTTGATAGAGAAAGAAAGGGAGAGCACAGAGGGAGAGTGAGAGGGAGAAGCAGACTTCGGGCTCGATCCCAGGACCCTGAGATCACAACCTGAGCTGAAGGCAGATGCTCAACTGACTGAGCCACCCAGGTGTCTCAAAACTTGAATTTTTTAAAAGAATCCTACAATCTAGACTTTAGATGGCATCTCCAGAATTTTAAATATTTACAACAAAGGTAAATTTTTAAACATAAGAGGAACAAAAATGCAACTGTGAATTAAGCCTATGAGCCATTACTTTGTTATGTCTGATCTATGATAAATGGAAAAATTCCTCCAGACTCATTCTTGCTTGTACCCCAAGTCATTCCTTGGCTCTAGAGCTTACGGCTGTCGAACTCTTTGACTTTTGTTAACATGTAGTTGTCCCATATGCTCTCTTCTCAGGATCTAGCTTCTTGCTATTCCAAGGGTAAATTAGCCAATCTAATGAACTTATTCATTCTAATGGGAATTTTTCCTGGCGTCTTTCCTTCCTTCTCTGCTTAGATGTTTATTTTATGAACAAAGTTATGGGGATAAGATGCTTGGCAGTTCTTGTTTAAAGTTGGGGATTTAAACAGGAGAAAGGATCACAAGTCCCCAGCAGGTCAGAGGGGGATATTTTCATACAATGGCAAGTGGCACCTTGTGTTATCTCCCAGATCATAAGTGGTAGCAAGCTGCCAGCCTCTAGGACCATGTCTGAAAAACCTTCTGGACATGTGTCATTGTACTCATTGGTTGTCATTGTTATCAGTGTCAGGTAAGGACTGCCTTACAGAGGACCATTAACAAACTTAGTCAGTTCTCCCTTTCTAAAGTTGAGAGTGTTTTTTGGTGTTGACAGGTAGCTGTGTTCTTAAAATTGTTTTTCTATACACCTGGTAATTGGTTCCATTTGGCATCTTCGATGTTGCCTAAGCAGAGTTTAGCATACTTAATGAGATTCCCCTGAGTTTTTGAAACATTTAAATGAAACATTTAGATTCCACAAGAAGAGGCAGCTGGTGAGACTTGGTCATATGATCAAGGCGGAGAGCATATTTTTGGGTTTAGAAGTCAAAAACAGATTTTGGTCTTCTCTGTGCATTGGTCTGGAAGGGACCCACACTGAACCTGTCTTTCATTCAGTGACGCCAACAAAATGTCTCCTGCTCCCATCTTCTTTGACTTTAGCAGCACTTACAAGAACCCAGTGAAGAGACTTAGATGGCTAGTTGACCAGCTCTCCCCAGGCCACCCCAGCTCCTTCTCAGGAATAATAAGCTTCTGCACCAGGATTGCACACACATCCAACGGCCCAGCGTGAGTCATTTTCCCCCGCCCCATCAGTTGAAAAGAATGGTGGTTTGGTTCCATTTGTTTCCTCTGGGAAGCAGGGTGGAGATGAAGATTAGGACAAACTATTGGGAGATGCTTATTTGCAGAATTAATGTATAGTCGCTTAGACAAGTGATGTCTTGACCACAGTGAATATAGCTTTGTCATTAATGAGAGGAAAGTGGACTGTTTTTTATTTCGTTTTTGGGCAATTTTTTTGAGGCTAGCACCACCATGTGGATAAAGTAGATAAGGCTTGCATAACAGGCCAGTCTTGTGCCTCTGAAAATTTGATTTTGGTATCTTGCCTGTTTTTTGCCTTTCTTCATTTTTTCTTTCTTTCTTGAAGTGTAGTACATTCAATGTTGTATTAGTTTCAGGTGCACAAGAATGATTCAACATTTATATTATGAAGTGATCACTATGCTAAATCTACCTACCAGCTCTTGCCCATTTCTTACATCTTTTCTGAGTCTTCATAGAGTAGAATAGTTATAAAAATATTTTTTTGTAGCTGTGTCCTACTCTGCTGGGTTTTTAAGGACCTTGTGGTTCTATAAAATGACTGAACTACAGCCAGGAAGATGACAGTGGGAGATCCATAGAGTAGCTCTGTATTGGGCAGAGGTAAATTAGAGATCTCGTTTTCGATTAGCTACTGGGCTTTCAAGTGGAAGTTTCTGATTTGGACTCTGAGAAACACCGGAGCCATTCCTGAAGCAATTTTCTGATCTGTATTACTTAAGAGATACAGGCTGAATCAGAGTAAAGGAAGAGAAATAAAATCTGGTTGTAGGATGTAAAAGAATTTTACCAAACCCCAAGGTTTGCTTCCTGTGGGGTGGGAAAGTGAGGTGGAGTTTTTTTCCGACTTTTGGAAAGAAGAGAGTCCTGTAGAGATTCTCCATTGACTGTGGCTTTGAGTCTTAACAACATGGTGGAGGAGTGGTTGGCAAAGATAGGAGATAGAAGTCTACTTCCATGCTTCCTTTCCTGTGTAGCTGGCATCAAGATCCCTGGCGAGGGGCAAGTCTTGCTTCTCCTTGAGGTACTGGTTGGTTCTTCATTTCTAAATTGACTAGGATGTTAGGAGTAGGCTGTCATAGGTGGAGGTTGGGAGAGCTGTTGCTTATAAAGATTTAGCACCGTTTAGCACCTAATAGATCACTTTTCTAGCCTTATTCTTTCTTTTGCATTGTCCCCTGACCTCGAAAGGAGAAAATATTACCAGCACTTAGAAGATGGAGCTGTGGTTGTAGAAATTGGAAGAGTCAAAAACAAATCAGGGTGTGCTAACATTTCCTTTCTTTGATGAGCTACTAAAGTGATAGGAAAATGTATAGAACAGTCCTTGCCACCTACCACTTACTGTTGCCTTTATACCCCCTTCCCATAATCAGCCTGGCTTCTGCAGCTCTGGATATTTATGTGTCTGGGATTTCAGATAGAAGAGCTTCTTGTTATTGAATATGGGCTGCTGATGTCAGTCTGGAAGGAGTTTCTAGGGTTGAGTTGTGGAAATCTCCTTTGCAGAAGGCCTTTTATCAAACTTAAGTGCCACAGGAAAATAGGTGGGCTAGTTGATCTGTAAAATGCAGATTTTGGATTAGATTAGAATTAGAGCAGAGATAAAAGAAAAAAGAAAAGTAGAGAAAACCAATAAAACCAAAAGTTAGTTCTTCAAAAAGGTCAACAAAATTGACAAACCTTTAGCTAAATAACCAAAAAAAAAAAAAAAAAAAAAAAGAACTAAATAACTAAAATCAGAAATGAAAGCACGGGCATTACCACTGATGCTACAGAAATAAAAATTATAAGAGAGTACTATGAACAGTTGTATGGCAACAAATTAGTAGCCTAGATGAAATGGACAAATCCTAGAAACACAAAAATCTGCCAAATCCAGACCGTGAAGAAGAAACCTGTGTAAGCAGACTGAATCAGTAATTAAAAATCTCCAAACAAAGAAAAGCCCTGGACTTGATGGCTTCACTAGTTAGTTTAACACACATGTAAGGAAGCACTAATGTTACTCTTTATCAAATTTTTCCAAAAAATTAAAGAGGAGGGAATGCTGTCTAACTCATGTTATGAGGCCAATATTTCCCAGATGATAAAGCCAGACAAAGATAATACAAGAAAAGAAAGCTATAGATCAAGTTTCTTTATGAACATTGATGTAAAAATTCTCAAGAAAATACTGGTAAATCTGGGGTGCATGGGCAGCTCAGTCCTGCAGCATCTGCCTTCAGCTTAGATCATAGTCCCGGGGTCCTGGGATCGAGCCCCACATCGGACTCCCTACTCACTGGGAAGCTTTCTTTTCCCTCTCCTACTCCCCCTGCTTGTGTTCCCTCCCTTACTGTGTCTCTCTCTGTCAAATAAATAAAATCTTAAAAAAAAAAAATACTGGCAAATCAAATTTAGCAGCATAGTAAAAGAATTAGGCACCATGACCAAATGGAACTTCCTGGAATGCAAACGTGATTCAACATATGAAAATTGACCAACATAATACAATACATTAAGAGAATGAAGGAAGAGCCACCTAGTCATCTCGACTGATACAGAAAAAGACATTTGACAAAATTCAGCATCCTGTCATAGTGCAACATTCAAAAAACTAGGAATAGAAGGAAACTACAAAATTGATGCCATGTATGAAAAACCGACAAACATCATACTGTGAGGTAAAAGAATGAAGGTTTTCCTCTGAAAATCAGAAATGAGACAAGAATGTGGCTTTTGCAATTTCCGTTCAATATAGTACTGAAAATTTTAGCCAGAGCAATTTGACATGAAAAGAAATAAAATATATCAAATGGGAAAGGAAAAAGTAAAATTATCTCTGTTCACAGATTATATGATCTTATATATAGAAAACTCTAAACACACACACACACACACCCCTTTTAGAACTAATACATTTAGCAAAATAACAGGATACAAAATCAACACACAATAATCAGTTGCATTTCTAGACATTAAAAGGAACAGTTTGGAAGGAAAGTTAGGAAGCTATTTACAATATCTTCAAAATGCTTCAAATCAGCTTAACAAAGGAGGTGAAAGACTTACACAATGAGAACTACAGAACATTGCTGAAAGAAATTAAAGGAGATGTAAATCAGTGGGAAGATATCTCGTGTTCATGAATCGAAAGACTTAATTTTATTAAGACTCTAGTGTTAACCCAAAGGGAGCTACAACTTCAATGCAATCCCTACCAAAATCCCAATGATTTTTTTCCCCCCAGAAATACAAAAACCCATCCTAAAATTCATATGGAATCTCAAGGGACAATGGCTAGCTGAAACAATCTTGAAAAAGAACAAAGTTGAAGTTCTCAGACTTCTTTATGTAAACCTTACTGCAAAGCTATGGTAATCAAAATGGTGTGGTACTGGCATATAGACAGGCATATAGACCAATGGATCTAATGGAGAGCCCAGAAATAAATCCTTGCACATACACTCAAATAATTTTCAACAAAGGTATTGAGACCATTCAATGGGAAAAGTTCAGTCTTTTCAACAAATGGTGCTGAGAAAACTGGATACCCACATAGAAAAGAATGAAGTTAGACCTTTACTTAACATGATGTACAAAAATTAACATTTCATCAAAATGGATGAAAGACCTAAACGTAAGAGTTAAAACTATAAAACTTTTAGAAGAAAATATAGTAGAAAAGCTTCACAACATTGGATTTGCAATGATTCCTTAGATATGCAAATATACCAAATGCATAGGAAACAAAAAAACCAAATTGGACTTCATGAAAATTAAAAAAATTTGTACATCAAAGACACTATTAACAGTATTAACAGACACTATTAACAAAGACACTATTAATAGAATAGAAAAATATTTGTATGTTTGTCCGTCCAATATCTATTAAAGAACTAGTATCCAGAATATAGAGAATTTGTAAAACTCAACAGAAAATTGAAGTCTGATTCAAAAATGGGCAAAAGACTTGAACAGATGTTTTCCCAAAAAAGATATACAAATGGCCAATAAGCACATGCAAAGATGCTCAACATAGCTAATTTTTAGGGAAATGCATATTAAAATAAAACAAAAAAAACCACATTGCAATGATTAGGATGGCTAGTGTATAAAAATACTAACAGAAAATTAGAGTTGGGAAGGATGTGAAGAAATTGGAACCCTTGTACACTCTTGGTGGGAATCTAAAATGGTACAATGGCTGTGGAAAACATTATGGCATTTCCTTAGAATTAAAAATAGAATTACTATATGATCCAGCAATTTCACTTCTGGGTGTATATCCAAAAGAATTGAAAGCAGGGTCTTGAAAAGATTTGTACACCCATGTTCATAGCAGCATTATTCACCGTAGCTAAAATGTGGAAGTGAACCAAGTATCCATTGACAGATGGATTAGCAAAATGTGGTGTATGCATACAATAGAATATTTTTAGCCTTACAGAGGAAGGTATTTTGACAAATGCTACAATACAGATGAACTTTGAGAGCATTATGCTAAATGAAGTAAGGCAGTCACAAAAAGACATGATTCCAGTTATATGAGGTAACTAAATGTTTTATTTTGGATAACTGAGTTTCTGTGATTCTCTGAGTTCTGCCATCTAATACTAGTTATCTGTATAAATTGAGGCAAATCACTTAACTTCTCTGGAGCTCAATTGTCTTGGTTGCTTTTTCTAGCCCTTAAACTCTACAAATTTTGGAAGCTGAAGAATTACAAAGGCGCATTACTTTTTATTGATTGGTTCTTTGGTTAGAAAAGGCTCCAACCAACACATGTTCTTGCTACAGAGAATATAGTAAAAATTTGTTTGAGTTTGGGAAGATTAATATGAACTAGTGAGAAACTGAATTTCAGGATGTATTTTATTTATTTTCTTAAGAAATTAAAAAACAATCTCTACATCCAGTATGGGGCTCAAACTTAGCAACCCCAAGATCAATAGTCAAGTGCTTTACCAGCTGAGCCAGCCAGGTGCCTCTCAGGACATATTTTAAATAAATGTAATCTCAAAACCAATTTGATTTTGGAGGGGGGTATCATAGAGTAGCTGGATTGAGGCCATGTTTCAATTAATAGATAAGAATGAGCAAGTCAGGGGCGCCTTCAGCTCAGGTCATGATCCCAGGGTCCTAGGATCGACCTCTGTATCTGGCTCTCTGCTCAGTGGGGAGCCTGCTTCCTCCTCTCTCTCTGCCTGCCTCTCTGCCTACTTGTGATCTTTATCTGTCAAATAAATAAATAAAATCTTTAAAAATAAAAAAGAATGAGCAAGTCATAACTTCAGCTAGTACACATCTGAATGAACATAGATTCTAATTTAAGGATACCCAAGGTAATATGGGTTATTATTCTGCCTTGAAATTCATGTTTTCATGAATCTTTGTGATGTCTGTAAAGGTGAAAAAGTCAACTTACTTGATTATTTTCTTAAAAATAGAATGAAAAGGAATTTTTTAAATTTCTAAAGAATATTTCTTTATTCTGGTAGAGTACAGCATTTTCTATATGTATCCACAGAACTCTAAAAAAATTTTAGTATATTGCTAGAACTCCTATAGAAGCTTACAAACATTATGTACTTTGGATGAAAGAAGATAGGAAAAAAATATACAACTTTGGTTCATTTGCATTTTATATATATACATACATACCACATTTTCTTGATCCATTCACTTGTCAATAAATATTTAGGTTGTTTCCGTATCTTGGCTATTGTAAATAATGCCGCAGTGATCATTGGGAGTTCAGATATCTATTTCAAATGGTGATTTTATTTCCTTGGCTATATACTCAGAAGTAGGATTGCTGGATCATATGGTAGTTCTAGTTTTCGTTTGTGTGTTTTTGGAGAATCTCCATACTGTTTTTCATGGTGGCTGTATCAGTTTATATTCCCATCAATAGTGTAGAAATGTTCCATTTTGTCTACATTCTAACCAATATTAATCTTTTAATTTTTTGATAAAGCCATTTAGTAAGTATGAGGTAATAACTTACTGTGGTTTTGTTTTTCATTTCCCTGATTATAATTGATGCTGAGCGTCTTTTAGTATACCTGTTGGTCATTTGTATGTCTTCTTTGGAGGAGAGTCTATTCAGGTCCTTTACCATTTTTAAATTGGGTTATTTGTACTTTTTGTTATTGAGTTGTAAGTATTCCTTATATATTTTGGATATTAACCTCTTATCAGATACACTGTTTATAAAGATTTTCCTATTCTGAATGTTGCCTTTTCAATTTTTAAAAATACATTTTATTTTTTGAAGATTATTTATTTGAGAGAGAGAGACAGAGATAGTGAGAGAGCATGAGTGAGGAGGAGAGGGAGAAACAGGCTCCCTGCTGAGGACCCTGGGATCATGACCTGAGCTGAAGGTAGATGCTTAACCAACTGAGCCACCCAGCCGTCTCTAACAGTTGCCTCTTGAAAAGATAAAGTTGACAAACCTTTAGCTAGACTAAGAAAAGAAAAGACTCAAATATTAACAGAAAAGAAAGAGAGGACATTACAACTGATACCATAGAAACACAAAAGATGTTAAGAAACTACTATAAATTATTACATGCCAATAAATTGGATAATAGAAAAAAATGGATAAATTCCTAGAAATACACAATATACTAAGACTAAGTCATGAAGAAATAGAAAATCTGAACAAACTAATAAGGAAGGAAGTTGAATCAATAATCAAAACTCTCCCAACAAAGAAATGAGCAGGACCTGATGGCTTCACTGGTGAATTCTACCAAGCATTTAAAGAAGAATTTATACCAGTTCATCTTCCAAAAAATTGGTGAGGGGTGAACACAACAACTCATTTTATAAGACCAGCATTACTGTGATACAAAAGCCAGACAAGGACACTATAAAAAACAAAACAAAACAAAATTAGAGGCCAAATCCCTGGTGAACATAGATGCAAAAATCTTTGACAAAATACTAGAAGACCAAATTCAACAAGACTTTAAAAGGATCATACACTATGATCAACTGGGATTTTCCCAGGGTTGCAGGTTTGTTTCAATGTATGAAAATCAGTAAATGTGACATACCACATTAGCAAAATGAAAGATAAAAACCATATTATCATCTCAATAAATACAGAAAAAGAATTGACAAAATTCAACATTCATTCATGATAAAACTCTCAGCTAAGTGGGTACAGAAGGAATATATGTCAATATAATAAAGGCCATGTATGACAAACCCACAGCTAACATTATACACAGTGGTGATGAGCCGAAAGCTTTTCTAATATTATGAACAAGACAAACATGCCCACTTTTACTACTTTTATTCACCATAGTACTGAAAGTCTTTGCCAGAACAATTAGGCAGGAAAAAGAAATGAAGGAATCCAAATCAGAAAGGTTTAAGTAACATTGTCTCTGTTTTCAGAGGATATGATCTTAAAGATAGAAAACTCTAAAAACTCCACCGAAAAACATGTCAAAACTATTAAATTCAGTAAAATAGCAGTATACAAAATCAACATACAAAAATCAGTTGTGTTTTTATGTACTAACAATGAATTATTGAAAAAAAGAAATTAAGATAATGATCCAATTTGTAATAGCATCAAAAAATAAAATGCTTTGGAATAAATTTAACCAAGGAGGTGAAAGATCTATATACTGACAACTATAAAACACCAGTGAAAGAAACTGAAGAAAACACAAATAAATGGAAATATATCCTGTGTTTATGGTTTGGAATAATTAATATTCAAAACAATCTACAGATTCAATGCATTTGCTATCAAAATTCCAGTGGCATTTTTCATAGAAATAGAAAAAGCAATCCTCAACTTTGCTTGGAACCTCATAGGATACCAAATAGCTCAAACAAACTTGATCAGGAACAACAAAGCAGAAGGCATCACACTTCCTGATTTCAAGCTATATTATTGCAGCTTTGGCTGCAGTAGTCAGAACAGCATGGTATTGACATAAAAGCAGACATACAGATCAGTGGAGTAGAATAGAGAACCTAGAATTGATCCCGTACATATATGGGCAACTGATTTTCAGCAAAGATCCCAAGACTGCACAATGGAGAAAGGATAATCTCTTCAAAATGTGGTGTTGGAAAACTGGATATCCATGGGAAAAACAATGAAATTGGATCCCTATTTTATACTATGTATTAAAAAGCCCCAACAACTCAAAATGGATAAACTAAAAAGACTCAACTCTAAGACCTGAAGCCATAAAACTTCTAGAAGAAAACATAGGGAAACTCCTTGACATTGGGACCTTTGGAGAGAACTAAGAGGAAAGAAGAGATGCAGAAGTATCTTCTATAATCCAGACACCACCAGGAACCATCCTCTGGCACTAGCTAAGATTGCCTTTCCTGCCATCTTCGATAGTCCATGTAGTACTGTTTTTTTGTTCTTTTCCTGAGGATTTCTGCAAATCTTTTCTACTTACTTTTCCATTCTGTAACTTATGGCTATTTCTTTTTTTAAATAAAGATTTTATTTGTTTATTAGAGTCAGCGTGCAGAGAGGGAAAAGCAGACTCCCTGCTCAATAGAGAGCCTGATGCAGGGCTCGATCCCTCATGACCCGAGCTGAAGGCAGACACTTAATCGACTGAGCCACCCAAGTGGCCCTTTATGGCTGTTTCTAAAGCTCTGATTCAGTGTTGACTCAAACTTGAGTCAAACATAATTGCTTTTCTCTCCAAATCACTTCTAAGAGTCTGCAAAAGGCAACTTGTGGAGGCATACATCTACAATGATGTGTGGTAGATTTTAATGGTGACTGAAGTAAGCATGTGGGAGCATACATTGCAGGGCCAGTTAGGAAATCATCTCACATTGGATATTAGCTTTTCTGGTTTTCTGAAAGTTTCATGCCCTCATGGAGTTTTGGGTATCTTCATGTTATTCAGCTTTCTCTACTTCTTCCAGATGTGACAAAAATTCCTTCTATTTTATTATTATAAAGAACATTTCAGCTCTAGTACTTACCACTCCCCCACAAGTCACACTTTGCATAACTGAAGGTCTATTAAGGTGCTCTGCTAAAAAAAGGTTCGTGTATTTCAAATGTTACCCTTTCTTTTCTCCACTTCTCTGTTAATTTTTATAGGAGCAGGGGGAGAAATATGGAGGCTTATTTCCCCAGAGTTAAGAATTATGACTTTACCTTAGAAGACAGGAGGGTACAGTTGGTTTTGTTTTTAAATAACAATTGCAACAGAATCTCCATTATGTTAGTGCCCCCCTCTAAAGAGTTGGGAAATGCTAGTTTATTAGAATGGCCACTGAAGGAAGACGTAAGAGACTAGGTTCTTATCCTGGTTCTGTCATTAACTAGTTGTGTGATTTAGGGGAGAGTACCCCACTGGGCCTGAAAGAGCAGTCTCTAAATTCCCTGCCAATTCTATGAATCTCTGAGTTGTCTGAGAGCCTCCCTGGTGTCTAATTCTTCTGTAATTGCAACCATGGTTGGGATATCCCCCCTGGCTGGTGGGTGAACATCCCACCATTCTGGACCCTGCCCCACCCCTGGCTAGCTGTCTGCGTCAATGTTTGAGGTCAGAAAAAATTGAATTTTTTATAGGTTAACCTTGGAACCAGATGCAGACAAAGATTCTGATTTTTTCAACTCAGAACTTTAGTTGTTATATTTGCTCTCAGAACCGGCTTCCTTATTTGTGTACCTGGCATAATATCTACCTTGGAAAATCGTGTTTAATAATGCAAGTGAAACACGTAGTAAAGTGCCTGACATATAATATGCCCTCAGTAAATGGAATTAATTATTTTTAAAGATTTTATTTACTTATTTAGAGAGAGAAAGAGAGCATACTAAGGAGTGGGAGGAGCAGATGGAGAGAGAGAGAGAATCTCAAGCAGACGCCACACTGAACATGGAGCCCATCTGGGGGCTCGATCTCACGACTCTGAGATTATGATCTAAACCAAAATCAAGAGTTGGTTGCTCAACTGATTGAGCCACCCAGGTGCCCCAGTAAATGGAACTGATGATCATTAACATCATATCTGTTACAAAGGGGCTGGGCGAGTGTCTTGGCACTTTCTGGGTTTGCTGATACATCTTAGTGTGTACTCTGGTTACTATACAGGTTGACTCCCTAACTTTGGTTTTGCTAAGTGGTAAATATAATCTGAGTGGGAGAGCTGAATGGCTCTCAGCAGCATTTTTTTTTTTTTTTTTTTTTTTTTTTAAGATTGTGTGAAGGAAGAGGAAGGCCGATTGATTGAAGAGTTGGGAAGGGGAGGATTTTGAAATGGGAAAATAAGCATGACCAAAGGGGAATTTGATTCAGTTTCTGAAGAGTGATGAGCAACAGGCTCTTTTACCTCCTTTACCTCTGTCTCCATGAATTTTTTTTTAAATTGAAGTATAATTAACACACAGTGTTATAGTTGTTTCAGATGTCCAGTATACTGATTCAAAATTTCTTTTTTTTTTAAGATTTTATTTATTTATTTATTTGACAGACAGAGATCGCAAGTAGGCAGAGAGGTAGGCAGAGATAGAGGGGAAAGCAGGCTCCCTGCCGAGCAGAGAGTTCGATGCAGGGCTCGATCCCAGGACCCTGGATCATGACCTGAGCCGAAGGCAGAGGCTTTAACCCACTGAGCCACCCAGGCGCCCCCTGATTCAACATTTCTATGCATTACTCAGTGCTCATCACAAGTGTGCTCTTAATGTCCTTTATTTATTTCACCCATCCATGAATCTTCAATTTATGTGTTTTTATAACACTCCTAGAAGTAGCACTGTGGAGTGAGGTCTATTTTGGGGATTTATTAAAGTGTGGAATCCTGCTTCATGGATCCTCATGGATCTGCCTCTTCATAGGCAGAGATTATGTAAGGAAATCCCTTCACTCAAGACAAACATGAACATTTTAGGCAGATTACAGTTGTAGGTAGTGCTTCAGCTACTACCGGGTACTATATCTGTGCTGCTGATGTTCAAACATGGCTCGCTATGGCCTATGAACCTGTGAAAAATGGGACAGATTTGCCATTTATCCTGGATATTCCTCTGTCTTGTCTCATCCATACTTTTCCTTTGCAAAAAGAGGACTTTTGAGATCCTGCATACCGGGGAACAGTGCCCTCTGCTGTTCGTGGGGGAACTGTGCAGGCGCGGTGAAATGATGAGGGAAGAGCTCTGTTGCACAGCCAAAGCAAGCTGCTCTGTTTTCCGCGAGGATTTGGACAGCTGCTGCACCTAGAGCCAGTCTCCGCTGTAAAAACTCAGCAGGAGAAGCAACAGCAGCTTTCCTCCCCGTACTTGTTTCTAGGCAGGCCCCGGACCCCACATTACATATGAATGCCCCCTCCCCATTTTCACTTCAAACACGGAAGAGTTTCTATTAGTTTTGCTCTTAATAGAAAGAACTTTTAAAACAGTGGTTTTAACCATTGAACCTTGCCTTCGAAAGAACTCTACTTTCCAGTATTATAAAATAAACAAGTCGATACCACTTTAAGAAAGCGTAGTTGATTGCTGTGATGAAATAAAGGCATATACCATATAAACCAGTAGTTCATGGTAAAAAGTTTATAACAGTAGGGGATCAACATATTTTTCTTTCTTCCTTTCTTTTTTCTTCCTCCTTCCCTTTTCTCCTCCTCCCTTCCTCCCTTCCCTCCTCCCTCCTTTCTAATAAAGTTGTCGAAAATACCACAGAATCTCCTACAGTAAAGATATTACATGATGAAAACTGTTTTGCTGAATTTCTCTACCTTCTGAGAACAGTTGTTTTTTTTTGGCTGACCTCTGAGCAGACATTTGTGCTGTGAATCCTCTCAGCTACTATCTTCTGGGTATAACGGCAAACAACAGTCAACATGTACTTTTACTTAAACAACAAACAGGGAAATTCTGTGGACTTCAAGCTGGTGTTAGGGGTTTATGCCCTGTACAGTAACTTTTGAGCTGTTTTCTCAGCATTATTCCACTTGGCTACAGCAAAGAAAATTCAGTGAACAATGAAATCTATATGGAAAAAAAAGTTTAAAAAAATTTTCTTAAGATAAATGACTCTGAAACCACAATGTGGGAGAGTACGGCTTTTTTTTTTTCCCCCATGACTCTGAGTTTCAAATTCATGAGTTTAGAAGGTATGGATTTCTTGCTTTATCATGTGGTAGGACACTGTAAATGGGAGCTGGCCCAACCTTATCTTTCCCTTCTGCCAAGAATGAAATCCAGGTTAATGTGGTATAGGCTGTCCAGCAGAAAGAAACTGCTAGCTTCTACTGGATCCCAAAATTCCATTGCCATTCACTGTAGGAATAAATGGTGCATGCAATGTAGATCTTTATTGACATGGTGGAAGGTAACTCCATTTACGGTGGTAGGTAAATAACTCAGAGATGTTTGTACTGACAGATTACAAGTGTTTTGTATTTTACTATAATAATTGCCAGGAGAAAGGTTTTTTTGTTTTGTTTTGTTTTCTGAAGCCTGGGATTAAGAAGTAATTTATAATTCTAGGTAACTTGTCAAGAAAGAGAGTTGCTCAATTTTATGGTATTTCTATTTGGTTACTTCTATGTAAAATATCCATCTAGGGTAGAAGATGCTTTAGGTCTTTTGATAGAGAATGGCTTTTCTGACACATGGTTTATTTAGTGCTTGGCCTGTCATTCTTCCTCTCAGGCTAGCATAATCCTTGGATCTGATGGTACCTTCTACTGGGCATAGGCATGGGGAATTAATTCCTCCTTTTTTTTTTTTTTTTTTTCCCTATTCTGGGACTCATCATGTATGCACGTGACTTATCTTTTATTTCTTTTTACCTTCTTTATCTTTATATCCCCAATACTACACAGCAGTAGGGATTTGATTTCTTTTTCTTCCTTTTCTCTTTTCTCTTACTTTCCCTCTGCTCTCAAATCTTGAGCAGTATGAAATCATTTTGAGGAACAATTATTTTGGAATGTAGATGTATAGAGATGTTGCCCAAACAGACCAGTTAAGACCAAGTTAGAAAACCTCTTTGTCTCTTTTCTTCTTATCTACCTCCCTAGGAGATTGGATATATGTTTCATGGATTCATGCTTGACCAATCAGAGTACTCCCATTTCTTTGGCTGCATGGAGTGTCGGGCAGGGGTAGGCACTTGGCCCCAGCTAAGGCAGTTTCTCTGAAGTTTCCTCCTAGAACTGTTGAAAAGACTGATTTTGCCAAGGCTGCTAATCTTGTACTGTGGGACTTAGGCTTTTGGCAATGTCTTGCCACTAAAAGGAGAATGCCAATTCAAAGAGAGAGTAGTGAAACCCCTTTAATCTTGCTTTGAGACTTCTGGATCCAGCCATGCTGGGAACCTCAGTTTTTAGTTGCACGAGGCAATATACCATCCCTCCGCCTTTTTTTTTTTTTTCCTATGAATTTATAAATTAGTTTAAGTTCAGGTTCATTTGTAATCAAATAATTCTAATGTAAGTAGTGAGCAATCTTTTGCATTGCAGGCAGGGATCCAGTCTTTCAGATTTTAAAGATTTTTCTAGAAAAATTGGTCAACTCTAACTTTGCTTAACATCTATGACATTATTCTAAAAACGGTCTAGTTTGTTTACTATCTGGTACATTTAGCTTATCTGTAGTCCTAGAAATCTATTGACAGAGCTTTTTCCCGGGCAAGGTCAATCTTGGAAAGACAACATGGAAAGAGAAGGTGATCAAGTAGACAGACCTCAAGGGAAAACTGGAGAAAACCTTTTCCCTCCATGAATCCCGCCGTCTCTTAGTCTACAGATTCAGACACCACTTGCCTTTTTTTGCTCAAGGATATTTCTTGGGGATCAGTGAGGTAACATGTCCTCTGTTTCAAGTGTGAGAGATGGAAAGAAGAAGCATCTTAGCTTCCACAGGATGTCCCTGCTCAGGATCTTGGGCAGTATGTTGATAAGGAGATCTGGATTTATAAAACTTATATGGAAAAACAAGTAGCCCAGCAGTCTGATGAAAAATAGGGTGGTGAAAAAGACATATTGAAAAATCCTGAAAAGAGAAAGTTAAGAAACTGTTAACCAGAGGTTAGAAAACCAGGAACAAAATAAAACATTCCTAAATGCATGCATTGCTCCTTCTTGCTATTCAAATTGTTGTCTTTATTACCAACAACGCCTTGTAAAGGCAGCTCCTTCCCATATGCTGGCTTGCCTGTTACTCTTTCTTCCATTACCATGTTTTATTTTCTTTGAACATTTATCACTATCTGAAATTATCTTGTTCTTTTATCTTTTGTTTTATTTTCGTTTCTGTTTTGCCATCCTGTTTTCCAAAGCATTGGCAACAATTTGTAACCATAACCATGTGAGTCCATATTTTTTCCAACACTTGATAACATCAGATTTTAAAAATTTTGCCAAATGGGTGTAAAATAATGGTCTTAATTTGCATTTCCTTGATGAACAATGATGCTGAACATCTGTTCACAGGTCTTATGTGTTTCCTCTTGCCTATTTATCTATTAGGTTGTTTGGATTAGTCTTACTGATTTGTAGTTCTTTATATGTTCTTGATATCAAGCCTTTTCCACTGTGTGTACTGTGAATATCTTCTCTCTACTTCAAAACGTTTACTTGCTCTAAGGTGTTGAAGAACAAAAGTTATTAATTTTAATAAGGTCTAGTTTATCAATCTTTAATTAGAATCAATGCTTTTTGGTCTTATTTAAGAACAATTCCCTACACCAAGGCCTAAAAGATGCTCCTATTTTCTACTAACAGTTTATGATAGTTTAGAATATGTCCACACATTCTTTGGTATCATGCCCTTCAAGAGACTCTTCTTCCTCAGCATATGGCCGGGACTTAATGACTTGGTTTCTAAAGAATAGAGTATCATGGAAGTTTGTGGCTTCCTGGATTACATACTAAAGGCATTGCAGTTTGCTCCTTACTCTTAGGAGGAAGCCAGCTGTCATGCTGTGAGTATACACAAGCAGCCCTGTGGAGAGCTCCATGTGAGTAAGAGCTGAGACCTCCTGCCAACAAGCTGCAAAAGTTGCCAGATATATGAGTAAGCTATGGAGGAACTAGATCCCTCAGCCTAGCCAAGGCTTCCACTGACTTTAACTTTGGCCAATATCTTAATTGCAACCTGGTAATAGACCATGGACCAGAACTACCCAGCTAAGTGGCTCAGATTCGTAATCTGCAGAAACTGTCATATAAATGTTTGTTGCTTGAAGCCACTAAGTTTTGGGACCATTTTTTGTGTGGCAGTAGATAACTGATGCCAAATTTTAAAGTTTTTTTTTTTTTTTTGGACATTTAGTCCTTAATACATCTGGCCTCGCTTTTTAAATATTCTGTATAGTAGTGATCCAATCTCATTTTTTCCTCATCTGGATAACTACTTTTTTCCCCCTACCATGTTTATTGAACAATTTTTCCTTTCCTCTCTGGCATATAATCACTGTCATACATCACATATTGAAGTTCTATATATGCATGCTCCTATTTCATTGATTGATTTTCCTATTCCTGTGACAGTATCACTCTATTGTAATTACTGCAGCTTCATAGTAAGTCTTGATATCTGGGAATGCATATTCCCTACTCCTTGCTCTTTTTAAAAATTATCCAGGTTGTTTTTGACTCTATTCTTCTATATAGAGTATATTTTAGAATAACTGTATTTAATGTAATGAAAACCTTTAGGGCAGTTTGGTTGGAACTGAACTAAGTCCTATTTGAAGAGAATTGATATATTTATGATATTATGGCTTTCTATCCATGATCATGGTATTTCTCTTCTTTCATTCATGTTACTTTTAATGTTTCCTAATTTCTATAAATTCCTCTGTGGTGGTCCTGATTTCTTTTTTAACTGATGAATTATTTTGGCCTTGTGGTTTTACTCTGATTTGCACAAGTGAATCTCTACTTTTTCCTTTCCTGTATTACCCTAATCCAGCTGTATATTGGTACCGAATATACCAGTGCCCCATAGGATACTGGAACAGAGCAAGAGGAGAGACCTTTTTAGTTTGATATGATGAGCTAGACTTTTAGGATGTTGTCAGGTTCTCTTCGGGATACCAACTCTTTCAAGGCAAACAGTTCCTATCCTGGGAGCCCACATGGGCAGTTCCATGCGAGGCACTGGTGTCAAATTATAGGCTAAGGCAGCCTGGGAGTTCTAAGGAAATTCTGCTAACTGTTCTGGGAACATTGTATTTCAGGATAGCCAAATATGTAACACTTCACTTATCTGGTATGAGGGGGTATCCCCCATAAGCAAATTTTCCAGACAACTGGGGGTGATATTTAAGCACCAATAATTTTGTTAGCCATTTTGATGGAATTCTTTCTAAATCATATTTCATACCACTTTGAATATATGTCTCTCTGTGCCTTCTTAAACACATTATATTGAACATAATCTGACCTTTTTTGGAAATGCAAGGGTTTCATCGAATGCCAGTTTATTTTGCTATCACACGGATTCCCTCAGGACTAATATCCACTTGGTTGTTTGAATCTTGAGCTCTTACTCAGTTTAACAAGTATTTTTGAACAGTTATTATGGGCTGGGTACTGTTGGGTATGATTCTCTTTCACAATCATTTTTTTCTCTTATTTACTATTAGGCTGGGGCATATGTGCATTTACAAGTTCTCTACTATTTCTAATGTAACATGTTGAATTTTACAATATCGGGGGGAGGCACAGCTGACATAATAGTGTGAAAACCCCATTCATCATCCTATAAACCACAAAAGGATCTTCCCATTCATAATCTGCTGATGTTTTTGGAGAACCAGATCCATCAAGCTAATTCAGATTGTTAAAGGGAAGAGGGAGTATCAGTTTGCCACATTTCTCTTAGGTGACAAAATTCCTGTTTCTGGTTACTACTAGGCTATTCACTTCTGAAACTGGGAAGTTGAGATTAGGAATTGCCTTTGGACAAGGAAGTCATACATTAGAACTGAGAAACATAGTCATCAATGACACTAGTTTTTTGACTTCACTCTGGGAGTATGTGTGTATACAAAGGTCTCCTTGTCTAGAGTTTATTATTTTCATTTTTATTTTTATTATTTCCAGGATGGCTAAGTGGAACTCCCAGTTTTCCAGGAGGTTTACTCAAACATATTTACCTACCTTTTGCAGAACCGCGTTCCCTTCTTTTGTAGAGAATGATCCTAGGAGAATAAAGGACATGGATAAATAAGCAATTTCTGGGAGTTATCATCCCTATCAAATAATATTCAGTGAGCTATTAGTTAATGTTATATTTAGATAGTGTCTTAACAATTTTTTATATGCATAACAGATGGAATTTTTAAGACAACTACGTGTGTGTGTGTGTGTGTGTAATTTTGTATCCCTTTTTTATTTATTGGTAGAAATAAATGGAGGCATAAAAAGGTAAGATGTGTCATACAGCTAGTAAGTGGCAGGACCAGGCTTGGAACCTGGGTCCTCCAAATCTGCATTCAGGGCTCTTTCAACTCTGCTTTTACCTCCTACTTAATCCGTAACCCTTAAAAAAGTTTATAAGCTATGAAAACCATATAAATATATTCTAAGAGAAGTTTTCAGAGCTATAAAAATGTAAAGATGAGGATATATCCTGGATTTCTGTGGCATCTCTCTTCCAAAATATTTTCTCAGTTACTTCATTTTCCTTTTAGCTTCCTTGTGAGATAAAAAATGAAGAGGAATTACAGTCACATTTTAAAATTGTGAAAATGATGCTCACAGAATTAGAATTAGAAAGATACTTTTTGGTTTACAAATTTGGTTCTATAACTTGAGCAGCATGTCAACTGGTCGGTTGCTCAGGCGGACTCTGTAAAGATTGCTCATACATCATAGGTCATCAAACCATCATGGAACTTTGGTAATCTTGATGAAGACAACTCTGCTTTTTCTCCAATAGTTGGTGAGAAGGGATGCTTTGATGAGTCATTGGGGGACAGATGGTAGGATATATCAGGGAGCATGGTAAGCTTGGTTCTAGAGAGGTGGGGTCCAGTTAATTTCAGGAGTTTTGTTTTTGTTGTTTTTGTTTGTTGGATAATATGCAAGGTTGGGACTAGAATGACTTGTATAATATACAAGGTTGGAACCAGAGTGACCCATGACTTCCCATTGAGAACCATGGTCACTGTGAACGTGGTCTAATATATATCCAAACATCTGGATGACCCCAAGGACAATGGTTGTTTGTGGATATTTGCTTTTTAGGGAGAGATGACTTTTTGTTTTCTGACATTATGAAGACCATATATCCAATGATAAAATTTCTGGTGAATGTCAATTCTGGCTCTAAAGCCAATATAAATTACAAAATTGAAGTCTAACAAATGTTTTATCTTTTTGCCCTACATACTTGTTGCCACAAGCAGGCCAAGAGGCCTGGTGCTCTACATCCAACTCTGTGTCCTTTAGATCTCTGCATATATGCTAATGGCACCATGGTGTTAAATATGAATAGACACTGAAGCTGTATCATAAAGTAATGACTTCTCATGTTTTTTTTTTTTTTAAAGATTTTATTTATTTATTTGATAGACAGAGATCACAAGTAGGCAGAGAGGCAGGCAGAGAGAGAGGGGGAAGCAGGCTCCCCACCGAGCAGAGAGCCTGATGTGGGGCTCCATCCCAGGACCCTGAGATCACGACCTGAGCCGAAGGCAGAGGCTTAACCCACTCAGCCACCCAGGTGCCCCGACTTCTCATGTTTTATCTCATGGGTTAGATTAGCTGGTGATGGATGCCCTGGTGCTCTGTGTAGTGAGAGATTTGGGACCATGTTGGGATCACCAGGAAAGAGCACTGTGATTCTGGGAGATGGGAGAAGTGGTATATGTGTCCTGTGTTGGCTTCCTCTCCATACGGTGTACCCTCAGTTAATGTTCCTTCTTGCTTCCATGCAGAACTCTGTGAGGTCTTAGGCTAGTTTCTTTGAGAACACATTATTTGGATGGCGCTAGGAAAGGGAAGATCATTGTTCCATAGCATCTTCTTTGTGTGTTTAGGGTTGGAATGCTTTAGAATTATGTCTGATACTATTCTTGGAATCTTAGAAAATGCACCTGGGAAAATTGGTATGTGTTTGGTGGCTGATAGTGTTTTGGAAACTCCCTTGAAGGCATTGACACAGAGAGAAGCTGAAGGTAGAGTGAAATGCTTACCTTACGATTTTGGCTGTTAGACTCTTTTCTTACAAAATTCATGCTCAAGACTTTTGATCTAGGGGAAAAAGAACCAAGATAGGGACTGAATAAAGTACATACAAATATTCATACTACATCATTGTTATTTAAAAACAGTTTTATATTCTAAAGCTATACTGTCCACTATTGTAGCCAGTGACTATATGTAACTGTTTACATTTAATGACAATAAAAAAATCAGTTCCTCAGTCACAATAGTCATCTTTCAAGTACTCAGTAGGTGACTAGTGGCTACATACTGGATAGCACAGAAAGTTCCGCTGGGCAGCCCCATTCTAAAATCTTGGCTTAGCAATGAAGCCACACTTAATATTCAGGAAGGATCTCAGGAGACTTGAAGGTGTTCTTTAGGGGCAGGGACCTCCAAGTCCTGGTATTCTAGCCTCCAGGCCACAGTGTGGACTGAGTTTACTTAGAGGCTATGTGCAGTTTAGGTCTTTTTTTCTTGATCCCAAGATTCTAAAATATTTAATAAATGGAAATGCTTCCCAACTGATTTAAGATTTAAATTCTAAAGAGGGTCAGGAAATGAAAGTGAGGTTTTTGGCTTTAGTTTCTCACTATTTAGACTCTTTTGATAAAATCAAGAATTAATTTTTTTGGAGGGGGCTTTTTTCTATTATTTCTAATTTTTAATGTTCATAGTTTCATATAGTGTATAATTTGGTTTCTTACTATGATAGCCCTAGTTTGTATCTACAGATTAGTTTCATGTCTATTCCATATGGTGGAGTTTCTGTATATTTTGGGGAAGTAAAGGTGATACTAATTTTAAGACCTTTTTGGTAAAATTTAAGGAATGTCTTTCTTTATCAAGGTCCCAGACCAGTAACCCTTTTTATAGCATGTGTTCCTGCCTTTAATATAAACCCAAATAACTGGTAATGTGATAAAATTATGAAGGAAGGTGTGTTTCTGCAGTCTTTTAAGAAAGATGGGAGGACCTGCATTTTGATATGGGTGTGGTTTGTGGGGATCAGCCAGCTTGCTAAGAGAGGGGAAGGTTATATGGTGTTGGGGCTCACTCAATTCTGAATAGGAATTGGTCAGAAAAGTTTGCTCTGACCCAGGCTGAGATGGAGTTACCACTAAAACCAGGATGTTCCTTTGTTTGCCAAAGCTCACACTTCTCTTTCAAGGAACTGAGTCTCTAGTTCTTCTTCTATTTTCCTCAGTGTTTCCTGGTACTTCTTCAAAGGGAAATAAAAGAAACCGCAGTTATTAGCCAGAAGCTTTATGCGCTTTCTAATCATATTAAGCACGTTTTTCACTACATTGTCATGTGAATGGTTGGTATTCCCACTGCCATTGTGTCTCCTTTCCCAGTCCCCTAGCCTTCCACTACTCCACATCTCTCACTGCGCTTCACCACTGGGCAGGTGCCTGCGGTTATCAGGATTATAAATAGGAAAAAGTGCTCATTATTAATTTAAGAGCACAGAGTTTGTGAGACTAGGGCACTAATAGAATGATTCTGGTGGTAGAGTGTCATCCTCCCTAAAAGCCTTTGTAATGCCACCTTGAAGAATTAATGTTGTTGCAGTGTTCTTTAAAAAGCCTGGTTTCATTTCATCCTGTACCCTAACAAACCCATTGCTATCCCTTTATTGAGAAACTGTACCTTTATGCAGAGGGCCTGATCCTCACAGAGCTGAGCCACAAATACATAGTCCTCCATTACCTGGGAAGCCAAAATTCAGTCTTAAATTTTGTTCAGTAAATTGCTATAAGAACAGTAGTGTACTTGGTGCCTTGTAGGTTCTAGGCCCTACATGTGCTTTTCTAGTTGTTCTAAATATGTATTTCTGTACATATAAACTCATATTTTTTTAAAGGATAAACAGGCTATTCTTTATGGTCCCAAAGAGAATTATTTGGGGACAGTTGGGAGAAAAATAGATACTAATTTACTGATACAGATTATGGAAGGTATCCTATAAAAATGTTAAAGAGAAGGTGATCTGGGAGACTGTATTCACACAGTCTAGTACATTCCTTCAGACTGTGTGGCCAAGGATCCAGATTTCCTTCCTTTGGGAGAAGTAGCGTTGAAGGTATTGTCATTACCTTGGCTAGCTCTTTCGCTTGGTCTGCACAGGAAGCTTCCAGCTCTTGTAACTTGGCCTATAGAAAGCGAAGGAGACTGGTAACTCAGCCAGGCAAAAGCGGATTCCATTCTGAAATGGGATCTTCAGGGTTATTTTACAGGTCATTCAAGTGCCTCAGGACCAATTCTAGATGTTTTTTTATTGGAGGGGATTCAAACTTGAGGTGAGATGACCCTTGACTTTGAAATCAAATGGTAAATATTAGCCAAATGGAGTACTGGAAGACGTATTTCCCATGCAGAGATTACAGCAAGGACCAAGACTGTGAAATAGCACAAATTGGGCATATTCGAAGAAGTTATGTAGTGGGAATCTAGGGGAGATTTGTTTAGAATGAAGTGAGGTGGGGAAAGGTAGGCACGTATGAGATTACGTAGGGTTTTATAGCTTCTAGAGAGTTTGATTCTTTATTCTAATTGCAGTGAGAAGCCAGGGGAGAACTTGAAGTTGTAAAGACACAATTCGGTTTGTTTTCTTTCTAAAGAAGAGTTCTTTCTGTGTGTGGAATGTGTATTGTTGAGGGGTAAGTGTAAAAGCAAGAGGATCAGTTAAGAGGCTGCTTTAGCATCCAGGTGAGGGTTTAGAGTGTTTTTCAAAAGGGTGGTAGTTACGGTACTAGTAGATAGAAAGGAGCAGATGCATGTGGGATATATCATATAAGCAGAGGGGACATACTGCAGTCTTTCCTCCTTTCCCTTTTCAGTTCTGTTGTTCCCACTCTCATCTAGCTACCATTATTTCATGTTTGGACTCTTCTCACAGTTCCTTTCCCCTTCAGGCAATTACATCTAGGACCAAATAACCAAATGTGCTAAGGGCTGTATTTTATTTATTTTATTGTATTTCAAACAAAAATTTTATTTATTTTTTTTTCAAAATTTTATTTAAATTTTAGTTAGTTAACATGCAGTGCAATACTATTGGTTTCAGGAGTAGAATTTAGTGATTCATCACTTACATACAAGACCCAGTGATCATCATAACAAGTGTCCTTCTTAATGCCCATCAACCATCTAGCCCAGTCCCTACCTACTTCCCTTTCATCAGCCCTCAGTTTGTTCTCTGTTGTTAAGAGTCTCTTATGGTTTGTTTCCCTCTCTCTTTTTTCCCCCTCCCCTATGTTTCTTTGTTTTGTTTCTTAAATTCAACATATGAATGAAATCGTATGGTATTTGTTTTTCTCTGACTTTCACTTGGTAAGGGCTATATTTTAAAGATTTATTTATTTATTTCAGAGAGAGAGAGACAGAGAGTAAGTGGCATAGAGGGAGGGACACAGAGAGAGAGAGAATCCTCAAGCAGATTACATGTTCAGCCTGGAGTCTGACACGGGGCTTGATCCCAGGACCCTGAGATCATGACCTGAGCTGAAACCAAGGGTCAGATGCTGAGCCACCCGGGCAACAGGGCTGTATTTTAAAGACAGTGGTCTGAGTCACAAGTTGTTGAGATAGGCATCCTATTAAACTACTGAACTGATCACCGGCATGCAGGAGGAACAGAAGCAACAGAGACGATGTATATTTCATAGAATTAGAGATGCCACCTGAGAATTCTACAAAATAGGTGGGCAGAAGGGAGTAATTCAAAGGGTTGATAATACTCTGGAACGTTTTAGGGCTGGGCCGAGCACTGCCAGGAAAATAATGGCCATTGTTGTGCTGGGAACTTTCTATCTAGAGTCTATTGGAATCAGCTCACCTGATGTGGCCAGTATAGCCAGACTTAAAAGTGTCACCACTAGATTCTGGCAGGCTTACATTAGCAAAACACATTTTGGGCAGAAGAAGGAAGAAAATTAATCTCCTGATTGTTGCAGAGTTATGGCAAGGGTAGTCAAGGAACTTCATGTTCCTTTGTAGTCTTAGTTCAAATTTATTCCTGAGATACACACAGAGTCCTGATTTCTTTCTTCCCAAATAAGTTTCCTGGATGGGCATGCCCAAGCAAGCTTACTTGGTGGCTTTGGACTTTTTTTTTTTATTATTGCTATCAACACTGATTTGTCCAACAGAACATAGGGCAGTAATGCTCTCTTCTTTCATTTTCTATTTTCAGTGTGTCCATATCTTTGGAGGCTTAAGTATGGGCTTAAATGTGGGTTTAAGAAGCAAGAAAGATTGAGAAATAGGAACAGTCTGTTTAAAAGCCCATTGTATATTATACTGTTAGGTAGTGAAACATAATTTTTATCTTTATACGAAGAATTCTCTCTTTATTTTTTCTTAAATATATAAAAATAACTATCAGTTTAAGAAAAAAGAAACAAGGGGCACCTGGCTAGCTCAGTCTAAAGAACATGCAACTCTTGATCGCAGGGTCGTGAGTTTGAGTCCCATGTTGGATATAGAGATTACTAAATAATAATAATAATAATGATAATAGTAATAATAATATTTAAAAAAGAAGAAAAAGAGAGATTAGGGAGGCAAGGACAAAGAGATAATCCTACAGAAATGATCAAGTAAGAATTTTATCTGCTCTCTGAATAAAAAAGTCTAAATCTTATATCTTTGATCAGATGGGTTGTGGTTGTGCTCGTGTTCTTAGCTGTGGAACACAACTAAGGAAATGCTAAGCACTCTGTGATGCACTTAGCAGAGGTCACTCTATACTTGAAGGACCAACTGACTGAATCCTTTTCTGGATGGGAGTCAATGACAGGATGTGTAAATTACCTAGCACACAGTAGACTTACAAATCCAAACTCTGCCTGTGAATTCATACATGTGCTTCAGCCAGACTTTTAAATAATCACCTTAAAATCGTGACCCTTTAATGTTTTAGAACTCCAAAAAAGAGAATATTTTGTATATACAGTTTCATTCATTTTCAAACTGAGGCTGGGAGGGACTGATTAAATTGCCCACCTTCGCATATCCTCTGTAAGTACCTCTGGGGCCAGGATTTAAATGAGGGACTTCAGCTACCTCTAATATTAATATGTATTTGTGCATTTGTATTCTGCTCTTTTTGATGGAGAGAGAACAAAAATATATGGCTTCAGACTGAAATTCCTTACTAAGGGCAGAGGAGAATTCAGCACTTAGCAGCCAAGGCTTAAGACTGGCATAGCTGAAACTACAAAGAATTTGTCCTAACTTTGACAATTGTTTCCACTTGAAGGTTTGTTTTCTGGTCATGCAGCCCAAACCCATTCGAGGTTGCTTTTTTGTTTACCTTTGACTCTTCTGGGGATCCCTTTGTTTTGTCTTGTTCACACTTCGTTGCCTTATGTAATTTTCTTGTAAGCTGTGGGTTCAATTAGAAAAAATAGATTTCAAGTAAAAAATATATCAAATTAAAAAATATGGAAGACAAAGATATTCTCTGGTGTGTGGGGCCAATAAGTTGGCCTTGATTGAAGCTGCCAGGAAATGGTCTCTTAGTGGATACTTGGTATATTTGGGAACATCTTTGTTCTACCTCCCTCTTCTCATTAGTTTTGACCACCAAGTAGAGTCTGCTCAAAGCAGGAGTACTTCCCTGAACCCCCTAGTCCAGGCTGGATTACTCAGGGCTCCAGGCATAGGTCAGAAAGTAGGGTAATCATAAAGAAGCCCACTGTATTTTAACCAGGCATTGAGGTAGAGGGATTACCTGGACAAAGAAGAGGTAACTTTTTGGCATTAAGTATTTTAAAAGTCTCTAGTAAAAGTAAAATTCACCTCTCACCATAAGGGTCCCAGTCAATCCCTTCAACAGATTGTCCATTGGAATCCATTTCTTGTGATAGAATGAGGAAGCCATGGGATCACGGACTACCTGGAATACCCTATGCACTCCTTTCACCGGACACTTGCAAGCCAAAGCCATGGCACTTAGCTCATGAGGTTCAGCCTCAGGAGAGTGGAGCAGGAGTAGCAGCCATCCCCAACACAGGTCTCTCTGACATGTGGGATTTTGCATGATCTTTTCCCCTCCCTTGCCTCTTTGATGACTAGGGGATACCCAGGAACACGAGAGCTCTTCCCCACCTTTCTTTGAAGTTCTGCTATACTGTGGACCAGAGTCTCATTCTTCCTATCCTGTTGAGAAAAAGAAGCAGAGTATAAGTAGAGTATAAGTGTGCATCTGTGCACCATCATCTGTTTTTATTCAGTTGATTGTTCTCCATTTCACCCCAGAGATGTTTTCTTGCAGTAACTGTACCTTCCTGCATAATGGCAGGTGAAGGACCTGTGGTTTGATCTCAGTATGGACACACCAACTTACCAGGGATTGAGATGTCCACATGCAGGCCTTCCTAATATTAAATATTACCAGAGAAACCCTAACCTCCACACATCTCCTTCCCATGGAAGAACACAATCTGCCATGACTTTGGAGTTGACTATTCTTTGTGTGTAAAAAGGGGAGACTATTTTATCTAACAGTGCTGAGGAATCAAACCTATCAAATTGCTCTTCCCTGCTTTTTGCTTACAAGTCTGGCTGTTTCTTCTTCCAGCTCCTGCAAGGCTTTTTCCCTCCCTACTGCGGTGCAGTTCTCCTTCTCCCACTCCTCATCTTCAGCCAAGTCTCTGGTCTGGGTGATCTCACTTTCCAGCCTGTATAACATAAGCACACACTTAGGGGGAATGACAGCCTTCGAACTGGTAAAGCACATGTCAGTTTTAAGGGTACTCAATGATAATAAATACAAAACTCAAGTTGGAAATCCTTTCTTTCCTGGAACATTAGGATCAGAATCACTTTAAAGATAAGACAAGCAAGATTCCTATGATTTCCACGTCAAACACCCCAGTGTTCTTTCAGCTCAGGTAAGCATCACTCATTCTTTTAGGATTCTTTTTGAAAATTGCTATATTTCAGGGTTTGAGACATAGACAAACACCAAAGAATGAAGAAGAAACTCTTTTCATATATAAGATACAGGTCCCCAGAGTAAGCTGGAAAATTCAATTGTGTTTCATTTCCTCCACCCAGATCTTTGGGTTAGGAACATCCCTCATGAAGCCCCAACACTCACCTCTGAATCTCGTTTTCTTTCTCGTGGATTTTGAGAAGAAGTTCTTGATTTGCTTCATCTATTCTCTGCATATCCCTTTCAAGGTCCATGTTCAAACTGTTAATGTTCCTCTTTGACTGGACCAGTCTTAAGATTTCCACTTTCTCTGACCTATAAACTCAGCCCCCCAAATGGACAAGGGCCAGTTATCTTAAGATCAATAACCTTTGGACCAAAGAGAATATCTAGAAGACATGTAACTCATTAGCCTGGTTATTTCTGGTAGTGTACTTTTCCTTTTTTATATTTAGGAAATTGCATTTCTTAATTTCTTAATTATTAATTAAAATATAATTAATATTCTTAATTCTTAATTTCTTAATTCTTAATTTCTTAATTATGCTCTACAGTTTGTTTCAATAATTCTTAACTCAGTCAGCAAGGGCGGTTTTACCCAGCCTTTCTCAGCCAAAGTGCTCAGCATTATAGTGCACCTCCACTTTGGTTCCAGGAGAAGTTTTGCTTCCTTAAATAGCCTTTTGCATTGGAGAGCGTGGTTTTTCAAATTGTTCACAATGCTATACACTTTTATCAAGTACTTCTATTTGGGTAGCAGGTACATAATTTATGCTTGGACCCTGCTTTACGCAGAGCCACAAGAAGTTTCCACCACCAGTTAGGGCTTGGTCTTTTCCCACCTCCCCCATATGAAAACTTCTCCACTGTCTGCTGTAAAGTGTGAGAATCTACTATGGGAGTCACTCCATTGAGCACACAGAAGTAATCCAGGCATTGACTTTCATGAATGCAGACATCTTTTTTGAAGTAAATTTGAATGAAATAATAGTAACTTAATGCTAGTATAGTCTAGAAAGTTACCTGGCACGTGGGAACCTCTCAATAAATTTTTCATTTTCTTTTGTGGCACTTAAGTAATTGGTTTCTCTCTAAAATAATTAACTAGAAATAAGATAGTGAGGCAGAGGGACTTTTGTTTTGAGTAGGCATGAGGGATGATTTTGGAATAGAAAAGTCCTACCTTGGAGGGGCTGGTTTGGATGGTGGATTTGCAATGGCTATCACTTCAGGAGGGCAATAGGGTGCTTGGGGTGGAGAGTGGTGAAGGATGGATGGATAGGAGCTGAAGGAAAGAGGGAGACTAGAAGATGAAGAAAGGAATCAACAGCAGTCATGCTTCATACCTTGGTTCTTGGATGTGGCTTTGCATAATCATGACTACTTACTCATAATCTAGCTGAGTGTTCTTGTGTTCTTCCATTGTAGATTCCCTAAAATACCAGCAGAGATGTATCTAATAAATCAGGGGAAACAGGTCCATTTATAAAACATAGTAACTGGCAGAGAGTCCCAAAAGATAGGAATAAAATTAAGTTAACTGGTTTCCTCCCTCCCACTTCTACATTTTGGACATAACAAAACTTAGCATTCTGAGTCTTCAGCGCATGATATGATTATGCTTCAGTAAGGATATGGTGAAGATAAAGGGATAACGCTGGAAAATTCAATATATATCCTGCTAGTACTGAGATGATTCACCAACACAAAATCCTTTGGAAATGTATACATGGCAATGAGAATCAACAGAGGTCATCAGCTGTTCTTAAATCTCTTTTTTTTCTCTATGCCCAGCTGCTTCTCTGAACACCCCATGGGCATGGATACATGTACATAACTGCCCTGAAAAATAATCTCTTTGCTTTCTCGCCTGGCTTCTGCAAGGATCTCCAGATATTAAGATCTCTAGTATTAAATAGGACTCAGAAAAAATAAGCAGTAGTAAATAATGTGGCTTATTCTGGTACTTAGTTGCCTCCTTTTCTCCAATAAACTCTACCTCCCTTCTAATGTATGGTCTTCTTGATTCTGCCCTAGTCTGTTAGCTTCTGAAGAGTTTAAACTTTCCCCACTGGAACCATCCAATAGAATCTCAGAACCTTCCATTGGGTCATGAGTCTGCTATTGACATAGGATGGGTGGGGCAGTATGTCACAGTAGGGTGGGTAGCAATGGGTTCTCATCATTTGTGCCAAGTTCAGAGCCTAGATGGGTACATGTTTCATGACTGAGTCTTCCCTTTGGTAGTGGTAGTTTCAATGGATCTGATTTCTAGGCAGTTTGAAGGGATAGCCTCTGTCTGTATTCCTCTGGCAGACTGAGCACTTTCCTTGTCCAAATGTGACTCATGTGGGAGCTCTGGGTCCTAACACCAGCATCCCAATCCCATAAAGTAGCCAACTCACTACTCATTCATTCAACAAACACTGAAACTTTGAAGGAGCACCTATTTTTGCCAGGCACTCTTCTAAGTACTAGGGAGACAGAGTGAACAAAATAGCCTAAAGCACCTGCCTTTATGGAGTTTACATTCTAGGTTATGTGTGTCGGAGAGATGCAACAAGCAACAAAATAAATGAGTAAATTTATCTTATCTGGTAGGTACATTTTGGCCAGATTCTGCACAATTTGTAACTTTCTGTGTGTGTGTTAGTCATGGAAACCTGGAAGTTTCAGATCTTGACTTAATAAGGACTGCATTGAGTTGATTTGTGGGCCAGAGTGACTTCTTAACATACTGTAGTTTCTAACAAACTATTTGTAAAATTAATGGCCTCTGATGACCCCCATTACCATCTCCCTTCTTCCTGAAAGAAGGCATTTCATTGCTTTATGAAGCTGTACACAGAAGAGTAATTAAGTAACAATTCAGGCCAATGGCCTCTCCTAGGAATTAATGGTAGGGAGAGTTCATTAACCCCAGCTGGTTATAGCTTCTCCAGGAAATGCCCTGGACCAAGGTTATTGTAGCGATTAATGTATTGGATAGAGACTTTAACTGGGATAAAAATAAAGCTCTATCCATCTCCTTCCTGGGGAGGTTTTCTCCTTGAGGGGCTACCAAAGGCAAGCCCGTAGGAGCAGCAGAACCTCAAGCTTGGGACCTTGTGTGGGATGAAGACAACAGATTGCCATTAGTGAGACCTGTCCTGCTAAATCAAAGTAAAAACAGGGCCTTGGGGGCAAATTAAGGTCCTTGATATAAACTTTCCTGCTATTTGGGAAGTGGCTTTTGATTAACACCCAGTACAGCTGTTTCCACCTTGTTAACTTTTCCATGCCATACCTGCCCTGCGCAGAAGAGTGGTGGAGAGATGCAGATTTTGCTGCAGTCTTGCCAGGGACGGAGTGGCCTTTATGTGGAAGTCTGCTGTGTAGACACCCTCTTTCCACAGGCTAGACATTTGGACTCTTTTTCCTGGGGCTTCACCCTTCTGCTGCGAGGGCCCTGGTCAGATACAAGAGTCCCTGATAACCTGCCTGGGCTCTGGTCCTTTCTGCTGCCTCACAGGGATGGAGACATATTTCTTCTGCTCACTTCAGTTGTCCTTACTTTACTTTGGCAAAGTCTTCTCTGGTATTTTTATAAATGAGCCTGATTTTGAGGCTCATAGCCAGGCAAGGTTCTAGAACCTCATTTTAGATCAGTTTTCAAATACAGAATCAAGTATACTATTTTCCTTATGTCCTTACTTATTTTTAGTGACTGTTTCTGTACAGTCTTTAGGCTCGTAAAATCTTTGAATTTCCTTTCAGAAGACTTCTCAGAATAGCTTTCTCAAAAGCAGAAACTTGAACTAAATTGAAATGTGAAGCAAAGAGAGCGAGAGCGAGAGAGAATGTACCAGTAGTTAATGTTGTCATTATTTAATATCCAGTAAACTGTGGTAGTTTAAATTGATAAAAGGTCATGTATTTACTTTTGAAACTAAATCTTTCTAAATTTATTGCATTATTGCTATTACAACAGCAATAAAGAACTAACAATGAAAGTTCATCAAGGATCTCACTTCAGCAAAAGCCTTGTATTTTTTCCAAGTTTTCTTCTATTTTTTTTTTTTTTTTGCCTGTTAACAAACTGTCTTTTATAGTTATCATAGAATAGACATATTTTGCCTTTTCACGAACTTCTCCCAGGTTGCTACATACTTTCTATAATTATATTTTTAATTGCTACATAAAATTCTGTTGAGTTGATAATATTCATAATCTGCTTCATCATACCTTTCTTACCATACTATTTATCTTTTTGCATACCTATCTTCTCTTGAACGCCAGGAGGGTACCTATATTAACTTTTTAGAGCTGTCATGACAGGTACTACCACAGACTGGGTGGTTTAAACAACAGAAATTTATTTTCTCACAATTCTGGAGGCTGTGAATCCTGAACAAAGTGCTGGGAAGGGTGTTTCTCCTGAGGCCTCTTTTCTTGGCTTAGATGGCTCTGTTCTCTCTCTGTCCTCACATGGTCATCCCTCTGTGTGTGTCTGTGTCCTAATCTCCTCTTATAAGGACAGCAGTCGTACAGGATTAAGGCCCAACCTAATGACCTCATTTAAAGTTAATTATCTCTTTAAAGACCCTGTCTCCAAATAAAGTCACATTCTGAGGTATTAGGTATTTAGATTTCAACATATGAATATTGGGGGGGGGGCACAAATCAATCTTTGTGAAGTACTGAACAGATGCTTTAACTGGGACCAAATTTATGAATGTTCAGGTTGTTCTCCCTTCCCCTAAATAACAACACTTGAAAGAACACATATGTATAGTCATTGTCTTTTCCAGGTATAACCAGAATATCAAAGTATATATACACTTAAATTTTTACCAGTTTTGAATGTCTGTTCATTAGTGTATCAGTCAATGGCTTTTTATTTTACAGATGAGGAAAATAAAGACAGGAGAGATTAAATGTCTTGTTGGAATTAAAAAAAGATTTTAAGAAATCTGCCAAACCTGAGACCACGCCTCTCAACATTTTCTGGTTCATTCCTCTGTAAGCCTAGGAAAATATAATAGGAAGAGGACATTTCCTCAATTGTACACCTGGTATTAGGGACTAGCAGGTGTTCAGGGTATCTCACCTGCTAGTGACAGATTTTTGTTTTCACTGAGGTCATTTCAGAGGTAACCATGCTTGATCTCTGCTTTAATAACTCTTTGCTTTACTTTAAATTTGCTTCTGTAGTTCGCAGTTAGGAAGCGATCACTAAATGGAGGATTCCTAAAAGGGTAACTAGAGCCTCTGCAACCTAACTTGTAGAAATGTTACACTGAAATCTAGTGTAATTTTATACTCCCTTCTCGTTTCTTTTGTGTTCTGTCTGCCATGTACTGGGAACACCTTTAAACTTGCTGATTGGTCCCCTTTGATTATTATAGGGAAGTCTTTCGTACATTGAGGTGTTAGGATATCTTTAACTTAACAGAAGTAATATTATGCTGGTATATTTATACTATGAATGCCTTATATTTAGCTTAACTTTGGCTATATAGTTCTTCATTCTTCATTTATTTAGCAGATATTTTTCTGAGTACCTAGGTGGATAACAGGGTGTCCTAAAGAGGACTCGAGTACTCAGTTGCGTGAGGCACTACAGTGTGATAAATGTTATAGTGGAGACAGCTAAAAATTGCTTTGGGATTCCAATGGGGAGCATCTCACTTTATGAATTAGGGAAGCTTCAAAGGAAAGGTGCCATTTGGATTGAGTCCTGTAGGAAGGGAGTAACTTTATAGAGAATTGGAAAAGATCCTCTAAGAGGAGGCAACAACAGGTTAAAAGGCACAGTATGCTCATTGAGTGGTGAAAATTCACTGTAGTTTCTGTCTGAAGTAGTACATTCCAGTGTGTGGTACATGAATTATTAGTCGTGTAACTGATAGTTTTATGTGGGTGGAACATGGAGATAACATTTTTGATTTTAAAAATAAATTTTAAGTAGTGATAGTTAAATATTTAGTAAAGCTACAAGTAGTACACTAAAACTTGATTTAGAAACATTGCTTTAAATGAAAATAGATTTATTGGGTAAAAACTAACTTGGTTTAAAGAAAATATTAAGTAGACAGTTGTTCTGCAGGAAGATGAATGTAGCAAACATTGTGAAGGTAGAATGTGAGTGACTAAAGTTTGGGAATGAGTGCTCTAAGAATGTATATGGCATTGCGGGAAAGGGATAGCAAGGTCAGCTGAGGAGCCCTGCATAGTTGCTCAGGATGTTGGGCTTCATCTGGAGGCACCTCCAGAGACATTAGAGACTCTTAAGTAAAAGAATGACATGGTCATTGTATTTGAGAAAGATAATTCTGGAGCGGTGAGGGATGGATGGGAGGAAAAAGGCCCCAGTGCTTTCCATACTGTACATTATGATCAGACATCTCAGGGGAGATATTTTACTTTGTTTCTATTTGGAATGGAAACTCAGGTTTTTATCATGCATTTTTTTCCCCACTGGAAATTGTATATTGGAGTTTTTTCCCCTTTATATTATTTTCTGTTTGGCTTATAAAGGCGATATTAAATCTTCTTGGTGAATAGAGTCTTATCACACCTGTAATGAAAGGGTTTTTGTCCATAACTCCTCACTTTAACTTATAGCCATTGCTTTGAATATCTGCAGTCTGTAGATGGTTTGGCCTCTCCTTGTTCATTCAGATTGTTTTCACTGGGGCTAATTCTTCTTCCCATAAATGGAAATGTGATGATCCTGTGAATTTTCTGGTTGCTTTCAGACACAAAATGATGTTCCAGTTCAGTAATCAAAGGATCCAGTAACAAGTCATAATAACAACTTTGCTCTTGGTGTGGAGTGGAGGTTTCTGCCCTCTGACAGCTGAAGCCTACTGTGGGTAGAAAGACAGTCTGGGCTTGTTGACTTAATCTCTTTCCACAGGGAGCATATCTACCTCTCCTTTCCACCATGTTGGCTACAATTCAGACCAGGTAAAAGAGGAAAGGAGACTTTAGTCCTTACTTAACTAATTCTGTTAGGCACCGGCACCCTGTCCCATGGGGCCTACTTGAAGTTTAGACCTGATGCTCTCTCTTGTGGATGTTCTTAAGAAATTGTTGGAGGTTGCCTAACCACTCTCATGACATAATTGGAAACTCTAGCTCTTACCTGGACAATTGCATGCATGTCTAATTGAGTCATTTATTTGCATCTTCTTCAGCCACTCAGACTTTTGTCATCCTGCCAGCTTCTCTTTGCTGATCACTTGCTCTCCTGGGTGGCTGGGACTGGCTATATAATTTGTAGAACATAGTGAACTGAGTTCACTTTGTGTAGAGCTCTGAGAATATAGGGCCATATCTCAAAAATTAAGAATTTTAAGCTAGTGACAGAACACATCCATGAAGCTGGCCTTGCAGGTGGCTCTCATGAATGAGACCTAATAAGACTGTTTGGTGCAGGCAGACATACTCACATATTCTTTGTCTAAATAGGCTCTGGAACACAAGGCAGCTCCCACTTGTTTAGTCTGCTGTCAAAGCAGTTAGCTAACCTGTATCATGCCCTTAGATTTTCTAGATGACTCTCTGACAGTGCTCTCCAGTATTCCCTGTGTATTCGAGGACACCTAGGAAGATCTCCTAATAGGCTCCTGAAAACCCTTTTCTTACATTCATTTCCTATCATTGGTAAAGTAAATCCCCACAAACTTTGTGGCTTACCACAATACAAATTTATTATTGTGCAGTCCTAGAGGCAGAAGTCTGACATGGCTTTCAATGGGTAAAATCAAGGTGTTGGCAAGGCTACTTTCCTCTGGAGGCTCTGGGAAAGAATCTCTTTTCTTGCCTTTTCCAGCTTCTGAAGGCCATCTGGATTCCTAGGCTCATGGCCCCTTCTTTCTTCTGGGAAGCCAGAGGTGTAGAATCATGAAATCTCTCTGATTTTCTGACCTTTGCTTCTGTGATCTCATGTCTGCTCTCACTCTGACCTTCTTGCCTCCCTCTTACAAGGTTCTTGATTAATAATTTCTGGTCCAGGATAATATCGCCATTTCAAGATCCTTAAACACATCTGCAAAGACCAGTTGTTATGTGAAGTAACATACCCACAGAGGATGGGGACATGGGTGTGTTTGGGGGAGGGGGTCATCATTCAGCCTACCTCACTTATCTTGAGGCAAAGAGAGAAACAGCCCTCCCATCCTTCCCTTTGAATTCACATCTCACTAGGCCAGGGGGATTTCTATACCCCATTGTGGTTATAGACACAGCACAGCGCAGTGTTCTGAAGGAATCTTTCCTCCAATCTTGGCTCTACATTAGTTCTAAAGGTAGGTGAAGAGATTAAGAGTCCTCTAAGAAGTTCTCCAGGTAAACTATTTATACTCCAGTCCTTACCTCAGGGTCTGTTTCAAGTTCATTTTTTTGTCTTATGCTTTCCTGATTTTACTGTTAAAATATTCCATTTCCAATTAGTATATCAACACTGGCCCTTACAGAAAGTGTTAGAATAGCATCTAAGTAGGAAAACAATAATGCAACATTCCATTTTTTGAGTTAAACAATTCATTTCCCCTTGATGAAAAGTTAATTTAGAAAGTTCTGGAAAGTGATTCTTCTGTGCCCTGCTTTGAGTCCTGATACCTTACAGTTTCCACACTTACATGATTTAGAGTAAAATCTTAAATGTTATTTCAAGAACAAGTTTTTTTTTTTTTCCCTTCCTTTTCAAAATGGGATAGTCAAGTGGATAGCTGTGTGTGACCTGTTTGACTTTTTCCTCCACAGCCTGACAGCTCCAAGATTCAGTTCTGTGCCAGTCTGCAGAACCACTCCCCTCACTGATCTTAGGAATCTAACTCATGTAGAATCTAGCCAGTCCCCATTCCTGTTTTCTCTGACTCTGTACTTGCAGCTTGGTATCTGAGCTAGTACCTCATTCCCAAGACCAGTGTCCTATTTTATTCCTTAGTTTTAGGGTTTGAAATTCTGTCACAAGCCTACCTGGGAACACAGTACTGATTTATCCTGCAATTAGACTATTTTTGTTGGAACCTGATGCATGGATCTCTGACCCTAAATTCTTCCTCAAAGCTGGGCCAATCCAAAGTTTCCACAGTTCTCCAAGGTTCTGCCTGCCCTAGTGCTCAGGTCTCTATAGTCTGCCTGCTTACTGGATTGTGCCGCTATTACCATTGGTTGGGTTTCCTTGGTTCAAATCACCTGCCTTGTCCCCCTCCTTTGTCTCTATACCGGCTCTCTAGATCTTAATGCTTTTTGTACAACCATCATCTGCTTTGCTGCCAAATCAGAATCTTAATAGCTGTCCTTTCCAGAAGTTCTGTTTTACTCCTGTTTCAGCAGCTTCTCCTCCTGTGGAATATGCTACTGTGAATAGAATGCTTGTTGTAATAATATTAATATATAAATTGGGGTATTTTTTTATGAAAGTGGAAAATGAGATTTTATAATGAGGATATAGTTTGAAAATTCTATGCATGGGATATAGTTTGGTGACAAACACATAAAGCATTTTGGGAGCTGTTTCACAGATAACATAGTGTTCTCAAAGAGTGAGTTATGCTACAGTTCAGGAGAGAGGGTGCTCATCTTTAAATTCGATCTTTTTCTTCTGGTACTCATTGATTTTTGTTTGGGTCCTTGTCATTTCGTAGACCTTTTTCCTATAAAAATGTAAATAAACAAAAATAAAGTGAATGTTTTCTTAAGCTGATTTTAGTTTTTAACAAAACATCTCTGAGAGGTCAAATTCAAGATAATTTCAGAATTCTAAACAGGTTTTATAACCTCTGTTGGCAAGAGATCTGTATTTGCAGAATCCATAAAGCTTTTAAGGTATAGTTGATATTGAAACAATAATGACCCTGGAACAGGATATTTCCTGGTGATTAATGACCAGCTGGGAGGGGTTGATGGCCTGAGGTGTAGTTGAGGGCCATTAACCTCAGACAGTCATTAAAGCCCAGGAAATGTCCTATGTCTAGGTCGTTATTGTTATTATAAATTGAAAATGGAAAAAAGAAACAGGCATACAGATGATCTGAAGGGCGCCTCCATTTCCAATGGCTTGAACAGGGAGCATTCTAGGAGAATTTATTCCCCTGTCCATTAGCCAACCAATCTCTCTGAATCCTCTGTCACATTGCCCTTCAAGTGATGGGTCTTTGTGCTGGAAACCCCTGAATTCTCTAGACACCTGAGTAGAGAAAATAGTTCCCTTGTTGTAGCTACCTTTGTTCAGAGTGACTGGATTAAACAAATAGTAATGGTGAATAGCTTTGCTCCTGGTCTTAATTGTACCCTACATTGCCTTCTACTTGCTTACCATGGGATCAGCTTTTTTCTTCTCTATTTAGCTGTAGTAAACTTCCCACAGTTAAATTTTAAGCCCTTGAATATGTTGTCTGTGCTTATTTCCCAGGTTGCTGAGGGCTGAAAGTGCATGTTATTTGCTTTGCAGTTGTGCTCTCTTTAGTCAAGCTACATAAGGCATCCTAGTCCAAGTCCTTATTAAATTTCTGAAGAGTACTATAATTCAAAGATATCTCTAATTCCCAACCAAGAAGCGATGCTTAGTTTTGAATGCAGTAAGTTTCAGCTTTTATACTAATTCTATGGTCGCAAATTCACCCTCCCTTTTTTTTTTTCCAAACAAAATATTCAAAATGGAGAAGTTACCGCTTTAGGGTTTCCACTTAGGTTTCATAACAAATAGTTGGATATGAAATATTCAGCTGGAATATTCTGAAACAACTTGCCAAATTTATTTTATTTGTTGGCTGTAAGAAATTTCATATAAGATTTACCACCCCCTCCCCCGCAAAAATCAGAGCAGTATGACCTGAAGATCATCAGGCTACCATTTCATTTAGTCGGTAGTCACAGGTTTGAGTCATGTGTTGGATCTGCTCAAATTCACTGATGACTGTAAAAAAATGAAGAAAATAAATAAAGAAAAACTCAAAATATTTCCCTTGATAACACTGGTCAGGAATATCAGCTTTATAGAAGAATAGCATTTCACAGGATGGTGCTAGGCTGCCAATATTGTTAGGAATTTTATAAATATACAGCCCATTCTCAAAAGACTCTTTTTCTCCCTGTAGTGGTACCTGAAATTCCTGTTGCTTATGACTTTGGTCTAAGATATTGAAAGTCCCAGTTAAAATACAAATACTAAGTTTTCAACCATTGATATTTACTTTAAGTTGTTAAATCTTCCAGACCACAAGTAGCCTGGGGATTCAACAGAATCAAAATGGTTTACCATTTTGATTCTGTTGAATCCCCAGGCTATATCTATATATCTATATCTATATTTAATTTATTATTATAAATAATAAAGGGAAGTATCATAAAAGTATTCTTTTTTCAAATCCCTGTCCATGTAATCTATGAAATTCCTTTTCTTGGCAGGATCTTCAGAGTAATTCACATTCTCTCTGATGTTCCTGAAAGTCTTCCTGTTCCACCATTCCTTCTCATTTTAACAGGTTTTTATCAAATGTGTTTTTTTGTGCTAGTCTGTGCTCTATTGCTTTCTAAAATCTCTTTATGCTGACATTTCTGGTGAGGTGGGCTGACTTTCATGCAGGCTGCAGGATTTGTTGTTGCCTTATGGTGGCACAACCCAGGAAATGAATGTCATCCTATAGCGTTGTTAGTGTTACTCCGGTGAAGTGTGGAAGGATGCTCTTCCCACCAGCTACAACTGTTTTTGTTTGTTTGGTTTTGTTTTAACAATCTGATTTGAGTTTTTATTTATTTCATAATCTGCCTGTTGATTTCCTAATTTATTTTAATTTAATAATTCTCTTTCCCACCCCTTTGACTTCCTATATTGCCCCTTCGAGTGGAATTTGGTGCAAGTTATTATGGACATAGTACAAATGATGTCATCCATGGTGACCATAAAATCACCCCCCGGCCCTTTACTGTTGTCTAATTCTAGGTATCTTGAGTCTGCCTTTGGGATGAATCTCCTCCATATTTCACACTGCCGAAAAGTTCCAGGGGCCTCTCTCTGAGTGGTTATGTAACCACATTTCTACTCCACCAGTCACTGCTTATTTATGAAGGCCCTGCAGTCATCCTGGGTAGTATACACAGAAGCACCCTGCCGTATCTGAACCCTTGCATTGCAAGGGAGAGACTAGAGACGCTTTGAGGATTCTGACTTCAGATTGTTTTTTCAAGTATTTTTATTTATTTTATTGTGCTTCTCTAAGGGATACCAAAAGGTGTAAGTATCCTGAGTGTGCAACCACAGTATAATCTAGGCAAGGGAGAGAACATGAGACATCAAATAATGACAATCAGGCTGCCCTTATTCTAAAAGAAGATGAAGGCATGGGAATATAGAACTCTATTTGTTGGCGAGTTTCAATTTATTTGGGTATACATTTCTAATTTACTGCTCTTCTTCACTATATTATGGTATAATTATGTTTATAGTACTTCATTGTAAGTAATTAATAACAAGTACCTTAGTAGTATGTTGGCTGGGTTGCAGAAGGTTTCAGTCACTTTTAATTATTAGAGTAGTCTTGTGTTGTTTCAAAATCTTAATTTTAAATTAAATTCAAAGCTTTATCCCCCCTTCATTCTACACAGAATCGACTTTTCCTTATTCTAGCTTCTGGCCAGGAGTTTTTCTATCACGTTTAGCAAGGTAGAAGGAAGGAAACAAGGGTAAATTCTTCCTATTTAACTGCCTGTGGTGAGGTTGAGTTCTCTGGTTAGTTGTCCTTATTTATTTGGTTCAAGGTAATCATTACTGCGTTTTGGGGGCAGGCATGTTGTTGGTCCTTCTCGTATGTAGGTTCTTCGGAGGGTTTCCAAAGTCCTTCCCTTCCTAATATATAGTTCCTGATGTGTTTCTACTTCCTTTTTTAGGATATGTGCTGCCAAAGCGAGCACGTGTTTCTACTTCCTTAATCCCTCCAAAAGTTGTCAAAAACTGAGGTCCCTTTCCTGTCGGTCAGTCTGCTTGATGAAGTCTGGAAAGACAGCTAGAATTCAGCAACTTTTCTCCTGTTTGTTGACCCTTTGGAAGGTCATCCATCTGTGACATGTCAAATAATGGGGCAGATAGCTTCACAGCTCCCTCTTCTTCCACCATACTCTCCAATTCTCTATGGTTCAGGTAGCCCTGGTATGCTGGCCAAACAGACTGCCAACTGGAAAATAAATTGCCCAGCTTCCCTTTCTGTAGACATCTCCTGTTCCTAACACGGATTGCTTTTGAACCCACTTTCTGTGGTTTTAGGTAACAAGATAATCTACTTCCATTCTCCGTCTTGGAATAGTGTCTCTTTAAAAGGCTACTCTCCTCACTACCCTCAAGGTTCTCTTTTTATACTGCCCAGGGAGAGGTGGTAATGCTTGGTAGTAAGGCTTGTTCTAAACTGAGGTCTGTTAGTAAGCCCTGTAAGGATATTCTACGTATCCAAATATGGGGGTCTTAGCATGTTTTAGTGTTCAGGTTGGTATTAGGTGCAGTTCTGTGGAACCTAGAAAATTCCCAGTTGATAACCTGTTTCGATCCAGAAAAGGATTTTATGGAATAAGATCACTTTTGCTGTTCCTACCCTAAAAGAATGAAATCAGAGTTAGATAACCAAAGGTGAATAATATGAACCGTTTGGGGGAAATTTGCTGGCTCAGAAAGGGTACGACTTGCCAGATATCCTACAAGGAGTCCAGAGGGATGAGACTCGTTTTAAGGACAGCTGGCACAATAGCAACAGTTAACAGAGAAAACAAAAGTCACATTCTGCTCCTGTTGGTTCTGAGAACCTGATCTCCCTCCTGGAATGAGTAGAACTGAAAATATGAAAATATAATTAAGTTTCAGGGGAGTGGAGCAGAGAACACTGATGTGCTTTGAGTTCAGGTCTTCAGGCTCTGATACATTACACTCTAGGATGCCAGAACCAACAAATGGGATTTCTGATTACATTTTGGTCATCACTAAGAGTACTTGATTTTTTTCTGTTATTGTTGTTTCACTTTTTTCTTCTCGAAAGTACAATGAGAATTTACAGAGAAAATGACCCCTCCCCCGAAAAAAATCAAATGGAGGAGAAAAAGAAGGAAGGGAAAAGGATTTTGAAAACTGTAGCCTAGTAATTTTGATGTCACCATTAGTATAATTTTTGACTGGACTAGTAAGTAGATGGTTTATGAACAGTTATCAAGAGAGAGTGATCACTGAAAGCAGCATGAGTTTGAGAAGAACATTAGCTGGACCGATCAGATATATTTTCCCTTTTTTTAGACGAGTAATTCAGAGTAAAGTTGAAATATAATGTATTCTAAATTCCATAGGGTGTCTTAACCATTCTCTCATTGCATTTTTCAAAGGTATGATGGGGAAGTGTGGGCAGATTGTTGTTTGCATAGGTGGATTCAGAGTTCTTTGAGAAAAAGCTCATTCACTTAACAAATAATTTTGAATCCTTGTTGTATTCTAGGCAATGTGTGTAGCCCTCAAGATAAGAGACTAGAGAATTGACACTCATTAAGTGTCTGCTGTGTGCACTTATCCTAGGTGCCTGTCCATGGGATCTCTTTTACTTGTCTGAGAGGTGGGCTTCATTATCTCTATTTTCTATATCAGATAAGAACACAGCTAAGTAATCCAAGTGTACTGCAGCATTATAAAAATCATCCCTTCACCACAGTGTAAGATTTAAATGCATCTGCACAAGGGTGCACACTGTATAAAAGGAATAAGGTTGCTGCTGCCCTGCCAAGCACTTCTGCTCCCTACCCAGGTCCGACTGCAATGCTGGTGGTCCCAATGGTTCTATCAAAATAAATCGTGTTTGAAAAATAAAGCATTTAAAAAGACAAGTCACAATGCCTCAGAAACCATATCTCCAACTCAAACTTCATCTATTTAAATGTATTATTTGCCTCCCACTAATAAACCTTTATTTCACTTGTTATAACTGAGCAATAAATCTTCTGCACTGAAGTATCTTCCTTGCCCAATTAATCCAAAGGAAAAAAAACTGAAATGATTAGTAAAGAAAAATGTAGGGGCTAACACACCCTTTTAATATTTTTTAAATATTTTTAAGGTTTAAAAGTATTTAAAGTTTGTAGTTCCTAGTAGGAAAACATTATCTGAATGAATACCCTAATGGCAAACCACTGTAGAATGTTTCAGTTACATGGGGACAAAGGGGTAGGCATTCTCTTCACAGCACCCCAGCTTTCTTCATGAGAAGGTCAGAGGTACACTGGTTTGTATTTTTGCAACATCCATTAGGTGATCGAAGTTGCTTTTTCTTCAGCCAGGGCTTTATTTGTCAGAAGGGCATTATGCTTGACCTCCAGATTTGGCTGACAGTTTACTGATGAGATTCATAACCTTTGGGTTGTTCTGGTATTTTGACATATTCGCTGGGTTCTGGGCCACCTCCTGGAAGGCCACCATAACTTCTGGACCCTGCATGGCTGCAAAAACTTCTGGATTACTGAGAATTTCATTGAGCCCAGGCATTCCTGCCATTCCAGGCATCTACCCTGCCATTCCAGGCATTCCTCCAGGAAAATTACCAGGCATTTCCCCCAGGAAAGCCAGCTGGGAAAGAGCCATACTGAGTTCCTGATTGTTGTCTGGCTTCTTCCTCCTTCTAGGCTCTCTCATGTTCTTCCTGAGCCTTCTTAACCCTTTCTATTCTTTCTTTGATCTCTCACTCTTCACGTTTTCGCTCATACTTTCTCTCATGTTCAGCAATTTTCTGGGCCCTCGGTTGAACTTCTTTCAGCATTGCACTAGCATCTTCATCATAATCCAGTTTACAAGCACAGGCAAGATCATGTGCGGCTTCTTCCCAATGGCCCAGAAGTCTGTGTGCTTTCCCTCGCCACTTCTAAGGCTGAACTGAATCAGGATTTATTTCAATAGCTCTGTCACAGTCTCGAATGGCTGCATTTGGCTTCTGTAATTTGATGAAGACACTGGCTCTCTTGGCATACAGAATGGCCAAGCGAGAATTTAGTTTGATGGCATCTGTGGACAAGTCAGTGGCTTTCTATAGTTCACCATCATTTAGGGCATCCATGGCAGTCACTTTTTTATCATTTGCCTGATCCATCATTTCCTCATTTATCTCTACATTTTCATCTCCCATTTCTTGAGGGGCATCAGTATCTGGTTCAATCACACCTTCCTTGCCAATTTCTAGATCACTTTCCTCACTTCATGGTTCATCTGTCTTAATGTTTTCCTCTGCCTTCTTACTATCTGGTTTTTCTTCCTTGATACTGTCTTCTGATTTAGTTTTATGAGTGGCAGGTGGTATTTTACCCCCCATGTTTTCCACCCACTCCTGCAGGAAACGTGTTTCCTCAGTGTGCAGAATGCTTGGATCCTGCTTACACATTTTCATGAAGGCTCGAAGCTCGCTCACTTTGTGGGGGTCCATGGTCCAGAGGCAGTGGGAGGCAGCAGGCGCGGCTGAGGTTGCGACCTGATTCCAGGTGCGGGTACTCTAAGTATTGGAGTCTTAAAGTGTATGTGTGTCTCTGTGTATTTATATATGTCTTTCTTCAGTCTCTCCTTGCCCTCTCTGTGGGGGCTAATTTCAGATTTTGCCCAGGAAGCTCCTGAGGTTTTCAGCCAACAAAAGTATGTGTGCAGAATTATATTTCCACAAGAGAGCTTGAGGGTGCTTCTCTTATCTCATCTTTGCTTCTGTGCTGGATGATTATCACAATTTTGGGTAAATATTTAGGTGAAAAATGGTATCCAAAATATGCTTCAGTTTTACTTCTTTGATTATTAATGCAATATATTTAAAATTTTTCCTATTTATTAGCCATTTTATCCTCTTATTAAATTGTTCACTTTTATGAGGTAAAAATACCAATTTATATAAGTAATTTGTATACTTTGTCATATACATATTTATATAACATACATATAATATGTACATGAGAAACCTCACCATAAAGGGGAATTGGGTAGGAAAAGAAACTTTAAAAGATCAGCACACTGGATGTCTGGGTGACTCAGTTGGTTAAACATCTGCCTTCAGCTCAGGTCATGATCCCAGGGTCATGGGATTGAGTCCCACATTGGTCTCACTGCTCCTTGGGGAGTCTGCTTCTTCCTCTTCCCCTCTTTCTCTCTCTCTATCTGTAATGAATAAATAAATAAAATCTTTAAAAAGAAAGTTGAAAAAAGATGAGCACACTGTCAGCCCACAAACTGTAGAGAGTTTTCAGGGTGGCCAGTGTGCCCCAACCCCCTTTTCTGTTTGCCCCCAAAAAGCAACACTTCAAAAGAGTGTAAAGTTTAAAGACCGTTCTGTTCATAAGCTATTCAAGATTTTTCCAGCATTAACTGATACAAAGCATGATGGGACGGCATTTTTAGAGAGAGCAGCTTTAGACCCAGAAAAGAGTGATGAGGTGAGTTTATTTAATGTGCCAAAATCAGTGGCAAACACAATTTTCTTTTTTCTTTCAAGGAGGCAGGAAAGCAAATAAATGGTCACTTCAGCATAAGGGGAACTTGATGATTCACTCTGTGAGTGGTTGGGAAAGGGATAAAGATAGGACAGGGAGTTGGTCTCAGAAGTCTCACAATCTTAATTTGTTTGTTCACTTCTGAAAAAAAAATAAAAAATAAAGTTTTTCAAAGATACCCTAAATCTGAAAACCTGAGCCGCAGTCTCTTTTGGGCAACTCCTTCGGGAGTAACCTTTCTTTTCTTCCTTCCTTCCTTCTTCTTCTTCTTCTTCTTTTTTTTTTTTTTAAAGATTTCATTTATTTATTTGAGAGAGAGAGAAAAAAAAACATGAACAGGAGGAGGGGTAGAGAGAAGCAGCCTCCCTACTGAGCAGGGAGTTCGATGCAGGGCTCCATCCCAAGACCCTGAGATCATGACCTGAGCTGAAGGCAGACACTCAACAGACTGAGCCACCCAGGCGCCCCTGGAATCCCCTTTCTAATTTGGCTGGTACACTGAACAGAGCAATGAAGTTTCCCTGAGTGGGTCTCTTTCTGGGCTCTGGTTCTCAATAAGGCAGGACCCTGCCGCTTTTCCTCTTCTGTGGTGAGGGCAGTATGTGTTAAGCTGAAAAAGTTACTTTCCCAATGTGAGAAAGGGGTTAGACTGCTGCTTCAAAACTGTGGAATTATTTGGAATGTTTTGCAAATGGTCGCTACATCGACAGCAACAAAAAAGGTAATTACAAAGTGTGTACATCACAATATACTTTTTTAAAAAAGATTTTATTTATTTATTTGAGAGAGAAAGGGAGAGAGCGCATGGAGGGAGGGGCAAAGGGAGAGAGAGAATCTTAAGCAGACACCCTACTGAGCACGAGCCTGTCCTACGACTCCCAGGGCTAGATCTCACAACCTTAAGAACATGACTCTGAGATCATGACCTGAGCTGAAATCAAGAGTTGGCCACGTAACTGACTGAGCCACCTAGGAGTCCCCATTACAACATACTTTTAAAGACACTTCACATTGTGTCTACATTCCCTTAAGTATTATTCCCAAAGATGCTCAGACTCAAGACCAACTGAAATCTGTAGGGAGAGGCAGAGACTGGTGAAGAAGACACAGGAGTTAGGGTGGGAAAAGCGGCAAAAGGTGAAAACAGCCTTTCTGTTAAAGATGAGCCGTCAGTTTCAAGGCCAATTTTGGGCAGGCTGGCCTCAGGCTGGAGCCAGTGTCCGTGGGGAGGAGCAGCCGCAGGGTGGGATTGGGGTGCTGTACATATCATAGAGGTCAGGCAGAAGCTGCTCTGGCATCCTTCGTGTACAGAGGCGCTCCTCTTTGGTGCATTTCTGCTTATCTTCCAAATCATCAGTTATCGTCTCTGGCTTGGGTACTGAGCTCTCCATAAACTCAGCATCAGTCTCTGCCTGCTTGAATTTAACAGTGCGAATCTTTATTTCTTCTTCTTTGTCTCCCTTTTGAGAGTATTTTTCTTGTGCATCACTCAGCCACTTTAGGTTCCAGTCCGTCTGTCTTATCTGCTCATCCACCTCCTGGCAATGGGAGTCTGCCAGCTCAGCGCATTCCTCTGCGCGTTCCAGGTCCCCCTCAGTCGTCACCAACTTCTGAGCCACCCCTTCAGACTTCTGGTCTGCTTCTTCTGCAGTAGGCTCAGCTTGTTGGAGTTGGATTTCCTGGAGTTCCATCTTTTCTTCATCTCTTGAGGCTCAGCTTTCGGTAACCTTCATACCACTCTTACTCTCATCAGCAACTTTCTTGGCTTCCTCCAGCTTTTGCAGGACATGGTCCAGTTCCTCTTCAATGAGTTGGATCCTGTGTTTCAAGGAGACCACCCGAGCCTCAGCCTGCTCCTGTGCCCACCTTTCTCCTCCACCTCCTGCTACAGGTGCTCGGCCCTCTCCTCTGCCTCGTTGGCTTGCACTGCAGAACCGGCAACTTGCACTTCACTGCTTCAGTGGAGGTGATCCCGGCCATGGTGCCCCCTCCCAGCCCCTGCCATTGCTCAGCTTCCTGCTTCCTCTGCTCAGAGCCGCAGCCGCTTCTCTGTAATGCTTTTTGGTTATATGAAGCCACTTCAAACTAGCTTAACAAAAAAATGGGAATTTCCTGGCTCACTGATGGCTCCTGAGAACTGCCTTATGTATTGCTGAGTTCAGGGACTTAATAGCATCATCCAGACTCAGACTGTCTGTTTCTCAGCTTGGATGTCCCAGGGACTGTCCCTTTCCTCTTTGTGACAGAATGATGATGCAGAGATCCAGTCTTCTCATTCACTCAGTGAAGGAAAGTTCTCTTTCCTAGTCACTATAGTACAGTCTCTTAAATGAGTCTCACTGGGTGGACACAGCCACGTGCTAATTCCTGAAACAGTCATCTGCCCAGGAATATTGGATATGGGAATGGCCATATTTACCTTGTCCATCCACTTTTGGAGGGATAGAGACAGTCTCAAATAAGTCAAGAGGGAGCACATTGTTAGCCTAAAGGAAACTGTTCTGCTAAAAAAAATCTAAAAAAAATTAGATGTCTGTTATAGTTTTAATTTTGCTCAAGCTGTTTTCTGATATAAAGACAGAGTATTATGTGGTCAAATTTAAGTTTTCCTGTAATTTCTTATCTAACTTTAAAGCTTAAAAAGTCACAGAATCAATAAAATTACTTTCTATTTTCTTCAAATTTTTATGGTTTATATTTTTGTGCTTATCTTTTAAATAAACTAGAATTAAATAGACTTACAAGCAAAATAAATTACTAAATATTTAAATAATATTTATTGAAACTGATTTATCACATTTACAATATATAAATTTTAATGAACACTACTTTCTGTTTTTAAGTAATTTATTGACTTTTTTCCTATTTTTTTAAGATTAATTTTTAAGTAATCTCTACACCCAGTGTGTGACTCGAATTTATACTCCCAAGATCAAGAGTTGCATGCTGTACCAACTGAGCCAACCTGGTGCTCCTTTTCTTTCTATTCTTACACCAGCACTATAGCATTTCAGTTATTGTCGCTATGTAATATGCTTTGATATTTGGTGGGACAAATAAATGGCAGATAGCTTAAATGAGAGGGAATAGAAAAACCTGGAGTCAAGAGTTTTACCTACCACAACAGAGCCTGTTTTTACGCAGAAGAGGCTGCCTGTGCAGTGGGCTCTCTTGGAGCTGAGGTTAAGGATAATTGAAAGGAAGGGAGTAAAAAAGTGGGGACATAGGGCCATGGAATCCAAACATCACTACGGCTTTAAAATATGGCAGTGCCTATGTATTACAGAAGATGTGGTCTTCTCTAATTGGAGCTCAAGGCAAATTATTATGTAGGCCGTTTCTTTTTAGCACATTCTTTTTTTTTTTTTTTTTTTTTTTATAGTTCTCACTTGCTTTTGGCATCTCCAAGTTAGGCTGTTGATGCCACTCATGCTCCAGAGAGTGACACCAGTTAGACGTTAGGCTTTATGAGCTTGCTGCTTCCAGGTCTATGCCAGGGAGAGAAGGTGGTACCTAGCACTGAGAAATAACCACTCACAGTCACAGTGAGCCCTGTCATGAGGGCTGCTGGAGACCTTCAGTGAACAAAGGGGCCCCTTGCCCTCCTAAGATCATCACCTAAGCGATGTCCTTTTTATTCCCTTAAGGCTTTTCTGTCTCTACTATGGATCAGAAGGGAATCTTAGAAAGGGTATTATGCCTCTGCTTAGCCATCAAATATTTATTAAACTTAGTATTTACTGGGCATTGTTTGGGAATTTTAATATAAATAAAATATTATCCCCCTGTTTAAGGAATTCATTGTCAGGTCCCGTAGTTCTTAGTTCCTTGCATTTGCTTTCACAAAGTTTAGGCTCCCACTTCAAGGCCCTAAGGCACTTGACATTGCCTTCCATATTTAAACAGATTCTCTAACCTTTAGGGTTCCCACTTATGCCCATTTTGTGGCAGGAATGACCCCCCCACCTCCTCTTATCCCAGGCCTAAGTTTGTTTTTAAGCATGTAGTATTAGAGCCTTTTTTGATTTTTCCTCATGATAGAATACTTTGTTTTAAATTCAGTGTGCCCCTTTTGCTAATGTTGACATGACAAGATTTTCTTACTCTGGACATCTTAGATCTGGACTCTTCAAAGCCTGAGCTTTACCTTATATAGCTCGATTGTTGAGTTCTTGGAATTTGGGGTACTTATGATTACATTTTACTCTATTCCTATGAAATTCTGTTGTTAACAGGGACATTCTGGTGGGTCAGATGAACCTCGTAGCTGTGTCAAAACTATTTTACTCTCAGGAAGGCACAGTGGCTCTGGGTACTTCTCTGTGGCCAGGGATATGCTTCTTTATTCATTGATCCTGTTAAGTGACAAGATCCTGTCTTTTGGGATGAAAAATACCCATGTGATTATATGCACTGATTTATCATTCAGTGATCATATTAGCTATGTCACCTCTTTCATTCTGTCATCTGGGCCCCCCTGAGCTGTGAAGCTATTACCCTTCTCAGGAAGGCACTGACTTACTCATCAAGGGGGACTACTTCCTCTCTATACTGCTCTGTCTCCCTGGAAGCCTTCCAACAGGACATCAGCGTTTACAAATTGATTTGCACTACCTTGGCCAGAATGTAATTCTAATTCCAATTTCTTCTACAGGCCTCCTACAAAGTTCCAACATTCCTGTCTGAGTTTCCCTTTCTTCTTGTCCAGTAGTTGCTCTTTGATTTTATTTGCTGATTTTTTTTTACAAAAATCTACCTTTTATCAAGCTTATTTATCCTTCAAAGCTCTGTTTATTTTCTAGCTCTTCCAAGAAGCCTATCTGAATACTGAAACTGACTTCAAAATCACAATCAATTACATGATCCTAGTTTGGTGCCTAATTATTGAACACCTTGCATCACAGGGTCAGGTCATAGGCCTTAGAGACTGTTCTGCTCTGTTTTCAAGCTGCTCAAATTTGGGCAAATTATTTACCACTCCTAGGTTTCAATTTCTTCATTGGTAAATAGGGCTAAGAATGATCTTTCTTGGTGTCACTAGAGTCCCTGTACTGTTCTATATGTTGTAGATGATCAAGAAATGAAGAGGAAGATGCTTGCAGCTTCTTTTTGCCAATGATGGGTTTACTTTAGAAAGTATTTTCTTGTGGCTCTAGGACAAAATTTCTTTTTATATTTTAAAGATTAATTAATTAATTAAATATATTTATTTGTCAGAGAGAGAGCAAGGGAGAGCATGAACAGGGGGAGGGGCAGGCAGAGACAGAAGCAGGTTCCCCGCTGAGCAAAAAGCCCCATGTTGGACTTGATCCCAGGACCTTGGATTATGACCTAAACTGAAGGGAGATGCTTAACTGACTGAACCATCCAGGTGTCCTAGGACAAAATTTCTTATCAATGTTGATTAAGAGTGGTCTATAGGCAAAAATTTTATTGAATTCTTAGATTAAGGATTAGAGACTTAATGGATCATGATCTCAAAATTTCTTGAATTAACAATATAATGAGGTTAGCTCAAATAATCTCATTGGAGCTCAAAACAGGGTAATAACAGTTGTCATACCCTTGCCTGACAGATATCAAAAGAATGGATAGCACATTGACCAAAGTGTGTGGTCACATACAAATTATATCACTTACTGAAACGTTTAGAGTGACTGGCTTTTCTCATGAATGATACTGAAATGAATTTAAACAGATTTTTAAGAAGTTTTCTTTATGCATTGCTTTTTCTTAGATTTACCTAGCAATCTTCTTGGTCATGTTTAATCATAGAAATTTAAGTGAGGATTGATTTAGTAGCAGGGATTGTTTTCAGAGAACTTGTTTTAATGTTGCTTCAGGAGAGTTACTGGCTGGCTCTAATTTGGCTTATTGCATAGGACAAGGCATTTCATTTCATGCCCTCATATTCTCCTTCTTATGAAGCCTTTCTGCCTAGCTCATAATTTCTAGTTCAAGTTCTGTCATAAGTGAATTGTGGGATCTTAGGACCTTACTTTCTAAACAAAGGGATGAATTAGATGATTTTCAATAATTCTGAAAGTTAGCATATTTCCTTTAACATCACCATCAATTGTGTGTGTGTGTTGGAAGAAATAATATATTAACTATATATAGGTTTTATGTATGATATTTTATAATAAATGGTACATGTAATTTTATGCCATTTTCATAACTACCACAATCAAAATTTGTGGTTAAGCCTTTTATACTGCAGCATTCAAATTTTCTTAGCCACTGACCTTTATAAATGACTTACAGGTATATTGGTTTTCTTGCTTTTAACCCTCTCCTTTTTAGGACTTAGAGTATAACCTTGTCAAGAGTTCTAGGGCTTTGTTTGCATTTTCATTTCCTTTTTGGTTAAATTCATGTACATGAAATATTACATATATAACATGATATATATTCAATACATAATATATTACACACGTGCAGTATATAATCCAATTACGAGAACAATTACATTTAATATATGTAAGTTATACTTTATATATATAACTTTTCCTTAATTGAATTATATATTGACTTTAATATGTATTGAATATATGTAATTTTATTCTTAATTGAATTGTATATTGAAAGCTGGCTGGAAGATTTTGTCAGATAAATGTTCCAGCTTGAAGGCCAGTCTCCATGATACATAGAATCATCATTCCAGCTTCTATTAATGTGAGAATTTTGAATTATTTTGAGTGATTCAGCAGCTTCTGTTGCTTCTGATTGCATTGGCTGTGTGAAACAAATTTATGTAAACTGAAGACAAATTTAAAAAAGTAATGCTTTATTGGGTGTGTGTGTGTAATCTTTTGAACCAGTTCAAATCTCCTATTCCAAATGTCGAAATCCAAGTTTAAGGTAAGAATTCAACCTGATTAGTTCCAACAATAAAAATAACACAACTGATGTGGGATGGATGTTTACCTTCAGATGTTACCAGTTTGCACATGTGCAGGAAATAATGACTGTTGGCACTTTACAGCTTTTTCTGCTGCCTCGAGGTTGTCACATTTTTTTTAGGCATCTGTTCTGTGGATCTCAATTATAGAAATGTTACAATGGGAAAATTATGTCTTGGGAACAAGAAAGCATGGTGTATAACTGTTAATCAAGTGTAACTTACTTCCCCTAACTGTCCTGCTCCCAGAGGCATGCTTGTATTATTTATATTGGTTTACCATAAATATGGTCCTTAAAAGATTTAAGGGTTTGAAAGTCACAAATACTGGTGCTGCTGGGTGTGACCCAAATAAAGGCCACCAGATTGGTTGAAAAGCTTGGTGAGAGTTTCGGTATCCTCTCATTCCTCAGGGGAGCCTTTCTGTTAAGGTATCAGAAGCTTTCCCCTTGCTTCAGGAAGCCCATTGTCCTGTCCAGGGAGAGAAATTCAATTGGTAGGGCACTTCATAGGTATCTTTTGATCCTCCTGGACAGAGAAGAGAGAGCCCAACACCTGACACTTGGAGAGCTTAAGCCTCTGAATGAAAAATGGCCATGAATTTGAATGAAGATAAGAGGAAGGGGACAGTGAAAGATGTTCCAGTGGTGAGGGATCGTCGGTGTTGGCGGCTGCCCATCCCTCTTATCTCACCTAATGGCGGGTGCCTGCCAATGTTTATTTGTCCATTGCCATTCACCAGCTGCTCCTCTACCATGTTGTTTTCCTTCCCAGATGGCAACACGATGTTTCACGATAAAACTGACACAAAAAACAATGCAAAATTTGTCTAAGAGAGGTTCAGCAAGCATGAGAAAAACATCTGATAACTCTCAGAGCCCGCCAAGTTCGCAGCTTACAGTGCCAGAGTAATTATGGGATGATTTGAACAAAGGCAATGCATGGGGAAGCCACTTCCAAATGTATCAGGTAGGTTTCCAGAAGAGGGGAAACATTCAGCTCTCTTGTTCCTCTGGCACCCTGACAGAATCAATGAGTGCTGCCTGTGGCTCCCAGAAGCCTCGTACATTATGGAATCTGTGCTTTACCCCGTGCTGCCTAATTAATGGCCCACTATTTTAAAACTCTTTTATTCAATTAGACTCTGCTTTCAATAAGATAAACACTCTTGCTATCAAAATCCCGGGAAACCAACATTTATAGGCTGCCTTCTTGCCAAAGCATCTGCTTTTCTGTTGCCCTTAGTCTTTCATTCTGTCCAGTCTTCATTTGGCTGTTTGATTCTGTAAAAATTGATTGCTAATTTTGGGGAGTAATGTGAAAGGAGAGAGTTTCTCTGCCATCTTGTTACTCTGAGGGCTACTTTCTCCTTAGTCTCTATACTAGAACACAAACTAAAGAGAATCATTTTATTATTGTAGATTACAAAGAGCCACAGATGTTATTTAAAATGGGGCATTGACTGGATTTCATATTCATCACTATTACTCAAAGTACTGCCTTTTTTATGGGTTACCATTACTTCATTTTTTGTTAGATCAGGTTTTTAGGTGAAATACTAAAGACTTCTTTCTTTTTTCATTTGATCATGTGCCTCTTCATTTGATGCAGAATTGTCTGCTAACGATAATTGCATTCATGTCTGTTTAGCTAGATTCTTTGATAGTTATTATAGTTTATTTAACTTACTTTACAGACAATACTGAGAAAAAGTTTTTAAAAATTCTCTCCAGCATTCAAGGAGTCTGCCCCAAACTGGTTCAACTGTGAAACTCTTGGTTTTAAAATATTGTTATTGAAAATAAAGAATAGAAAATACCCAATAATCTTTGGTGAAAAGTATTACTGTGGTGAATTAATTCATTCTTTCTGACTTACGAGTGGTATAATATATTGATAAAATTTAAAAACGGATTTTACATTTATTTGGTATGGGAAGGAAGTTTTTATTGTAGATAGTATCTAACAGGAAAACCCGTTCAAGAAATATTGACACATTCCCACATATAGGGAAAGGTTGTTGAAAAGGCTCAAGATTTCCTGAGTAAGACGTGAGTTTAGATGTTATTGGTACCATTAACATTGGCTGAGTCACTTAACCTCTTATAATCTCTATTTCCTTTTATAGAAAATGGAAATATGAATAATAGTTACCAACTACAAATGTTACAAGGGTTGCGTCAATTGACAGATGCAAGAGTTTTCTAAGTTGTAAAGCATGTTGCAGCTCTTTGGTGGTTTCAACAACGTGTTTCTGTTTAGCTGTATCTTCAGAAAGTCTTCCTTCTTCTTAGACTCTAACTTTCCTTCAGTAGAGGATTTCTTTTTCTTTAATTTTATAATTTGTTCTTGCAGCCTCAAATCCTGGAGGACAGGGCAGTGTAGATTTTATGACTGTTGTGAATATTTGACCTTCTAAGGGCAGAGGAAAGGTCTGCATATATTAACTTTCAAGGCCATGCTCTAATTCAGTTTTGTAGGAAACAATGTCATTTGACATTTCAACCTTTTCGCAGGACAGATAGTTGGGTATTTTCCAAGACAGCAAGAGCTGAACTTGAACTTTTTCTTCCACTTGACCATATATATACAGGTAGAATTAATATAATGTCCATATTCTAGTTCATATTCATGTTGGGTCAAAATGATTCCAAAGAACAGAGCAAGGTCAGACTGAGAACTTTCAGAATCTTGAGAGGCTGATTTAACTAATCAATGCCTATTGGAGTTCATGTTCATCTAGAATAGAGCGGGGTTCTTAATCCTGGTTTAAAATGACCTGTATAACATTGTTGCCTATTTGGTTTCAATTCTTTATGGCTACTCTTGCTTACTTAACTATCTCTGATGAAGTAAGGAAATTAGCAGCAGCAGAACCCATGTCTAAACATTCTGACTTAAATGATTTGGCATGGCTTTTCATTATCAAAAAACTTGTAAGCTCCCCAGGTGATTCTAAGGTACAGTTAGGCTGAGAACCACACATTTAGATATAAGTGTCAATAAATTATCTACCAGTAGGTACACACATACTGCTTTGGTATTTGGCTAGGTTAGATTCAGCTAGGCATGATTTTTGAGTGATCACTTGAACCAAGATTCCATAATAATGTAACAAGCATGTTTTTGAGTTATAAATATTGACAGTAAAATTTTACATTTTCCTGCTCACTAATTTATCTAGTTTTTAATATTGGTGTTTCCACATGAAATATTAAACATGTGTCACCAGGTTTTTAATTTAGAACAATGGATAAAATAAATTTTTTAAAAAATATTTTATTTATTTACTTGACAGACAGAGATCACAAGTAGGCAGAGAGGCAGGCAGAGAGGAAGGGAAACAGGCTCCCTGCTGAGCAGAGAGCCCAATGCGGGGCTCGATCCCAGGACCCTGGGATCATGACCTGAGCCGAAGGCAGAGGCTTTAACCCACTGAGCCACCCAGGCGCCCTGGATAAAATAAATTTCTAAAATGGTAAATATTGACAAATAGGGAATCCATATACACAAAAGCTTTGGGGGACCAAGAGGAAAAGGGGTCCAAAGACCAAAATGTTTGAGGACCGCTGCTCTAATCTATTATTCTACTTTCTTTAGTGCTCTGTGTCTATCTAGAATTACCTTGTTTATTTGTGCATATATTGTGTGACTTTTCCTAATTAGAATACAAATACACAAAGTACAGTTTATTCACTGCTGGCTTTCAGTACCTAGAAGTGTCTGATACAAAATAGGTACTATGGGTTGAATTATGTACCCTAAACATTCATATGCTTAAGTTTTAATCCCTATTATCTCAGCATGTGACCTTATTTGGAAATCAGGTTGTTACAGGTGTAATTAGTTAAGATGACCTTTTACTGGAGAAAGGTCAGCCCTAATTCAGTACGATTGGTGGCCTTATAAAAAAGAGAAGTTTGTGCATAGACATACACACAGGACTGAAGTTATGCTGCCCCAAGCCAAGTTACTTAGAGAAGCAAGGAGAGAGGACTGGAAGGGATCCTGCTCTAGCACCTTCATCGGGAGCAGAGCCCTGCTGACATCTTGATTTCAGACTTCTGGTCTCCAGAACTGTAGGACAATAAGTTTCTGTTGTTCTAAGCCACCCAGTTTTTGGTACTTTGTTATGGCAGCTCTAGGAAATTAATATAGTAGATATTCAATAAAAGTTGGTTAGATGCATGAATCATCTACTACTTCACACGTACTACAACATTTTTCACAGCAATCTGATCAAGTAGTGCTATTGTATTCTCTTTCTGCATGTGAGGAAACTGAGGCTTAGAGAGATTAAATAACTCACCCAAGGTCACATCTCTCTCTGTCTCCTTAGCTGGAGCTCCTAAGCTCTGAACTGTGTGGTCTGACAGACCACATAATGTTATATATGAAAACAGATGGTTGCCATGAATAAGCAGCAGAATGCACAGAAAGGCTACTCAACTTGGAAGCCTAGTATCTGGAATGCCAAGTATTCAATTTCTTATTCAATTTAGCCTTCTTCACTCTGTAACTCCCAGCCTGACTCAGGCTCAAAATCTGCAGTGGGGAAGGAAGGCCTGGGGTCTCTCTTTGCTTTCTGTTTTCCACTTTGTCCTACTTATTTCCCAAGGTCAGGGGGAGGTCAGAGAGAAGAGAGGAAAGGGGGAGTAAAGAAATGTCCTTCTTAGTGTAGTGGCCACATGCCTTTGTAGCCTTCTGAGTGGCAGATGGGATATTACTTTTTGTTCTTTAGAGACCTGTTTGATAGCATTGTTCCCTGCCAAAAGAAGATGCACCCTCTGGCTGACTCTGGTCTTGGTTCTTTCTGTTGGAGTACCTAACCCTGGATGATAATCACTTGGGCATGACCCTTTGATGACAACTCCAGTCCTGCTACTTTCCTTGGCATTCATTCTGGCTCAAAGGAAACATTTGGCTCTTTTGTCCCATAAACTCTGAAAGTACAGGCTGCTCCCACTATAGCTCTCTCTTATCCTTTGCCATAAAAGGCAACAGTTCCTGCAACCCTCATACATTTGCATTCTTTCCAGACTAGAATCAGCCTCTAGGTTCTGTGTCCTCCAAACTGCAGGGGTTGTATGTTAAGCCCTCTGAGAGGTTTTCCTGAAGCTTCCCACACTTGGCTTGAGTGGTTGTGGTGGGAAATATCCTGATACCTCTGGATTTTAAAGGGAGTTTTGTGATGTCCTTATAGATCAAATCTTGCTAGGAAGGTTATTATGACCAGAATACTAAAAATACTGGGTACAATATAAATGTCCACATTCCAATCAATGGATCATTTTAAGCAATTCAGCTGTTCTTACTAAACATCTACTATATGCCAGACACTGCCCTAGGATAAGAGACAGCCCCAATTTCTAAATTCATGTCCAACAAATTCCTTTGGACAGTAGCCTGGTATGTATGTTAATGGACCTTGGGTGAGGACTAAAGGATGGGCAGAGCAGTAGGAAGATAGACTGAGGAATTCTGTGGGTGTGTGTGCACTCACATGGCTATGCTGTCAGCCAGGTTGAATACCACTAGCCGGGCACTGAGCTTATCACAGGAGTAAGTTCAGAGAGGCCAGTCTGAGTGGTCATCCCATGTTTCCATATGAAAACTTGAAGGGGTTCATATTGCAGCTGGAGTGATAGCCTAGTACAATGCAAGGGGATATTTAATACTAGATTAGCATATTGGACAAAGCATTGTGCTAGCTTGGATGGTGTATCATAGAAAGGAAGTGTCATTAGATAGACAGCTTGGGTCAGATTGTCTCTGTATGCATCTCAGCTCTATAATTTAGTGATGTGTGTGGCCTTGGACATACTCATTTAAACTCTTCAAGTTTTAGTTTCCTTACCTGCAAAACATACTCATTATGTTTAGCTAGCTAGATCTTGTTACCTTGTGCCATATATGGTTTGAATAAAAATAGATGAAGCTTGGGGCATCTGGGTGGCTCAATTGGTTAAGCAACTGCCTTCGACTCAGGACATGATTCTGAAGTCCCAGGATCGAATCCTGCATCTGTCTGCCAGCCCAGTGGGGAGTCTGCTTCTCCCTCTCGCCCTCACCTACTCATGTTCACTCTCTTTCTCTCTAATAAATAAAATCTTTAAAAAAAATAGGTAAAGGTCATAATCAGGGAAAATACAGATAAAGTGGGTAGTAAAGATTGGGGGGGGATATAAAATAAAGAAGTATAGTTCATATACTATATTACAAAAATAATGCATATTAAGGGGTACCTAGTGGCCCAGTCAGGTAAGTGTCCGACTCTTCATTCCAGCTCAGGTCATGGTCTCAGAGTGTGAGATCAAACCCTGCATCGGGCTCTGTGGTGGTGTGGGACCTGCTTAAGATTCTCTCTCTCCCTCTCCTTCTGTCCCTCACCACCTCTAAAAAAGTGCTGAAAATGATGGAAATAAATTTGAATTTAAATTATTAAGAAATAATAATACATATTAAAATGCCTCATAAACTTCAGTATTAATTAATAATATTTATATTATTTTCTAGGTTCCAAATACGATCTATGAGTCACACACTCTCACTAAGTTTAGGTCATAAAGATGCCTAAAATTTATGCAGAATTTCTTAAATGAATATTATTGAAATATTGTGGAGATGATTTTTAGAATGGGAATCATACTCTGAGATCCAGAGTCTCAGAAGAATAAGCGTAGATGTAGCTTCTGTTCTTTCTGAAGGTTTCTTTAGTTCATATTACAGTTTCAGCAAAACTCTTTATTCTGGCTTCTCAGTAACTGAATAATTTGGTGCCTGCCAGACATGCCTTTACTAATCTTTAGGTCTGAAGGATATTAATCTCTTTCTAAAAAACATAACTCTTTTGCCCCCTTTCCTTGCATACACACACACACAAACCCTCCTCTTATGTGCAATTTGGTATGCTTAATAAATTCTAGTGATCAAATAGGGAGTTCTTTAGTCAGTGGGAAATTGTCTAATTTGTCTCTGGAAGAAAAAAATCTTAATTACCTTTTAGAGAATTTGTTTAGTTTTAAATGATATTAGACTGTGGGTAAAGTTTTCCTTTAGGGAGGTGCAAGACTTAATATGTTAAGAGCCTATTAAGAGCAGTGCATGATTTTTGCATTTATTCATTAGTTTATTCCACATATTTATTCATAGCCTACTAAATACCAGTCAGCATTCTAGGCACTAGGGGTATATCAGTGATCAAAACAGAATGAAAAAGGCAAAAATATCTTACTGAGTTAACTCTTTATTTGGTCATCAGACTATAAATAAGATACATGAGTAAAATATCCAGTGCTAGGACCTAAGAAGAATAAAGCACAGGCAGGCAAATGAACCACTAGAGAAAGGGATGTTCAGTTTGGATAGGTGGTTGGGGAAGGTCTCGGGGAAGGTCTCACTGAGCCTGACTTATCAACTGGCCTGTGGGACAGTCAGCCTCTGGCCTCTTCTGGGAGAGCAAGCTCAGAGACCTGTGGGTGGCAGTGGCCCTGGACTAGAGGGCTGGAGAGCACTCGTGTGGCTGGAATGGAGTGAGTGAGTATGAAAGTGGGAGGAAAAGTCACAGTTAATGGGGAATGAGGGGCAGTCACGGAGGCCTTGTAGGCCACAGTGAGGACATCAACTCTTATCTTGGGGCTGATGGGGAACCATTGGAGGGCTTTGAGTGGAGAAGTGATATGATCTCACAGTTTAGTGGGGTCACCCTCATTGTTATGCTGAGAATAGACTGCAAAGGTAGAAGTGGAGACCATTCAGGTGGGTATTGGCAGTAATCTAGGCAAGAGATGATAGTGGAGATTGTGAGAAATGGTCAAATTCTGGTTGTATGTTGAAGGTAGAGCCAACAGGATTTGCTGTGGGACTACTAGATGTATAGATGAGAAAAACAAGCATTAGGGAGAATGGTTCTGGGGCTTTTGGTCTGAGGAACTAGAAGAACTAACGTCTTGATGGGAAGCATCTTGGAGATATATGTCAACGTCTCTTCTTTCCACTCATCTCTCCCCAGCTCCTACCACCACATTGCCTCTTCTACCTTCTTCAGCTCTTTAATCTCATTCACAGATATCTTGCTCCTTCAAGCTCAGGACCATCACATTTCTTCCTGTGACATCTCGTTTACCATTTTGTTTAGTTTTTCATTTTATTTTTGATTTGTATTTACTAAAGAGAAAGAAAGGCTTAAAAACTCCTTAAGAGCTAAATGTAATATGATGAGAATTATGGCCTTTTAATTCAAAGGTCCTGTTTTCTTCTCTTCTTAATATATAATGAAGCCAAAAGATTGATGGACTAGATATTAGGAAGTCCACATTATTGTTTAGGCTCTCTGATCTTGGGTAATAAGCAACCATTTTATGGACTTTAGTTTTGTCATCATTAAAACCCAAAAAAGGATACGTGGCTGGTGAGGTCATTTCTGGAGCTGGTAAGTAGATGATTACATCTTCATCCCAGGCATTTCTACTGGTCAGAAATAAACATGGCTCCAAGAATGATACAGAATCTTTGGAGTTGGTTCATACTGATGCGGTACAGCTGATAATATATAAATAATTTATTGAGTACCTAGTCTATTTGAGGCATGATATTAAATGCTACAGAGAATATCAAAGATGAGAAATTTACATTCTTTACCATAAACATCTAATCATAGTCATTTACACAACCAGCCCACTGAAAGGCATCATGTGGTATGGTGACGAAAGGTAAAAATGGAAGTATAAAGATCAGTTCTAACTAGAGAATGTCCATTAGAAAAGACTCAAGAAATTGACATTTGAGTTTCATCTTGAAGAGTGAGATTTTTATAAGTAGAGATGAAAAAAAGAGCATTAAGAAAGCTGTAGTATGATGATGGAAAGGTACGCTAACAAGTTTAGAGAATAGTGAATCATTTAGCTTAGAAGTCAAGGATGTATTAGAAAGTTTTGAATGTTATTACCCAGAGGAAGGTAGCTTGGATGTCCAGGAAATGGCCAACCTCAATACTGTTTCAGGCCTTCACGCCTTGTTTCTACTCCTTACCATCACTATCTGACCCTGCTTTGTTCCCTGCATTCTCTAATTAAGCTAAGCTCCTTGAACAATGCAATCCTTCTATTGTAGATGACATTAATTTCACTTGGCTTTCTCCAGCCCTATGTCTTGCTTTGTAGTATTGCTGTTCAATCCCAGATCTGCAACCATAGGACATCTGGAAGCAATGCTTAGTGAACACCTTTGTATATGAAATCTCTAGGCCATTTCTTAATCACCAGTGAGTTTAAGCTTTCACCATCCTATTAAAATTTCCAGGTACATTTGATCACCTTTTCTTTTATAACTTTTTAATTAATTCTCCAATATTCTCTCCTTGTGTCATGAAGTCTAGAAACAATTGAGTGATTTACTAATTGCCTTTAACAATTCTATTAATAATCTTAAAATGTATAATATGAAGCACTGCCTTTGTGTGTAAGTTTGGCATTGTAAAGATTTATGTAAGTTGTATCAATAACACAGGAGGAAATGTAGATACACATTTTATTCCTAAACAAAGATTATACATTACTATTATTTAACCCAAATTGGACCATTAGTGATCTTTGTGTATGTAATGTGACCCTACATCAGGGAATTTTTAAGATGTAGGAGTATATGAGAATGGATGAGGAGTATCCTGTATCTTTCTTTTCACCAAATGCTCATAGAGATTTAACATTTCTCTTAATTATCAGTGTAGGCAATAAACTACATTCACTTTATCAATACTTTTGGATTTGTCACCAGTAGATATCATAGATTTTTTTTGGCATATGATTGTTGCAGGTCTCTCAAAATGTCATTTTTGTTCATCACTACTTTAAATTATTGTACATATTAAATCCACCATTAGATATGAGTGTTTAATAAGTTAAAGAAACCTATATCATTGTAATTTTAAATTTTAAAATGTTTTGATGTATTTACATATAATTGGTTTCTTTGTTCTTTGTGGTTTTTTATATACATTTAAAAATATTCTCAGAAGAGATCCACGGATCTCATCAGACTGTCAAAGGAGTCCTTGGCACACAAAAAATTATGAACCCTGCACTATGTAATGTTTTGAATTAGATCTAGAATGATAGATAGATAGGCTATAAGATCAGACTTCCCCCTTTGCCACTCCTATTTTCATGAATAAGTGGATGGTCCAGAGTAATGGACACTCTTAACGTGTTGATAATATGGCTATAGCAAAGGATTGAGTATATTTTTCATAAAACCTCCTTTTCTGTTTAACTAAATGGTTATACATGGTAATCAAATACAGAGTGCTTCAATGCAGATAGAAACTTTAAAAACCTGGCACAATCTTGGAAATGTTAATAGGTATATCATATTTAATATCATATTTTCTCTGTTGAGTATGTTTTTAACAAAGAGGAAATGCTAACAAATTGTTTCTACAAAAAAGATTTATTGGTTTGTCACTTGATTTGAATAGTTCCTCAAGTAACTATGCTTTGTCATTATGTATATGTATGCCAATACATTTATATGTATAGGGCTATAGTTATGTACATATACATGGATATACATAGATATCAAAATTTTATTTATTGTTTAGCGGAGTCATTTTTTTTTTTATTAATGATAGGCTTTATAGCTAAGACTTAAAATGGGAATTTTCCATTGCCTTAAAGACTAATGTTTTCTATGAGTAAATTTCTCTGCTTCTTATCTATTGGGGTTTTAAAAAAATGAATTTATAAAATTTCCACTAATTAATTTGTCTAGTTAGATTGTATTACTATGTCACATTGCAATTTAGTCATCAATTCCTCAAATATTAGGATAAAAAATAAAATTTTGGATTTTAAAATTTACTTTTCAAATGAATTAGTTCTGGCAAAGATACTTGCTCTGTTTATATATTACACTATCTGTTTATCCACTGACACATTACTTTTGATCATTTGCTGCAACTTCTGGTTGAGAGCAAGTTTCTTATTTTAATTACTTTATAAAGCTTTCTTGCACTAGGAAAAGGCAGAGGTGATTTATACCTTTTACATACCCCTTCCAACAAATAGTCATTTAAAAGATTATTTGTTCATATGTTTTTTTCTATGCAAATATTGGATAGACTCAGGTGTATCATCTATTATTATCTTGCTGTAATAGGTTTTATTCTATTCATGTATATTGGATGTCTCTAGTTGGGTTGTGTTTCAAGTTACTTTCTATATATGTCCGTTATTTGGGTAGTCAGGTAACTGGACTGAGTCCCTGTGATTGGGTTCCATGGTCCGTGGCATCATCTCTTGTGTTTCCAGCCTTTCCAGTGAAGGAGCTGCCAAGGTGCCCTAGATCGGGCAGATGCTCAGTAAATGCCAATTCATGACAAATAGCTATCTGATCAAAATGTTCCTACTACATCTTCAAATCTCTTCTGATGTAGGTGCTGTTGAAACTTTATTTGGTCATGTAAGTGGCCATAATAGACCCATTTTATGCTGTGTGATTTGGGCTATATATGGGATCAAGGCAACTTTGTGTTTTGGAATTTCAGAAAGTCACCTTCAGTAAAAACATGGTATAATATCTGAGGTATATGTCACATTAGAAAATTTTACTGTACTTTGTCAAGCAGGCATCTCCAGCGCCTGTCCATACTTAGCAGTAATCTGAATGGGGAAGTTGCTGTGTAGATCACCTGAGAGAATATTTAGGATATCACTCAAGATATCTTAATGCTCAAGGATATCGCTCCACAAAGACAGCATTTCCCATGACAATGTATTTTAAAGTTTGGTGTTGACCTAGTAGGTTTTGGGTTTGTTACCTCTGTATAACCAGGTAGTTTGCCAAGGTAGAGGTTTGTGGGTTGCAACTAACAATGTACTGCATTTTCTACAGATATTTTAAAGGCAGAGACCTAGTAAGGACCATAGAACTTTGAGTTTCTCCTCTTGTCTTTGGGAAAAGTTTATGCTACCTAAAAACTTTTTGTTTTGTTTTGTTTTGATTTTTGGTGTGCTGAAAGGAAGTCCTTAAAAGTTTACCAGGGAATTAAAACAAAATAGGTGGAAGGAAGAAAATCCATTGCAACAATGATGTAACTGGAGATTTCCTCCCTGTTAATTATTTCACATCCCTCCAGCCTTTCAGTTGTTACAGAGCCCCGACAAATGCCAGGCACTGTGCTAGGTTCTAGGGGGGGTATAGAGATGAACAATATATAGTCCACGTCCTCAAGGAATTGACAAGCTATTTTGTAAAGAGCTAACTACAATATAGGACAGAATGAAATAAATACTAAATGGAGAGAGAAGAGGACAGATATCTATTGGCCACAACCTGTCCTAAGAGACTGCTTATATGACAGAGAACCATGTGTTCTTTGATGAATTGCTATTAAAATCTAGTGTTCGACTGAGAGGTTAAGAATATGCTGTGTTTGCCGACCAGGGTTGAGAGGGATCTATAATGAAATTCATTTAATGAGGCTCTCTGAAAGCAGAAGTGCTTTTACTAGAGGCAGCTTCCACTTGTCTAGTCATTATTGTGGTTTGCTTATGAGTAAACGGCTTTGTTGTAAACACATTCTTTTTCCGAAGGGCTCTTTTGACAATAGAAGGGGATTGCAATTCTCTCTGCAGGCCAAAAGAGGGCACTTGGAGCTCTCTGAATGACTGTTAACAAACAGCAGCAGAGCTGGCATTTGGCTCAGAATTGTCAGGATGTTTTCTGACTCCCATAGAATAGATCTGATTAAAATACAGTTTTGGAACCTGGACAAGATGTGGAACTTACAGATAGGTAGGCTCTTACTTTGGTCTTTTGAAACTGAAGACACGTATTTATTTAAGTACATCTAATATTAGTGATTTACAATCTTATTCCCTTTGTATATATAGAGCTGTAATATATTAGTCTCAAAAGGAGCCACTGCCTTGATAGCCACAGAATATAGCAGCAAAAGACTAATGTTTATATTCACCCTGAAAACTTACCTTTATAGATCTGTTGCCAAAACTCTGCTCATTTGTGCTTTGTTTGGACATTCGATTATGGAAGCTTCGCTCCTTCCTTTTATTTCTTTTAAAAGTCCTCCATTTCTCAGCTGGGAATGTTGGATTGTTTTGAGGTGTAGAGGACTATAGTGGCTTATAAGATGGGGCCCTGAAGCTTGAAACTAACATTCTGAAGACTGGTTTGTGTAGCCAATATAAACACGACTGACCAACTTTGTTCACAGTTGCAAGGATTAGTTGTATTTTTGTTTTGCCTTTAAGGGCAATCCTGCCTAGAGGCCAGGATGAACTAGGAGATCTCTTGAGGTAAGATCAAGGACAATATAAGAATTTCCATTAATCCTTTAAAAACAAAATAATGAACTGGCCAGAGCATGGATATGAACTGGGATTCTTGAGTTTTAGCCTCCATCCAAAGTAGACTGAGCTGCAGAGAGATCTGAGAGCCTTATCAGTTTGCATTTTTAGTTGTCTTCCCAATTAAATGGGAAAAAATAGATTTGCCCTCATTCATTTGTACTTTTGCAGGAGGATTAATTTTCACAGAGGCACTAACATAAAATCTTCAGGCATGTAAGGACCATTTGTTTCTTTTTTATCTCTATCCTCAGTGACAAGCACAGTCTCTGGCGTATAGTAGTAATGGAAAATGAATATTTGTTGAATGACTGAAGGAAGGAAATAAAAACGATACAATATTTTCTTAAGACAGCATACTTTATTATTTGATGCTCCATTGACAAAATTTTTCTAATAACAGTGCTTACACCTTACATGTGTGTACTGCTTAAGATCTTACAAATACCTTTTGTGTATATTATTTCAGGTGGATCCTCAGTTCTGTAATTGAAGAAACCAGAGTTAAACACTTTTTAAGAGCAGACACAAGTAGGATGACCATATCATTTATTGTTCAAATGAGGATAGTTTTGAGATTGAAAGGGAAAAGGATTAATTAAGTATGTCACTTCAACAACACAAACTGGACTCTTGTGGGAACATGAAGTGAGCACTTGTATCTGGGTCTTCTGACTCTGTTCAGTACACTATGCTCTCGGAGGTATAATTTCTACATCTTTCCCATGTCAGCAGGGTCATAATAAATAATGGTCATGAGGCCTTTCAGGATCCTATAGTATCATATGAATCTTACAGAACTGAACTGTTTTCAACATGGTTTTGGTGTTAAGTATATTTTTTTGTTTTGTGATTCGTTAGAAATTGGCAAACTATTGAAGACTGAAAAGCTTGGTTAGTTTAAGCACTGAGTATCCTTATTGCACCAAATAAAGTAGAGGGTTCTGTGTATCCCTTACATGTTCACAAAAGCATTTTGTATATGCCAAGGAGTTTGATAGTCTTCCCACTTTATAGATGAGGGAGATATATTTGCGATTTGTCCAATATAATCAATCAGTCATCATGATTAGACTCAATTATAAACTCCTGTTAACACATAGCTTATTCCATGCAAAAATGTAAAAACCCTGCCTTCGTGGATAGGTAGCTGTCCATAGGTATCACGTTTTCACCTTTTCTATTGTATTTGTACTTGATAGCCCAGGTTCTCTTGTTTGTGCATATGTGTGCTTCACATATTTGGTTTACATACAGAATCGAAAATATTTTTGCTTTAATTACAGTGAAGGAGGTCAGGAGAGTTCCCAAGGATATAATAAAAATAGCAATTTGGAGGGTAAAAATTATTAAGAATCATTAAGAACATTAAGTACCTGGACTTGTGTTACATTGTGAAGATGTTCTTAGCAAAGTTCTGTGATCTCCATGCCCCACTATTCTCTCTACCATTCAGGCTTTATTTCTTTGAGTTGTTCATCTCCTTTTTACTTTAATTACAATTATCTGTTACTGTCTGAAATTAGTTAGAGTGAATTGGGTGCTGCTATAGTAACAACCTGAAATTTCCTATAGCTTATAACCACAAAGATTTAGTTTTGGCAAGTCCGCCCGGGGTTGACTGCTCCATGTTGTCATCACTAGGCTGAAGGCACAGCCATTGTGGATATGTGGCCAGTTTTGTGGTACTAGGAAAGAAGAAACGGCCAGTCACACTCTGGCTCCAAAAGGCTTGTTTTGGAAGTGATACATGTTTCTCTTGCTTACCTGTATAGATCCCAAGCAAGTCATATGGCCAAGGATGATGTCAGCAAGGCAGGGGTGGTGGTGTGGAACCACAAGGAGGGGAACTGGAGTATTTGACAGGTGAGTAATGCAGTGCAATCTCCTATGGTCTCATTTAGTGTTAGCTGAGATGCTTTGTTTGACTCACATCTCGCTTCAGAGAACCATTAGGATTCTTACTTCTCCTTATCATTTTTTAATAAGAATTTGACTTTACAAAAACAGTTTGAGATGAAAAACTGGGAGATCCTCATCTTGCTAAATTTCAGTCCTGTTTGGCATGTCTCTTCTCCAATATTTCTTATCAAATAATAGGTGCAAATCATTAAGCTAGAGTACCAGCCCTACCTTAAGGGAAATTACAAAGCAATGGTTTAAAAACAAGTATAATCACTTAGCTATAAAAGAATATGTATTTGCAATTCTAGATTCGAGGAAACTTCGTCTCGTTGAGACCTGTCAGATAGTTTTGGGTTTTGAATTCTAGGTTTTCATATTATTAATTAAAAATGTGTATTTTTTAAAAATCTCATTTCCTGAATCCAAGGAGTATTGTTTTATTAACATTGTCTTACTATAGTATTTCATACTAAATTTTGTCTTTACCTTTGTCAACTCTAGATAAATTGTTCCAGGGTAGAGGAAATTAGGTGATTGCCCACTGCCTTAATCTTATACTTCTTTTGGTAGAAGCAGAAACTGAGTTTGTGAACTTTGCTTTTGCCCTCTGAATGATGGGGAAGTTCGCTGATGTGCTTCCAAACAAGAAGCAGTGTGTTGGGTGCCAATGAAATTCAGAGAAGCCCCCTGATTAAGTACAGATAGGACTTGCTGGAGGGTGTCTACTTCTGAGTCCCTGTGCACTCTTGGTTAGAAAGCCACACATTGGCCACTATGTGGAGGGAGAAAGAAGAAAAAAACCAGAACCCACAAGAGAGGTCATTTGGTCTTCTCCCTCCAGTCCCTTTTACTGACAAGGCTTACCACTGTGACATCTTGCAAAGGAGAATGTTTATAGGGTCCACCTGCAATATCACAAAGCAAAGAAGGGTGTATTTTGAATTGAGAGGCAATAAGTTGGTTACTGGCACAGTGACTGTAGAATTCCTTATTTAAACTAGAAAGCAAAGAGAGAGCAATTAATATTTACTGTGAGACAATAGGTGTATACTAGTACTGTCCTAGAAGAAACTCGAGATACATTTAGCCTATGTGGGAACTAAGCCTGAGGGGTGAATAGAATCTGGGTAGGGAAGAGTAATGTCACTGAAAAACACTGTGGCTGCAGGGAACAGTGTTAATAAAGGGAATGGGTGCTGGGGACATGGAACAGCTACATCAGTATGTGGCATGGGAGAGAAACAAATATAAAGATGAAATAATGGTGATTTTTGAATGCTTTTTGAATAAAAGGCTTAACAAACTTATTACCCTAATATTGAGGCCCATAAATTTGGAGTTGGTTTTTGTCAGGGTGTGCATTTCCCTTTCTACCATTTCCATCTTCAGGACTTGAAGTACCGTTAGAGGCATTTGTTACACTCTCTACTATACCAAGAATTCAAGGCCTTCTGCAGAACTACAGTTGGGTTGCTAAAAAAACTGATCTGGTCTGTCAAAATTAGATGAAGGAAGCAAATTTGGTAGAGAATTTGCTTATTGTCAATCTTTGAATGTGATTTTGTTTTGTGAAATTTATGTGTTTAGATAGGAGAACATTAGAAAAAATGAAAAATTCACCTTTCTCCATAATGTATGCAGCAATATATGGTATAATGCATACCAAAAAGAAGTCTGTGTAGCTTATTTTTCAAGTGTATGTGTGTATGCATATGTCACATTGAGAGAATAAGATTATTCTTAGTCTAAATTCTAAAACCATAAATATTAAGAGCTAATTGATTTTTCTCCATCTTCCTCCTTCATAACTGAATACAGCCCCCAGTAATAAGATCCGTTGTAAGAGCTTGTTATTAAAATTCCCTGCACAAATGCTGAAGAAGTGGAGGCCCAGAAATGTGAAGTGGTTTGCTCAAGTCACTACTTAGTGGTAGAGGCCATTTTTAATTTTTTTATTTTTTGGCTTTTTTAGGTTGATAACCCTTCTATTCTGGTAGGTTCTCTTGCTCATTTCTAAGCTCACAAAGAAATTATCAGAACTTCAGTATGTGGATTTCACATGTAAGTGAACATGGCCCCTGAGATATGCCTCTGGACATTTGCTTCCTAGATGAAGGGATACTGTATTGAATTGACACATTTCAGGGCTGGCCCTACAAAGCATGTTTCCCCCCTCCTTGGTGCTCTCTGTTGATCAGTTCTTTTTCCTTTTGTTTCTGGCCCAGCTCCCTCATATCTCAATTATTTTTTCCTCCTTTGTCAAAGGTCACAGGTTTGGGAAATGGGGACCATATTCCTTTGGAAGGCAGGGGGTCATCTTCCAGACACTAACAGGTTTCCCATGTTGAGCCAGTTCTGTAGCCTGTAGGTCCCCACACATACCTCTCCACTCCACAGTATTTTCTGAGTCTCAGGTCCCTAAGCACCCTGGTCTAGCTCTGACATCTGGTAAACCATGTTGGAAAAGCTTCTTCTGGAATTTCTGTACATCCCTATACACATTCCAGATAACAAATGAAAAGTATTCGGGAAAAAAAGAGAAATGAACAGTTCTCAAAAGTTTACTTTAGATTGATTTATTGGCTGACCTCTCTGTACCTTTCTAACAAACTTGCTATTAAAAACAGGCCCATCTATTCCAATTCACCACATGTGACCCCATTAAATTCATGGCCAGCTTTCCATTGTATGGAACTCCATAGAGATTTGGAGGCTTATTTCCAGCATTTAACTTCCCTGGTAAAAACCAGTGACTTTAATGATAGTTGAACACAAGGGAAAAATACTTTTTAAACATCTCTGTTTAATAGATGATTATACAATGTTGAAAATTTGATTAAAATCAACTCTGTAGATATTTATAAAATATCTATCAGTGACAATTTTGAGTAGTGTCCATGCAGAAAGAACAGAAGTTGTGGTCAGCTTTCTTGCTTGCTTGCTTGCTTCCTTCCTTCCTTCCTTTTTTTTCTTTGTCCCTGATACTAGTCTGTCTTTCTATGGGCACTCATTATTTCTGGCATGAAATAGTAAGTGAAACATTCATAGAAATCTGAGGAATTGATAGCCATCCCCATTTCCTTAAATCTTTGTTTCCCAAATTCTCTAAATAAGTTCATGGAAATTTGTAAAACAGCTTCATTAACTGGGAAAATTTCAATGAAAAACAATAATGTTTAAAGAAAAAACAAATCTGGTTTGGCATATAATAGCTGTGTGATCTTGTCAGAAAGTCTTACTTTACAGAAGGCCCATGGTGTAAAAACTATAAATAAAGCAGCATCTCCAAATTTTTGAAAAGAGCCGCACCACTCTTTCCTCCTGCCTGATATAAAAATATGTGACAAAGTAAGAGAATTAGGAAAAAAACGTCTTCCCATACCCTGTCTGGCTAATTCAGACCAACTGGGAAAAATCACATGATGGACAACACATCAAAAATCTAGGCTGAAAATGGCCAAATCTATGAATAGCAGATATGGGAACCAGCCCAAGCCTTGTGTGTAGAAGGGTGACAGATAAAAATAGTGCCCTAAATTTTTCAAAGGTGATTTGAAACCTCCCAAGTATAGATGACCTTGCTACTGAAAATAAGATGACAAGGGCAAAGTTGAAATTGTGACTCCTTCAAGGGTCTGTAGACTTGAGCTAATGTTCAAGAAAGAAAGGCTGATTTCTCCCCCGTCATCAGCAAGCTGCACACAGGCACAGAACATTTCTTTTTCTCTGACAAATTCTTAATGTATTTATTCTTCCCCTCTGCTCCTTTCAAGAAAGGAAGGCAGCAGCTCAGGATTGTGAGTTTTCAAAAGCATCCCATTTTGAGTTCCCTCCTGCTGACAAAAGCAATGTCCAGAAGACAGGAGGTAGGCTTAGTGCTGGGGGGAAAAGGAAAAAAATATATTTTTTTCTCACATCATAAACCTTTCCCCCCCTCTGGACATTTCTTCACTGTGCTTCTGCCTCCACACTGTGCTTGATATCAGGGGGGTGTGGCTTGCAGCTACTGAAATAGAGAAGTTTCCAAAACTTGATGGCCCCCACATCAACTAGGTACAAAGATAAAGGCCATATTATGTTTTTATTATTTCATATTTTTGAGAAGGGAAGGAGTGCAGAAGGAAGTGAAGTTATTTTGAGTGTCCATTTCTGAAGTTCTTTGCATGTCTTCCATTCTCTGGTGTTGATTAAAATATCTTCACATGTCTCTGAGGCTCTCTAAGCTGGATGGGGGAGAGTTTGGTGACAGTCTGGAATACCATTAGTAAGATTTCTTTTGGTGACAGACAGATGTAAATGTATCCATCTAATTCTCTACTCAGGTCTCTTTCTGCAGATGGATGTTAATAATTAGCAGTTGCATCTCCTCTCTCTTTATCAAATTGGATTCTCCATAAATTCATCATTTCCTTTTTATTTTCTCAAAGTAGCAGCAGCTCTGACAGCCTGCCTTTGTTCTTGTGTTTATAAATAATTTATAACACAGAAATATCTCTTCTTAGTCTTAAAACATAAACTAATGGAATAACACAACACACTGGGCCAAACTACCTTCTACTTGGGAAGAAAGAAAACCTCAGAGTGCGGGGGAGAGCTTCATTCTTAACAAAGGGATGCTGAAGATTGTATGGGAAGGAAAAAAAAAATTTGTCCAGCTTAATTTAGTTTTTGGTTTTAATATTCCACTCCCCCTCCAGTTTCTAGCCATGTATAGGAGTTCTAGACAACACAAATTCTTTTGTGGTTTCCTTTCCAAATAGTATACCTTGTGTGATTTCCCAAATACACCATGCATTTCATTAAGCTATACAGAAAGGAAACAATTATTCAATTAAAACATCCACAGATGCTAAAAACATACCATGGTACATTTATTCAACAACTTTATGCTCATAACCCATGCACAATCTTTAAACACCAAAGTATAAGGATTTGGTCCAAATTAGCAATAAAATACAATGTGTTTGCCCTCTACTGGGTAGTAATGACTGTGTAGTTTTCCTTACATACCCAGTGGCCTTGTAGACAGCTTCATAACTGTTTCATGTAGTCACTAACACAGTGTTATAAACAAATATGGTTAGGATTTGTGCTAATTAAGGTAAATAGAATAATGTTGAATCCGTTTTTCTAAGCTAAGATTTTCAGGAGAGGTGGTTTAAAATTTTTCCTTATATTGCTCTAGGCTTGCACATCACATCATAGTAGAGAGTTTATAAGTCATCATTTGATACCCTGGAAATATATTCAGGTTGTAGATAAATAACCCGCCTAACAATGCTAATGCAGAATGTCTGGCATGTAATTTAGATAGGAATCTGAACACCTCCTTACATCAGCTGTTAAGATTTTGCACTGAAGCAGAAATAACGTCTTATCTTCCATCTGGAAATGGGACATAGAATAGTGACACAAGTTATTTACAGAGTTACTGCAAAACAAGAGTGGTAACAGAGTAACTACAAAGCAACTCCCTGGGTTACTGCTGCAATATAATGCCAGATAAATAATCATGCCAGGGTAAATAAATTGGGAGATGCCCGATTTTATAGAGCATAAATGTAGCTTGCATTCCTATTGGGGTAGAGCTTTTCCTTGCATGTTGATTTCTGAAGCTTCTTCCCAAGTCGGAGCTGACCCTGCAGAGCAACAATAATGTGCATAGAACTCTCATGCCATTTCTATCTCTCAGGAAGTTGGGGGAGGAAGCCCTGTCCACTGCCGGCATGGGGGCCTCTGTACAGTCCTGAAAGACAAACATACCTTTAGATTTAAATTGATTGAACGAAGGGACTGGGTTTGACTGGAGAGGAATTTGGCTGGTATTTCGGGTCAGGTCCTCTCTCATGGTCCCGATTGTCTTGCTCTTGGCAAATGATTTATTTTTCTCTTAAAAATGGGGTGGGATTAATATCCTGACTTGGGGCTTTGGAATGTTTTCTCCCCGGAAACAACAGCCAGCATCATGGGTCCGAGTGATTCAGGAATGAAGCATTAAGGGTAGATTTTTTTTTTTTTTTTTTTTTTTGGTGGTACTGGGAGACAAAATAATTACTGCCTTGTACCAAAGCCTAACAATTAAAAAGAAATGAAATCCTCTCTTTGGCTTAAAAACATTTCTACATAAGTACCAGGGCTCTTCCCCCCACCCCAGGGGCCCACCCACAGGATATCATCTGGGCTCTGCCTTTATCTTTGGGGTCCTTCTGGGGCAGGAATATAGCAGTATAACTCAGAGAAAAATATTTTTTTATTCAAAGCACAGAATATGAAATGCCCTAGAGTCAGTCTCTCTCTCTCTCTCTCTCTCTCTCTCTCTCTCTCATTCTCTCTCTCTCTTTCTCTTCTTTTTGGTCCCTTTGGAAAGTGACATAAGTAATTGACAGAATGTATATGTGGAGGTGGGATTGGGGAAAGATAAGGTGGGAGGAGGAGAGCATTGCGGACTTTGGAGTAGAGATTTCACTAGAGGAAAACACAGTTTTGACTTCAAAAGAGACAATTTACTGCAGTTGAGAGAACTGAAGGGAAGAAGGAGAAAATCCCACAGAACTCAGTTAATAGAAATAATCAATTTAATGATGGTCTGATGGGATCAGAGCACCTTCCAAAATTCTAGAATTTTCCTGTCTACAGTGTCATAACACAAAAAGGCAGGGCATTTGTTTTTCCGTTCAGGTCCTTGTCATCTTGCTAATTCTGTATTTAGCTAAATGGCTGAAGATGTTTTGGTTTGTAAGGCAATTCTTGTTCCCAGCTGCATTAAACTGCTATTATTAATTACCTCCTTTGGCCTAACATTATGCCTTTATAACACACGTATTGTCAGGCGCTCTGCAATTATTGGAAGGCTATGCCATACACAAAGGCATTAAGCTTAAAACAATAGAGGCTGCTTATTTGATAGTAGAAGATGTCAGGTGGAGACAAGCACAGTTGGCTAGAACTGACTTGAAGCTCGTCATAAGGAAATAAGGGGCGAGGTGATCACAGCACAGCATTAACTGTGCGTGAGAGACACACAATTCTACATGGCAGCTTCCATCATGCATTTCTCACGGAAGAAGGGGGGAAATGGGCTCTGGGTAAATGATGGGTGAATACAGAATCAATTGTAGTGTATGACAAGACACTTTCTCTCTTTGTTTAATATATAAATCAGGAGCACTTATGAATTGATATTAATTAAAATAATGTATTTGCTTTCTTTCAACAGTAATGTCAGCCTTGTTAAAAAACGGAACACTAAATCTTCATTAGACTTGCAATATTAAAAAACTTGCATGAAATATGAATTAACATTTAACTTGTTGCTAGTTAGATTAAAGGGGAGAGAATGCAGTAGGCATTTAGCATTTTGGACAAAGGCAGAACCGGCTTTCCCAAACCCAGGAATAAGTTGATCTCCAGAAGCCACACTGATGAGGGAGGGAATCATCCATCATTACCTTCTAACAGGAGTGACTGCAGCCAAAATGGAATTACCGAATGCACTCGCATCCATGGTATTAAGTTTGTATCAAAAGGCTAAAGCATGATGAATCAACAAAACGTCTGAACGTGAAAATTCAGTTTGTAAAGGTCCTTAGAGTTCTTTTGGTACATATTTGGGGGCATAAGCAAAATAGCAGTCTTGATTTTAGACGAAAGCATATATTTCACTTTTCTATCATCTTTTCCACATGGAAAAATTATGAAAAGCTCAAAGTGCTGTTACTTAGCTATGTTAAATTTTGGAAATCTGTGACTACCAGAGGGGAACAGGTGGGTAAAAGCCTTTTTGTTTGTTCTATTCAGATGGATGGGTATTTGATGACTTCTAATCTTCATTGCACTGGTGGCCTGAAATTAGAACAGATGTAATTGAAATGACCAGGCTGAGACCTCATATTGCATTCAAAAATACATTATGAAACTCCAATGATCATATTGGCAATGTGTTGTCTTAGGTGCAAGCTGCTCATAAATGCGCTTGCTTATGAAATACACCATCGATCTTATAATTACATTCCACCTGGATTTATACGTTTGGAAAATGTGATTGAATTTCAGACTGCTCTCTGGGGGTGACATGTACATGCACAGAGAAACCACAAGGTGGTGGTATGGTGTCACCGTATTTTTTAAGAACAACAAGAAAAGGGGGTTTGTTTAATGAGCTTGCACTCACAAGCCTGCTCATCTAGTGAACTGTGACTTTTCAAATACCAACCTATTAATGTCAAAGGCAATACTGAAGGGAACAGTTCTGTTTGATTTAAAAAATACAGACAATGTGAAGTCCACTATGGCCCAGTATCTATCACCTATGGGGCTCCATTCATGCCTAATGCTTTATTCAAGCTAAGACCTAGTTTTTATATATCAGATTAATACATATCTACAGCTTTGCACCTTTCTAGTTTGATTTTTTTATCATTAGGGCTCACCGGGGCCATTTTCATTCCCTTACTATAGCATCTGCAAGCAGGTGGATTAGAGATAACTCTCATTGTGCTTTGTTTTTCTCCCGACACTGTCATTAATCATTCCTTAAGCCACACTTCAACTTCTAGTAATCAGGACTGGCTGCTCCTGAGCTGCACAAGAATTGCCTCTCACAGTGTAATATGGAATTGGAAGCGAATGGCTGAGGCCAGACGCCTCTTCTGCATTCCCCATCTATCTCATCATTTAGGTATTTATCCATCTCGGGCTTGTACGGAGAGCACCTCTCTCCTTCCCATGAGGACGCAGATTGCAACAGAGGATCAGATTTGTTACCAGGCTTTGGGCTTTGATTGTCCTCTTATAAGTTCGGGATTAAAGTGAAATTTCCCACAGGGCTATGCAGGATTTGCTAGCATTTAACTGTTTAACCTGGCTGTTTGTGAATGAGAATCCTGTGGTCAACTATTCCGTAGAGAATATTATGGTAAGCCGAGCCTGAGTGGTACACATTCCGGTGTGTGCTTGTGAAGACGGCACAGTTGATTCCAATTAACTTCATACCTGATATCAGTTGTTTTCATGTACACAGAGAACAGTGATCCTAAGGCAAAAAGCAACCCAAAGCGTTCCCTTTTATGAAATATAGATGTCAGTTTTAAATAAATGCAAATCTGCTCCCTCAAAATTATGATTTCCACTTGCGCTTTTCACACTGATTAGAGAATTAATCAATCTTGCGTTGGGTTGTTTTTTATTTTGTGGGGGTATTTTACATTCTCTAATTTGTTTACCAGTTCTAATCTAACAACATTGATTCTTTATTCAACATACCTTTGGATCTGACCGAAACAGAAAGAGAGTTGTGAATTTATTTACTTACACTTACTTTATTCACAATGATAAACATGTACTTAGAATGTTTTAGGTTAGATATAGAACTTGAACAGATACAGCTTCCTAATTCTTTGTTATTCCTGAAGAGGAAAATTCTTCTAATTTGCTTTTCATTCCCCATAGCAAGGCAATGTGGAACTGGGGGAAGGATTATTCAAAAATCAAGTCCATATTATCTACTTTTGTTGTTGTTTTTTAAGATTTGTGTCTACTGAAGGAAAAGCTTTAAAAGAAGTCAAAATCATTCTGTTCCCTAGTATTAAGGGGGTTGTATGGCCACCCACTGTACTTACTCTATTTAATGGGAATATGTTTTTTAAGTACCTAAAAGGATAGTGCTCATTTTGTGTGCCTCATCAAAAGAAGCAGAACAAGGAGGCAACAGAAATATGGAATTTAGCAAACCGTTCAAAGCTTATGGGGAAGCCTATCGTTTGCAAGAAAACCAGCCAAATCATTAAGCCTTTTTTCTTCCACAAATCCTCCATCGTATTTTTTTTACCTTAATTTTGCAATGTTTTTAAAAAATGAAATACACACTTAAGCAGAAATAACTTTTAAAAAAACCCTATATTTTAAAAAGATGGTTACATTTGAAACATTAAACAAAAGATAGTTTCAAGCATCTCACTGGAAATCCTTTTGCAAAGTCTAGTGTAGGTGGCAAATTGATCATTTTGGGGGGTAAAGGAATGGGAGGCTGTACAGCAGTCTGTGGGCTAATTTATTTGCGGCGTTTGAGTCAGACACCCTCTTATTAGGGAACAGCTTTCAAAGCAGTTGTGATGGACACTGATCTTGAGCCTGCTAGGAGCTTTGCTTGGGGTTATAAAACAACAACACTGCAGGGTTTGGTGCTAAATATCCTTAACCCCATTTATAATATCTCAGAGAATTAAGGAGGCACTGAGTTAGGAATACATGGGGGAAAAGTTCTCTCTCTGTCTCTGTCTTAAGTGTGAGAGAAATCTCCAGATTCACATGAGTAATTTTCAGCTGTGTATTATGCTCCTGAAGTAACCTCTTCATTCCCATTGTTTTAGTGTGAAATCATTTCCTCGGGAGATAATTAGAGTTGCTCCATTTATTACATTAAATGATTAGCATGCACTTGAAATGATCCAGTGTATTTTCCTTTATTGCTGATGACTCTTAAATATGGGCCTCTATTCGTAATGGATAAATTAAGGTTGTCTTGGCTCATTGTAGCCGACTGTGTAGCCAAACAAGAGAGACTTTCTTTTCTAAACATAGGCCAGGTGTGCAGTGGCTGAAGTCTAGGTCTGAAGAGATTCTATTCATATGGATGTCCCACCTGGTTCAACAAAGAGCTGAATAACACTGCTTAAAGGGTTTCTCTCCCAACCCCCTTAATAAAAATGACAGTACTTTATCTGGCGTTACTCATCCTATGTGTGGAGTAAGTAAGTTTAACATAAAGTGACCCAAGATCGCATTTCAAAAAAGTACCTCACAGGAAAGGCATGCACATTATCTGAGTAAGCAATATGACCTACAAAGCCATGGAAAAATGATATTTTAAGAATTACCAAATATAGATTTCATTTGAATGCAAGTGCTTCTTGCTCTCTTTGAACTAGCCTGGTCGTGTAGCTGACAGAGACATCTTAAAAAGCCACTGGAAAGTTTGGATCAAGTCGACATGGCATGTTAAATCAGCACCATTGCATAAATAGAGAAGTGGGGAAGAAATTGGTGCATTTTGTAGTCAATTTTGTATACTCAGATTTTCAGTAAATGATCATAAGTCAGAAAATTTAAGCATGCTGTTAGAGAAATTTAAATGAGTATTTAGCTAAAAGATGTAAACATGCACAGACATGAGGACTAACCCTGATTAGGATTTAAACAGTTTCAGATTTGTCCACTCTGACTAAATAGGTGTTAATATTTAATAAATTTCATCATAAGAGACAGAAATTTCTTTATAAGAGACAGATTTTACATAGTAGGAAGAAGAATTTCAAAGGAAATTTAAAAAAATCCTATAAACTTCTAATAGCTTTATATATTTTTTTATTTTTTTTTTAAAGATTTTATTTATTTATTTGACTGACAGAGATCACAAGTAGACAGAGAAGCAGACAGAGAGAGAGGAGGAAGCAGGCTCCCCGCTGAGCAGAGAGCCCGATGTGGGGCTCAATCCCAGGACCCTGGGATCATGACCTGAGCCGAAAGCAGAGGCTTTAACCCACTGAGCCACCTGGGCGCCCCAGTTTTATATATTTTGAGGATGAGATTATTTTTTCTCCCACCTAGACATGATTCAGAACTCCTTCATTTTGTCTTTATTGATTTATGTACTTACTGTGTTCTAATAGCATTGTTATTTACAAGAAAACACAGAATTACTGTGGGAGATTTATAATGCATGGTAACAGCTGGAGATTAAAAAAAAAGAAGAAAAGAGGCGTGGGTTATGAGGTCAAGACTAGGTAGCTTTACATTTTGGCAACAGTGATCCCTTCTCTTCAGGAGGAGGGAGGCCATTTGGATTCCTTACTCTGTTTTCTCAGGTTTAGTAATTAGAAGAACAAGTTACCAGAAATCAGGTATTCCCTTAGCAAGTGTGAAGAGGAATTTAATACTTCTCTCATATAACTTGTTTATTACTCCTCTCTTATAATTCATATTCCAGCAATGATCACATAAATTCTCTGTAAACAGTAGCTAGCATTTTACTATCACACAACCAAATAAAAAACACTTGTGGAAAAGTTCTTTGTATCCGAACTATGATCTTGAGAAGGGAGGCCTGTCAGTACTTAGTCAAACCATACTTTATTTTCCTTCTTGTACTAGAGCAAGAACAACACCAGATTCTTTATTTGCGCTTTAAGAATTTCTTATTCAATGACATTTAAGTGTAATAAATTTAAAATGATAATGTTCTGGTTAAATATCTAAATAACCTTAAATAATCTTGGTATATTCCTAATCATTTAGACAGTTGAAAACTTTGCATATTTAATCATTTGTATAACAGCAAAGTGCTACTGGGTTCTGACTGAGGCACGCTGACTTTGGGAAAATGTGATTTCCGAAGATCTGCTGTATAATGACATTCTCTCTGCTTACATTCCACACTGCCTACCCGAAACGCCTTCCTACTAACATTTACTCAGATGGGACACATCGTTGTAGGAGAGCAGAGAGTTTTCTAGATCATCTAATCATGTTTTATGGAAAGAGTGATCAAGATCCACAGATATGCAGGGATTTGTCTGGACGCACACAGTGGTAATGTTCGAACTTCTACCAGCCCCTAACTCTATGTTCAGTGCTTTTTCTACTTCCACAGAAAAACAGAATCCAACAGAAAAATATCTGAAATGCCTCCTTCAGCTTCCATTCCTAGTGGGAAATGTTATTTACAAATAGGGAATTGGGAGCAATCCAGTATAATTAGGCATGATCCTTATTGATGTCTATTGCTACCAAATATGATTTTAATTCTGTGCAACACAGATTTTATTTAAATTATTTTAAATGGATAATGGCCAAATTATATTAACCTTTAGCTAACCAGGCCAAAGGATCTTTGGAAGATGGCAAATTCAATTAATACAAAGGCATTGGCAGTCTATTTATAGTGAACGTATTTTTCATTTCTTTGAGAACTTCTGAGAGCATTGCCAATGCATGAGTTTCTGAATTGGAGGAAACATATTATCCTGAAAGAGTACTGTAATGTTGTTTAGCTCTGACAGGAGAATTCTCAGGGTAAGGATGCCTGAAAGTCTTTATCAGTGTCCTTATAAGAGAAATGATCCACTTGCAAATGATGGAGATGGAGGATAGGTTTAAATTGCACTTCTTTTTATAACTTTGTGAATTTCTTTTTAGTGTATGTCTCTTTCAAAAGATGAAGTTATAACGGTACTAATACTAGTGGTGTGGAAGGTTACAATGGCTGAACACCATCTCTCTTAAACATTTATTCCATTTAAACAAAAATACCTGATAGCATTTCCATTATTCACAAGAAATCACACAATATAATGGTTTTTAGCACTCCTTTTGTAATAGCTTATTTAAATACTTGGGGCTGCAATTCAGATTTCCACTTTGTTCATACTTCACAGAAATACTTTATTCAATTGATCACATTTTTATTCTTTATTGTACTCTAAATCGCCTTTGATTTCTTAGAACACCAGAAATAAAAATCAAGTCTCTAGTCATGTAAAATAAAAAATTCTTCCCTGTGCATTTAAAGACAAAGTAAAAACAAAAACCAAACCAAGCCAAAGTAATAAATAAAAAAAAAAGAAAGAAAAAATACTTCCCAACCAATAATTTAGCAACAATTAAAGTGTATTATGTAAGAGGGGGACAGCTATGTTCCATGGATTGTTTTATATTTTAGAAATTTGATAGGCTTTTCTTGGGTGGAAATTTAATTTCCGCAATCTTTGTGATATTAGACATTTGTGAAGACAACCAGAAACCTCAGCTGATGCTTTTAGTGATTGATTGAATCAGATTGAAGATAACCCTGGCCCCCAAAATAAATCTCATAAATATACATGAAATCACAAAAACTGGCTAAAGTCTTAACTTTTAATAAGCCTGTGTTTCAGCAGTGTTTTAAATTTAAAGAAGAGGGGCGCCTGGGTGGCTCATTGGTTAAAGCCTCTGCCTTCGGCTCAGGTCATGATCTCAGAGTCCTGGGATCCAGCCCCACATCGGGCTCTCCGCTCAGCAGGGAGCCTGCTTCCTCCTCTCTCTCTGCCTGCCTCTCTGCCTACTTGTAATCTCTGTCTGTCAAATAAATAAAAAAAATCTTAAAAAAAAAATTTAAATTTAAAGAAGAATGACTGTAGCCACTCCAGCTGACACATCAGGGTGGCATAACCTCTCTTTATAGGAAACTTTATCCCAGAATGTATCCTAGAAAAACCTTGAAAGCATTTCAGGGTACTTGCAGAGAAAAAAAGAGAAATAAGGCTAAAAAACTCAATGATAGCATAATATATGTTAAGTTTATCTCAAAAAATTCTCGTAATCTTGCCTTTATGCAAATAAGAGGAAGTCTGTTAAAATTAATCCACAGAACAAGGGCAATTCAATTACCACAACGAAGGTGACATGAGCCGCCAAGAGAAAGGAATTCTGGTACAGTTTGCTTTTTCCTCCGGGTCCCTCCCAGGTGAAAATGAAGCACCTATAGTGGCATAGGGAATATTTGACTTTATTATGATAGTGCTGCAACCCCTAAAGGAAAGATTCATGGAAACACACCAGTGTGTGTCTTGATATAATAGAAGTAAAAGACTCCACTGTTACAATACATAATTTAACTATGCAAATACAGACCTAGGTGTGGAGTGATTTATCCATTTGCAATAGCTTGAAATTCTTTGAGAGGATTTTAAAAGACTTTATTGTCTAAAAATGAATATTTATAATGCTTTAAGGACAGTGGTTACTTAACAGCTAGCTGTAATGTTTGGAATCAATAAAGAATGAAATGAAAAAACATATTTAGAAAAACTTCCAAGTGGTTTTTGGAGAGATTCTGTGAAGACATGCATCAAATTACTTGAATTGATATAACTCCTTTTAGAATATGATACCTGCATGTATATTTCTCATATATATGTGTGTATATATACATAAAACCTATGTATTGAGTTTTATTCAGATATCCTCAATGGCATCTAAGGTACTTTCCTATTTATTGTTCATTTTTCTTTAGTCCCTGGAAACGAAAATACTTCTTTTAAGATCATGTGAAAATGTTTTTATATATTGAAACAGAAACATCAAAATTCATTAAGAACAAAGCTCTGGCATATTAATCTGTCTGCCAGTTCTCAGCTTCGTGTGAATTCATCTGTTTGTAAGTCTTGAAAGTAGATACCAAAATAGAAATGCTCAGTAATGATTTTGGTAGTATTAACCAATTCGCCTTTTATTAAAGGCGCAATGCTTGATAATCTCGTGATATCTGTGATCTGAGTAAACTGATCAGTAAATTAGAAAAGCAGTTTTCCTTCCCACATTTTATCCTAAATCTATATGAAGAAGCATCCATTACTTGCAAAGTTTCAAATGTTATTTGATTTATATACACTTGAAAGAAAGATTTCCCCTTGAAACAAGGACGAAATGTCCAAAGACATGGTAAATATATGGTTTCTTAATTGCAAAGCCAAAATAGATTACACACAGCCTTGCAAAAATCTAAGACATCTGCTTTGTTTGAGGCAAGAAGAAAGACATCTGGGGGCTTGAATGTTTCTTTGTGACCTGCTCCAGTGTGAGTAACCTTGTAGTTAACTAGGCAGTTAGTCAAGTCCCAGAAAGATCATTGCCTGGACTTTGCCTCAGAGGCTGATGGGGACCCAGGCCAAAGCAGAAACGTCATACCCAAAAGATCACTGAAGCCAGGCAGTCGGGGTGGAAGTGTCATAACTGGGGCAGTGTAATACCAGCCATCAACCATCTCTCCCTTTCTGGCAGTCACAAACCTACACACATGAAATAATCGATGGGGCAAAAAAAAAAAAAAATTTTTTTAATCTAAAAAATAACGTCAGTACCAAATCTTCTAGAATCATTTTGTTTTCTGACTAATTTGTAATTCTATTATTATTTTCAAATCTCCTTAAATGCTGGGGTCTTTTGTTATGCAGGAATCCTCTGGTGATTTCATATGGCATTGATGGAATAAATTCACATTAAAAAAATTTCAATTATGGGCTTCTGCAATTACATTTGACTTCTCTAACTGCAAAGAAGCCACAATAAAGTAGCTCTTCTGCTGTTTGGTTATATTCCTGGGTCATGTTAATGTGTGTTCAGTGTAGCACAAAGTGGTTTATTTGTTCAAAGCTGTCTCCTTGATGTTTGGGTTCGCTTGTTCATCAGCCAAAATGAGCACCCTTCCCCTGGTGTTCCTGTTCCCTGCATGACTTTGTAACAGAGTCCAGATGCAATATGGGTTCTTGTGCTGCTGGACATAAAAATCTAAACCCCCAAACTGCTTGAGAGTTGTTGATAAATCTTTCCACTGGAATTCTACTTGTCTAAATGGCAGAGATGCAAGATTCACTTTTTATTCAGTATTTGAATGTGAGGACGGCACATTTAATTGCTCCCCATAGGCAGGAATTTGGCAGCGAGAAAGCAGTGCGTTTTAATCGGTCTGTCTAGCTATATTTTAAAACACTCCTTACCACAGTGCCTGCATATTTGTGTTGGCATTAACAGAACAAAAATGTGTATTGGACTTGAAAGGTGTTTTGATGGTAGGTAAACACATTTATTTTTCACCTGATTCTGTTTTCTGTACTTACTATGCCAAAAAGGCAGCCGAGAGGATGGTGCTTGGATTAGGAGGAACTAAGAACTGACGGTTTTATTTCTCAAATACTGCCTCTAGAATATGGATTCATTTAATTAAGCTACAAAATGCCCTATGATGGAGTTTAGAAAACAGACCCAAGAGTAGAAAAGAGAGGTTTTTGTACTTAGCTAGCAAAGCAGCTGCAAATGAGCTAATGAACCAGGTGCTTTACTTTAAAAATATTTGATTTCCTTGATTAAAAGAGTGATTCTCTTTGTATGTTTATCATCGCTCTTTATGAAAAGTATGAATATAACATGTGGCCGATTCTCCAGTGTATAGAAACATAGTATCAGTAGCTGGACTACCGATTTTCATAAGCACCACAATATTGAAATTCAGTGTTGTTTTATGAACAAGATCAAGAATAGTTAAATTGGAAAACTTTTTGTATTCCTTTGGGGAAACACTTTTTTCTGATCTCTCTCTTATATCCTAGAAAAACCTCTTTCACTGTACAAGTGCCCTGATATTCAAATATCTTACTTTTGACATCTTTCAGGTCATAAATTGTTTCTACTTTTTTCAAAATAGCATCTCACTTGTATCCTGCACTTTACTTTGAAAGCTCCTTCTCATGCTTGTCTTGTTTTGAAATAACATGGATTCTAGAGGCAGGCAAACTGAGTTGTGATAGAGGGCTTTCTACTTACTCGTACTAGCTCCTAGACACACTTAACTCTTCTGTAGCCAGCCTTTTTCCAATGACCTTATCTGGCCACTCACCTTGAAGATTAAAACACAGTCAGACCATTTGGCTCATATTCAAGGCAACTGTTGTCTCCTTCCCTGAGATGACATAGCATTTGTTAGTTTGCATCAATTAAAAAAAAAAAGTCAGTAGTATGTAATAGCAGAAAATGAAGTTTTCTGCTTTGTCAGGAAATTAACAATGTACCAAAATAAAAATAAGCTAACAGCCTGCTGTGTAAGGAGATGCTGGAAGCAAGCAAAATTGAGGCTGCTGCCTTGACAGTTGAGAGAGCAGATTATTGAGGAAGGGTGGGGGGGGAGGATTTTTCTGTAAATTTAAAGAGTTTCTCCCAGTTATGTCTCTGAAAAGAATACTTTTCTAATGTTTAAGAGCAGTATCCTCTATTACCACACTTATTATAGCGAAATGTAGGAATGCATGAGTGGTGGGTGTTTTGTTGTGACATCTGAACTATTTGTAAATATTGTTCACAGCTTTCTTAGCATATTTTAGCAAGGCAACATTTCAGGAAAGTATAATTTATTGCACATGATATAGATGGTGAGCTTCCCAATCCATTTGTTGTAGATGTGTTCGCACAAAAGAAAACTGACACCAGGCATATTAGATTAAAGTAGCAGATTTCTGTCTTTGGGTCTGGAGTCCCTGTAGCGGTTGCTCTGCCTTTCTAAAAACATCAGCGAGGCCAAGAGATCCGTCCGAAACAATGTAGTGCCAGCACGGTTGGGGAGAGAACATTTTTCTCTATTATTGTACCATGTCTGCTTGTTTCTATTTATGTGTGTGTGTGTGTGTGTGTGTGTGTATGGGCCTATGTTTGTATGCATGCATGCGTACATATGTGTATGTGTGTGTATGCGTGCATGCATGTGTGTGTGTGGTGTGTGTGTAGTGTGTGTGTGTGTGTACACGTGTGTGTGTGTATGTACATATTTTTGCCCAGGCAGGCTTCTATGATTGTGGCATGCAACCTCAACTCCACTTTGCATGGTATTTTCTTTTTTCATTTCTCACATGAAAAAAAATATATATATACAGACTTTGCCTATGATGCCTTATTTGACTTTGTCTTATTCTTTTAAATTTTCCTCAAAGAGAGAGAAAGGTCTCAGGAAGTGCTAAGGTGCTCTCTTTTTCTCTCTCTTCCTGGCCCACTTTAAGTGACAAGGAAAACAAGTTCTAGTTTAGCTAGTTTGTCTTTTAAGCTGTCGTATTTTTTGGAAGAAAAAAGAGTTGGGACTATTTTGAAAAGCGGCTTTGTTTTCAGAATACAAGTGAATTATTTGGAAAGTAACGCCTGTTTGTTTTCAATAAAGGAAGGCTTGGCAAACTTGATCCTGCTCCCCTCCTTTTCTTTTCCTCCTCCCCCTTGTACAATGGGGAATTATTAGCTCAACTTCACTTGAAAAGCCACAGTTATTGAGTGCCTACTATGTTTCAGCCCTGTAATATAAACTTTACTGTAGTTCTGTGAGGTAAGTGGGATTAGCCCCATTTTACAGAGGTGGAAACTGAGACTGAAGGAGTGAAAAAAACTTGTCGAAGAGCCCACAGCTGGTCAGAGGCATGTCAGGGTGTGAATTTGAAGTTGTTGGACTTCAGAGCTGATGCCCTTTTCCTCTACCACATGCCTTTGAAGTAAAGGTAAATGTAGCATTTATTTTTATGGTGGAGCAGTTACTAGCCATACCTGTGAATCAGAATCAGCTCTGTGGAATGTTTAAAAAAAATTCAAATGCTTGGTTTCCACTCCTGAAAATCTCATTCAGTAGATTTAGGGTGAGAAACTGGCATCCATGTTTTTTCAAATTCCACAAGTTTCTGATGCCCAGCATTAAGAGCCACAGGCATAGAGTGTCCCCCCCCCCCCCAGATAGTAGTAAGACTGTTCTGATAACACAGAGGACATTTGTGTTAAGTTGGCCCCAGATGCAGTGTTTGTTGGTTCTTAATGGAGCTGATACACTGTTCCATCCAAGTTTCCATTATTTTTTATTTGTTTTTTTGGAATAGATAATCCAGAATGGCCACTGATAAATTCTGGTAGAATGGCAGGTGGTATTGTTTTTGGAGGCATTTTAATCTGTTAAGGATAACAACCAGCACAAGCAAAATGGTGACCTGTGGGTTGAGGGCACATACCAAGTCACTCATTACAGAAGTAACTTTGCAGTTTCCTTAGCTGTGGATATTTGTTTAACTTTTATCATTCTCAGAGATTTTGAGAGTCCATACCTGATTCTCAATGGCATCAATATCAGTCTTAGGAGCCCTGGGTGAGAAAGCCTTGTTTGCCTACTAGTAAATTCAGATTTGCTATTCAGTTTGTTAATTTCATGTAATGTATGTTTTAAAAATATTTAAGTAATTTCTACATCCAGCATAGGGCTTGAATTCATGACCCCGAGATCAGGGGTCACATGCTCTTCAGACTGAGCCATCCAGCCACCCCAATTTCATATAATGTTAAAATGGAGACCAACGAGAGCCCCTCTTCAAACTGCCTAGAAGTCTTGTGCATAGCTTACAGTATGCATTACTAAATCATACACAGTTAGAATAGCACCATTCATGCCCTCTTTACACCTGCTTCTGGCATTGAACCATCATAAATGCTATAGTGTACCTCTGTAATGAATTTTCTGAAAATAAGCTAAAATACTTCTTTTCTACAGTCTTACAGCTAATGATTTGTGCCAATAAATTGACTACCATGTAGAAACCAGCAGGATATGAAAATGTTCAGCTTATGGCTTACTAAAACTGGAAAAATGACACATATTGCTGATTTCATTTACCTGAGAGCACCTCCCACGTCTCACAAACCATTTGCAGGCACTTTGCCATCAATGAATATAACTGATCTCACGAGGATTACCCAAATAACAATGCAGAAAAACATCTTTAGGGAAATCTGATCTCAGCCCCAAAGTCTATTTACCAAGCACTATTGAAATTAAATTAAAATGGAAGTATTTTTAAAAAGTCAGTAGCCCAAAGGTCCTGTTCCTAGTTTGATATGTGTACTTGCCGTCTTATAAAATAAAATTTGCTCTTTTATAAAATATTCCTGGCATTTTCAGATGTCATGCTGTGCACATCCTCTACACATATCTTAGTTAAAAACACTATTCAGTGAGTTTTTACAATGAAAATGTTCCATCCCTCTCTTTACCTCCTTTCGCTGGTGCCTCACCCCCTACCTGCCCAGAAACAAAGGCGTAAGTGCTAAAGCAGCTGAGACACATCTGTCTCTGTAACAGAGAAGCAAGTGATTCTGCATGACTGTCCCTAATGGTACCAGCATGCTCTCTGCCTGGCTGAGCCTAGCAAAGACCAGTGATTCATGGATGACTTGCAAACATTCCCTCTTGCTTTCTAAGTGAAAACGTATGTTGAAAAAGACCCTTAGTTTATATATGAAGTATAATCAGCAAAGGTGTGCTGTCTTAATTTTCAGTCTAACCCTCAAGACATCCTCTATGGCATCAGTATTAAAGCAGGAACCAGGACTACATTTTCCTACTCGATAATAAGCTATGGAAGTTGCATGGGGTCGAGTCTCTAGGAAATCCCCTCTTTCTTTGAAAAAATGTCATTGGTGAGATAGGAGATTGGCACCACAATGAGCAAAATATAGTGCGGGCTGATACGCATTGTCAGGTAGAATTTGGTTTGAGACACTGACTTTTGTCTGCGTGGTGTCTCCGTTCCAAAGAAGATGGAAGATGCAAAATTGCAAGTTTCCCATCTCTGGTTAATGTGGTCTATACAACTGAATAATGTATAAGGAGATGCTCCTTTGATAATGTCACAATTACTCATTGTACAGCCATAAACTCAAATATTCACATTAACAGCTAGGTATTATTTTTCTTCTCTGAAATTAAGTGAGCGGCATCAGTGGTCATAAATGAGAGCATTCATCAAAGGCGGAGCCATGGCAGAGGATTAAGAGAATGCTGATGAAGTGTCCAGATTCCCATAACTTGGAATGGAGCTGCATTCAGCATTCCTTTATTATCCATCTGCCACATAACAAAAAGTCTCCTATATTTAATGCAGGTTTGCCCTAGGCCACGTAATAGGATTAGGAATAATTTCTACAAATTTACAAAAACAAATCACATGGGAAGGCTTAGAATTTGCTAATAATTTCTCCATAGCTGGGAGATCAAAGGGTTGTAAGAGTCCCTAGCCAGGCGGTAGTTTGACCCTGGCCAGGCTTTTTTAATGAAAGGGTTAATCTTCTCCGAGGTGACCATAGAGGAGCAGATAGTGTGACCAAAGGCAGATTCAGGCCCCCAAAAAAACAAGGAAGAAAATGGTCTGCAAAGTACAACAGCAAGAAAACATGTACAGAATCACACTACATTTTCTGTTTAGAAAAAAATGAAACTGCAGAATCTCATTGAAAGAGGCGAGACAAAGGAAGAGGGCCAGCTGAGAAACAAACACAGAAGAGATCAAAACCCCTCACCATTGCCTTGAAGAAAAAAAAGAAATTAGGCTGCTTGCTTCTCCTTTTAAAGGTGACTCCTTTGTGGTCAGGTGAGGGCCGCCATCTCTTGCCCTCGCCCACTGTTCCTGTTGTTGTGGTAGGAGGAGCAGCCCACCTGGCAGGGTCTACCAGCATGGAAAGCCAAGGGCCTCATAAGGTGGTGCCATTTCTGATAAACCCTTGAGAGTAGGCGCAATGGGACAGAAAAATCATGATTCTTAAAAGGACTTGCTCCATTCTTAAAGGGAAATGAAGGTGAACAAAGGCATGTTAAAAATAATGAGAGCAGCTAGGATGAATGGCATTGCTCCAGTATCTTCCAAGCTCTTTACTACTAATTTTGATGAGTGGCGAACTGTAGCCAAAATCTCCTGTCCTGCCTTATCTTCATCAGTGGCTGGAACAATGTAGGCGGGCTTGCACATGTCAAGAGCCCCATCTGCTCTTTCTCTTAGCAATGGTTAGGGGATCCCATTGCCAGCAGCATGACTTGTTCTCAAGACATCCCAAACTGAGTGCTGTTTCTCCTTTATCTGTTGTGCCACTTATCAAATGGAGGGGTTAAATATAGAATCTGTCTGATGTAGAAGAGATGGTAAATAATTTCATAGTCTCTCTGAAGGGTGAGTTTGCTCTTTGATGGGGGTGAGAGGTTTCTGTTACTAAGCCTCTTAATCTGGGAGTTGATCCAGCAAGAGGAAGATCAAAGTTACTTGCTCACCCCCTTCTATTACTTGTTGGTCTGTTAAGACTGAGGTAAAGTGCTTCTCAGAAAGCTCACTAAAAGAGATTGGCTTGAGAGAAAAGGAAGGAGGTTGATTGAGAACATGGTAGCAGTAGTCAAAATGATGATTTCAGAATGAGGGAAATTTGGTTTTCGTTACTCCTTTCTTTTCCTTCTAGCTCCTGATAAGAAGCAGGCTTATAATAGATCCAGCTCCTGTCTGGAAAGAGGTCAGAATGCATTAACTTCTTTCCTCCAGGGTGCTGTGATCCTCTCCCTCCTTTCCTTAGAATTGAGAAAAACTGATGATGGATTATCTCTGGGCTTTACTGGTGTTGGTGGAGAATAAATATCAAGATGGACTTCCAAAAACTTAATATCCTGCATTGTAGTTTCTTACAATGCCAAATTTCTTTGTATTGGCAATATGGAAGAATGGTTGGTTCTTTTGGCAGAACCAGCAGATCTTGGACATTAAAAAATAGACTATCTTGGCACTCACACATGCATCAACTTATAAGTAGGGAGTCCCGAGGTCATAGCTAGTCAGCACTTAAGTAACAAGCTGAGAAGTCAAACTTAGGTTCATTCTTGGTTTGTCTTTTACTTGGTGAATACTTTGTGTGTAAGGGGTGCCATTCTAAATGCTGTACATGTATCAGCTCTTTTAAGCCACCCGTAATCCTATGATGAAAGAATATGTATTACTTATATCTTATCAAATAGGAAACTGATTCTCAGAGAAGTTAGCAAATTTAGTTAAGAGATGCGAGGGATCTTGGAGGTAACTGAGTTTTGTCTTTATTTCATTTTTCAGATGATTAAATCACCTGAAGTAGTAATGGACTTAAATTAGGTCACGTAGTTAATGAGAGGGCTTGGGCAAGAGAACCTAAGCTCCTGATTACCTGCCTGTGCAGAATCCTTTCCATGTGAACATACTGTTTCCCTGATGCACCCCCCCAGTAGAAAGCGCTACCCTTCTCCCTTAACGTGGATTTCCATCACTTCTTTTAAGCACAAATTCAGTCAGTTAGCAATTGTTAGAAACCCACTGATGAGGCAAGTGCTGTGTTAAATTTTGGGGATGTGAAGATGAATAGAACACAGTGTCTCCCTACCCTTGAAACATTCTCTCCAGGGGGAGTTGGGAAGAGAGAACAATGGCAAGAACAATGCTATCTGTGGACGTATGTATCTAGTGTGCTGTGACAGCTTCAGGGAAGAAGACAGAACTCTTGATGGTATAAAGTCAGGGATCACTTCATGGAGGAACTTACATTTGAAATTTTATGTCTCTAAGAAGAAATGGAATTTTACCAGGTAAACAAGGAGAAGATATTTGAAGAACAGAATGAGTGAGATCATGGAAGTATTAGAATGAATGACCCACAAAAGAACTGAATTCAGGTCAGGATAGATATATTGGACTATGCTTTCAGTTGAATGCTATGAAAGTGTGAAGTAGAGGTCAGATAGGAAATGATGAGTGTCTAAACTGTGAGTGAGAATGACAGGGAGAGAACAGATCTGAGAGATAAAAAGTGATATCGGCAGGACCTTGTAACGTGGGAGGTTAAAAGGAAGGACTTCCCAGTTTCTTTCTCCAGTGACTAGGCACATGGTGGTGCTTTTCACTAAAGTAAGACAAATGTAACAGAGTAGGTAGAGAAGATAATTACCTGTAAAGTAGAATTTAAGCGTCTGTTGGACACCAAGGCACACTTGTACACCTGACTATTGGAAATATAGGTCTGGAACTCAAGGGAGACAACTGAGTGGGCAATAAATATGTGGCATCTTCAGCATATAGGTGGGAAATGAACCCATGAAATAGATGAGTTCTTTTCAAGGAGAGTATATGGAGTGATAAGAGAGCAGAGTCCCAGTGCTTCAGAAGCAGACAGGATATGAGAAGCCTGCAAACAAAACAGAGAGGGAGCATTTGGCAGGGGAGCAAGAAAATAACCAGACAAAAAGGTTTATGGCATAGAAGGGAAAGTGTCAGGGGGTTGGTCAATACAGAAGGAATGGTCGGCAGTGTTGCCCAGAGGTCAAGGAAATTAAGGACTGGAAAGTAGCCATTGGGTATACAAATATTAACAATGGGGTTAGGAATAGAACAATTTTAGAAGGCTGATGGCAGGAGCTGTGCGAGTGAATGAATGGGAAGAAAGATGGAGAGTGGAGTTTGAAAATGAAAGGAAGGTGGGAGAGAAGGCATTTTCAAGATCTAGATAAAAGACCAAGGGCATAATAAGCCTATATATGCTCATGAGAGGAGCCAGGCAAGAGGATTGGGTTGGAGACATGGAACAACTTCCCAGGGAAGGAGTTGGGACTGAATGGAATCAAGAGCTCAAATAGTCAGGTGGTCTCAGTCATGACTTAGCCTTGACAGGCATGTGAATGGAGGTGACATCTTTCCCCCAGACTATCTCTTTGAAGCCAGTGGTTTACCTAGGAGTTTACGGAGCATCCTGGCAGTGGTCTGGAGATTTGAATGACAGAGGCTAGGGACGAGATGGGAATGGACTGTTTAGAAGTCATATTAAAGGGAAATTATGTTCAGATGGTGGAAGGTAGGGATGGGAAGAGGGACTGAATAAAAGTCATGTTTTAGGGATAAGGTGAGAGAAAAGAAAGAGATTACTCTCCATAATGGCAGAGGGAGTGTGACACTAACCTAACTTAGCAGCAGGGCCTCAGAGCTAAATGCAGTCTTGGTGGCAGTGTTACAGCTTTCATGAAATTTTTGTAACCCATTCTCCTGTCAGCTGTATGTAAACTGATGGATGAAAGAGATGCGTGTGCTTGTTGAAAGAGCTCTTTCTCAAAGTACCAGAATATTTTGGGACCAGGCCATTTAGCCCCCTTTTGGAGCTATCAGTACACAGAGATAGGGAAATTGTCTTCATCCTCCCTTGTTTTTACCGCACCAAAAGGACAATGGTGTTAAATCTCCTCTGTCCTTTGGTGGATACTGAGAGTACAGGATTCCCTTTTGATGGGTGGCCTGCAGCAGCTGTAGATTGGATGGTAGCAGGGATGGGAAGGCTTGTCTCACAGGGAAACAAAAAAAAACCAAAAAACAAAACAAAAAACTATCTCACAGAGATCTGGAACTGTCTGATAGATGAAGCTCCAGTTCACCATCATGCAGAAGGAAGGAGGGAGTCACTGTTCTTTTTTTACACAAGTATCACTGCTTGCTCAGTAGGATCCAGTGTGTAGGCAGTGGTGACGGTGGATGGTGGCAGTGTTGGCGGTGGCCGTAGTGACTTTTTTGGAGGAGCTGGTGATGGAGTGCCAGTTTTCAGTATTTCAGTCATAACTCCAGGTTTGGTTTCCAGAGCCAAGCCATGGGAACACTGAGAACAAGTATTGTGTTGTTGGAGTAGAGTATTTAAAATCGACACTGTCCTGGATTCCAAACAGAGCTCTCCCAAGTATTTGGGCAAGTTATTGAACTTTCCTAAACCCCAGTTTTCCATCTGACACTACCTCTTCAGGCAATTCTGATAACTCACTTTAAATCTTTTGGATATCTGAAAACAGCCAGCAATAAAGCCCTTACCAACAAGTAGCTCACTAGAAGTTGTAGCACTTTGTTATTGGCTTTGAGGGTAGGACCTGAATGAATGGAGGCTGGTGATACTGAGATCTGAATCTTAATGTTAATGGCTACATTGATGTCATAGGTCGGGGGAACTTGGACCTTGTAATTAAATTGTTTCCCATCTTTCCACTTAGGCATAGTAAGCAAGTTTACTCCAAGTTAAGAATAAAGGAGAGACAGTTGATTACATTAGGATGGTGCTGAGCTTTCAGAAACAAAGGGATTCCTGAATCTGTACTCTCCATCTATAGCACAATTTGTTCAGGTACATAGTCTTCCCTCTCTTCCACTTTCTTCAATTTCATTAATTGTATTTTCAAGCCATTTTTCAATATTCTGAAGGAAGGTACAGATATATCTTCTTACTACTGACTCTGCTACTTATTTTAATTCTATTGATGTAAACAACTTCACAGAGGTAGAAAAGGTAGCAATGTTGGCTGATTCAGAGCTGTTATGGTGTTTCTTAAAGTGTGTTTTGTGAAGCTTCTCATTGCATATTGATGCATCGTATGAAATAAGACCCCTTATTTCACAGACTGGGAAAGCCAGGCTAAAAAAGTTTCATTTCTGTAGTGAAAGTTTCCCAGAGACTTATTATGCTTACATGCATTTGGATCTCCCAAACTTACTTGATCCTTGAAATATTTTGTTGCAGTACTATTGCAGAACTTGTGTTCAATGGATCAAGCTTTCGGAAGAGTGTTTATAGCAAAACATAGGGCAGCCAGGACTCTAGGGATCTAAGATGTTATAGGGGAAAGAGTCCTCTAGAATCTTTTAGAGGAGTTAGGAAAGAAATTTGGAGTGGGGGAATATGGTGGTAACTCTCAGGCAGAATTCTTTGTTACTCTTGCAATACTGTGTGGGTTTTTTAATTTTTTAAATATATATGTATACACCAGAGATTGACTCTGTGTTTTTATTCAATGAATGGCAGTGATTTCTGGCAATAGCAGTTTCTGTAACAAATACTCTGAACAGTGATCAGGCCAGAGATATCACGTATTTTATAATGGTAACCAAAACACATCATAAAGCATTGTCACGGATATATATACACACACATATATATGCATATATGTGTGTGTATATATATATATTTTTTTAATTAATTTTAATTTTTTTCAGTGTTCCAAAATTCATTATTTATGCACCATACCCAGTGCTCCATGCGATACGTGCCCTCCATAATATCCACCACCAGACTCACCCAATCTCCCACCCCCCTCCCCTCTAAAACCCTCAGTTTGTTTCTCAGAGTCCATAGTCTCTCATGGTTTGTCTCCTTCTCCTCCGATTTCCCCCAACTCACTTCTCCTCTCCTTCACCCAGTGTCCTCCAATGCTCCATAAGTAAGTGAAACCATATGATAATGGACTCTCTCTGCTTGACTTATTTCACTAAGCATAATCTCTTCTAGTCCCGTCCTTGTTGATACAAAAGTTGGGTATTCATCCTTTCTGATGGAGGCATAGTACTCCATAGTATATATGGACCATATCTTCTTTATCCATTCATCCATAGAAGGGCATCTTGGTTCTTTCCACAGTTTGGCAACTGTGGCCATTGCTGCTGTGAACATTGGGGTACAGGTGGCCCTTCTTTCTACTACATCTGTATCTTTGAGGTAAATTCCCAGTAGTGCAATTGCAGGATCATAGGGTAGCTCTATTTTTAATTTCTTGAGGAATCTCCACACTGTTTTCCAAAGTGGCTGCACCAACTTGCATTCCCACCAACAGTATAAGAGGGTTCTCCTTTCTCCACATCCATTCCAACACATGTTATTTACTGTCTTGTTGATTTTGGCCATTCTCACTCATGTGAGTTGATATCTCAATGTGGTTTTGATTTGAATCTCCCTGATGGCTAATGATGATGAACATTTTTTCATGTGTCTGTTAGCCATTTGTATGTCTTCTTTGGAGAAGCGTCTGTTCATATCTTCTGCCCATTTTTTGACATGATTATCTGCTTTGTGTGTGTGTTGAGTCTTTCATCTCTTCTTAATGATTATCTCTTAACTACGGCATAGTGGGAATTCTCTTTTTCAGGATATATAATCACTCACTATTTTAATTACACTAGATAACCCATGTGAAAACTTACTTACTGGGTTAATGATTTTCTTTTTTTAGGTCTTTTAAAAATTTATTTTTTATTTTTATTATTTATTTATTTATTTATTTATTTATTGTTTTAAAAGATTTTATTTATTTATTTGACAGGCAGAGATCACAAGTAGGCAGAGAGGCAGGCAGAGAGAGAGGGAAGCAGGCTCCCCGCTGAGCAGAGAACCTGATGTGGGACTTGATCCCAGGACCCCGAGATCATGACCTGAGCCGAAGGCAGCGGCTTAACCCACTGAGCCACCCAGGCGCCCCAAAATTTATTTTTTTAAAAGTTTACATTTGCATAAAAGGAAACTGAAAAACACAAGAAGGAAAGAAAAAAGTCATCCATAATCACAAGCAGTTTATAGTTTGGCTGCTAGGTCACATGTGTGTATTTATATAAGGAAGCATTTTCAAGTAATTAAGATTGTGCAGTTCTGTATCATGATTTTTTACGCACCATGAATATTTACCATTTCAAAGTCTCCAAACTATGAGTATTTTGATAACCAATAATACACTATACCAACTTCATCTGAAAGAAAAAAAAAAAGCAATCCTGTTTTCTTGGCGACAAAAGTTTTATAAGACAAACATGGTTAATGATTCTTAACCAGGGATTGGTAGGCATAAAAAGTTCTGTATAGCTATTTAAAAATAAATGAGATGGGGCCCACTCCCACAGGTCTGATGGGATTTTTGAGGGACTCTCAGGTTTGTGTTTTTCACAGTGCTCCATGGGTAATTCTGATACATACTTTGAGTTGAGAACCCTTGAGATGAATAAAGCTACAATAACAGAAATGGATTATTTTTCATTTATGAAACAGCATGATGTGCTAGACTTCACACAGTTCTCATTGATGATAGTGCCTGTAAGACTGTACATTTTAAAGTAGAAATATTTAGACAACACCCTTATTTGTGTCTGGGTCTCTTATCATCTCTTCCTTTGGAGGTAGATTTGGTTATCAGTAGTCAAGGAAGAAAGGCAGGAGACTAGTTTGTCTTCCTGTAGATTGTTAGGTACTAGACTCTTTTTTTGAGGAAACTTCCATAAGACTGTGATTTGTAGGCACTTTTGATGAAGGGAAATGTATTTCAGGGTAAGGAAATAAGGAGCAGCAGTCTCTAGGGGTTGCTATATCAAGAGACATGGTAATGAGAAGGGAATAATGGAGCTGAGCTTTCATTTCTTGGCTTGTTGTTCACGCCAGCTCACTCTACTCACATCATTGGTACAACTACCAGTGATGATACTTTGGGTTTGCAAATAACAGAGAAACATTGCTTAAAAAATGACCATGAACAATTTTGCAGAAAATGGGATGTTTGTCAAATTAGAAGATCAAATACTATTATCCTTCAGTGTGGGCAGGAGGAGATCCTGGTGAACAAAGTATTACGGTATCTGTAAATCACCTAACTAAGCTTTCTAGAATGCAGTGGCCAAAGGACAGCTTATTATTGCACAGAGTGGAATACTGAATTATCTTCATATTAACAGTTTCATCTTTTTTGTTTTTCTGACCTGCTAGCAAGCTAACAAGTGGCTTTTGAGAGAAAAGGTTGGAATTTAACTAACTGCTTGCGGAATGGATGAGAAGGTGATGTGTCTATGACATCTGTCACCCTACTGATCTCCTGGGTTGATTCAGAACTGTCCTAGAATGGATTCTGAGGATAAATTGGACATTGTGTGGATTAGGGCATGAGGTTTCTTTGAGTAGCTTGGCTTAATGTCTAATTGCCTCAGTCACACACCTTTGAGAACCTTGGATTCTCATGTTATTTCTTTTAAGAATCAACTACCTTAATCCCTACTTGTTAATCCTTCAGGGAAATTGTGCATGATATTAGTACATATTGTGTCTGATTTTGTTTTATATATATTCAAACCGTAGGAGGATGCATGACCCTACCTAATACCTGTTATTTAAAATGGATTATTTGCTTAAACTTTTCTAATTAGAACCTGACTAGAATCTCACATTCCCATCCCATTCCCACAAAATACTCAACCAAAATATTACAGTATAATTGAAATTAGATTAAAAAATTAAATGACATTTTGTGAGCTGTTTAAAAGGGTCAGCAATGTGTTTGAGTGGTACGAGATTAACCTTTGCTCATTTGGGAAAATGCAGACTTCAATAGGGATTCTGTGGCTGGGGTTGCACTTGCTAAAAGTTTAAAACAGTAATTTTTTCCTAAGAAAGGTCATCTTGAGCTAAAATGTCAAATAAATTATTTAGATTACTGAATTAGAAAAGTGAGGATCTGACAGGCTGAATTTTTTATGCACATTAGCCACAGCCAGGGTCTCTCTATGCTCTTTTTATTAGGTAAAGTGCACCCCCTTGCCTCTTATTAAAAATCTCTCCATTTAGTCCGATACACTTCCTTTGATAGATGACTTCTGCTTTTGAGCATCCAGATACACGAAGCTGCTGAATTCATATGGCCTGTATTCATCTTGTGTGCCTCTAGGCTGGATTCTAGCAAAGACGCAAACGGGAGTGGGGAAGGGCGGTGGCACAGGGTAAAGAACATATATCTAAGCACATAGTCCAACAATAAATGTTGTGTATATGCATTCAAAGATATAAGCATGCATATAAATGTATGCATATTATTATATTAAATATATATACTTAAGCAAGAGAAGCTTTGACTTTAGTAAAACAGAAACCTTTTCTAAGGACATATAGTACGTAGTGTGTTTCCAGTAGGGGACACACAATATTATCAGATAGTTCCCACTTAAGAAATACCATAAAAAATTTAAATGGCTTTGTGACCGTGCCACCTGATTCTAGAAGCAAGGGTACTCTTTGAAGGAACCTCTAGGTGCCACTGCCACCTTTGGTATACGGCATTTTCTGGTTAGTACTTATTTTATAGAATACTCCGAGCCTTTCAAAAAACTTTCTTATTGCTGGTAGATTATGCCAGCACTGGTTTTTTTTTATACATGAGAAAATTGAGTTATGGAGCTGTCAAAGTTAGTGATAGGGCTTGGTTACTATCACAGACTTGCAGACTTGAGTCCTAACATTGTCTCCTGTGTCCTTCTTCCTTAGGATGTTTCTGTCAAATTTGCAGTTTCTTAAGCAAATAAATTCTTTAGAATGTTTAGTTGATTATTTTGGTGCCCATAGGTGGAAACAGCATTTTTAAGTGTCTTTATATCTTTTATACATAAAATACGGAGTATTCTGCATTTCTGTGAGACTTTTTAGCTTCTACCTCTTATGTTTCTGATAAATATGCATATATCCAGTTCCTCGTCAGAAGACTTTACTCTCTAGAATAATTATTTTTCCAAGGGGCTTTTCACATCTATAACGAGACATTCTCCTTATACAGCTAAGGACCCTAAGGTTTAGGGAGAACCTTAATTTGTATAATACTGGGGTAGAGTTGAGACTAGAACTCAGAATTTATAGATTCTTGGTTCTGAATCTGTGGTTAAATTCCATCCATTCTTTTTCTTACTCTTCCTTCTATAAGTTCATCCCCCCCCATTTATTATTTTTTCCTCTTCTTCCTTCTGTTTTGGTTTTTTACCAACAACTCTCTTATTTGGATAAGAGATAAGTTGGTATGCTATAATTCTATATCTCCTTGCAGTTGAACAGAGCGTATTGACTAGTTCTGGCTAATGGATCATGTGTAGAAATGATGTGTGTCACTTTTGGGTTGAGGAACTGAGAAGCTATCATGCACCCCTCTAGCTACTTCTGCTGTCTTGGCAATTGTGAAGGAGGACTTGAGTTGTGATGGTAAGATTACAACTTTGAAGTGAACCATGTGTAGATGCTCTGGAGAGTCACTATTATCTGTAATGGATTTTCCATAAAGTAGACATTCAGTTTTCTTGGGTTAAGTCTTTGGGGTTTCAGTGTTATTTATTACCACAGCATAACCTAGCTTATACTGACTAAAGCATATTAAGCGTGACTCTTTGTTGAGAATTTTATTTTCAATAAAAATTCATAAATTTTTTGTCCTTTTGTTCTTCTCTAGACTGTTTATCCTAATTATTTTACTTTTGTATGGGATCTCTGAATATCTAAGTTCATATAGGGTGAGCATTCTTTTCCTCTGTCCTCAATGATTTTTCTGTTTATGTTCTTAGATAACATCTATGCTTGATCTCTCTCCATGTGTAATAAGAAACCATGAAGTGCTGACACAAAAATGTTATGTCCCAATATTTCTTACATATATTTGAAGAGACGAGTCCCTGGCAGTTTTGGAATTTACAAATGTCCAGTTCTAGAGAAAGAGTTCAAAAAGAAGAAAATGAAAGGGTTTCAAAGTGTCTACTTCTTTTCTATCACTGTAAAAATAAAAGACATATTGCTTTACCATGGCCCATTAGATCACTGAAATTTGGAATGCATGACTGTTGTTTTCAATTGATCTTTAATTTGAAAGCATCTGAGAAGTGGTCTAGGCATTGCTGGGCCCTAAATATAATTTTCCAAATATCATCTTAATTTTTGGCATTGAAGTTACACCAACTTTAAGAGCTCGAAAAATTGCCTGATTCAATACAAGGGATAGCTCAAACATTTTCAAGCTTAAATTCTTTGTAGGGGGTAAAATTCTGTCAGGGATAATGCATTTCCAGACAACTTTCTTAAGTTAAGAAAAGGCCTCTGGGACTTAGAAGGCTTTTATTTGTGGCTCAAGCTTTTGTAGGTCCTATTGCATGTATGTACCTGGGTACAATTCTGATTATCCAGCATTCACTTGAGATTGAGGTAAGGGTATGTTATGCCATTTATTCACAGTTCCATGGCCAAACAACATTTCCAGACTATCCCTAGAACAAGAACTTTCAGTGACTCCTGAATTAAGTCTAAATTCCTTTGCTTCCGTGTTTCTCTGTAATTTAGTCCCTTTCTGTACAAACTGCTTTCATTAGATACACCCTGGCTCAGTTGAACAGCTCATTCTGAGTTTAGAGGCTTTGTTCATCTTTTTCCTAACTTGGTGTTCTCTTCCTCCCTTCTTTTCTCCTGTCTTGACTTAACCATTCTTTAAGAACCAGTTCTTCCACTAAGCATTCTTTTATTACTAAAGGCAAAAGGCTTCTAGTGGCTTCCCTTAGGACTGAATTATGCTTCATTTACCTTACCTAATAAATCATAAATCTCATGCAGGAGGTATAAGAGAGAAATACATGATTTCAATAAAATGGTATATTCTAAGTAGAATAATAAACGATTGGATTAAGCTAACCCTGACTTAAAGAGACATTCATAAGAAAGAAGAGAGCTGCATCTGAGATGGTTTTGCAATACATAGTTTACACATTTCATCTGGTTATCAGTCTGGCATGGTGTGCAAGAAAAAGGTGGTTTAGGGCACCTGGGTGGCTTAGTCATTAAGCATCTGCTTTTGGCTTGGGTCATGATCCTGGGGTTCTGGGATTGAGCCCCACATAGGGCTCTTTGCTCTTTGGGAGGCCTGCTTCTCCCTCTCCCACTCCCCCTGCTTGTGTTCCCTCTCTCACTATCTCTTTCTATGTCAAATAAATAAAATCTTTATTTAAAAAAAAAAAAGTGGGATGCCTGGGTGGCTCTCTTGGTTGGGCTGCTGCCTTTGGCTCACGTCATGATCCCGGGGTCCTGGGATCAAGTCCCACATTGGGCTCCTTGCTCAGCGAGGAGCCTGCTTCTCTCTCTGCCTCTGCCTGCCACACTACTCTGTCTGCTTGTGCTCTCTCTCTCTCTCTCTGTGTCTGACAAATAAATACATAAAACCTTAAAAAAAAAAAAGAGGTGGTTCTTTTAACTCAAGTGCTCTAGAAAGGTTCATCTAAAATTGGGATATAAACAGGGGTTCATAGTTAAAACAGATCATAGGACCAGCGCATTTTGCACAGGAGTAGTATAACCCAGAGAATCTGAATCCCCCCCTCTGTAGCTATCAGAAGATCCTCACCATTGCCACTTGACCACCAGGGCTTATCTTTCACTCACTTGTAAAGAAACCCAATCCTACTTGGTGTCTAACTTTTTTGGGGAGGTGGGGGACAGATGCCTCTGCAAAGGGTCTGAGGGACCTAGCGGCACTTTTGTTTCTTTGTTTTCTAGGACTCTGTTATATAAATGGGCTAAAATGGCCCCTGTTTATTGGCCTCTATATTGTTTATTTCTTTTTAGCAGGCTAGGAGAGTGAGCTCAAAGCCTACCGAAGCCAAACTGAAAATCTTACATATCTGTTTGCCTTAAATATCACCCAAATAAGCATATTTTAAGCTTTTGAGAGCATATACTCCACAAAATTACATCTAATATCTGCTACCTATAAATAAGACAAACCCCATAGTTGTAGAATACCCCAAACTAGTACTGCTCTTTAGAGCTCTCTGGCCCAGAGACCGCAGAGTGACATGGTGTAGGCATCTAAGCCCTATCTCTGATTTTCCTGTCCCCCAAGATTCCATCAGCCGCCTCATCTTCTGGGTATTGGCCCTGTGCTGTTGTCTTTGAAAAGTCTTCTACTCCCCTTAGAAGGAAGAGGACTTCTTATGCAATTCTAAGCACTGCCTAAAGCTGATTGTCCAATACTGTCATTTTATAGTCTTGTCTTTTTCTTGGTCAGCCCTAAAATCCTTGAATTTATCACAGATACCTCTCTATTTTCCCCAGGAATAAGCAAAAGTGCTATTACCAGTATTTGCCAACATACTGGCCTTGAGCTCCACCAGTCAGAATGGATACCAAATACAAGTCACTGACAGAGTGGTATTTGTATAGCACTTCACTTTGGTAGAGTGCCACTGGATAACCAAATGGATTAGGTTTATTCACTTATTTATTTATTCATTCAGGAATGTATTGAGTGCGGACAATATGCTTAGCATTGTCCTGAAACCACTGACTATTGCCAACTCTAGGTGTTAGAACACTGTTGAGTATATCAGATGAGATCTGACTGGATGGGCATAGCTGTGAAATTCTTCTGATGGGGATCCCATAGGGAGTGTGGTCTTCAGATGTGGGCCTTCTGGGAAAGGTGCTGGGATAGTGTTCTGGATCCCTAGAAAATACAAGAGCTGTTGGCCAAATTGTAGAGGGTGCAGCCCCCTAAACTTCGAGGAAGCCCATGGATACTTGGACCATGGATTGACCAAGAAGTCTTTAGGTGGTATATTCAGGCTTCTAGAATCACCCTGATAGCCAAAAATAAGCATGTTGCCCTGGTCTGGGAGCTCTTTGAGATAAAATAGTTGCTATTCTAACTATGAAAACATAAGTGTACCTTAACTTGATTTCAGATGCTGGGGAACTTGGACTAGTTTAAAGATGCATGACACCTTCAGTTTAAACATTTCTGCCATTTCTGGAATCCAGCTGAATCCATGGTCTTCATGTAGGTGGTATTATGGAGTGAATTGTGTCTCCCCCCCAAATTCACATGTTTAAGCCCTAATCCCCATGTGACTTTATTTGAAAAATAGGCCCATAAAGAGGTAATTAAGGTTAAATGAAGTCATAAGTTTGGAGCCTTAGTATAATAGAACTGGTATCCTAATAAGAAGAGGAAGTGACATCAGGAATGCATACACAGAAGAAAGGCCAGGTGAGGACACAGCAAGAAGGCAGCCATCTGCAAGCTATGGAGAGGGACTTCAAGAGAAACCAAACCTGCCCCTGATGTTGGATTTCTGGCCTCCAGAACTGTGAGAAAATGTTTCTGTTATTTAAGCTGCCCAGTTAGTGGTATTTTGTTATGGCAGTCCTAGCAGCCTAATACAGGTGAGTTGTCAGAAGAAGGTTAGATTTGCAACAAATGTGATAAATAGATATAAGAAACCTCTGAAACATGAAGCCATGGGAGATAAGTAATAGCTTAGGGACCCGTCTTCAAAAACATGGGTTGTACGCTAGGTTTTCTGGATATGAAGGACAGACATCATCTTATAGAAATCCAAGAACAGAGGCTCTGATGGATGTGATCTTGGCTTCAAAGAGGTTTTAAAGATCCCAGTGACAAGGATATTTGGTATTTACTCTAGTTTTCCACCACCAGTTTGAATGAGCCTGACTTGGGTGTCTTTCCCTCTCACTTTCAAAAGCCCCCCCCTCCTTTTTTTGGCTAATCTAGATATATTTTTCTCTTCTCTACAAATTCTGTTAAACTTCAGCTAACAAGTGGCTCATGAAAGGGCCTGATTCTTTCTCAATTTCTTCTCCCATTACCTACCTATTTGTTCTATAAGTCAAGCTTTAGAGTTCTTGAGAGTTCTGGCTAACCTTTGAGCCATGGGAACCTTGACCAAAGAATTCCCTGCCTCAGATCTAGAGCCACAGGACCCAATACCTGGTATCTAATAGCTAGAAGTGGGTCGGAAATGGGAAAATAATCCAATTCTCAGCCTATGTACTATTGTGCTCAAAGAGGTCTCTTTTCACCCAGAGGACGTCATCTCAACTGGATATCCAGTCCAACTTAATCCAGAGAACTAGAGCATCCAGCATAGTTACACCCTTCCCCAATGTTCTTTGTGCCCCAGGGATGAGAAGCTAATGAAATATAATCTGGTTCCCAACCACAGGGTTGAGTCATAACCAGAATGGATGATACAAGTGTAGAAGCTCAAACAAATGGGGCTGAGTGAGGTGATTTCCTGAGTTATCTATCCAAGGGAAGGCTCACCAGAGAGAGAATAGAATCAGAATCCAAAAATGAAGAGACATACTAGTAGCAGGTAATGTAAACAAGGTGGAAGATCTGAACAGTTCAGGGCCTGGAGAAAGCAGCAGTTGTTAATGAGACCACTGTCCAATAAGAGGGAGCTGAATATGGGGAAGTTAGATTATTTGCTTGTACATGTAACATCTCACCAACAGTATGCTGGGCTGGGGGTAGGTAATTAAAAGGATGTAGCTGAGAGACACAGTAGCCATTTCACTGTCTCTGAAATCCTCTTAAGCTTACACTCAGCTACATAATTGAGCACTTATTTCATATGTTAGCTCTTTAAGCATTAGTTTTATACCTCACAGCATATGCTGCAATCCACTAGGAACATTAGTGGGTTATACAAGGAATGCTTCTTGATTGATTGACGCATAGAGTCCCTTATTTAGAGAGATTTTATGTAATTGAGCTACTGTCTATTCATTTTATGTTTGCAAATATTTTTCCAAGTGTGTATTCAACCTGTTTCCCATATACATATCCAAGTTCTGTATCTTATGCATATTTTCTTGCCTCCTTCTTCATCCAAATGAATCTATTCTCATCTGCTGCCCATAGTGGGACAATAGATAATACTTTGTTGTTTTTTTGTTTGTTTGTTTTTTTAAAGATTTTTTAATTTATTTATTTGACAGACAGAGATTACAAGTAGGCAGAGATGCAGGCAGAGAGGCAGGCTGAGCAGGGAGCCTGATGAGGGGCTCGATCCCAGGACCCTGGGATCATGACCCGAACCGAAGGCAGAGGCTTTAACCCACTGAGCCTCCCAGGCGCCCCGATAGATAATATTTTGGGCACAGAATGGCATATTGGTACATCTGGATTTGGGAGATGGAGAGTGAAATCCAAAGGTGGCTGGTGGAGGGGAGTTATTTAATCTAGGGTTGTTGCCACTGCACAATCGGGCATTGGGAAACAATACAAAAGGGGGTGGGACAGGCAGATGATGGATTTCTTCATTATGCTTTCTACAGACTACTCAGACGGTTCACTTTAGCCATTAGTGACATGCAGCCAGTACTCGGACCATTTATTAGTTGACAAAAAAGAGATTCCAGTGATTCAAGTCCTGAATAATAATGGGAGAACCTGAGGGGAGGTGGGGAAAGTTCATCCATAATTATGAAAGTGTGTGTTTTCCATCCTTACCTTCCTTCAGCAGTGAGTGAATACCAACATTCTTAGTGTCAGAGCCTCCCTCATGCTGTTCTTTGAAAGGTCCTAAGATGCTTTCCTTATTTTGGGGTTAACAGTCATGTTGGGTAAAGCCTAATTTTGTAGATACAGGCTTTAGGGGAAACAACAGCAACTTCCCGATTACAGTTAGTCTTTATAATTTCTGGCAAATTGTTTTTTCAAGGACTAATTACCAGACCTGAGCGGATTATTCACAGAATTTTGATAGCTAACTGAGGAGGTGAAGTGACTATTTCCATACTCCAGGAACTGGCTTTCAATAGTTTTAAGAGCAGAACAGAAGTTAATCGTTGGGGGAGATATTTTCTTGATTCTGCACGGTGCTTCTTTGTAGGACTCTCTTGTCTTAGCTGTGTACCTCTAAGTCATGAACTTGTCACTGACTGTTCTCGACATTGGTTAAAAAAAATCTGAAGGCCAATACTTCAGACGGGGATGTTGACTTCTCAAACAATTGAAGAGCGTTCCATGGAACTTGGCAAAGACTTTTTTTTTTAATGAAGGAACTTGGGATTTTTTCTGGTGGACATGAGGACTCAGAGGAAGGAAAATATGGGAAAGAATTCTGTTCTGTGTTAGAGAGAAGGCTCCTAAAACACAGTGGCAATGGAGGGGCCAGTGAGAACGATGATCAGGAGAGTATGTCTGTGACACAAGTGTAAATGAGCTCAAGAGGGAATTAACGTAATTTGAGGAAAAAATTCTTAAGACAATGGACAATCCTGTAGTCTAGTGTTTTGTTACATAATCCTCTTCGCTTATCAGAAAGTAACTATTACTTTTGTCTGTGCATTTCTTATGTGTCATTTCTAATCTTCCCAAGGCAGAGGGATGCCTAGACCTTATGGGGGAAAGGTCATCAAATCAACACACTCAAAGGGAAATTTTTTAGTATTTTAAAATCACCATCATTATACCTTATACTTTAGTATTTTAAAATCACCATCATTATACCTTTTTAATTCTTAACTTTACCTTCTTTGAAAACATAGTGTAAAAATTAACAATTTTTAAAAAGCTTTTCTTGACTTACTCATTATTGTGAGTCTTTCAGTTCAGTTTCTGTGTCAATAATAATAGTCTCAGCCATTTCAATACAACCATGTCTGCAGCAATTAGGCATCAGGCAATGTTCTAAGAGCTTTGCATACATTGACTGATTTAATCTTTAAGCAATTGTATGAAGTAAGTAATATGGTTTTCACATTTTATGGATGAGGAATCTGAGGTCAAGGTTCATAGCTAAGAAGTGCCAAAGATTTAAACCCAAGCAATTTAGCTCCAAGGTCTATTCTTTATGTCTTTATGTCTGGGTTCAACCTGTGATCCTTTTATTATGCTTGCATTTTGTTTTCTACTGATTTAAGTATTTTCTCATATTCAAAAGTTTTCATAAATGGATTGGATATTGCCATTATAATCTTTTTGAGATCAGGAACCTGTCTAAATTTAGCTCATGTAAGTTTTCATAATCATTATAATTTCTAGCGTAAAGTGGCAGCTCAGTGTGTATTTTGTCTAACTAGATTATATTTGGTATTTGATTTCACTCAAGAACTTGTACTAAAATTTTAGTATTGCCTTATTCTCTGTGATATTGAAATACCTTTAATCTTACATATAAAGTGAATAAGGAACATGTTACAAAATAAGAATATTTATTAATTCACATAACAATTATTTTCTGAGTACTTACAATGTTTTAGGCCCTGAGCAAAGCATTTATATTATTGAGCTCTCATGAACTCAGTATATAAAAGGAGGTCCTCCTGATTATTTGTCACGAAGGAAAAAGAATTGGGTGTGATCAGAGAGTAGAATGAGGGAATGGTTATGGTCTGAGAGAGTCAGGAAAAGCTTCCTGGAAGAGGTGATGCTTGAGTTGAGATCTGAAGGATGAAAGAAGTTAGAATGTTCTGTGGAGTTCATGGTAAGCCTGACTACCTCTCTGTGCTTATGTTACACCTATCAAATGAGACATACTCCTTTTTCTCAGATTCTTTTATGTGTTCTTCTCTCTGTCTGCAATAAATTTTCCTACTTTTTCATTTACATTTCTATTATTTCTACTGATGTACTTTGGGCATTGCTGTTCTTGAGGCATTGCGTTACTCTGTGTTCTCCAGAGAAACCGAACCAATAGGTCATAACTATCCCTACCTCTATCTCTACCTCTATCTATCACTACTTCTATCTCTGTCTCTGTTGGTATATAGATACACACACATACAGACACACACACACAATTTGTTTTCAGGAATTGGCTCATGCTGTTGTGAAGCTTGGCAGGTCTGAAACCTGTAGGGCAGGCAGTAGGCTGAGGACTCAGCAGGAGTTGATGCTGCAGTCTTGAGACAGAATTTTTTGTCGGAGACCTCATTTTTTGCTCTTACTACGTTCTACCTGATTGGATGAGGTACAGCCACATTATTGAGGGTAATCTCCTTCACTTAAAGTCAACTGATTCTAGATGTCAACCATATCTACAAAATCATCTTCACAGCAAAACCTAGATTTGCCTTTGATAAATAAGGGGTACTAAAGCCTAGCCAAGTTGACATATAAAACTAACCATCACAGGCATTAATGTCTATGTTCAAATAGTTTGTGATAGTTGTATAGCCTTGTATTCTTGACCTATCTTCATCTTTACAGACCAGGTCTTTCTACACACTCTGCTCTTGGAGGTCTTATTCCTCTATTTTGGAGGCCCTATTCATATATTTTAAGAACATCAGTTGAACAATGTCCTCTGTTTTACATTTAAAATCTTTCTCACTGTTGGGAATATTATCCCAAATTCACTAGTACATTAGGTCTGCTTCTTCAGGGAATAGTCTATAATAAGTCCTCATCTTGACATTTTCCTGAGTTCAAACTGATAGCATAGTCCAAGCCCATTATTTATTCGTTCATTTAATCCTTCATTTATCAACAATGATTTTTAGTACCAGCTGTGTATAAATGCTCTATGCTATATGTTCTGATGCTTATATAAAGTGGAATAAGATATCTTTATATTCTTTTTATTCCCTCCATTACTATTTAGCTGACCACAGAGAAACACATTTACCACCATTCAGTTCGCTTTCAAAGCCTTTTCAGTCATTCTGCAGTTTATCCCTATTGACTGGGATTTCTACAACCTAAAAGATATTGTCTGCAAGCATGGGGATTTCATTAGATGCTCCCTCATCTAGATTATTTATAAACATGCCTTGGCTTTGATCCTTAGGAATTTTCAATGCTTAAACTTATTTGACTGAAGAAGAACTTATTTATGCTTCCCCTTTATAATTTAAATTAGACTCCTACTTATAACCAAGTGCCCCTTTAAGCCCACTGTGATTTTTACTGAGTAAAGTTTTTACTAGATTGTAACATACGTACAGAGAAATTATTAAGTGACATGTTGTCACAAAGTGAACACACCCATGTAACCATCACCCAGTTTAAGAAATAGTTATCAATACTCTTCAAGAGTCTCCTTATTCCCTCTATCCTCATTACCCACTCCTGAAGATAAAAGAAGTTTTCTGATGTCATAATTAATTAGTTTTACATGTTTTTAACTATATACAAATGGAATTATACCATTTGTACTATTGTCAGTCGGTTTCTTTCTCTTAGAATTATTATCTGAGAGATGTAATAGTACCCATGTAAACTACCCATGTTGTTTGGAGTAACAATAGTTGGTTCATTCATAGTGCTATATATACTGTACTGCATACACATACACAATTTATTGGTCCATTCTACTGTTGATGGAGAGTTGGGTAGATTCCAGTTTTGGCTATTTAGTGGTACTACAGACATTTGGAAATGTCCTTTGATGCATATATGTATGCATTTCTGTTGGGTATATGTCTAAGAATGGAATTGTTGAGTCATAGGGTGGTTATGTTCAGGTTTAGCAGATATTGGCAAACAATGTTCCAAAGTGATACCACCAATTTATGAGTATTCTTGTTGTTACATGTTCTCATCAGCAGTTAGTATAGTCAGCCTTTTATCATTTTGTTTTGAATCTCCTTTTCCTAACAACTGAAGATGTTGAACACTTTTTATAGTTTACTGGCTGGTTTGTTTCTTTGTAAAGTACTTATTAAGTTTCTTGCCCATTTTTTTCTGTTGGCTTTTGCTTTCTTATCAGTTTGTTGGAATTATTCTTATATGTTAGATACAAGTTCTTTTTCAGGTATGTATTGCAAATATTTCTACTCTGTGACTTGCCTCTTTAAAATAATGTCTTTTGATGAAGAGAAATTCTTATTTTTAATGTAGTCCAACTTAACAATTTTTTCTTTATAATTAGTTTTTGTATACTGTTTAAATATATTTGTCATCTTGAAGATATCCTATTTTCTTCCAAAAGATGTATTGTTTGTGCTTTCATATTTAAATCTCCCATCTATCTGGAATTACTTTTTATGTATATGTGAGGTATGTATCAATATATGTATTTTTTTCCTTTTTAAAAAATATTTCTTCCTTTTTAATATATATAATTTTTTTCTGTATAGAAATTTAATTGACCCAATAACTCTTATTCGAAAGATCATCTTCTCTCCATAGCCTTCAAGATAATTTTTGTCATTAATCAAATGACCACATGGATTTATGTATGGATTTGATTTATGTATGGATTCTTTGTTACGGTCGATTGGTCTGTTTATATTTTCATTGGGCCAACATTGCAGTTCTTTTATATTTATTTATTTATTTATTTATTTATTTAGAGAGGGAGGGCACCCATGTGGGGAAGGGCCAAGGGAGAAGGAGAGAGAGAGAATCTCAAGGAGACTCCCCACTGAGCATGGAACCCAGTTCAGGGCTTGATCTCATGACCCTGAGATCCTGACCTGAGCTGAAATCAAGAGTCGGATGCTTAACCAACTGAATCACCCAGGAACCCTAACATTACAATTCTTAGTTATTGTAGTTTTGCAGTAATTTCTGATACATCTTAATATAAGTCCTTCAGTTTTGATATTGTTCTTCTAGATTGTTTTCACTATTCTTGGTCTTTTGTACATCTCTATACATTTTAGAATCAGCATATCAAATTGCACACATGCACAGAAATCTGTTAGGAGTTATTTGAGATAACAGTAAAACTCTATAGGTCAATTTTAGGAGAATTGACACTTTTTCAATATTGAGTCTTTCTGGTCTTCAGTATGGCATATCTTGCAATTATTTAGATTTTTTGGTAAAATTCTTTTAATAATTCTTGTGTCATTACTGCTATAAGGAAATAGAATTAATATTTGCATGTTGACAATGAATCAGGGAAATTACTAAACCAAATTGGTAATTTTAATAGTTTATAGGTAGATTCTTCTGGATTTTTTGTCATTTCTAAATATTATGGTTTTGTTTCTTCCTCTTTATTATAGCTTACTTTATCTTGCCATATTGACTGCTAGGATTTTTAGTAAAATTTTGGAGAGAATTAGTGATAGCATACATCTTTGTCTTGTTCCCAATATTAAGAGGGAAACTTTCAGGAGTTTTCTATTATTACATTTGCTGTATGGTTTTTGTAGGTTCCTTTTAAAATATCAAAAATTCCTGGAGAGGAGGTGATTCAAGATGGCAGTGCAGGGAGATCCTAGATTCACTTCATCCCATAAACACAACAAATCTATAGCTACATATGAAATAGTCCCCTCTGAAAAGAACCTAAGAACAAGCTGAACAGCTAATCTATGATGAAGGATTAAAAGTCCACATCAAGACTGACAGGAGAGGCAGAGACATGGTCTTACCAAAACCCCACCCCCAGAGGGGCACCCACTGGACCCACAAATGAGGGACATCTCACAAATATGGAACTTGTCCCTAAGCAGTAAGGGATTTGTGCTCCACATTATTCATCTCAATCCGTGGGACCTGCACTGGAAGGATGAACCCCCAAAACACCTGGCTTTGAAAGCCAATAGGGCTTATGTTCTGGAGAACCATAGGACCTTAGGGAATGGAGATTCTTCCTTTAAAGGGCTTGTATTCAGACTCATTTGCCCCAGGACCTAATGCAAAAGCAGCAATTTGAAAAGAACCTAGACCTTATGTGAAGGGATTTATTTGCTAATCTTAAAGCATCTGTCAAAGGTCATGCTACTGAACTACTCAAGAGTCAACAAAAAAAGGAGAAGTAATTAACTTGAGACATAATTTTTCTCTTAAAACTATAAGATATTGATGAAAGATTTTGAAGGCAACAGGAACGGAAAGATAACCATGCTCATGGATTGGAAGAATTAATATTGTTATAATATCCATACTATTAAAAGTAATTTACAGATTCAGTGCAATCCCTATCTAAATACCAATAGTATTTTTTACAGACTAGAACAAATAATCCTAAAATTTGTATGGAACCACAAAAGACCCCAAGTAGCCAAAGCAATCCTGAGAAAGAACAAAGCTGGAGGTATCACAATTCAGATTTCAAGATATACTACAAACCTGTAGTAATCAAAGTAGTATGGTACTGGCACAAAAATAGACACAGAGATTGGTGGAACAGGATAAAGAGCTCAGAAATAAACCGATAATGTATATGGTTAATTAATCTGTCACAAAGGATGCAAGAATATACAATGGGGAAAAGACAACCCAGCTATGTGCAAAAGTATGGAACTGGGCCACTTCCTTACACCATACACAAAAATACATTCAAAGTGGATAACGACCTAAACCACTGAAATCTTAAACTTCTAAAAGAAAATGTAGACAGTGATCTCTTGGATGTTGGCCTTAGTAACATATTTATGGATAAATCTCCCCAGGCACGAGAAACAAAAGCAAACAAACTATTGGGACTGCACCAAAATTAAAAGCTTTTGCATAGTAAACCATCAACAAACAAAAGACAACTTACAGAATGGGAGAAGATATTTGCAAATAATATATCTGATAAGGGGTTAATATCCAAAATATACAAAGAATGCATATAGCTCAATAACAAAAAGCAAACCATCCAATTAAAAAATGAGCAAAAAATCTGAATAGACATTTTCCCAAAGAAGACACAGATGGCCAATGGGCACATGAAAAGAAGCTCAACATCCCTAATCATCAGGAAAATGGAAATCAAAACTGCTGTGAGATATAACCTCAAGCCAGTCAGAAGAGTTATGATCAAAAAAACAATAAGTAAGAGTTAGTGACAATGTGGAGAAAAGGAAACTTTTGTACTGTTGGTGGAGTATAATTTGGTATAGCCACAATGGAGGATGGTATGGAGTTTACTCAAAATATTGAAAGTAGAACTTTTCTATGACCTAGAAATTCTACTTCAAGGTATTTATCTGAAGAAAATGAATACACTAATTTGAAAAGATATATGTACTGCTATGTTTATTGCAGAATTATTTCCAGTATCCAAGATATGGAAAAACCTGTGTCCATTGATAGATGAATGGATAATGAAGATGTGGTATACACACACACATATAACTACTACTCAGGCATAAAAAAGAATGAAGTCTTGCCATTTGTGACAACATGGATCTTGAGATTATTATGCTAAGTGAAGTAAGTCAGAGAAACACAAATACCACATGATTTCACTTGTGTCAACTAAAAAATAAAACAGACCAACAAAACAAAACTCGTGGATACAGAGAATAGATTGGGGTTGGAGGATAGGCAAAATGTGTAGAGGGTACAAGAATTACAAACTTCCTGTTATAAGATTAATAAATCATGGTAATGTAATGTATGGCATGGGGACTATAGTAAGAAATATTGTATTACCAATTTGAAACTTGCTAGGAAGATAAATCTTAAAATTTCACATTACCAGAGAAAAAAATTATGTGACTTTGTATGATGATAGATGGGTAAGTAAGATTTATTGTGATCATTTCACAGTGTATACAAATGTTGAGTCATTATGCTGTATACCTGAAAAATATAATGATATATATATTAATTATGCTTCAATAAAAATATTCCTCTTTATGCTCAACATCATATGTCAGTAGGGAATTGTAAATTGAAACAATTTGATGCCACTAAACAGCTATTGATATGGTAAAAATGCAAAACATTGAAACATCAAATGCTGGTGAGGATGTGGAGCAACAGGAATTCTGATTCATTGCTGATGGCGATGCAAAATGGTGTGATTATTTTGGAAGACAGTTTGACAGTTTATTACAAAACTAAACTTGCTCTTATACAATGCAGCGATTATGTTCTTTGATATTTATGCAAAGGAATTAATGTACATTTATAGAAAAACCTGCAAAAGATGTTTATAGCAGATTTAAGAATAATTTTCAAAACTTGGAAATAACCTAAGATGTCCTTCAGTAGGTTAATGGATAAATTATAGTATATTCAGATAATTATTTTTCAATGCTGAAAAGAAATGAGCTATCAAGTCATCTTGTATAATGCTAAGAACACTAAATGTATATTACTAAGTGGAAGAAGCCAACTTGAGAAGGCTACATACAATACAATTCCAACTACCTGACATTTTGGAAAAGGCAAAACCATGGAAACAGTAAAAAAGATCAGTGTTTTCTAGGGGATGAGGGAGAGGTGAATAGGCAGAGCACAGAGGATTTTTAGGACAATGAAACTATTCTGTATGATATTATAGTAGTGTATACATATCACTATACTTTTACCAAAATCCATAGATGAAACAACACCAAGAGTGAACTCTAATGTAAAGTGCAGACTTTGTGTGATAATTGTATGTCAGTACAGGTTCATCATTTGTAACAAATGTACCAGTCTGGTGCTATATGTTGATAGTGGGGGAAGTTGTGCATGTTGGGGAGAAGGGGGATATATGGTAACCCTGTACTTTCTGTTCAGCTTTGCTGTGAACATAAAACTAGTCTAAAAAATAAAGTCTATTAAAAGTATGTATGTAAATACTAAGTTAGAAGTCATCTGATCTGGGTACAATTATAATGGTAAATTTGCAAATAAACTTTTCAATAGTAGTTCTCTCATGTCTTTTTATCAGATGTAAAAGTTTTGTGTGACTTTTTATGAGGAGTGGATGATAATTTTAATCAAATGTTTTTGTTGTGAGGATGATATTTTTCTCCCTTGTTTTTCATTCATTTTGGTTAACTACACTGACTTTTTCAAATGAAAACTAACTGTATATTCCTGAATAAACCCCTCTTGATCATGACATTTTATCCATCTTACTGGATTTGTCTTGCTAATATTTTGTTTGGATTTTTAAAATTTATGTTTATTGTTGAAAGTGGTTTATAATTTTTATTATTTGTGAAGTACTTGTCAGATTTCTCAATCAAGATTATTCTGGGGGTGCCTGGGTGGCTCAGTCTTTAAGTGTCCGCCTTTGGCTCAGGTCATGATTCCAGGGTTCTGAGATGGAGCTCCGCATCAGGCTTCCCAAGCAGGAACCCTGCTTCTCCCTCTCGCACTTCCCCTGCTTATGTTCTTTCCTTTGCTGTCTCTCCTGGCAAATAAATAAATAAAATCTTAAAAAAAAAATTATTCTGGACTGATAAAATGAGTTAGGAAGTATCTCCTCTTTTGTTCATCTATGGAAGCATTTGTTTATGTTTGGTATACAGTTTTTGATATAATTCACTAATGAAGTCCAGGGTTATCTTTGTAGGTATATCTTCAATTAAAGATTAAATTTAATTCTTTTAGATAAAAAATATTTTAAAAAAATTTCTTCCTATGTCATTTTAGTAAAAATGTTTTTCAGAGAGTTTGTTCATTTCATCCAAATTTATTGGCAGAAGAGTTCAGAATATAATTTATATTCTTTTTAGTATGTGAAAATCTAGTAGTGCCATTCCCTTTCAAGTATCTGATTTTAATAAATAGTGCATTATCTCTTTTCTCGTTTAGTATTATTAGGAAGTTTAACAATTTATCATGTTCTCAAAGAACCAAATTTTTTTTCTGTATTTTATTTCCAACTTCATTAATATGTTTTTACTTTTTTGTTTTACTTGCTATTCATTTTTAATTTTTTTACTTGATTTATTTAAAAAAAAAGACTCACTTTTTAAAAAAAAATTATTTGAGAGAGACAGAGATAGTGAGAGAGAGCATGAGTGGGAAGGAGGAGGAGAAGCAGACTCCCCACTGAGCAGGGAGCCCAATGCGATGTATCTTAATCCCAAGACCCTGAGATCATACTTGAGCTGAAGACAGATGCTTAACCAACTGAGCCATCTAGGTATCCCTTGGTATTCATTTTTAGAGTTTTATACTTAACTCATTGACATAAGTCTTCCATGTGTTTAAAAATATACATTATAAGGCTTTAATTTTTCCTTAAGTTTAGCTTTAGCCTCATCCCAAGTTCACTCAATTAGATAATTTTCTAATTGCCATTGTGATTTTTTCTTTGTCTATGAATGATAGAGAATTCTGTTCCTTGATTTTATAAATAATTGAAGATTTTCTATTTATTCATTTTTGGTTTTCATTTCTAATGTTATACCATTCTTTCTTTCTTGGGTTCTAATTACATGTTTGATAGATCCTCCCCCCACTGCCCCACTATCCCTTGTGTTTCTGTCTCTTTCGGTGTTTCCTATATTTGCCATACTTTTTGTTCTTAATGCTACTGACTTATCTTCTAGTTCATTAGCTCCTTAGCTTTTAACTTTACCTACTGAATTCTTATTTTCAGTTACTACATTTTTTAGTTCTAGAATTTCCATTAGTCCATTTTTATACATTCCAATTCTCTGGGGAAAATCATTACTTTTGTTACCTATTTTTCTTGACTAAATCATAATTATAAAAAAAAAATCCTTGGGGCGCCTGGGTGGCTCAGTGGGTTAAGGCCTCTACCTTCAGCTTGGGTCATGATCCCAGGGTCCTGGGATTGAGCCCCACATCGGGCTCTCTGCTCAGCGGGGAGCCTGTTTCCTCCTCTCTCTCTCTGCCTGCCTCTCTGCCTACTTGTGATCTCTATCTGTCAAATAAATAAAATCTTAAAAAAAAATCCTTGTTTGATAACATTTGGATCATCTATGGCCTAGTTTTATTATCTGAGTTTTTTCCCCCTCTATATCCTATTTCTTAGCAGTCTTGGTTATTTTTGATGGGGTGCTGGACATTTTGAATGAGAACTTTTGACTCTGAATGTGTTCTTTCTCTAGAGTACATTTATCTTATACTCTGACAGAAAGCAAAAATGCAAGCCAATCATCTGAATCTAGTCAGGGACAAATATAGTTCAAGGATCATTTTTAATCTAAGGTTTGGTTTTAGTTGAATACACAGACTCCTGGATAAAGTAACAGAGAACTCAGTCTTTACTGGGGTCCTGCCTCATTGTAGGGTCTTGATATTCTATTTTTGTTACCTGTACACTGTGAAATTTCCAAAAACCCCACCCTGCTTGTCACGTCTCTTTTCTGGTTTCTTAGTTTCTTGTCTTGCCCATTTGGTTAACAATGCTGGGGGTAGATGGTGGGGATGGGAGAGAGCAAAATTATGTTAGGCTTACTTTTTTGGGCCTCCCTTATCTCTGGGATTTAGCCCTTCAGTAACCCCAGTTGTTACCCAGCCCCAAGAGATTGCCAAAACCCTGGTGGACTCCCTGCTGCCAAGCAGCAGGTCTTCTACCCAATTTCTTTTCCTGTCTCTGGGCAAATATTGGCAGGCTCCCTAAGGGGGAAAGAAGCATGCAGAATACAGGTTCACCTCAGTGAACTTTTCTTCTCTCCAGGGTTCTTATCCCTCAAGCCCTGTTGCCTCATCAGTTCTCTGACCTTAACTAGTAGGGAAAGTCTCAAGGCCTTCTATTTTATGAACATAACCTTTGTTATGAAATGTTGAAAAACCTCTAGGAAGATCATATACCCAGTGATTATTTAATTCTAATGAAGCCATTTATAAGTGCATATGCAAAAGCACAGATACTGGGATTTGGTCACTGTAGCAATAATTCAAATGCTTTCTGGACATTTCCTAATTCTCAGTTATAAGTGGAAGAAGATAAAGAGAGTAATTTTCCCTACCATTTACAAAGAAAAAGAAGACATGATAAGACTAATAGAGTGATAAGCAATTTCCTATGAAAAAAATTCTAGCTTTTCTGTTTATTCCTTACAATGGATATTTGGGAAAGAAGTTAGATAAATTCTAAAAATAGGGTAATAGATTGCTACATGGACAAATTAAAATTTAGGGGAGTTTTTTTCTCTTGGCATTGGGGTTTTTCACTGCTAAATAGTTTTTAAAAACTTTTTGCAAGGTAGTATTTCCTGTGGGGAGATTCTTAGGCATACACACAGAGCCTGACTGCAGATGGTCATGGGAAATATTTTTTGGTTATATCACTCTGAGGAAGACTATACCCTCAGTCACCCTCAGTTATCATTATGTGATGGAGGATAAATGGAGATAATAAATCCTGCTGTGCTCATCTCATGGGAACTTTGTGAAAATTGGAAAAGAGTGTTGCACACACATAGTTTGGGGACAAGAAGCTACTATATAGATGGGTGACACAGCAGATTCTTTGACTCAGATATTCAGAGTTTCAAGTGACTTCTGAGCTCTGGATCGTTACTTAGAACTTGTTTATGTGTCTTTTCCATATAAAAATTTATCAGGTTCTCTAAACACAAGGGCTAATTCAAAATCTCTTCTTCATCCGCATTTCATAATTAAATCTAAGCTAAACAAAACTCCTTTCTGCCTTCTTCCTGCTGTCTTATTGCTCTTGATGCCCCCTGATTACAATGAACAGTCCCCATCTGTAATCCCTTTAACCCCTCTTTGGCTTTATTTTATAGCCTTATGTGTCTCTGCCAGCCAAGTAGTTTATTTTCCTCCTCCTTTCTGGATTAAAGGGGTTAAGCTGCATGGACTTCTTTAGGACCTAGCTAAGACACTATTTACAGCCCCAGCCAATGGTACTCAATTATATTTGCATGGGGAAGCCTTTCTCTACTGCTCCCCCCAACTGAAAGAACACAAACACAGCACAGCGAGCACCCCTTGGCATTCCTATCACCTACTCTGTTTTCCTTTTCTTCTTGTCTAAGCATGACTTTGCTTATACAAGACTAGCTTTTTCCGCCTGCTCCCTGGATGATTTTGGCCCGTTTTCAACTCTCATTCTTTCTATGGCATTGGGAGTAGTTAGTCATTTGTGCATCAGTGAGAGGAGGGATTTAGTGAATAGGAAGACCGTAGACTTTTCTCTTTGGTCCTTCCTTTCTTGACAAAGTAAATCCCACTGAAAAACAGCATTAATAGAGCATGACGGTTTGAAGAATAGAGCCCTAACTGTTGACATTTCTGTTGTCAAGCTAGGTATTATGCTGTGATAAAGAAAAGACACATTTTTAAAAAAGACAATCTCCATGGCATTAGGTTTATTAGTGCAATATCATTGTCATTGTCCTCGACTCCCCAGTACACTTAAGGGCCTATCAATATTTCCATTAAAAAATCCCATTTGCTGTCGTTTAAAAGTAGACTGGCTATGTCAGATCATTTAAACTGAAATTATAGATCAATTATTTTTAGGTTTATTATTGAACGTCAAGGGTGGTTAAATTCACAGAATTGGTAGGGGTTGAATAGTCACTGTTCTGAAGGAAAATGGTCAGTATAAAGACAGGATATTATGCAAGCCCTAGAATTTGAGACATTTAACTCACTTTAACTTGAATCACTGTTAGTTATCCATGTGTATCGATGAAAGAATAGATTTACTTCTTCATGATTGGGATTAGAAATGACCCAAAATAACCTTAGTTCTTCATTCGAGAAATATAAGACCTAATTGCTAGCAAGATACAATAAAAAGGGGTCAGTACCCTCTGGCCTCAGGAAAGACATGGTATCTTTGAACACTCAATGTGCCATATTGTGTTAGGTTATAAGCACAATAACCCAACAAGTTAGGGCCGTAGTATTTTAGAGAGGAGGAAACTAAGATTTACAGAGATTAAAAAACTTTCCAAGTTAAGCAGCTAATGAATTGCTAGGTTTGGGGCTCTTGAACTGCAAAAACCTTCATTTTCTTGTGTACCACTGACACAAGTGATACAAAAATCACAAGAGTGATTCTTTTTTCAGTGACATCTACTAGTCACCTGGCCTAATTTTTCTCTTCAGTTTGACAGTGGGGAGAATCTTGCCTTGTTGAAAGCTGCTTTCTTCTTCTTGAATGTGTGGCTTATGCCTTATCTTTTTAGAGAGTCATTGATCAGATCTAGGCTGGCAAAATTTGAAGTTGGTCTAGGTTTTTTTTTTAATCTCATTCATTCATTCATTTGGCCTGAAACACCTTATTTAATCCCACTAGCAATGCATGCCAGTGTCCCTCCCTCGCATTCAACCTAAAACAGGTGTTACTGCTTTTTTGTATTTTTGCCAGTCTGATTTTTGTGCACTGATTTTTTTTTTTAAGATTTTATTTATTTATTTGACAGACAGAGATCACAAGTAGGCAGAGAGGCAGGCAGAGAGAGAGGAGGAAGCAGGCTCCCCACTGAGCAGAGCGCCCGATGCAGGGCTCGATCCCAGGACCCTGAGATCATGACCTGAGCCGAAGGCAGAGGCCTTAATCCACTGAGCCATCCAGGTGCCCCTGCACTGATGTTTCTTGTTAAAACATTTTCCTCACCACCAGTGAATTTCAGTATATCTTGTAGGTTGTTTAGATTGCTGTTCTGTGAATTATTTGTTTACATCCGTTATGTCATGTTTTTTTCCCTGATGGGGCTTTCTTTTATTTTGGTTGAATTTTAATTTAACAATTGTTGGAATAAAGGTAGGCTATTTGGATATGTGTTAATTAAGCACAGCTGTGTGAGGTATTATTAAGTCATACCACATATTAAAGTCATAGATCTTGAGAAAAACTGCTCTAGAGATCCTCCATGTCATGGAGACATGTCAAAAAGTGGGATTTTTGAGCACTGAGAAAAGACTTTCTCTCCCATCCTAAAAGCTAAGGGAGATTGCTGTGGTGTCTCCTCTGTGGGTTTTTAAAGTTGCTTGTGGTTATATGCACAGGAATGATAGCTTAAGCTTTGACTACGATAAAACTAGCAAAATATCTATTCAAGTCAATAATATCACTTTCACAATATTTTTCACTTCACAGAGATACAGTTTAAAGCCAACTGAATGGAATTCAAATCAGTATTTTTTTTCCCATTGAAAAGCATGTTTCTTTATTGAGGACTACTTTCTTGCTAAATTGGGTATTTTACCTTTGAGTTATTGAAATGTTTTATGTTTTATCTTATAAATAAAGAGAATTTTTAAAATATTCCAACACAAATAAAATTTATTCTTCTTAAAATATAGGATCTACAAGCTGAAAGCAAATAGGATTAATTAGAAAGGTTATTATTGAGGACAAATTGTTTTTTCCATATATATATCATATAAAGTTTGATACCATTTTATTTGAAGGCTTTATATAAAACACTACCCAGATGCTAATACTGGGTATTTACTGGAGACCTGTTTTTTCCTTTTCTTCTTGTTTCAGGGTTAAATATTTGAGAGAGTGATTTTCTTCATGTGGATTTTGTAGTTTCTCAGAAAATTGGGATTAAATTTAGATTACTTTTCTTTTCTTCCTTCCTTCCAACCAACCTACTTCGCTTCCTTCCTTCCTTCCTTCCTTCCTTCCTTCTCCCTCCTTCTTACCCCTTCTTTCCTCCTCTCTCCTCCCCTCTCCTCTGCATCCTTTCTTTCAATATAGAGCCATTTAAGCTATTATTCTATAGTATATACTCTTACCTTCTTCAGGGTATTTATAGACTCTTTGAATAACAGCAACTCCCCCTTCCTAAAGAAAAAGAGTTAATAAAGATAACTGATAACACCAAATGTCTGCTGGTTCCCAGGTACTGTCCTAACTATTTTATATGGATTGTCTTATTTAATCCTCACATGGGATAAAATGACTCTTTTCTCACTAATTTTATAGGGAACTCTGACGTTATGGAAGTTAAATAGCTTGCTCAATGTCAACAGAAAAGAGTTACTGTCCTGGCTTTTTAAATTTGTGAACAATATACTTTTTAAGGGCAAGTTTCATTATAAGCCATTTTTAATGTAAATCTTCATCAAATTATATTCTTGATAACTTTGCTATGTATTTAGACTGATCATTATTGATTTTACCTTATATCGATGCTGCAAAAAGGCTCATACTAAAAGAAACATCAGCTCTGCCACTTTCTCATTGTTCATTTGTGCCTATATTATTATTTTATATTATTGATTCCTTGATTTTTTTTGTAGGAAAAATTTTAACTGCTTTCATGTTTTGCAGGATAATTTAGTTAGTGTCTTAGTTGAGGCTGCAATAGCGAAATACCACAGTTCTGGAGGCTGGGAAGTCCAAGATCAAGGTACTGGCAGACCTGGTGTCTGGTAAAGCCTGCTTCCTGGTTCATAGATGGCTGTGTTTTTCTGTGTTTTCACATGACAGCAGGAGGGAGAGTACTCCGTGGCTTTTTTTTATAAGGGCAGTAATCTCATGCCTGAGGGCTCTGCTCTCATCATCTAATCACAGGCTAGAAGCCACACCTCCAGATACCATCACATTGGGGATTAGGTTTCAACATGAATTTTTTTGGAGGACACAAAAATATATAGTTAGTAATAGATAATATTCATAAATATACAAATCTAGCCTTAGTTGCCTGCCTGGAATTCATCATAATTGCTGAAAGGAGACCCATGAATGAGGACCTTACTACTAGACCTTCTGCAAGGGAACAGTCCCTTTCTTACTACCATATTCCTCTAGGACTCAATGCGGTCTTGGTCTCATAAAGACCAAAGGAGACAGAGATGGAAATCGGTTTATTAAATATTATCTTTAATTTTATAAAATATATATACAGAAAAGTGCATAAAATAGAAGTGCAAAGTTAATGAATCATTAAAAAGCAAAAGCTGGGTTACAAACACTATGGTCAAAAAATAGAATACTACCAACTTTCCAGAATCCCTTCTAAATCGTAACCTCCCCTTTCCCCTAGACGTCGTCATTATCCTGACTTTCATAATAATTGATTCCTTTCTTTTTTTCTTTAGTTTTATCACCTCTGTATGCATCTTTCATCAATGTGGGCTAGTTTAGCCTCTTCTTGAACCTTATATGAGTGCAATTACACACTATGAAGTCTTGCTTAAATGGAGCTTGCTATGTGTCTTAATTTCCCTAACATTAAATTTGTAATATTCATCCCTATTGTGTGTGTAGATGAACTTTATTCATAATTAGTATAATATAGTAATAATTTATTCATAATTAGTATAATATTCCAGCATACCACTGCCCAGCACAAATGGAATATAATTGCATTATATTCCATTTGTGCTGGGCAGTGGTTTGCTGATTTGGATAAGCTTAATAAACTACATTCCAGAATTTGCTTCCTTGTGGGGTTATGAGTTAGAGTTGGCTGAAAGGAGAATGTGCATGATACTTTGAAGGCAAAAATAAAGCAACCATTATTCTCTGAAAGTTTGCTTAGTGATGAAGATATGGTGACAGTAGAAGTGCCCAGAAGATTCCAGTGTGTCCACACTCTTCTCTTTGTCTTTCTCTTCTTGACCATTGGCCCTGTTCACAAACAGATCTCCCCATACCATCTTGGTTATGGACCCATACAGGTGATAGCTACGTAGAGGCAGCAGCTGACTAGAGACATTTCCTGGACTTTCCCTTTCTACTTCAGCTTAGCTTTAAGATTGCTTAGTTAGCAACTCCTTCTCTGATCCTCCATCTCCCTCTTCTGGGCCATTATTTCCCTAGCTTCTCCCACAATCATATAAGGTTGAATTCCTATGATAAATCTCTTTTCCAGTTAGAGTTCCCTGACTGATACACCATTCAACAATTGATGGCTTTTTGGGTTGTTTCTAGTTTGGGGCTATTAAGAACAATGTTTGTATCCTTATATTTGTATCCTGAATAATTTTATCCAGGTAGGGTGGATCCAGGACTTCTGGAGTCTTAAACTCATACAACTTGGGGGACACATTTTAAAACACACACACACACACACATGCACAAATTAGATATCAGGACTTAGAGGGAATTCATGCCTTGAAGCTTAAGTTTAATGAGCTTCATGGTTGAAGTGTTTAATTCTAAGATATGTAAATATTCACCATTATTAGTTAATGCCAAACAGTATTCCAAAGTGGTCACACCAGTTTGTACTCCTATGAACAATATATGAGTTTCCATTTTTCCACAGTCTTGTTAATGCTTGGTACTGTCAGAATTTTAATTTTCACTAACCTGATGGATGGTTTTAGTATCTCATTGTGGTAGTTCGCTGATTACAGATGAGACTGAGTCACTTTTTGTATTGTTTTAACTTGAGTTCTCCAGAAAACAGAACTTGAGGTAAAGGCTTATGAGCTATTGCTTTAATAGAGGGCGTAATCCATGGGAGCAGTATTGAGGGGCCAGGGAGTGAGGCAGAGGAGAAATTGCAACAGCAAGGATACATTTTAAACTAGCCACTTCTCTTATCAAATACAAGTGATTGGTCAATCTCATGGAACTAGCTTCTGAGAGGTTGTATAAAGGATTGTTTCTCATGACTATGTGTGGTTAATAGGTAGAAGGGAGGAAAGACAGGAGGAAGGGAGAGCTCATCCATTGGCTGCTATCTTCTAGTCAAACAAAGATTGATTGCATGAGACAGTGGATCTCATACATGTCTGGACTCTACGTATATGGGTGTTAAGTGGTCCTAATTATCAACCTAGAAGTCTTTAGAGAAAGAGGTGAGAGGTAGTGGGCATGGTTTGAAGTTAGATGCTATTGACTTGTATCTGCATGAAGTTGGTCCCCTCATAGCTGGTAACCTTGGCACTGGGTGGGACTGGAACAAGTGTCTAGAGGGCATGGAGATAGGTTTAAGGCCAAGAAAGTCTGACATCATGTTTATGAGGCACACATGTTTATTGAGCACTTTGGATTTCTTCTTTCATGAAGTATCTGTTTACTGTTTCTGTTGTGTTTGGCCTATTTTTCTGTTGAATTGTCTGTCTTGTTTATTTATAGAAATTCTTTATATATTCTGGATACAAGATTTGAGATAGGTGCTTTGCAAATAACTTTTCCTAATCTCTGGATTATCTTTAACTTTTTATTGTTTTTCATAAAGAGAAGATCTGAACTTTAATGTTTGATCAAATATATCAGTATTTTCTGTCATTCTAGTATTTTTGGCATCTTATTTGAGAAATCCATCCCAAACTTTGAGGATACAAAGATACTCACTTATATTACTGTTTAAAAGTTGTTGAGTTTTATTATTCACACTTAGGATTGATTTTTGTGCTCCCCCTGAGAAATGGATCCCCATATAATTATACCATGTTATCAGCATCTTCTATTTGAAAAAGAAGATTGTTGACTAATGCTATGGAATACCATCTCTGTCATAAATCAAATCCCCATATATATGTAAAACTGTTTTTTGGTTCTACTTTGGGCAATTTGTTTATTTGAGAGTCAACAATATATTAATTACTGTATTTAAAAATAACTTCATATCTGGTAGAGTCTATCTTCTCATCTTACACATCTTCCATAGTATTTTTGCAATTTTATCTGTGAATATCCATGTAAATATTAGAATCAGATTGTTAGTTTCTACAAGAAATGTGTTAGGATTTTGACTGTTTGGTTTGACTTTATTAGCTAATTTGGGAGAATTGACAAATTTATGCTATTAAGTCATGTATAAATATTGAATATCCCTCCATTTATTTAGGTCTTTTTTAATCTTTTTCAATATACTTTATTATTTTCATCTTTCCTAAAGGGCAATGGAAATTCTTCGAATCTTTTGTTACACACATTCCTAGGTATCTCATATATGTGATACTATTTTAAATTTTATTTCATATTCTGTTTCTGATATGTGGAAATCACATTTATTTTTTTATATTGGTCCTATATCCTGGCAACTTGTTAAAGTTTCTAATTAGTGCTAAAAATGTATTGCATAGTTTTTTGGGTTTACATGGTTATATCATCTGCAAATAGTGCTTTCCCACCAGCCCCCCAAGGCCTTACCACCCCCTTATTATGCTACATGGGACCCCCAGACCAATGCTGGAAAGAAAAAATGTGGAATTTTATCAGATGTTTTTTCTGTATTATTAAGATGGTCCTACTATTTTTTCCCTTTAATCTGTTAATGTGGTAAATTATATTAATTGATTTTCTTTTTTTATTAATTGATTTTCTAATATTAAAGCAACCTTACGTTTCTTAGATGAACATAACTTAGTGATGATGTGTTATTCTTTTTGTATATGGCTGTATTCAGTTTGATTTTATTTTATTTTGGAATTTTGAATCTAGTTTTATGACTGAGGTTGTCTTTTAATTTTCCGTTCTTGTACACTCTTTGACAGGTTTGGTATCAATGTTATATTATTCTCTTAAAATGGGTTAGAGTGTTTTTTTTCCTTTTCCTATTCTCTGGAATAATTCATGTAAGTTTAGAATTATATTAATTATTTTTTTTCCTTGAATGTTTGGCATATCTCAATAGTGAAGCCATTTAGATTTGTTTTATTTGCAGTAAAGTTTTTTGATTTAGTCATTTCATCGATACAGGTCAGTATGATATTTTATATCATTAACATTAGATAGGAAATAGGCATAGGCCAACCAGAGTAGACACCTGATTGATCAAATGGATGCCAGCCAAAAATAAATGATAGGGCTCATTTATGAATATCAGCCCTAATTATCAGACTGTTCAAGTATCTGTTTTTTTGGGTACATTTTGGTAAATTATGTTTTTCTAGGTATCTGTACGTTTTGTTTAAATTTTCAAGTTGATTGGCCTAATGTTATCCATAGTTACTTTTCTTATTATGTCAATGATAGGACCAGGCAGATATGGAACATATTTCAGGAAGTATATGTTATCTTGGTAGTGCTGAAAAATAAAATACTATGTAGCGAAAAGCCATGGCTTAAAGAACATGAAAATTTTTTGTACCATGTGTGAAATTGGAATATTCCCTAAAATAGCTCTGCTTTGTTTTTTTCATGTCTGTATTACATAAACGTCATTTTCTAAAATGTATGTGGTCAGTTTATGCCTGTTGTAAAAATAGAACTTTTGATTTCTAAACTACAATAGTCTTAGTGTTCTCAAAGTGTGGCCTGGACTCCCTTAGAGCTCCCTGAAGTTATTCCAGGGGATCTGGAAGGTCAAACAATTTTTAGCATTGTTTATCCTTTTCACTCCCATTCTTTCATGAATGTATAGTGAAGTTTTATCAGTGCTCTGTGATCACAGGGCACTGTGATAACCACAACAGACTGAATGCAGAAAAAAGAGAATTCAGCTGTCTGTTATTTATGTATTTATGTATCTGTTTATTTGAGATTTTATTTATTTATTTGACAGAGTGACAGAGAGTGCAAGCAAGCACAAGCAGGGAGCAGGAGAGGGAGAAGCAGGCTCCCCACTAAGCAGAGGATGGGCTCCATCCCAGGACCCTGGGACGACCATGACCTGAGCCAAAGACACATGCTCAGTCAACTAAGCCACCCAGGCACCCCTCAGCTGTCTTTTAATTAAGCAGGATATTAATGAGATTTGCAAAAACAGATAACTAAATTTTTCTTACTAAATTTTTGGAGAAATATGGCTATTTTTCTATAAAATATTTGTGTTATGCAATGGTTTTTTTTTTTTACCATTTTAAATCAATTAATACATATTTTAAACATTTCTTAATTTTAATTTTAATATGATAAATACTGATAAATATAACTTTATCATCAAAAGTTTTTGGGGTCTTCAGTAAATTTTAGGAGTGGAAAGGGATTCTGAGACCAAAATATTTGAGAACTAATGGGTTATAGGATAAGACAAGGCCCTGCCAGATCTGGTTCTGTCACCCTCCAGCAGTATATCTTCCACTAGAACCTGCACAGAAATACCCGCAGGAATTCTGAGCATTTGCTTTTGCTGGTTCATTCAACCAGAATACCCCTCCTCCTGGTCTTCCTGTAGACTCCTACCCATCTTTTCAAAAATTTCATTCTGAGTAATCTTTCATGAGCTGAACCCCTTGGCCCCCCCACCTTCCCCTCTCTTTCCTTGTTTCACTTGTACTTTGTCCATGTCTCTGCTGAGTACCACACCATACTGCAATTTTAGACACTTTTCTTATTATATGAGTTGGTTTTAAGTGAATTTGGAATAGCAAGACCTTTCTATTTAGACCTTTTGTTAATCTGCATGAGCTGCAGTTTGGAATAGAGTGACTGGCAATGATACTCATTATTCTTTTATCACCACATGACACTCATTTCCTAGAGCTTTGGATTCCCACTGTGTTTGTGTTTACCTTGTTGCAAGAATCTTGCATGGGTTATCTTAGCTTTTTGTGAGGTCAGGAAAGAACTATTCTACTACTGGGGGAGCAGAGTAGGTAAGGTAGTAGGTGTTCAATAATTCTTAAATGAATGGGTAGAAGGACGAATAGGTGAGTGAAAGAAGGAATGAATAAATAATGAGAGATTTAACCTTTTTTTATGGAAACATCAGCTTTGGACATCATTTTTTTTTTTTTAAGATTTTATGTATTTATTTGACAGACAGAGATCACAAGTAGGCAGAGAAGCAAGCAGAGAGGGAGAAGCAGGCTCTCTGCTGAGCAGAGAGCCTGATGCGGGGCTTGATCCCAGGACCCTGAGATCATGACCTGAGCCAAAGGAAGAGGCTTAACCCACTGAGCCACCCAGGAGCCCCTGGACATCAATTTTTAAAATCCTGTTGCATACTTCAGATATACAGCAACCCAACAGGTAGTCACTGGGCAGTCAGAGGGAATTCCTAAGGTTTTCAACACAAAATATAGATTTTTTCCAAAAGGCTTGAGAGAATTTAGGAGCTCAAATTCCTGACTGGGGTCAGAATTTTTTTTACAAGTTTTTAAAATTTATTTCTGTTTGCTTGTTTATTTATTTATTTATTTATTTAGTAGAATGGGTCATTTTTGAAAGTGGAATCTTTTTAAAAAAATATTTGAAAACATTTACATTGTGTTTTAGTCATACTCTGACATAATGTTGATTTAGGAAATTTTCCTTCAAGAAGCCCAGGGAGTTTTTATGGATCTCACTGAATGAATGTTAGCCTCACAGATCCCAGTGCAGCAAAGATGGTCAGAATGTCCCTGAAACAATACTATTATCATTTTCTGAAAGGTCATTACACATGTGGATTGCTGAAATTTTAGAAGACAAAGATATATCTAACTTAGCCAACTCCCCCCCACCATTTAACCATTTCAGAATGGTCCCTTTTTAGTGGTAGTGGCATTTCCCTGGTTTCCCTTCTATTCTGTCTGCTTGGAAGGCTTTGTTTATTCTGAACCTCATTAAATAAGTTCTCAATTCAAAATTCGGCACTGTCTTACTAAATTAAAGCTGGAACCCCCTGTGGTTACATAAACAAAAGATATGGGTAAGTGATAATTTTTCTTGATACTGAGACATCCCAATGATCTGCCTTGGTGGTTATTGCCAAGGAAGAAGGAGAGAGAAGGAAACCTGTTGGAAATTGCAGAGTGGGGTAAGATCCTCAGCAGCAGTATATATATATATATATATATATATATATATATATATATATATGGTTTCAGAATGAATTGCAGAATTCCAAACACAGACCTCCCTGTCTCCCAAAGTCCAGTTAACCACATAATCCTTTTTGAAAGTCTCCTTGACATATAAATTGAATGACATATTTGAATTCCACATAATTCTTTTTCTAAAACCTAATTAAAATCAATTCCCTGGCATTTTGCTGCTGTTAGAAAAGATGATGCTGTTAGATGTTTCAGTCATTAGCAATATGTTCACTGGATTAAAAACAAATTTCTGAATAATATTGTAATGATTAGTGAATCTATGATAATCTAAGCAATTATTAAGGAACAATGCCTGCCCTGACTTGGTATCTTGATTATTTGTTGATGACATCTGAAAATGGAGATGTCAGGAGGCAATATTGTATTATTTAACTCTGTTAATTTATTTTATTTATGTAAATTTCATGCTTCTCAGTATTTCACAAACTTGAATACTGGTTAATTGTCTAACCAGGGAAGACAGAAAATTGGGTAAAAAAGTAAATGACAATCCAAACACACTAAAGACTTTCTTTAAAACCTCAGTTTTTAAGATTAGAAAGACTCTTGTAATTTTAATGAGACTTATTTTGATTTCTAAAATGAGAGCAGTTGTTAAATATAGCTAAAAGTTTGGCTGGATTTTGGGGTTATGATCATTTATAATGAAAATGACCTTCAAAAAAAAAAAAAGAATGAAAGGAACCTACAGGCTGATAAATGTAAATTATGCTATCAAAAAAGAAAACAAGTATCTGTGGGACTCATACTTTTCACTCTAGAATACTGAAAATGTCTTGATGTTCAAACCTACTTTCTCTTTACATATGAGGATGTATTCTTTAGAATCTATTTCAAGTTACTTCTTTCATGTACTTGCTATTCACCTGATTGTTGTATAGATTTTGCTTAATGATGGGGAAATGAATCTGTAAAATTCAATTATAAGAGAGTGTACTTTAAAACCATGGGTGGAAATAGAAGTAACTTTGTTTATGTCTTCATCCACCATCTATATATCACTAAGCTGTGCGTGGTATAGGAGTTTAGCAAAGACTTGTACGATGTGAATTTAATAATTTAATAGATTCTGAAAGCTGAATCTTGGTCCCACAATGAGGCAACACTCAACCATCTGCTAGTTTACAAAGGTTTATGACACACTTGCATTAGCAAAATTGTCACCCCATTATTTTGCAGAAACACCCACAGATACTTAGTGTTTTAAACAGACCTTCAGCAGAAAGCAACATGACTGTAAGTGTTCTGCCATGGGCTAGCTTCACTGAGAGCCCTGCCTCTGTGCAGGGGGGTCCGGAGTTGGGGACGTGGGATGGGGAATGCTGAGCATGGTTCTGGGCCCCTAATCTGTGGCAGGACTGTTCAAATTACAGTGTGGAGCCAGAAGTCCCAGTGTCAGTGTGTGGAGGGGCATACACTTTTTCAGTCCTGGCTGGCTGATGCAGACAGGGCTGCAACAAAGTAATTGGTGTAGTGAAACAGGAAGAGGTTCCTGATAGAGGAGAAGATGAGGAGAGAGGAGGCTGTCATTACTGCTATTCTGGGTGGTCCAGGCAGACCGGCCCAGGACCATGGTTTGTGTGTAGCTGAGGTTTTTAGAGACATAATCTGGCCTTTAGAGAAGGTCGAGGCAGGATGTCAAGTTCTTAGCTAAGTAAGCTGTGGTTCAGTGCTGTAATCCCAGTCAGGGACTCTCAGAATCCTGAGTAGAAGTCTAGTCATGAGTGCTGGGGAAGCATGCTTAGGAAAGGAGAAAGTGGCTGCTGGACCGACATACCCCAGGTAGGATTCACACTGGCTTTGGGTTGCCAGGTTTATTCCAGATGCTGCCAACCAGTGGGATTGGCATTGCTGGAGGTTCCCAGAGGTTGAAGGTGACCAGGGCAGGGACTGAGAGACAGTTACTTCTGCTGTAGGACAGAATTTCAGATTTCCTCTTAGAAGTGTCAGACCTTGTAGCTTTTTTTTTTTTTTAAAAGATTTTATTTATTTATCTGACAGAGAGAGAAAGTACAAGTAGGCAGTGGCAGGCAGAGGGAATGGGAGAAGCAGGCTTTCCACTGAGCAGGGAGCCCTATGTGGGGTTCGATCCCAGGACCCTGGGATCATGACCTGAGCCAGCAGATGCTTAACGACCGAGCCACGCAGGCGCCCCACGACCTTGTAGCTTTATTTATCTTGCTATTGTCTGATATTTGAACAGGACTGATTTATTTTTGGCCTTGTATTTTTCATTCATTCATTCACATAACAAATACTGATCAATTTACTGAGTGCCTTTTTAATTTCTATTTAAAATTTTAAAAAAGATTTTATTTATTTATTTGAGAGAGAACATGAGAAAAAGTGAGCATGAGCAGTGGGGAGGTGTAGAGGGAGAGGGAGAAGCAGACTCCCTACTGAGCAGGGAGCTGGGTGCAGGGCTCAATCCCAGGACCCAGGGATCATGACCTGAGCTAAAGGCAGACACTTAACTGACTGAGCCACCAGGCCCGCCGAGTGCCTTTTTTAACTAATTCCTATGGTAGGGCTTACAAGTACTTGTAAGTGAACTTCTATAACTTATAAATTATCAGCCTTTCTAGTTTTGGGCGGGAAGTACATTCGAGGTCAAAATATACCTTCCTCTACTTTTTTGTTCATCTTTGAAGTATCTTGATTTTCTCCTTTTCATTAGATAGATACGTATTGCCTTCAGGGAGTCTCTACTATAGCTTAGGGGGAAGAAAAACAATCCCATGTAATTAATTCTGAAATGGTGAGCTTTCACAAGGTACGTCGCGGCCAGGAGGAGAATGTGCTCACTTCAGCCCACAGGTATCTGGGTACTCGTTATGGTGTGTGGAGGGGCATACATTCACTTGCTCTTTCTCTGTTCTATATGAGATGTTCTCCAGCCTTGCCAAACCCTACTAATCTTCTAAGCCTGAGATCCAGGTTTCCTTCCTCGGTGATGCCTTCTCTGACTCCTGCCAGGGGAAGCATTGCCAAGTCTGTGTAGGTGCTCACAGGGTGCTGCTGTCTCCATATGTGTCTGTCTCCACCACTGGACTGGGAGGCGGTGAGGACAGGTACTATGACTTGCTAATTTTGGTGCTCCCAGGGCTGAGTACAGAGTCTGAACAGAATAACAGAGGTAGACCTGAGCAAGTAATAGTGCATTTCTGGATACTGTTCATCTGAAAAAAATCCATGTCATAGACTGCCTTGGGTTCCTGGTCAGAACAGAGGTTCTTCCCATTATTCAAATTGGTCAGTTGAGGAATCACAGTTTACTGGATCTCTATATAGCTGGAATGCCATTATTATTGAATCTATAATGATGCCTGCCTGTGAACAGGTGATTTAATCCTGGAATTGGCACCATGAAGTTGATATGACAAATGGACTCATGAAACAGAAAATGTGTTGCATTTGGAAACTCTTCTCTGTTTTTTGTTAGTTTGTTTTTTAAATCCTAGGAATCTGATGGAATGAACATAGATGAAAGGAGAAGTAAATTCACATTAGCACTGGGCTTCGTTTTATGGGATATATAGGATTAAATGGGAGAAATGTCCTCTCAAAAACTATAGCAGTGTAGCGTTGCAGATAAGATGAACCTGAAAAACAAGAATGTCAGCTTGCCAATTTACAGTGGCCTTTTCTTTGTTTTCTAGGGATGCCTCGGAAAGGGGAATGGGTACAAAGACTGATTTAGCATGTGCCAAGCACCAGGCTTTATGTGTATTGTCTTTCAGCTCACAGAATGCTGTGTACATTAAGTATTATAATTCCCATTTATAGTGCCTTAAAATTCACAGAGGTGACAGGCCCAATGTGTCAGGATTCAAACCTAGGTCTCCCTAACACCAAAATCCACTGTACCATGTGGCTTTTGATGTAAGGCTGAAAAATAGTAACCACCCCTCCCCGTCTGCCTTTTCCCGTCCCTCTGCAAAATCACACTGATTGTAGATGGACTCAGACATCTTCAGATAAGAAAAGTAGTAAGATCACAGTTACTTGTTACGACTTATTTTGACTGAAATATGTAAATATCTGGATATAAATGGGAGGTATGTATGATTGTTAAGGTAAATAAAGATCGAGTTATACTACTCAATGATTATGCATGCCGCACATATCCAGAACTATGTACGAGTAGTGGATTCACTATATTAAAAGTCCTCATTTTTATTCTTGGTCACCTCATTTGATTGTGTGTAGGGTGTCACATAGCAGTGTTCTATCATAAGCCAGGGAGATGCTTTGCTCATTGTTTGCCTCTTTGCAGCGTTACAAAAGTTACTTAGGTTATAACTGTAAGATGGTGCATATGCTTTAGAAAAAATACCTGTATAAAATATCTGTAGGAGCACCTGGGCGACTCAGTGGGTTAAAGCCTCTGCCTTTGGCTCAGGTCATGATCCCAGGCTCCTGGGATCGAGCCCGGCATCGGCATCGGGCTCTCTGCTCAGCGGGGAGCCTGCTTCCTCCTCTCTCTCTGCCTGCTTCTCTGCCTACTTGTGATCTCTGTCTGTCAAGTAAATAAATAAAATCTTAAAAAAGAAATATCTGTAACAGTCTAGGAGATCCTGTGCTTTCCCTAGGCTAACAGTTGGCAAATTATAGCCAAAGGACCAAAGTCCACCTGCTGTTTTGTTTTTGTATGACCTCCAAGACAAGAATGGTTTTAAACCATTTTAAGTGGTTGAAAATAGAATATTTTTGTGAAATATTAAAATTATGCAAAATTCAATTTTCAGTGTCTCTAAATAAAGTTTTATTGAAACACAGTTACATTGATTTACTTGTGTATAGTTTATGGCCCTTTTCATGCGAGGATGGCAGAGTTGAATCGTTGTGACAGAGAATATGTGGAAACTCAAGGCCTACACTATTGATTATCTGATCCTTTCCAAAAAGATTGGCCACCTCTGGCCTAGGCAGTAAGAGGTACTTATTCAAAGGTATGTGGCAACACATATGAAATCTGCCCACTAGGTATATATTTGAGCCCAAGTGTTGGGTATATGAGAGGAATTGCTCTACAGATTTATATCTGAAAGTTGGGGAAGGGAGATGTTGCTGGGGGGAAAAAAAAAAAAAAGATAAGATTTAAAGTGGCATCCTATACCTAGACAGTCTAGAGGAAAATCTGTTTTAGTCAGTCTGGCTTACATATGGACTCTATAGTCTTAGTATAAACAATGCAAAGCAAAGGTTAATTTTAATTGCTGTTGTTTGGTCATCCTTGCTCTTGTGTGAGGGCAGCTGATTATCTGTAAGTTTGCTTGGAAGGGCTTTTTCATTTCCCTCTTAATGTTCATTAGACTTACATGCCTGAGGAAATACCAGATCAACATCCCTTTCATTGCTCCTTTCTTTGAAATAGCCTCTTTACCGGCAAAGCCTTCTAGCATAGGGGAAGAACTTGACTTCTAGGTCCAGGCAGCTCTGCCTTTCTCTGCCTCCTTGAAGAAACAGCCTCAGTGGGAAAGACGTTCTGGTCAAGAGCCTGCAACCCAGGATATTGCCAATTTCCTGAGTGGCACTTCCCACCCACCCATCATTATTGAGATACACTTGGCTGCTAATTTCCTGGAAGATTCAAATGCTCCTACTTCAAGGTCATCTCAAAGGAGAGTTTAAAGAGCATTCCTCTACCCCCTCCCTTCCCTTGTAAAATATGTATATTTACAAGAGCATGCATAAATGGTCACCAGGGAAGATAAGCTATCAGAGAGTTGGGAGATGTCTTTCCTCATACAGTTCACACATCACTGAAGCAGATAAAATTGGTTTTGTACCTAGCCTCCGAATACACTGTTAAGGACTCTGTCCTGAAAATTGATCTATACCACTACAATAAAATTCAGAGCATCTCTTTCATAAATATCTAACCGTGGCTTTAGCGGCTGCTACTCCCTCCTGGCTCCCAGGGACCCTGCTTGGGCAGGCAGAGAATGGCCTGCAGCTTGTAGCCTCTGTGTGCCCCATGGTTATCGGCCGCACTGAAACTTAATGAAAGCATTAGATTCAGTGCAGTACAATGTATGCCTCAGTTTACAGTTATAAAATCAGTTGCATGACTACCCATGGAATGTTAGATTAAATCTCTGCTTAGTTATAATAATGATAGTGATAATAATAATAATAATAATAGTAATAATGATGTCATCTAGCATCTGCAACTTCTCATTTTCCGAAGGCCACTATTTTCATGCCCGCTGCCATTGGCCCTGAGAGCTGCCTGTGTTACTGTCAGACTTTGTAATCCACTAAAAGCAGACTGGACTGCAGATTTCTTTGTTCTGTTTTATAGTCCTAATGCTATTTGAAAAGTCAGTGCATCCTTGTATCTAGATTTTACACGAAGACCTCACTTGGAAGCCGTATGTGTACCATATGGGGCATCTATGAGAAACAGTGGTAATATGGTAGATAAAAATTAAGTAAGCATAAGGTCAGTTCGTCAACACTATCTCTAACAGACCATCAGACAGAACCTGATTAGACAAATAGGGGAAGATTGTATCCTAATGTAGGAAATATGTGAAACCGTTGCTAAGTGGTAATGGATAACCCCAGCTTGAATCAGAAGCCTGGTACAAAGTAGGTAACTTAGTAAATATCTATCAAATGGTGGAATGAAGGATAATGGGAAATGCCCTTGGAGACAGAAGATATGTGTATGAGACTCTGCTTTGTCATCCACAATCTCTGGTAGCTAAGGCAAGGAACTCAATCTCAATTTCTTCCTCTTGATAGCAGAAGAAAGAGCTGCTTCCCAAGAATTCTGGATAGGCTGGTTTGGAGAAATAATATGGAAGTGCTTTGCAAACTTGTTTAAATATATGTAATGTATTGTTATTCTTTAATGAAATTGCTACTCACAGCTTACTGTTTAAATAAGTATAAGAGGGTCTAGTACAAAAGATAAATTATTACCAATTAAAAATTGGGTTTTTGAAAGGAAGTCGCCATGTAAATTCAAACAAAACTGACACTTTAATGAAAGAATGAGTTTGGTGACATAAAAAAAAAAGTTTGAGAATCATGAGATCTAAAACTGAGTACTGGCTTTGCTACTCCTTAAGTATGTGATTTTTGGCAAGTCCCTCTCTTTTGCTCATTTGATCAGGGGACTGGACTAAGTGATTTTGAAAAGTCTTTTCCAGTTCTGTGATTCAGTGATGCAGATCTGAGCGGATTCAAAGCACATCCAGTTTTCTGTTCTTAAATCCATATGCATGTGTTTCTGTACACCTTGGAGTTTTATTTTGTTCCTCTGTGAAATATTAAGTCTCCTCTTAAAGGGCCCTCAATAAAGGGCTTCTGAGATACTTTCCTGAACTTTCTTCCTTCCTTTCCTTTTTGTCTTGAGGGGACTCTCACGGAAGAGTAGTGGCATCTGAGGCTAGGAGCTGCTGGCATGCCTGGATATTGCCAGTGACTCTCTCTGGGCTCTGTTCGATTTGAGGCATGGGCAGAAAGCTCTCTGGTAGTCACACCCCAAGACTTTGTTTACCTTTCAATGACAGATGATTTGGGAAGAGCCAATAGAGGCAGCAATCCTGACCTGAGCAAAGAGAAGTTAGCCAAGCATTTTCTGCTGGAAAATGACCTAAGACTGATGTTGTGAGGAAGGGATTGTGGTCATGTCAGCAAACCTATCACTGTCATCCTTCTCACTGCTGCCTTAGAACTGCACTTGTAAAGTTTTGAACTCACCCAACAGAATTTGCATCTTGAAATTTTTCTGTTGCTTGAGATTCCTTACGTGATCTCCTTACTTGTCAAGAAGATAAATCCTGATATTTGGAGGAGGTGGATAAGGGACTGGTGGTTTGTTGCACAAAGTTAGAAAAATGCTACTTATTTCTAAAATAATTATATTTCTATAAACTCCCATAACAAGAGCTTTCCTCTTATTTACTACTACTACCACTACTCTTATTTATTTAATAAAGATTTGGAGATCAGAGACACCTGGGTGGCCTAGTTGTTTAAGCCTCTGACCCTTGGTTTTGGCTCAGGTCATGATCTCTGGGTTGTGAGATAAAGCCCTGTGTCAGACTCTGCTCTCAGCTCAGTGAGTCTGCTTTTCTTTCTCTCTTTCTCTCCCTCTCCCACCTTCCCTCTCCTTCCTTTACTCTTTGCCCCTCCCGCTGCTCTCTCTTTCTCACAAATAAATGAGTAAATTAAATTAAATAAAAGAATTGGAGATCATGTTCATCGATGTAGACTCTACCCCGTTTTTATTTATTGGGCCTCTTTCTGCTTAGCAATTTTAGTTCTTGACTATTTCTTGAGGGGGGCTAACACTGAAATAAACTATTATGCTTCTGGGAGGGAAATAAAAGAAACCCAAATAAGACATAGCTATCATATCTCATTTAGGGTTCCCTCTGAAGTCTTTTTCACCTAGAATTCACTTACGCTAACCCAAGGCCTGTGGTCTTATTTAATATCAGCTGGTAATAAAGAGCCCTTCAGCTAACTACGGCTACATTCCACTATTAACTGCAGCCCTTGAAGCAGACATAGAGGGAAGGGGAGACGGAACCCTTCAATGTCAAGACGTTTAGAGGCACTCTAGCATCAATCAAGATGCACGTCGCTAAGTGCCTGCTTTCATTTACATGAAATATTCATACAGCATTCCGTTTTGCTTTTCTCTCTCCTAATCATCACTTTTCGGAAGAAGCTACAATCATCTCAGTTAGGGGAGGGTGTTATGGGATGTGCTGTACCTTTCAAAGTCAGGCTTCCTGCAGATAGCTAGTTCTGTAATGAGGCAGCAGACTGCATAGACCACCAAAGGTCTCCCTCACAGAGGCTGGCCTTGTTATCATGTACTATTCATCTTCAAGTATACAACTTAGTGCAAATGAAAGTAATTAATTAACCATAACAAACCTGTCAAAAAGCTATTTAGGATTTTGACAGAAAAAAAAATTTAACATTTGCTTTAAGTGGAAAACAAAAATCGTCTAGCTCAGAAAATTCAGAAGCAATTCTATTTACACAAGCTTTCCTGTTACTGCTCTCTTTAATTACATGATAAGTAGCATTTAAATTAATTTCCAGTTCTTTTGACTTATATTAATTGTATGATGCTTTATAGTTGATACAGATTTTGGAAAAAAAAAAAAAAAAGAAGAAGCAGCAGTCCTGGATAGTCAAATTTGCTCCTAAATAAATAATTTCAAAAAGTAGGTATAGAATACATTGGTCATTTAAATAATAATTCTGAGTACATGGTATTTGTGGCAACTTGGATGGACCTTGAAGGCATTATGCTGAGTGAAATACGTGAGACAGGGAAAGACAAATACTGTATGATCTCACTTATATGTAGAATCTAAGACAAAATAAAACATAGAAAAAAAGATCAGCATGTGGTGAACAGAGGAGGGGGATTGGAAGAAGGTGGTCAAATGTTGCAACCTTAAAGTTATAAGACAAATATTAGGGATATAATGTGCAGTATGATGACTTTAGCTAAAACTGCTGTGTGATATACAGGAAAGCAATTAAGAGAGTAAATCTTGAATTCTCATCACAAGGAGAAAAGTATTCTTCCTTTAATCTTTTCTTCTTTTTATTATGTCTGTATGAGAAGATGAACCTATTGTGGTGATCATTTCACACAATATATGTAAATGAAACCATCATGCCGTATGCCTTAAAGTTACACGGTGATGTATGTCAAATAATTCTCAATAAAGCTAGAGGAGAAAAAAAAAAAAGAGTACATGGTACCTGGAGAGTCCCTCCATTCTTCTATTCTTTGTTCCTTCCTTCTAAAATAGTGATTTACTTGTGTATTGGATTTCCACTCCTTAAATATTAAGCTAGGTCCCTAGAATGGCATTCGTATGATACAGTCCTTTGGAATGATACACCAATGATGAAGTTGTTTCCTTATGAAAGGAGTATTTCATCTGCCTTTGTTTTCAATAGGTAAAGAAAAGGGGTAATGATCTACTGTGCCAGAATTCTGACCCATTATTCTAGAAATTAAAACTTATTTCCAAAGATTTTCCTGTAATTTATTAATTTCTACTTGTCTGTCTAGGTATGGTCATGGCACGGGGAGATATAGGAATTGGTCTTTGCTTGTGGAAATAGCTTTTGCAAACGAATTTTTATGTTGAAAGAGAAATGTCAGATGAATCGTTAAAGTCTAATGGCAATGAATAACTGTGCAATGTTTTTACTTGGAGCACTGTATTTTTAACAGGAGGCATTTCATAATCCGTACACACTAGAAATGTACTCATTTTTAAAGTTAGAAATGTTAATGGCCCTGAAACAGTTCATTCTTATTGTCCATTTAACCCCTCATACAATACAGACTAAAATAGCAACCTGAGTGGGCAGTGATGAGGTTGCTTTTCATTTAGGTAGACCCTTTTCTGCTTTAGAACAGAATGTCAAAATTGTAGCTGAGTGCCCAGAAATGGAATATAAATGACAAATTGGTGAAACCTTTGAAAAAATTCTCAAATGCTAGTTGAATCTTTATGCATTTTATCACACAATTCTAAGCATATTTGTTTCCCTTTTTGACCCATTTTACATTGGAGTCATCTTTTTAAAGTTATACTGTATTTCTCTGAATAACAAAGAATATACTAAAGATTATATTTTAAGGAAAAAAACCCTAAATTCCAATGATGTTTGCTCAGATGGATTAAGGTGGGTAATATAAACAATTTGGAATAATTCAGGTCAATGATCTTTAGTTACCTTAAATAAAGAAACAATCATACTTAGTCACATATAAAGTATAATTGCGATTTTTCAAAGTGAAAAAAATGCCATGTATAAAAATTTGGGAAAATTACTTCTACTTCTTTTTCATTGTCAAGATGGATAGGAGCTTTGTTCCAAACTGAAAACAAAACAAAACAAAAATAATGAGTTTTAATACATTCCTACTCTATGATCAATGTTTATCAATAAACAAGTGGGGTAAAAAATTGAGAAGGTTATCAAGAGTTTCATAGTAATATTATTTTAAATGTTATTTTGTGGCCATATTTTTTTATTTACTCTGACAGTTTTTTCCCTTCTCTTTGCTATTTAAACTCGATAACAATTTGAAGAAGTTTAATCTTTGTTTTTCCTTTACAAGTACTTTTCTAGGGGAAAAAAAAAACCCCGAGAGTAATAGAAATTGATATTTCAAACTACAACAAAAGTTGCCACAAGAATTGTAAACAGAACACAATTTGCAGGTAATTTTAAAAGATGCTGGAACTTGGAATAAAAAGAAAATACCATGGGGTTTAAGATCCAGTATATTAAGCACTCAAATGCAAATAATGATTCTAGAACAAGCACCTTCTTAACATTAACAAGTTGCTGAGCATGTTAACACCCACGGTTCCACCCATCTTGAATAAATTTAAAGCCATTTAGAGCAGTGCAATTGCATTATTTTGTAAAACTGAGTCATAAGTGGCAAAATCCATTACCTACCCCCTCCTTTGTTTCTGACCTTTAAAGTTGATGTGCTTCTACTTTATGACCTGACACTATGGTGCACATATTTAAACATTTGAAGTAACTAACATAAAACAGGTCATTTCCCTTTCCTCTTCCCACCATAACATATGGGTTGGCTCAAATTCCAGGTTTGCTGAAACCTGCTGAAATTTGAGGGGCTTGAATCAGATGTAACCCATCATACCTGTGGGGTATCATTAATCTCTGGAAGTAGCGGGAACTTTTGTGTACTTGTTAAGCTTTTGATTTTATGACAGTGGTTTTGACTGTAACTCACTCACTAGGCAGATCTGTAAGAATTGGTTCTCCCTGTTCTGTTTTTTATTGGGTTCTCAAAATAGGATATACTATGAAATCTGAAGTTAGGGGTGGATTTTGTGGAGGTAAATTTTCATGGATTGAAGGAGGAGTAAATGGGTGTTAATGACTCCTGGGGTTTTATGGGAAGATGAACAGGCTGATGAATAGGCAAAGAAAAATTATCTATGCTTTTCTTTTCCAACTAAGCTATCTGATTGTTAACTTTATTTGAAAATTGTTCAGTTGCTTTGCTTGGGTTGAGACCTCATTTCAAGGCAATAGTAACCATTAGTAAGCCATTTAAGGCAATAGTAACCATCCATATGGCAACACAAAGTCTCATAAAAAAGGTAATGATTGCTATTTCAAATTAAAATCATTCCTATCAGCAGTCACCTTAGGAAGTGTTAGTAATGCTAGTTTCTCAAAGGCCCTCTTTATAATTTGCCTTCCTATTCTGTTCTAAATTGTTCTTGCCTTTAAAAAAATAATATCTCATTTAATTTTTTTCTTTCTCTTTTTAAAAGAGCTTTATAGGGGTATAATTTACATACCATAAAATTCAGCCATTGTAAGTGTAGAACTCAAATGAGTGTTAGTAAATTTACAGAGTTGTGCAGCCAGAGCACAATCTAATTTTAAAATATTTCTATTACCTCAAAAGGAAACCTCATACTCATTTTGAATCAATTCCTCTTCCCACCCCTCTCCCCAGGCAACCTCTAATTTGTTATCTGTTACTATAGATGTTCCCTTCTGGACATTTCATATAAATAGAATTATACAATATTTGTGTGTATGTGTATATCTTGCTTTTTTTTACGTAGTATGTTTTATAATGTTTTTGAGATTTATGCACATTGTAGCATTTATCAGTAGCTGATTCCTTTTTATTGTTGAGTGGTATTCCATTGTATGGATGGATATACGAAGTTTGGTTTATCTGTTTACCAGCTGATAGACATTTGGATTATGTCTATTTTTTGGCTATTACGAATAATGGTATTATTTAAATTCACTAAAGAATATTAGTGATGGTAAATCTTTAACAACTTAAGATAGCTTTGGGTTTGGAGAACAGAACAAACTCATTTGAAGTCTAGTTGATAAAGAGTGAAAAAGAGTGAAAGTATTTATTATTATTGAAAGTAAAGTGTGATTATAGGAAAGATGGATGTGATTTGCCAGTTCTGGGGGCATAACCAAAGAGCAGCTATCAACATATTTTTAGTAATGCCAGTGTCTTTATCATTTAATTATTCTCTCCATAGATTAACCTAGTATATTTATTTTAAGAAATGAGTCTGACTACTATGTAGTCATGTCCTGAACTATGTATTCATTTTTTCCAAGTTACATTTCAGAGAATAAAGTTAAGTGTATACTTTTTCTTGACTAATACCTCTGGTAGATAACTCAAAGTAATACTTAGTGTCCAGATTTTTTAAAATCAAGAGTTATAATCAGATTATTAATACGTTGATAATACTGTCATTATTCTTTAAGTGCTTTGTAACCATGGAATAATTGCAGATTTTGAAAGATGAAGCACTCTGTATTTTCTCTTTCTGCTGTATATTTGTACATAGATACCTCATAACAGGTATCATTTCTGTACAATGCAGAATATATATGTAGGTCTATGTTGGAGTGTTTCATTAACATAATCACATATAGTTTTAGAACTTGCGAAAAATCATCTCGCTTTAGCTGTTCATAAAACTCTTTATTTGAAAACTCTAAGGTCTCTGGTTAATAATTGTTAATTCATGTAATTTTTGTTAGTCACAAACAGTTGCTTGATGCCATTTATTTAGCCATTCCAAATTAAGGAAGCTGTAATTAATTTAGAAATTGTACATTTGTATTTCTGGCTTCTGCAGAGATGAAGCATAAATCCATCAGGCCACCTTAGAACTTTTATACTTCCCTTCCTTTACATCTGTAGTTCTCATTATCCAGAAGTTATTCTGTCCCCTCTGTTAAATTACTTTATGCTGCAGCTTAAACGAACATGTCTTGCTTTCATCTAACATTTCAAATAGGGCAAAGACTGCTGTACAATTTCCAAACACAACTGTGCTAACAGAGATGAATTACTAGAGTTTATATAATTTATATTAGGAATTCATAGACCTAGCAAAAGGGATTAGTACATTTTATTTCAGGGCAGGAGATGATCCTGTCATTAATGGTCGATACTTTCATCATCTTTTAAACCTGAGGAATTTCCTGGGTGACAAGACTGTAAGGACATATCAGAGATTCACAGCTGTGAGCTTTATCTGGACATGCACTGCTTTACTCACAGTATGTGGACTACGTCCCATCAAAACTGGATTAGGCTGTCAATCACATCTTCCCATGTATATTGTATTATGATTTTTTGAAAATGTCACTGAGATCAGAGTAATTTCTTGGCTAATTGCATCTTGTCTCTTCTTAATACCATGCATTTAATGGTTTCATTACCTGATGTGACAATCACAGTTTCTGGTCCAGTCTTAGGGGCAGTTTTATTTCTCTTCTTTTTTTGCACGCACATGCACACACTTACACACATCAAAGGCACTTCTTTAATAATAAGAAAAAATATATTTAAGGCACTTCTGTGTTTTGTGAAATAAAAGATACGTGTAGGATTCCTTGTTTTCCCTATGGTTTAACATGTACATAATACTTGAAATTGTTTCTGTAATCCCCTAAGCATACCCAGTGTTTAATACAGTATTTTCCTTCTCTGTTATGGAAATAGATTAAGGAAGATATTAACCTTTAAGAAACTGTCACTCATTACTCACATTGCCTGCTCCTTTCTCTAGAGAATCTGCTCCAAACAGAAAAATATTTGTGTTTCAGTATTACCTATTTAGCCATGAGAGATTCATTTGGGTGAACATTAGGTTTCATTAAATCCTACTTTGGTGCATGTAGCTCTTGTTCTACCTGTTACCAGTAGAAAAATGGGCAATAAGAGATATTAAAATCCCTATCATAATGAGTTGCTCTGAAAAGGTAGTTATTAAGTCTTCCTGATTAAAATAGATACAGGAGGTACATGGATGAATAATGTCATGTGCTAATCTCTCGCTAGTAAGGACAAATAGCTTGATTTCTGGGTGGGAAGGAAAACAGGACTTAGGTTTTTGTTTAATTTTGTAGCTCTTAAAGAACGTCTTCTGTACCATCATGTGATATCATGATCTTGTGGGGTTAGCTATAGGCCTATTGAAGAGAGTGTTTCAAACAAAGGCTTATGAGACCTTGTTCCAGTCAACAAAATGAAGTAACTTCCAGTGGGCTCTGTTGATTATATATCACGAAGTAAAATGATGGTGGTGGTGGTTGGGAAAACGAGTGCTAGCTGGAGAGGGGTGCAGAAGCATCTTAAGGGTGGATTTTGTTTAGCTGGTGCGTCTGATAGCTCTCATGTCCATCCACGGTGGGGAAGGGGTTGTACTTCTGGTGTCCCTTTGATTTTTCCCGTGCCATTGAAAATACTAATTGTGACCTACAGGGTATGAGATAGGGATGAAAGATGGACAGATTTTGCCTGGCTTTCATGGTAGGGGGCGTCAGCTGAAGGATGCACTCGTGTTTGGATCTGACAGCAGCTGTGGTATCCAATTCAAATTCACTGTGGCAGGAAGAAAGAGTGTGAATGCTAAAGTATCCAGGGTGTTTGTAAATACTCTGCTTTGCTAACCATTCAGATCTGGTTTGCATAGATTGTTGCAGTTGCCGGTATAAATGTAGAATGACATTTATAAAAAAATAATGTGCAACCGGTGATGAGTTTTCCTTCTAAATGTTTTTTAAAACAGTACTGCACGATTCATTGGTATTCATATAAAATAGAGGAAGAGTGATGATTAAGAAGCAGCTTCTGACTATGGTGTATTTCAGGAGAAAATTAATTGTGATTTCAAAAAGCTTTCTGCACATGGGTTCAAGGATCACCTATTTTTTTTTTTTTTTTTTAGTTGCGGGTAGATTTTCAGTTAACTAACTACACACTTGTCTTGCAAAAAGGACTTGCTAAACTGGTTGAGAATTAATTAATCCGTTCATTCACTCTTCACTCTTCCTTCCTTTTTTTTTTTTTTTTTCCATTGAATGGGTAGTGCAATGTCCAAGAGCTTTAGACTTTGGAAAGTCACATAACAGTCATCAGGTACCCACTCTTAAGAAGATGACTTTATTAGTACACTGACCTCAGTGCATCTCTAAATGGACTTCTAAGTGCTTCATTCAATTTGCTTCTGAGTACCGGAATGTGGAATTTATTCATATGAGGCACCTTCCCGGGTGACAAACGTCTCTCTGTGTATCCTCCCATGTCTTTTTTCTCAGAGCCTTCTGGAGGTCTCATCATTATAGATGAAGTTACTAAGAAAACAGGTAAGGATAAAGGTAACTTGGAATCCCATTACCTGTTTTGTTTTATGGTTGCAAAGAGTAGATTTGGCAGAAGTTGCTGGGGACTTAAAAAGGGGAAGAGAGGACAAACACAGACTTTATTTTAGTTTTCACATGAAGAGGACAGTCACAGCTGCATTTTAGAGCCGTATTTACATTGGATAGTGTCATTTTTTAGCACAGATGTGGGCTTAGGTTTCAGTTGTCATAGGGTACTTCTTTTACTTCACTTGGATTTCTGTGGCCCTGTGCAGAAAGTCTCCTGGCCTGTGGCAATGCAGAACATCAGATCTCACTGTTGAATAGCTTGGATTTTCAATTTTTAACCTGTCCACTGGGGATCAGCCTTGTTGCCCTAGCTTATAAATGAGACAGCAGGACCATTTTGGCCCGAGGAGTCCAAGGTGATAGATGGTTGGGTGACCCTCAACTGTTTTTCATACTGTCTCCTGAATGGATAAATGTGTCAGAATTAAAAGATAGTTTATGCCTTGACATCAGAGGGGAAAGATGAAATAAAGCTGTGTTGTCACCTGCCTGGTAATGAATAAACACCAGAGATCGATGTGTGTGCTCCTTTGGAAAAGATCACCAGTGACATTGGGGCTTTACTCAGGAGAGGGCAGAAATGCCTTGATTGAGAAGAATTTCTTAGGCAATATGTTGCTCTTATGCTTGGAATTATAGTTGACAACTCCAAGTCTGTTATCAATAGAGTCTTGGGCCATGGATATAACTAAGGACAGCTTCCTTTAAGTTAAAGGACCCTCAGTGAGAACTTCAGCAGGCTCAAAACCCTTGTGGAATGGTGTGCAAACTCTGTGCAAAATGTGCATTTGCCTGTGTCTGTGGGTGGGGAGACTCTCATTGAGTCTGTGATTGAAAACTAAGAACAACTCTGATAATGAAATGTCAGGATCATTAATAGGGGAATATACCATCAACACTGAATTTTTATCAGACTTTGTGGTTGCGACCAAAGCCATTGAATGAGGCAAAAATCCCAAGAAGTCCATATTATCCATAAAATTTTGCTAAGAAAGCACATAATAAGACTGATACACTTTGTTTTGAAAGGGCCAAGCAGTTGGTTTTCCTTCTTTCCAGCTGAGCCCCAGATTTCTGTACCTGTTTCATAGTCCTCATAGGATACAAAAGATGAAAACACAAGCACAATTTAAATTGTTCTGTCTCTGAAGTTTGGCTGAGCATATTTAGTTGAATTCAAGCAGGATAAAAATGCATTTATTATATTATGTGGCTTCTACTGTATTTGATCATCCTGGTAATTTTTTTTTTAAGATTTTATTTATTTATTCAACAGAGGAGATCACAAGTAGGCAGAGAGGCAGGCAGAGAGAGGGAGAAGCAGGCTCCCTGCTGAACAGAAAGCCCGATGTGGGGCTCGATCCCAGGATCCGGAGATCATGACCTGAGCTGAAGGCGGAGATTTAACCCTCTGAGCCACCCAAGCGCCCCCATCCTGGTAATTTTTGAGGATGGCCCGGCAGGTGTAGAGTTATTCCCATTTTATAGATCAGGAAATTGAGGACTGAAAAGGTGACTGAACTAAATTTCTTACTTTTTAGATGGAAACTCTTATTTATTACCTCAACTCAGAGATGAATTATATTATTTCCTATAGTTGCTTATAATAAATGGCAGAACAAAGACGAATTTATTTCGCAACCTCTAATTCAAAGATATTTTCACTGGAAGGAGAAAGTCAGTAATGCTAACCAGCAAAAATTGTTAATAGTGATAGAAGTAACAAAAATATAACTGTAACATGATAATATTTGAAGTCCTTTAGAAAAAACTTCTACCTTAAATTTTTTTTTTCAGTAATCTGATTTGCCATTTCCTCATATTTCTGTGCATTATGAGTTCACTTTCCCATGAAAATACTAAATATTAGCCATCATGTTAATCCTGCTATTGGAGTTTTTGTAGGTGTCTTGTGAGATGATATACATGAAGGTCTTTTGACAGATCTATAAATATGAACATGATTATAAGGTCAAATGTTATGAACATTTTTGTTATGTATTACAGATCAGCTCAGTTACTGTATACACTTGTGCTTCTCAACAGGAATAAGGGGTGAGGATAACAGAATATATTTGAATTATCCAGGAAGAGTTTTCAAAATACCCATTATGCCCTTATTAATCCTAGCTCTTCTCCAACCTTCCTCCATTCCTCAGGATGTATGAGAATCTCAGAGAGACCTGTGTGCATATTGTAAATAATCAAACAACAAAAATAAACTCCCACATGATTCTGGCTTGTATCTTTTGGTTGGTAACTACTAACCAATACTCTTGGGAGTAAATTTATTCATTTACTCACTTGCTCAGCCATCACATACTTTTGAGAATGTACCATATGCTAAGCACTGAGCATGATGGGTAATTCATGTATTAGCTTAAAAGACAGAGTTTCCAGGTCTGTAGTTTTCCACTTTTATTTGCTAAAAGAAGCATATTGTGGAAATGTTGATACTTCATGCTGGTAGTCAGTATTTTGTATTAGTTAGGAATTGATAGACAAAGAGACACATTTAAGAGCTACTATCCATATTAGAAACAGTGGACCTTGACAACTGCCAGTTTTGTCTCCAGTCACCCATATCTATCTCATTTGAGAGAACAAATGTAGAAAGGAAGAGGTCAGAGAAGTGTTCAGTGGGCCAAGGATACTATGGCTTTTTTTTTTTTTTAATAGCCCTTGTTATGATATGTGGTGACTATCAAAAGCATTGACTTACTATTGCTATGTGTACTTTTCATGGTTGGACTTAAAGATAGATTTTTATATTTAAAATCAGTAGTATGGAATAAAGACACAGGTACATGATATAACAGGTATTATATTGATGCTATATAGAGCATGGGAATCTCCGTGACTAAATTGTAATGCTAAGGTAGGCAAGCTCTGAGATTGCTAAGAGGCGCCTCAGACAGTTATTAGTGGCCTTGTCTTTACTCTGTGTACACTGATTTCTATTTTACTTAAAATCTCCTCTTTTGCTTTTTCCTGTGGCCCACCTTGCATGGCTCCTTTGACTTATTGCACCTGTCCCTGCAACAAAGCATCAGATAACATTGGTGCTCCCTACTGCACAGACCTAGCACTGAATCTCATGATTTATCCAGTTCTTGCACTGATTCTCTCCTACTTCAGAACAGCTTATATGCTGAGATCTTGTTTTTTTATCATATTTTAAAATCACTCTATACTTTTGTTCTGCCTATTAAAAAATTTAACTCCCCTCAGTGTGACTGTACTACTTCAGACTACTTTGAGAAAATACCCCTTTCCTCTGGATCTGGCCACACAATTCTCACACCCTATTTCCAACTGCCTTTCCCATTTCTTCCAGTTCTGTTTATGCGTCACCACCACATCTTTCTGTGATTCTCAAATCTGACTCTACGCTGGAACTACCCAAGGAGCTTCTAAAAATATAGATTCTAAGGCCGAATGCTAGACCTCTAATTGAACTTTCCAAGGTATCACTTTCTGGAATAATGAAAATGATCTATATCTGTGCTGTCCCATATGGTAGCTACTAGCTTCATGTGGACATTTAAATTTAAAGTTAAGAAAATTTAAAAAGGCAGTTCCTTGGCTGTTTCAGCCATATTCAAGTGTGGGTCCCAAGAAACTAACAAAATAGCCTTGCTTTGGTCTTCACAAGTTTGAGAACCATGGTGTTGGGTGACCAGTAACTTCCCATTTGATTTTAAACTAATTTATTTACTTAACTTTTTAAGACAAGAATGTGTGTTTGTTTGTTTGTTTGTTTTGGTTTAAAAATAATCTTGTTCACTCTAGGACAAGTAGTTGTACAAATGTCTGCTGAGTCTGGTCCAGGGCTTAAGGAAGGAAAGGTCTTAAAAGGTGAGGGGATTGGAAGGTTTAAGGCTGACTCCTATCCTAAGACAGGAACTTGAGTAGTCTAGAAAAATGCTGGTATGAACCCAATGAGTGTGTGGTAGCGTCTATCTATGACTCAGTATTTTAAACATGGGGAATAAAAACAAACATAAGAGTGTCCCTGTTACATAAGTGAGAGGATATAGTTTGGTAACCCTCAGATACGTAACTAATTAATATGTCAGAAAATGCTGACAGAATATTTTGCCCAACAGTATATATACAAACATATATATACCCACATATATGAAGATGCTCCAAGATGTTGTGTTTAACAATTTAAAAAAGGGTACAAATTTTGTGCATATTCAGTAGGAGTAACATGAACCATAGCAGGTCAGCTGGGCTATATTCCAGTCAGGTTAGATGCTGTCATTGAGTGGAAGAATTATACATTGAAAGTGCTGAGATATGTAATATCTATTTTGATCAGCAGCCAAAGGTGGTAGCCAGAGTAGGTGACACACAAGAATGAAACAGTGAAAGTTAAACTGGAAATCACTGTTCCCGTGAACCTCCTGACTTTTATAGGATAGACTCAGTGTTAAATGTAATGATGTTGATATGTATGAAATCCCTTTTTAAGGCATAAGATTTAGGGCTACTTATTTATTCTTTGGAACACAGACAGACATTTACAAAATGGATTTCGTACTTAACACAATGTCTAATGTGCTACATGGGACCACTGCCTGTACCACCTTCCTTCCAGCCAGCTAACTGTGACCCAACCAATGTTTGGGATTATCATGGGGAAAGAATTATACAGATAAGAAAAAAAATGGGATTTATACTGATAGAAAGGATCCCAGGAACCAATCAAGCTCCTGTGAGAGAGTCTCCAGGGTAAAAAAAAATTCCTGATAAAAAATGGAACCCATTTGCCATATGGATTATTTCCATCTTAGGCATGATATTTAGGTAATGTCTACTCTTTTTTCACTTGGTTCTGATGAGATCAACATAACTACTAGTTCTGCAAATTGTAAACCTCACTAGGGGATAAAATTATCCACATCACTTGTCAAGCAACATGGCAAGGAAACAGTTTTCAGATGTAAATGTTAACTTTCCTTTTCATCTGAGACATTTTCTCTCTATATCCTCTACCACATTGCATGGCAATCTCTTAAAAATATAGAAGATGTGCCTATTTGGAAAGTGTTCCTGGCTACCATTTTGTTTATAAAAATTAACTGAATCACTAAACTTACTAAAGGTATTTTATTGCTCAAATTCAGTAGAATACTCTAAGACCTGTCATAGAATAAAAAGACAGAATGACAAGTTAAAAAAAAAAAAAGACTAAGTTTGGTAAAATTGTTGAATCATAGTATAAACTAAATATTGTAAGTAGCATTTGTTGTTAATTTAATCAGCAATTTTTGATAAGGGGTCTTATTTCACCAACATTGTAATCATCATCTGAAATATTTAAATCTATTTATGTTGTATACAATCCTTACCCTACGTAAAGACACAGTTTAAGATGATAGTAATTCTGGTGACAAAATTACAGGTCACAGTTTATACCAGTACCTAAAATGAATCAATCATTGTCACCAGTATAGATGCAGATTAGCCAGTAGGCAAGACTGTATCTCCATTATGTTTGGAAGCAGTTAAGTCGTGGTAAGAATGTTCTTTGGAAACACATGCACCAGGATAGAATTCAGGCTCTGCATTTGAGTCTGGACAAATTATTTATTGCCTCATGTCTCAGTTGCTCTATCTACAGAATGTACCCACTTTAGAGTGTTGTGAGGAATAAAGGAGATTATGTCTGTAAAGCAATTGGCATGGTGCCTGGCACGTATATGTTCAATGAATACTGAAATACTGTTGTTTTAAAATTTATTTCAATTGATTTGTATTCTTAACTCCTGTTACATAAATTTTACTTTTCTTGAGGATATATTTGCCAATTTTAAAGATTTTGTGTTTTCTATTTCAGATAGATTAGGTGAAAGAGTTATGGACAGTATTTCAAAGTATCTCTTTAGATGCATGTAGAATGATTTTTACTTAGTTCTATATTGTTCATATAATTCATATAATTCTGCAACTTACTTTTACAAGTACACTGAATTTACTTTTTTAAAAAAATGTTATTTATTTATTTGACACAGAGAAAGATGATAAGTAGGCAGAGAGGCAGGCAGAGAGAGAGGGGAAAACAGGCTCCTTGCCAAAGAGCGAGCCTGATGGGGGGCTCGATCCCAGGACCCCGAGACCACGACCTGAGCTGAAGGCAGAAGCTTTAACCCACTGAGCCACTCAGCCACTTTTTTTTTTTTTTTTAAACCACTGTATAGTATCCTATGGTAGCTGTCAGTTCCATACTTCAGTCATTCTCTTTAGTGAAAGGAAACTAGGATACCTTCAGATTTTCAGGATAGGCTTTTTATTTCCCAAACAGAATTTGTTTTTCAGAATCTGTGGGCCTTTGCGAGGTGCTTAGGTCAGTGAAGCCCTGTTGAATAGGATTAGTGTTCTTATAAAAGAGCCCACAGAGCTCCCTCACCCTTTCTACCATTTAAGAAAGATGCCCTATGCTAGTGTCCAGAATCTATAAAGAACTTAGCAAACTCAACACCCAAAGAACAAATAATCCAATCAAGAAATGGGCAGAAGACATGAATAGACATTTCTGCAAAGAAGACATCCAGATGGCCAACAGACACATGAAAAAGTGCTCCATATCACTCGGCATCAGGGAAATACAAATCAAAACCACAATGAGATACCACCTCACACCAGTCAGAATGGCTAAAATTAACAAGTCCGGAAATGACAGATGCTGGTGAGGATGCGGAGAAAAGGGAACCCTCCTACACTGTTGGTGGGAATGCAAGCTGGTGCAACCACTCTGGAAAACAGCATGGAGGTTCCTCAAAATGTTGAAAATAGAACTACCCTATGACCCAGCAATTGCACTGCTGGGTATTTACCCTAAAGATACAAACGTAGTGATCCGAAGGGGCACGTGCACCCGAATGTTTATAGCAGCAATGTCTACAATAGCCAAACTATGGAAAGAACCTAGATGTCCATCAACAGACGAATGGATAAAGAAGATGTGGTATATATACACAATGGAATACTATGCAGCCATCAAAAGAAATGAAATCTTGCCATTTGCGACAACGTGGATGGAACTAGAGAGTATCATGCTTAGCGAAATAAGTCAATCAGAGAAAGACAACTATCATATGATCTCCCTGATATGAGGGAGAGGAGATGCAACATGGGGGGTTAATGGGGTAGGAGAAGAGTAAATGAAACAAGTTGGGATTGGGAGGGAGACAAACCATAAGTGACTCTTAATCTCACAAAACAAACTGAGGGTTGCTGGGGGGAGGGGGGTTGGGAGGGGGGGTGGGGTTATGGACATTGGGGAGGGTATGTGCTATGGTGAGTGCTGTGAAGTGTGTAAACCTGGAGATTCACAGACCTGTACCCCTGGGGAAAAAATAAATATATGTTTATAAAAAAAAAAAAAAAAGAAAGATGCCCTATGAACCATAAGAGGGCCCTTATTAGACTATGTTCATACTGGTGGCTTGATCTTAAACTTCCTAGCTTCCAGAATTATAAGAAACACATTTCTATTGTTCATAAGCTAACTAGACTGTGGTATTTTGTTATAGCATCCCGAATGGACTAAGACAACCTAGTTAGAAATTTTCCAGAAACTTCTATTGACCCTATAGGACAATATTCATTAATAGGACAGAATTCATTAATAAGGAATATGTTTTAAAAAGTTCTTTTTTCCTTCTGGATTTCTTTCACCTTAAAAAAAGTGCACTAACAACCATTTCTTGAGTATCTACTATGTACCAAGTGCCTTTTGTTCCCATTTCTGGTAGTTAAGAAACATGCCTGAGGTTAAAAATTTCAGAATTGGTAGAGCTCATATTTGAAGTCAGGACTCAGAAACCTTCTGTTCTTTCAGTAAGCTAACTAAAAATGGTCAGACAAGAAACTAATCAGATCAAATCACAAGGATTTTTTATAGCATGATTAGATATATTTTAAATCTTAATTATATATCATTGAGTTCGGAGCAGACTCTAAACCTCTGTCTTCTAATTATATCATTCTACTCCCTTGCTCAAAATTCTCCAGTGGCTCCCAGTGCACTCGGAATAAAATTCAAGCTTTAATGATGCCATCCACTGCCTGTTTGATTTGGTCACTCATCAACTATCATGTACTCAGCATACTTTTCCATAGCTATTCTGGCTTTCATGGAAGTTCCAACAACCTGAAAGGCATCCAGACCTGTGCATTTGCTTCCCTACACCTAGAGACTTTCCAGCAGACCTGTTCAGGGCTTGCTCCCTTACTTCATTCAGGTCTCTTGTCAGACTTCACCTCTTGGGAGGCCTTAGGCCTCATCACTAACCCACCGCTTCACTCAGCTTCCTCCCCCTGCCTTACTTTCTTTTCCCAGGGCTTGTCCCTCCCTCATGTCCTAGTGTGGACTTAGGTGTTACTTGGGTATCACCTGGTTGCTGGCCTCCCACAGTGGAATGTAAGCTACCAAAGGCAGGGACTTATTTCTCTGTACTCACAGAGCCTAGAACAGAGTCAGGTGCAGGGTGTTTTCTGGAAGCTTTTGCTAAAAGGACTGTATGATTGCCTCAGCCTATTACCTTACCTGTGTCCATGTGTTATTGTGGGTATTTCTTGGAAGTCCAGTATTTCACAGAGGCTGATTTGAATGCTAAAATAGGGTTAAGTTTATTTTATCTAGGGGTGCCTGGGTGGCTCAGTGGGTTAAGCCTCTGTCTTCGGCTCAGGTCATGATCTCAGGGTCCTGGGATTGAGCCCCACATCGGGCTCTCTGCTCAGTGGGGAGCCTCCTTTTCCTTCTCTCTCTGCCTGCTTATCTGCCTACTTGTGATCTCTCTCTGTCAAATAAAATCTTCAAAAAAAGTTTATTTTATCTATTTATGTATCTATCAGTTATCTATCTATCTATCTATCTATCTATCTCTCATCTATCTATCTAAAGTAGGCTCCGTGCCCAGCATGGAGCCCAACATAGGGCCTAAACTCACGACCCCAAGATCAAGACATGAGCTGAGATCAACATGAGTTGGATGCTTAACTGACTGAGCAACCCAGGTGCCTCTGTTTTTGTATTATTTTAAACTGTTACTATATTTAACTTTTACTAAGCGGTCATTAACTATTTCTGTTGAATATTGAAATTTTATTAAAACATTATATTTCAGAAAAATGCACAAAGTAGAAGTGCTGAATTTCACAAACCGCACGACTATGTGGCTACCACCCAGATTAAGAAAAAAAACAAAAACAAAACAAAACAAACATTACCAGCACCCAAGAAGCCCACTCTTGTTCCCTTCCAGTTACTACTCACCCCTTCATCAAGGGGACCATGACCTTGGCTTCTAATAGCATAGATTAATTTCTCCTATTTTTTCACAAATTTTTATTTTATTTTATTTTTTTTAAGACTTTATTTATTTGACAGAGAGAGAGATCACAAGTAGGCAGAACAGCAGGCAGAGAGAGAAGGGGAAGCTAGCTCCCTGCTTAGCAGAGAGCCTGATGCAGGGCTTGATCCCAGGACCCTGAGATCATGACCTGAGCCGAAGGCAGAGGCTTAACCTACTGAGCCACCCAGGCACCCCACAAGTTTTTATTTTAATATTCACTTAAATTCTCTGTTCACAATGTTTGTCCCTTGTTTGGTGCCCATTCTCCAAGGTCCTAGAATCCTTTTACCAAGAAAAAAATTAATTAAGTCCTTTAACATCTTTTATCCTTTTAACAGTTTTGTAGGAGCAAAACTACAAAGCCATAATAATTCTCAATAGACACGGGAAATTCAAGCAAGAGTTTGACTGCTTTTGATCTGTGAAATGATTTGGGCTCAAAATACGTTGGGGAATAGCAACTTTTTGTTGTGTTATTTTACAGATAAACAATATTTAGTGGGATATTGAGCAAAATAATGAACTATATCAGGAATGGTACTATGTTTAGAAAAACATATACAGCCCAACAATGCACTTTAAAGAGATGAAAATTATCTGAAAAACATGATTCGTGATTTTACTATCTTCTAGGAAAGAGGAGGGAAAAACATAGGAGGAAACTATAATGAATTAATGTATTTAAAATACGATAGTAAATTTCAAGAGCATTTTCATGGAAATTACAGTGTTGCTCAGGAGCATCCATTATAGGATTTAAAAAAAAATGAACAAAAGTGTGTTGCTGATTCACTTATGATGGCTACTGCACAGATGGCATTAATATCATTATATCCTTGAATCCTTTCTGTGAACATCTTAATATTTTTTTTTTGCCAAGATCAATTATTTTAAGCCCGACATATGTTTTTAAAACGTATCACTTACCATGTAAATTTATATCATTTGTATCTTTAGTCATTGGGAGCTTCTGTGTTTGAATACACAGTTGTACTGTTTGGATACCATGCATGGTGTGGCGGTGAGAGGAAAACCTGTCTTCCTAACAACAACCTGTGTGTTTATCATGTGGGGGTGGCATCAGGGGCAGATGGTCTCAATTTTGGTCATTTTCTTTTTTTAGGTTCCCTTTTCAAGGTAGTTCATTTCCATGTTTTATTCAAGCACCTGTAATACTCAAGTTAAAGCCAATAGACTATGTGGAATAGGCAGTGTATTTCCCTGAAATGATCCGAATGAAGAATCAAGCCTGAGGAGTGTTTCTTTCAGGTGGTGGCAGACAGGCCAGAGAGATCTTACATCTAGAATAAAGACCGTACTGTGTTAAAACACTGGTGGCTGGGCCCATCCCCCAGTTTCTGAGTCAGGAGGCTTGAGGTGGTGCTTGAGAGTTTGTCTTTCTAGTTCTAACAAGCTTCCAGGTGTTGCTAATGCTCCCTGTTCCAGCGACTACACTCTCAGAACCACTGAGCTAAAAGAGAGATGAATATGACTCAGAGAACAGTGGTCTGGCCTTAGATACCTTGATCCATTTTGGGGAAGCCTACAAGCAGCTGCAGGAATGCTTTTTGGGGGCGGGGGATGCTTCCTTAACACTAGTCAGCCAGTTGGGTCCTGATCCTTTTGTATTTCTATCCCTTTGAACCTCTCCAAACACTTTTTTGAAATGGATTTACTTGGTTGGGGTGGGGGAGAGTGAGGGAGAAGTTCTGGGGAAAAAAGTTAGTTTGGGGAAAACAAAAAACTTACCAAATGATTCTTACCTCTTTTCCTGTTTTAGAATTACTAGATTTACCTTACCTGTCCTATTGCCTTAGGGGTTTATGTCAGAGAACAGCTTAATAATGGAGGGCATTTCTTCCTGTCAGCAACTTTTAAGCAAAAACTCAGCTTTTTTTTTTTTCTTTTTTCTCCTGTGCAGGATAAAACCCAGTTTGTGATTCTTCCCTGTGAGTCTCCTTTATTACTCCCACAAACTCTTTACTTCTGATCACCAAATATGTGGAAGTCTTTCCCCTCGCCAAGCAATTCTCTGGAATACCAAGTGGACGTCCTACAAATTCAGTTCAATTCTCAGTCTATGTACCCAGAGGTAGCACCAGATTCCACAGGTTAAGGGTTCAGTCCTACAAGACTGCCTCCCATCTCTTCACTCCCGCCGCATTTCAGATGCCAGTTGCAAGTCCAGGTTGTTGCCTGTTCTGAAAAATTGGCTATAAATCAATCCCCTCTTCAGGTTTGATTAATTTATTGGAAGAGCTCACAGAACTCAGAAACCTTTTGCTTGCTAGATTACCGGTATATTGTGAGAGGATGAAACTCAGAAACAGCCAGACAGAGGAGATGCACAGAGCTCCCGCACTGGGTAACAGGTAGAAGTGTGGGGAGAGTGGCAGGCCCGGAGAGGGCATGATAGCTCACCGTCATCACTCTTCCCACACTTCTACCTGTTACCCAGTGCGGGAGCTCTCCAAACCCTGTCCTCCTGGGTTTTTATGGGGGCTTTATTACATAGGGATGAGTGATTAACTCGTTGGTCATTGGTGATTGATTCAAACTCCAGACCCTGGTTCTTCCCTGTGGGTCAGGGAAGTTCCAACCCTCTAATCACATGGTTGGCTCCTCTCTGGTGATCAGCCTCCATCCTTAGGCACGTTACAAAAGGTACCTCATTAACATAACAAAAGATACCTTTATAGTACTCTTACCACTTAGGAAATTCCAAGGGTTTTAGGAGCTCTGTGCCAGAATCAGGGATAAAGACTATATTTCCTATAATATATCTCAACATCACAGCAACCATTAACATCTTTAGACTGGGCCAGCTACCCAGTCATCCAACATTTCCCAAGCACTCTTTTCATTACTGTTCATAAACTCTCAGTTCCAGGAGACTTCAGTCTCTTGTGAGAAGGAGGTGTGTGACCCAGTGGGGAGTCAAGTGCTATGGGGCAGGAGCCCCAGGCATAGGGTGCTTTATGGCAGCTGGGGAACTATAGAATGCGCTGTCAAGGAATGCTTCCCCAAAGGGGAGAGAATCTGCAGGGAATTTCATACTGGGAATTCCTGTCTTTTTTTTTTTTTTTTTAAAGATTTTATTTATTTATTTGACAGAGAGAGATCACAAGTAGACAGAGAGGCAGGGAGAGAGAGAGAGAGAGGGAGAGAGGGAAGCAGGCTCCCTGCCGAGCAGAGAGCCCGATGTGGGACTTGATCCCAGGACCCTGAGATCATGATCTGAGCTGAAGGCAGCGGCTTAACCCACTGAGCCACCCAGGTGCCCCTGGGAATTCCTGTCTTTAGAGGAGAACGGTTTCTGTGGAGAATTCCTACCCACATCAAAGTCTTTCTCAGTACAAAAGAAAACATGTCCTGGATCCAGTGCTAGTGCAGTTGATCTGTGGAAATATTGTTTACACATATGAGTTGAGGTAAGATTATGGATTGTTTGATAATGCAAAGACCTGGAATCAGAGTAGGTAGCAAATAAATATAAATTCACCTCTGTAAGCCATTAAGGTGGCAATGAAGAGAGTTGTTAAACTAAACATTGACTCTTAAGGTTTACCACTGTACAGGTAAAGCCTTATGGTGATCCCTTGAGTCTTCCTGGTCTCATCAGTAATCCTACAGATCAAGTACAATAGCTAGGCCTGGGTACCTAAGCAGCTAGCTGGTCTTTAGAAAGTCCATCACTTTATCTCAAGAAAACACCAGTGACAGTAAACTGGAAATAATTCATTTGTCAATGAATTAGCTATGTGAAATAGACCTGAGCAGATGCCTGATTTTCCAAAGCATAATAAGGCCTGCTTCTGCTATTACTGGCACTGGTTCAGAAGCCCAGTACGGTGTGAACATACTGCAGAGATATAAACGTCCCACTCAGATCTTCAAAAGGACTGTATATACTGTGCCCTACTATGTGTTCTTTCTTGGGCTGTGGGATTCCCCTTACTGTTGGGAGGGTGGGGGCTGGAGATTATTGGGGGATGGCACTAAACACCTGATCCCTTAATACTAGTCATCTCCACTTGCAGGAACTCAGCCCCATATTCAGGACTAGAACAAGTGCTAAAGGCATTCAAAATGAGGACCTAACTTTCTCCATCTCTAAAGCACTTTAAGTGCACAAGCTCAGAGATGAGAGACAGCATGATACTTTCTTCTAAGGAATTTGAATTTTCTCCCAGAGGAAATGGGAATCTATTGAAGGATTTTAAACAAGAGAATTTGCATAATAATATCTGCATTTGGAAAATTCACTCCACTGATGGTATTGAAAATGCATATGGAGGGGGTAGAAGCTAAGTACAGAATCCCTTTATACTAAATTTTGTTTCATAATGAATAGTAGATGACAAGGATTCCAGTGAATCCATAAAATAAACTTTGATCTATTGAAAATATGAATTTAATTCCCATATTTAAAACTCCATATGTGAGTTAACTCCCATATTTAAAACTCTTCATAAGCTCCATATTGCCTAGAAAACAGTCTTCAATCTATTTGACCATATTCTTATCAGTGAAGAAAAAAAACTCAAGAATTTCCCATGCCAGTATATCTATATTTATGTAGTTATAAATACACAAATACTAGTGTATTAAGTGCTTTAAAAAACATACAGAAATTTTAAAAACACAAATAAAACTAAATATAATCAGAAATTCTATTTTCTTTCTAATCTCCAAAAGGTCATTGCATACACCTCTTTGGAGACCCAGCCCTAGAGCATGGAGAAGCTGCTCTTCAGCATGACATAGAAGCTTCTTCCTGAAGTGATACACAGCCACATCTCCAGGATTGCTTTCTCCCATGCCTCTAAAACAGTTCCCCTGCTTTGGTCCAGTGGTTTTTCCCCTCTCTGTCTTTGTTCATCTTAATTATTTATTTATTAATTATACGGACTGTTATTCTCTTATCACTGTCTCCCCTTTGTTCTTTATCTCTGAAGTATCTCTTCCCATTGGATGCAGACATTATCTGCATGTGAGTCTCTTTTCCTCCCCTTACCATCAGGTCCTTGAAGGCAAGGACTGTATCTGAGGCTTGGCTGTATTTGCAACAGAGCTGAGCAGACAAGCCTGACACATCCCCAGCTTTCATGGATGCAAATAGAAGATTTATTTGGAGACATGGAAAGGACCAAGTGTAGGATGAGGGTAATTATGTGACTGTATTATTTTTTTCTCTTCAACTATGTTTTTCTGCTAACTGTGGAATTTTGTAGTTTATAAAGAGTATTTCTAGTAGTAATCATAATAAATGCTAATAATAATTCTTCATGAGTAGGATTTCCTGATTCTTGCTGGACATTAGTTTAATTACTGGTTAATCATACTTAGACCTTCCTCTCAAAGAATAATAATCCCTTATGTTTATACTTTGCTTTATAATAAGTGATTTAATCTAGAATAATTATTTCCAAATATATTTTCTTTAAGGACCTGACAGAAGGGGTAAAATTCTTCTCAGTTGAACAGGATTTCCAGAAACATTATCTAAGTATTTTGCAAGAGAACAATTATTTGGGAAACACTGGGTTAAATACTTAAAAATGCCTCCTACTATAGGACTGTGAAATACTCATCCTATAGGGATCTATTTAGGCATGCTATATTTTTCCAAACATTTTTGAACATGGAGAACCCCATTATTCAAGAAACATCTCATTGAGCTACCTGGGTTCTGCAAAACTTTGAGAAACTCTGAATCAAAGTTTTGAAGACCTCTCTTAGAAGGCACAACTAGTTTGGTACTGACTACTTCAAATTAGTAGCACCTGTTAATATTGTACCACTATTACAGCTTGGCCACCGACTTTCTTTTCTTTCCTTCCTTTTTTTTTTTTCCTTCAACTTCCAGAGTGTTTGGTCTTTAAGGAGAGAAAAATTTTGGTTTATAAATGCAATATATTTTTACCTAGTAGGTTTTCAATAAATATTTGTTGATTAAGGTTAGTAAAGATTTTATTTATTTATTTGACAGAGAGAAAGAGAGAGCACAAGCTGGGGGAGCAGCAAGCAGAGAAAGGGAAAAGCAGGATCCCTGCTGAGTAGGGAGCCTGACACGGGCTCAATCCCAGGACCTGGGGTTCATGACCTGAGCCTAAGGCAGATGCCTAACTGACTGAGCCACCCAGGTGCCCCAATTAAAGTTGGTTTCAAGGAATAAGTAGTTTAGGAAGGATAAAACAAGGCAACAGAGACTAGGTGCATTGCAGTTGAGGGCACAATGTGGAGGCACTGATGGGAGAATGTAGGGATGGGATGCAAAGAGGGCAGTGGAGGAGCTTGGAAGATTTAAAGGTGCATGCTACACCATCAGTCTGGCTGTTGAGATAAGTACTGGGTTTGCAAAGTTGTCATATTCCTAGTACTACTGTCTAGAAACTTTCTCCAAGAAACTCAATTAGCTTTTTTAGATTATCCTCCTGACTGCTATTTCTGATTTGCTTGCAGTTGTTCTGTGAATAAGTAATGGATAAGCGAAGAGAACTGTCTTTATGCATAACCCTTTTTGTTACCATTTGTATATGACTTATCTCCCCAAATGGACTATGAATTCTTAGAGAGCATAGGTCATGTCAAATGCATTCAGACACTTCCCTTATTGACAACCATGACTCCTTGCTAAGTAGGTGCTATATAAATTCATTAATGAGTGAATAAATAAACTGTTTTATACTAAAGAATTTGGCCTTTATCCTTAGTTTCTGGAAAGGAGACCAAATCTTTAGAATTTCTTGGTATCTGAAGTGAAGTAGTTTTATGGAGGACTGAGCCCTAAATTTATGGGGTTTGTGCTGACTCCAGGTAGTTATTGCTAGAATTGAATTGCAGTAAACCAGTTGGTGTCAGAACATGAACCAACAAAAGAACACTGGTGTTCTGACTCCCAGAGGAGTGCCCTAGCTTCTAGTATGTTCTATATTCCCTAAGAGTGGGTATATGCTTATTCCTGTTGCTATCATCCAACCCTGGCATCTTGCACAGTGCATTACTTACTCGTGGTGGTTGCTTAATGGAGTTAGATTTGTTCAACTGTGATCTCATGATTAAGGACTTACACACTCAAGTGAGTACACATACTTAAGCCAATATAGAAAGCTGATGTTGTTAACAGGTTTTACACACCTGGGTTTAGAGTCGTTGGAAACCAGTTATACCACACCTGTTGTGTCTCAGTATTGATATCATGTGCATTTCTGATTAACAGTTTTGTTGCTATGGTGTGTACTCTGCAAAATGGTGCAGAAAAAACACACCTGATTAAGAGTTAGAGTTGATACTCACTTCAGGTTTTCTAGTCTGAGGAATGATCATTTAAATTTTTCAGGATTGGGGTTGTATGTTGAGTTCTGCACTAGATCTTTTAGCTAGTGAGATTATGCTGAAATGAAGTGAATGTTCCCAGAAGTCAGGCCCCAGAGAATAGCTCCTAAGAAGCCATCAAGTCCAGCACCATACTTCAAGTATAAGATTCAAAGGATGTCCTTCCTCTTTTAGCAGCCTCCAGGGAGATTCCACAAAATACCAAAATTCCTTTTGATTTGCCTGTTTTCCAGAGGTGAATCATCCTTTTAAAGAACTCTTGTTTGTATCTTAATAATCTCCTTTTGGCTTTCCCCTTTTTCTTCTCTTTGTTTGTTTCCCCTCCTCTTACACTTTTGCTCCCTCCTCCTCTCTCTTTTAAACTTCTTATCATATGCACTTTTCTTGCTTCCATTTTCCTTTTCATCTTGTCTTTTTTTTTCACATGTGTACTCAAGACTGCCACACTTAGGTTCTCTTCACATGCAGATTCTTTTTTTGTTTAACAATAGGAAATATTCTCTCCAGGTGTTGAAACAACTGTTAGGACTCGTCCTAGAATACTCATTTTCATATTTGTGTCTTAACAGGTATGAAGGAATATTATTCACTTTTAAAATTGGCGTGTGTTTCATTGGCAAAGAACCAAAACCTGACCAAGGTCAGTACCAGGCTCTTTATCTTATGACCTCCTTAAATGCATGGGAAAACCTCAAGCTGTCTCCAGTTGAATTGCTTTGTTAGTGGAGGGGTGGAAGAATTTTCCTTCTACTCTCTAGGTTCTTTGCTGATCTAACAATTAAATAGACATAAGACAAATTAACAGGAGAAAAACTAATTTTGTATGTATGGGAACCCCAAAGATAACGACTCGAGGGCAAGAGGGCGGTGAGGCTTATATGCCATCCTAAGCTAAGGAATGTTATAGAGGCCTGGGGCTTCAAAGGGAAGGTAGGTAATTCATAGCACATAAGAAGAGCAGATGTTTGGTAATTAAATATTTGCCCTGCCATACAGATAGGTCTTTTAAAAGTTATCTCTGGTAATAGCTCTCTTTCTGGGCCAGGCCCCCCATCTAAATTCTTTTAGGTACTTAAGAGAGAAGTAAAACGTTTTGGGTTGTTTTGTTTTGTTTTTGTTTGTTTGTTTGTCTTGAATCTCCTGCATCTTGATTGCCTTCAGCTCAATGAACTCACTTACCAAAGTGGCATATTTGTGGGCTGTCTTCTCCCCTTCAGTAGATAAATTATCCACGTTAAATTTACATATAGCCTGATGAAAATATATAGAAAAAAGTGCTTAATCACCACACCTTTAAAGCCAATTAGAACTTAATAAATTGTTCACAGAAGGAAGGTGTGCTTTTAAAATCATGAATTCTGTCTCTGTAGGTATCATGAGAGGGAGTTTCACTGGGCACATGGCATTTACAAATTCTGATTGGCATTTCCTTCTTTGTTGAAAAGAGAACCTAGCTCAGTTTGCAGCAAATATGACAGTAGGCTGTGTAAATGTATGTCTAAAATGCAGCTCTGTGGGGGTTAAACATTCAAGCTTATATGAGACAGCATCAGTTTCAGGTCAAAGTGCTGTTCTTAAATGATCAGTATAGAACAGAAAAAAGGCATTGAAGTGACCTTGCTGAGGGTCTAAAACTGCACGGAAGCCTTTTCTGCATGATTAAGTGAGCAGAATCTTAGATTAGCTAAAAGCAGTGCAGAAACATAATGAGTTCACTTATTTTGGAGCATTTAATAACAGTTATAGACAGTTATGTGATCAGGCGGAGTTATGACTTATTCATTCTTTCATTGCTATTAAAATTACTGCATTTGAGGTTTTTAAAGTCATTGAAATAAAAAAAGTCTGATTTATGTTAGGAGAATTTAGCTTGCCCTTTGGTCTCTCAGTTTTTAAATGATATAATTAGACTTTTTAAAGACCATTCTAAAAGCATTATTAGCATTTTGTATAGCAGAAAGTAAATGCATGTTTTGTGGATAGTTTAATTTTAAAAGGGATAATAGTACTTGATTCAGACAGTGATATTCATAGATTATTAAGGAAAGATTTTTTTTGTATGAAATTTCTCAAAAGGCAATTGTATAATTTTAGTAATAGACTATACAGAATGCGTGTGGATTTTGCTGTGTGTACACACAGATACTCTTTCTCATGCACTCTCTAATTTCATTTTGAATGGACATTACAAAGACATGGAAATAATACAACACAGCTTTCCTCCCATTTGGGGAAGCAAGAATGGGAAGAGAAAGTACCAGAGGATGTATTAACTCATGACCTTTAGCATATTTCCTCCGAAATTACAGAGCCATCTATCAGCCTGGGGGAAAAAAGCTCACTTTAATCATAACAAAGAGATTTGCAGGTGGTTTGAATTAGCAGTAAACAACAATCATTAATAAATCATTTTGGAGGAATATGGAAATGTCATGGATGCATCGACATTTTAATACAATTCTACTCTTAAACTTTTCTTACATGGCTTATTGTATGCAAATGCCATCCTCTGTCCAAATGGTTCCAAATTAGACATTGCTTCCACTTTCAAGTGGGTTATTGCACAATGCATAAAAGCGCGGACAAAACATATCTCACCATAAAACTGTGAGATAAACTGCTGATTTTAGTTGGACACTACAGTAGGATTATTTGATATACACGTCCTTGCTCATAAAATTGAGCTGACTGCAATCTCCTTAAATAACAGCTATTTGTGCCACATGTGTGTTCTGTAAACAGTTTGGATATCTCTTTTGAAGGCGTAAAATGCAGTGTACTATGCTATTGAAGGAAGGAAACTGAAAAACACATTACTAAGGGGTGAACACAAAGAAGCCCTTCAAATAGCAGGCAATGGAGGATTATCCATGTGGACAAACGGATGGTCCAAGTTGTAGCTGTTCAAGCATGACTACACACACTTTTAGGAATACACATGTTTGTATATGAGTACATACACATGTGGAGTTATGCCTTCCCATTTTATTCCAATGTATTTGAATTTAATTATTGAAGTGTGCCTCCTGCATGAGTAGCCATCCTCTGGTGAGTCCTTAGCTAGTGTGAAATAGCCAAGCGATCAGTTCTGTTTGTTCTAGTTTGTTAATTAATAGGAAAAGGTGTCGCTCAGTTTTTAGGAGGGGAAGGCCGGGTTATTCGGGTGGTCGTAGAGGGGTCAGGATGGTGAAGCAGCAACCTGTAGTGCTATTTGAGGAGGCTGCTTTGGAAATAGTTTCCTGAGAGTGATGTTAGTATCTACTTGGACTGTTTCCAAAGGGACAAGATGGCCAGGAAACACAAAGCACATCTGTCCCACTGACGGGGGACAGTGGTGTCTGGGGCGAGAGTTATTATGGCAGCCTCCAACTCATGCAGTGCAGAATTTTGTCCACTAGAGACTGATCTCTGCCCAGTAAACATGTGGCTTAAGTCTTCATAGTTTAGACTTGAACTATGGTCTCAGAGGTGAGAGGCTAGCGTTTCATCCGCTAAGCCATTTAGCCTTTTCCTTTGAAGGAAGATTGATTTTAAAAAAGCTATTAACCTTCAGTGATTTATCTCATCAGATCATCTTCATTTTCTTCTGCTTATAATAAGACTATATTACATAGTTTTATTCTTCAGTTAATTCAATGAGACGATCTGAAAGGGAAATGCATGAGAAACATAAAGAAGGCAGAGATAATAGAAAATTATCAGCAACACTGAAATGAAAACGTTAACAGGAAAAACAAAAGAAACTGAGCAAATGTTATCGCATATCTGAGAGATACAATCACGTAAGACATAATGGTTCTATGTAACCCAGTTTTACAGAAAACTTTCCATGTGTCACATTGATTCTAGGGCCATACACCATGTTAATGACATAGGCACTACTTTCCTTTTTCTAGAGAAAAGACAAAGGGGACATGTTTTATTTTTTTGCAGTGACTAAAATATAAGCTAAGGAACCAGTGGTAATTAATTCACGTTGAGTATATTTTCAGAGGTGCACAAGCAACAGCGATTTTCAAGGAAATTGCATTAAAACACATTCTGTTCTGAGCCTGAAATTAGACATTTTATCTATTTTTAGTGAAAAATGTGAAAAATGTGTTAAACAGTAACCTGTTCTGCTGCCTTATCCCAAATCCCTTTAAAGTGAACTAGAAATCGGTCGCTTCCTGTACTGAATCATGTTTGATTTATTGCATTATATTGATTGAGTTTCTACTTTGGAAAAAGTGTTACATTTTGTGAATAATGTGTTAGCATTAATGACTTTAATTCATTCTCCATAACTTTATGACAGACACTAATTTACATTTCTTCTGGAGTACCTGATAGCAAAAGAAGTTCTGGCATTTTAATTTTTTTTTCATGTATACCACCAGGCTTAACATAAGTGGAGAATGTAAGAACACAGCATTAGGAGAGTATCTGCTTCCCTCACCCCCACCCCACTCTGTCCCACCCCTGACAGGTATGTACACTGACAGTCAAACTGAAGGCTAGGATAACATTTCAGTGTTTGATGAGACCAAGCAACAATAGGCATTGGTCTCTGCCATTTTAGGGGCTTATTTAATACTCAAAGTTGAAATTCCTTTTGTTTCAGGAACTGTTAGTTTATTTAAGTTGGTGTTTGGGCAGGTGAGGCTCACTCAGTCCTGGCAAGTTCTGACAACTTGATTCTAAAGAAATCAAAGAAGCTGAGCCTGTCAAGCTCTTGTTCTGTGTTTGCTGAACTGGTCAGAAAGGATACCAAGTAAGAAGATTTGAAATTGGAGAAATAAAGGCTAAAAAAATATTTGTGTTAATAATTTTACTTTTGTCTGTGTTTTTTTGAGCAAATGACAGTGATGATGAGATAATTCTTTGGTAGAGGGTTATAAATGCCCCTCTTAACTATTTCATGACTAGAGTTTATAATATCTTTTCTCCAATTTTTCAGTACAGTTCTAATTTCTTCACTCCACTTGCATTAAATACAAAGACATCTCTTAATTGCCTTTTCTTATCTGGATTAACTCTGGGATTGATATTTGCAAAATGAATTTTGATGGGATTTTGAAAAGCAGGGTTGGTATTAAAGGTGAAGGAAATAACAAGGAGATAAAAGCAGTGATTCATGAAACTTGTGTGATTCAGCTTCATGAAAAGGAAAATGACTTTAAGAAAGGGGGAAGAATAAGGAGGTGACTGCTACCCTTTACTGTCAGCTTTGATTCAATAAGTTTGAGGACAGAGTCTTGGGTTGCAATCTGTTGTTCCTCAGCCTCTTGATTCCTTGGTGTGCAGAATTCTGCCAGTTCTGCCGCTCTCCTCTCCCAACCCCAAGCCTACTGAAATATCCATTCCTACTGGACTTCCTCCATATAATACTTTTCATGATGGTGTCAAAACTACAGTGTTCTAGTGCCTTTTGGGTTATTTCCTTTACCTCACTGATCAGAAGGAAGGAGGAGAAAGGTGATAAGGAAAAATAAGAACTGACCAATTGCTTCAGATCTGTGAACTTTAGAAAACTCTGGAATAATATTTGGCATAGTGAGCTCTTTTAGATTTGACTGTTTATGACAAAATCTATAAGTTGCCTTTTCCTACAAAATTCATATTTTCTTCTATGTTCAAATTGCTCCCTAATACAAAAAATGCAATAATGAAAATAGGAATAAAAAATAAAATAATAATTAGCTGTGCTTTATTGACACATCCTAACATGATCTCCTATTCCAGATATGAAATGACATGTCATAAAATCTTATCTTAGAAGATACTGAAAAAGTACAGAATAAAACCAAAAAGATATGCAGATTTCCCTTTTTGCCATGTTGAGCAAAGTCATATTTCTTACTCCTCTCTACTTATATTCATCAAAATATTGCAGTAGATTTAAAAAAAGATGGTGGTCTCAGTTGATGAGAGATTCTACTCATTTTAAACTCAAACAGAACCTGCAATAAAGATAGAAAATTAAGATCTAAGGGTTACAGTGGCTTAAATCAAACATACTGCACACCTGCCATAGAACTCTACTTGGTGAAGTGGTATAGGATTTTGATGGGCATAGGTTCTAATGGCTTAGAGTCTTTGTGCTACTCTATTTGGTTTTTGCACCATTCCATACATAAAAGGAAACTTTAGTTCCTCATAGGATTCTCAATTTTTGGCTTTAGGTCTGACCCTTTTGCCCTACTCATTCCCCCTTCTGCATAGCTACCTGGTCTCCATTTCCACAGCTTCTAATGGCATTGCTTGTTTTCTGCCTTGGATTTCTTTTCAGCTGTCTTCATGGCTCTGATCACCATTCTTCATAGGTAGTGATTCAGGTCTTCCTGCCACCCTCCAGCATTCTTGCAACCTGCCTCAGACCACTTGGTTATGTATTATCTCCCCAGAGTTTACCCAGGTCCAAATGCATTCTAGTCCCTGTTGCTCTGCAGGCTGCGTTGTAGTATGATTTGCCCCAGTACTGAAAGGACAATACCTATAGCAAATGTCTGTGATTGTGTAGCATCAGTCATTTAGAAGGGACGGATTCCACCAAATAGAAGGTACTGAAAATATTTGTAAACTGAATTTTAATAATTCTTTAATTAAGCTGTTAGGTTAGATGTTAAGAGGTGCTTACATTTGCCAAAAACTGTGGCAGGATTATTTTTGGAATCTCTGAGCACAATATGCTACAGTAGTGTTTCCATAGAATTCAGCTTCTCCCCCCTGCCCCCATCTGGTGCCGCATACATCTTAGAGGAGCCTCTACTATTTAACTGCCATGTGAAAATTCATGTAACTGTTCTTGGCAGAGTCATGATCCCACTGGTTAAACCCACTACGTATGCTAAACAGCATTGAACCAAACTCATTTGAGCAAAAAATGGAAGACAGAACCTGTTTCTAGTCATTTTTCATTTCTCTTCTGAAAGCCAGCATGTGATTTTGAGAATGCAAAATGATTAATTTGGGACCACAAAGAATGGAAAGTACGTAGTTGCATTTAATTGTTTTTTTTCTCTTAAAGGGGAATAATAAATGTATCATGCTTACCATAAACTGGAGAGGTGAAAACAATAAACCAAAAAACTTCATTTACCTTATCACGTGTTTTTTTTATGATTGTGTCTTGGATTTTTCAGACTGCTTTTACAAAATACCAAGAATAAATGGCTTTTAAACAGCAGAAATTTTCTGCTCACAGTTCTTGAGGCTGGAACCCCAAGATCAGGGTGCCAGGATGGTTGAATGAGGGTCCTTTTTCTGTTGCAAACTTCTCATTGCATCCTCACATGGTGGAAGGGGCAAGGGAGCACTGTGGGATCTCGTTTATTAGAGAACTTAATCTCATGCATGAGCGTTCTGCCTCTAGAACTAGAGATCACTCTAGATTAAGTGATCTAATCACTTCCTAAATGTCCCACCTCTTAAAACACCCACCTTTGAGGGTTAGGATTTCAACATGGGAATTTGAGGAAGTTACAAACATTCTGACCATGGCATAGCGAAAGTTAATATTGACTCATTTTTAATCACATGACTTCCACAGAACACTCTTCTATTTCCTACGAGTAATTGGTGCTAGCTGGTATATTTTCCATGTTGAGTCATAATTTTTAACCTTTGTTTCTAGCCAGAGTTCTGAAGGGCAACATTTCTAATGCCCGATTCAATCAGTAAGGTAGGCATTCAGTCATTTAAAAAGTATGTATTGAACACTGACCATGTTCCAAGCAGTACTCGGTCTAGGTGATACCCATTTTTTAAAGTTACAGACACATTGTTCAGTATTATCTCTAGATCCAGTTAAACACAATTTCTGGGTCAGTCCTCTCTGCCTCTGTCCAACCTGAGTTTCTTCTAGCCTTTTGCAAGAATTTCAGAACTAATATTTTCTTCCAAATTCCTCGACCACTTCGTATCTTATTTGGAATTGTAGCAGTTTGGAAGCCGGGAATGAATCTTCCACAGAAGGCAGCAGAGTAATTTCTGTAGTTTTATTAAACACTTAATAGGCATTTCTCAGGAGGTGGGGGTCTAGTTAATTCTAGGTGGGTAAACGACAGCATGAATGAAACCTATACAGTGTAATAAAGGGCAAAAGCTACTCCAGTAGCCAGGGTATATTCTTGTAAATTTTGCCATTTACATCCTTGTAAATGGCCTAAATGTAACAGTCCAGTTAGACTTGAAAGCTCTTCTCCCCAGTAAGGTGAACCAAACTGACCCAATTTATAGATTGGACCCTACTTGGACTGTGATAGTTGAGTTTAGCTTAATCTTCAAGTTATGTTCCTGTGCTCAATTCCAGCTTCCAAAAAGGACAATTCTCAGGTCTCACACTTGCAATGCAAACTGGCCATGCTTGAAATGAAAGGTTATTGATGGAAATTAAGAATTGCTTATGGCAGCACAAAAACCCATGCTTAAAGACAGGTGCAAATAAATGATGATATAAGAGCCTGGTGAGTTTGACTGTTTACCAGAAACAGCTCTGTAAATATTGCCTATGGGAGTTTATTTTTCACCTGGCCTTTACCTGTTCCTCTTTTAGGGGCATGGAAAGTGAACATTAGGTTAAGAGAAGTAATAAAAAAAGAAAACAGAATTGTAAACCCAATTAATTAAAGGCTTGTCTTCGACTGTAGTGACAGATGTGTTTGTGCAGGATGATTTTGTCCCTGTTACAAAGACATCAGTGCAATATTCTGCCCAGGCTTTCAGCGGTCTCTCAGGTAGAGTGAATTTGTAAGTGCTCAGCACACAAATGAGAGGTACAGTTTTCAGTGTAGTTTCCAGTCAGATGTTTAAACTCGGTATGGAAAAATAACCTGGTCAGAGTAATTTTTTCCCCTCAATAAAATAAAGTAGGAGAACTTAATTATGAAATAATGGTTAATTCACAATAGAGAATTATGCATCATTGCTTTTGATGAGTTTCTAGCCTCTTTACAAATGGAGAATCAAATGTCTTCGAGTATCAAGTATTATATTTCCCCTTTAACTGATTCTTACTCACTTAGAAATCTAGAATTCAGGTGTTTTTTCTTCTTGCTTTTCTATTTTCCATTCTTTAAATCCCTTTACACCTCCCTTCCAGAATTTTCCACATTCCCCTTGCTTGGCTGAGCCTGGGCTTTCTAATTGGTGGTCTTAATCTTCCTTTAATCGCCTCTCGTAGAACTCGATCACCATCCACACACTGACACACACCTCCCCATCGTCCCACAGCCGCTCTTTGGCTTCTATGGCTCTGGCCACTATTTATCTTGGCTTCACTCTATCCCTGTTTCACCCTCTTCAAGTTTGACCTTTTTTTCACTTTCTACCCTCAGCACCTCCAAGATACAGCCTTCTTCTCAGACTGGCTCAATAATACTTATTTCCTTCATTGTCTTCCTTTCCTTCCTAGCTTCTTATTTGCTATCCATCCCACTATTTTCTGGTTCTACCCAGCCTCTCTACAGAAACTGTTTTTTAAAAAGTCACTAATGACCCTTTTGCCAAATCCACTGACACCTACACTGCTTCTGACAATTTTGGCCATTTATCCTTCTCATTCTTTTCCTTTTCTTGACCTTCTGACTCCACAATACTTTTCTTTGTTTTCTTCCTACTCTAATTCTAAACTGTTGATAGTGATTTGACAATAACAGTCTAATAACCAAAACTCTAATGTGTAGTGTTTTCTGACGTCCATGGTATAGAAGTTCTCATCATGGTCCTGTTCAGGCTACTAATGTGACATCAATGAATTCTAAACTGAGAAGAGTTGCGAACAATTGCTTGTCTTCAAGTGGTGCAAGCTGACTCCAGCATAACGCTGACTGTTGGTAGCTTGCCCCTCCAAATAGGAGTTCTCCAAAGGCGTGGTTTCCAGGTTGGAGTAAATATATTCCATGGGTTCTACAAGATAACCTATTGGGGTCTGGAAAGATTATATTAGAAATTCTATTTGCATCAGTTTTAGTGTATCTTTTCCAAATTTTTATTTTCTATGGGCTTTATTGTGTACATACTACATTAGTACAGTATATGTATGATTTATTATGTATGCATGTGAGTGTGTGTAAATAGCATTTATCAGAGTCTTACTATGTACTAGTCCTATGTTAGGTTATTTAAATCTTACTGCCGTCTTACAAGATAATCACTAACGTTCACAAAAGTTAATTAACTTAAGATGAAGTATGATTTAAAAGTAAGTAAATGTATTGGTGGTGCATCCTCATTTATAAAAAAAAAAACTGATGAGTTAAGCAATAAAAAATTTTGGAGGTTGTGATCTGAAGCTTGACTTGCTTTTCACTCTATTTACTCTTACCAGATTACTTCACATGCACTGATGGTTTCAACAACCATTCATAAGCATTTGATTTCAATTTTTTTTCTCCAGCCCTGTAGAGTTTCAGACCTAAATTTTAAAGCCTTCTGGTAGCCCAATATGTTGAAGACATAATGAGAAGACTTCAGGGCTCATGTATTGAGTTTTTGCTAGTATAATTGATTCTAATTAAAAAGAAAGTTAAATTTCCAGAAAAATGTCAAAAACATAACATTAAAAGATATCACTTGTTGTAATATATATTTATGAAAAACTATTTTGCAGAGATCTCAAAAGTTAAATCAAATACATTTTGGACATCAGTTTCCTCACCTATAAAGCAAAAAAACTGAACTTGGGTGATTTCCTTGAAACACTTTTTGTCCTGGATTCCAGCCATACCCCACTCTATTAGTGTTTTCAGTGTAAAATGATGCTTCTACCTACCTTACCAATCAATAGCAATTTACTGGTTTGTGGACTTATGTACTTAATAAATGGAATTTTGATTTTTCTTAACATTAAACTAACTCCTTTAAAAACGGATACATGTGTCTGTTCCAGACATGACCTCTGACTTTCTGACTTGGAAATGACTCTTAATTTCAAGGTAATAGGTCTCAAATGAGAGATTATTTAAATTTATCTCGGCAAATATCCAGATTGACAGGTCTCCAAGACAATTTATAGTAAGCTATTTAGGAAAGAATGCAATATGCCCTTTGCACTTACTATAGACTTAAGGGAAGTCTGGGCCTGTAAAACATTTGGTGATGGCTGAGCTTTTGACACTTACCTGCAAACCTTATTGTATGATTAGTATAGCCTTAAAAAGACAAAAAAAAATTATTAAAATGTAAAGGGCCAGGAGGAACATAATATTGAGTGTTTATTTCACAATCTCTTTTCAGAGTTCTAACTGGTTCTAATATACTACAGTTTTCCTGGTGATAGTACTTTTTTCCTTTCCTCTTCTTTACTCTGGCTTCCTAGTTTCAAAATAAATTAAGGATTCTTATTTAGAACAAGAACATTTATGACTCCAGCAAAGATGATTTTGGAAATAGAGAGAAAGTAAGGCTTTTATTTTTATCTTAATGTGTACTACTTTATAAGCTTTTGAAAAAACCCAGTTCTATAATTTCTTAATTTTCATTTCATAATGTGAGAAACAGTAAAAGTGGTGACTCTTCTAGATAATGTTTAATCCTTGCAGGTTTTCTCTTTTCCAAATGAATCAAACTTTTTCTTAATTGAGAAATCTGAACTTTATCAAACTACCATATGAATTAATTTCTCATTCCCTATAGGGGAAGCCTATTCTATTTCCTAGGTTATTTTTTAGTCAACAGTTTAGGGAAATTCAGTTGGCTCTGAAATTGAGAGAATCCTTTTAGCTTTTGGTATGTTTTGGTATACACAGAAGATGAAGATGAAGAAAATGTTTGCTTTAAAACATGATATTCTCATGATAAGATGCATTACTATACTGGGTCATTTCTGAACATATGTTTGCAATCACCCATGCTTACTGTCCACATCCTACAGAAGTTACTATTTGTTCCCCATTCCCAGTTTATCCATTTATAAAAGGAGAGTAGGAGCTGGTAGAGAGTTATAAAGGGATATCCAACCAACTTAAGGATTTCTTAAAATTCTGTTGCCTGTGTTTGCCACTAGAGCTGTGTGAAAGTTAATATTTTTAGTCCATAGAGATTTACGCAAATTATTTTTAAGTCTTAGTCATGGAGGTCATATCCCTTGAGTGTCATCAGAAATTCTGGTTTGTGTTAGCTGGAATTCCCAGAGCAAATATAATTTAAAAAATGGCTGAAAGGTATCATGGAGATTTTGTGTTCAGGAGATCTCTTTGTTAGAGGCAGGAAGTTTGATTTGATAGATATCTTTTGTTTGTTTTTAAATTATAAGAATAGTATTTTCTCATTTTAAAATATCAAACAAGATACAAGTTTATAAAGTAAAAACCAGTAGTTCCATACATCAAGCACTAGTTAACCAATATTAGTAACTTTTTTTTTTTTAACAAAATGGGATTAATCTATACTTGTTGCATAACTTATTTACTTAAGAGATCATTGACATCTTTTCAGGCCTATGCATATAGATCATACCTAATATATATTTAGGTACTTCTCTATAAAAGGATGTTTAGATTATTTCTAATTTGGGACCTCTACTAACTATAATAAACATTCTTGTATCTTAATGCTTTCATGAAGGTCTGGATACCAGAAATAGAGTTGTTTGGCTCTTTGAACATCTTACAGGTTGTGTTATGAAAGCACTTTATAAAACCTTCTGATTATAAGATTCGATCTTCTGTACAAACAGAAAAAATCCTGGATTGGAGACCACCTGGAGCTAAGCTAGACTTGGTCTTCAAAACAAGGAGTGTTCATGTTTTTGTTCATTGGGTTTAATTGTGTGACAATCAACAGCTAACTTTATGAACTAAGGCAGTACATAGCTGTGAAAATGAAAACCACTGAATCACTTAAGCAAGTTTAATTTGGCTTTATGAATATTTTTTAACATCACTCAAAAGGAAACTATAAATAATCTTCCTTGAGTATAATCTTTCTCTTAAGGAAAATAATACACACCTCACAGATTGGGTATGTTATTGCCTGCTGCCATTCCTGATTTATATCAGTGCTGTTCTGCATTTTTATACTCTGTAGAGTACTTTGTGAGTTCATAAATTTGCATTGGTACCTCCATACGTTTATCATAGGTAGTGGACATACTGCCCCTAGGCAACTGGGCACAAATAAACCATAGAGAAATTAGTATAAGGTTTGGGGTGATACAATATCACTGAGAACAAAACCTCTTCTATTTTACTTCGCACTGTTGTCTGGCTGATTCAGTAGCCTCTGGTCTATTCAGGAGCACAAAAACTACTTTTTACCTTTTTTCCTGTATGCCTTAGGCCAAAATGGCTATTTACTCTATTGTTTCATCTGCGGTTTAATATAAGAAGAGTTGAGGAATTTCAGGGACAAGAGAATTTGTTTAATACCAACAGGAGCTGTGATTTTGCTGCTCAGGTCCTGAAAGCTAGAAGGTTCTTGGTCAGAAACAAATGCTGGTGACTTTTCATCTCCTTTTCCAGAGAATCATTCCATTACACAGGTGCTGTGATGTCCTTCTAAACTTCCAAGGAAGCTAGCAACAGACACTCTTGTGGCCTGGGCACACCCAGAGAAATGTTTGGATGAACGTAATATCCATTTTTAATGTAATTTAATTGTTCATTTTAGACTTTCAAAAAACTCCCTTTCAACACTTGCAAACATACAACTTTGAATTTCTGTGGGGGAGAGCCATGAGCAAATTGTTTCCAGGGATCCCTCTTACTACTTCCTATGATGAGCCCAAGTTAATAGCTGGTCAGGTCCCAGCTGGTGCAGTCAAGACCCCAAATTTCATTACTGTGTTGAAATGTAGAAAATGTACCAAGTGCTCTAAGTGTAGCTCTTTGCTGATATAGTATTTCTCATCTTGCCCTATGTTCTACTTTCAGAGGGAATTAAGGCATTTCATTAATAATAACCATTTTATTCCCACCACACCCTAAATATAGGGAGCCAAATCTTTTGTCAAGACTATTGTGATGGTTTCAAACTACTTTCTCTGCCTTTATCCAGTCTCCATGGTTACTGAATGCTCTTTATACAGAATTAGTTGGTCAAATTTCTCTCTTGCTTCTTCTCTTGATTCCCTTTTGCCCATGGAATAAAGCTCAAATTCTGGTTGTGACAGGTAAGACCTACCATGAGCTCAGTTCCTTCCCAGATTTTCCATTCAAAAATACTCCTTTGCCTTGTAAGCTTCGATCATGAGAGATTGCTCTGTTTTTACTATAATACACTAAGATGGCAACTTCTTCCCCAAGGCCTTTCCTACACACTTCTCCTCTGGATTCCCTTTCTTCATCCTAATATTCCCATAGGGAATTGGTTACTCAGTCTTTTGTGCCCACCCTGTGTCTATGAGTATTTTAATTGTAACAACTGTAATATATTATTAAGTATATTTGTTTAGATGCCTGTTTTATATTTCAGGGCTGTCAGTGCTACATTGACAGAGGTCAGATTCTTCATTTGTGTATCATTCATGTCTAGCACAGAGTAGACAATGACTAATTGGCTAAATAATTAATGAATATATATTAACATCTCCATTGCAACCAAAGGGAAGTCAGACCTAGTTATCAGGGTCATAAATAGGATTCTCTGTATGTGTGCATGCCTTTTGCCTGTCTTATTCCAAAAAGGGTTTAAGACAGTTAAAAAAAAAAAAATTGTGCACAGGGTGCCTGGGTGGCTCAGTGGGTTGGGCCACTGCCTTCGGCTCAGGTCATGATCTCAGAATCCTGGGATCGAGCCCCGCATCGGGCTCTCTGCTCAGCAGGGAGCCTGCTTCCTCCTCTCTCTCTCTGCCTGCCTCTCTGCCTGCTTGTGATTTCTCTGTCAAATAAATAAATAAAATCTTTAAAAAAAAAATTGTGCACATTCTAACAAGATAATAAATGTGGACATTAGAACAAAATAAATGGAATTGTACAGTTATATTTAGAACTTTCAGCCCACTTTGGTTTTATTTAATTAATTAATTTTTATTATGTTCAGTTAGCCACTGTATAGTACATCATTAGTTTCTGATGTAGTGTTCAGTGATTCATTATTTGCATATAACATCCAGTGCTCATCACAACATGTGCCTTCCTTAATACCCATCACCCTATTACTCCATCCCCCTACCCCACTCCCCTCTGAAACCCTCAGTTTGTTTCCTGGAGTCCAGAGTCAATCATGGTTTGTCTCCCTCTCTGATTTCTTCCCATTCAGTTTTCCCTCCATTCCCCTATGGTCCTCCATGCTATTGCTATGTTCCACATATGAGTGAAACCATATAATTGCCTTTCTCTGCTTGACTTACTTCACTTAACATAAACCCCTCTAGTTCCATCTGTGTCCTTGCAAATGGTTGGTATCCATCCTTTCTGATGGCTGAGTGATATTCTATTGTAATATGTACCAAATAGTTAGGAAGAGGAAGAGATAGATTAGAAATTCCTCAAGGAGCAATCTTGGATTTCCTAAAAGGAGCTGTGGGTTGTTTTGTTTTGTTTTTAAAGATGGACATAGAAATTGGAATATTTTAAAGGGGACTGTCAGTCAGTGAAATCAAGTATATTACACCCATGTAGTTATATAGTTATATAGTGTTAAATATAGTTATATAAATATATAGTTATATAGTGTTATATATAGTTATATAGTGTTAAATTTATCTGTTTCAGAGTCCATACATCTTAGAATAATGGCATCCCATTGTAATTACTGAAGGCCTAAGAATATACATGTATTATCATTGGATATTAAACCATGGTTCTTACTATGTACGGGATTCTCGGGAATGTTTAGTTTAAAATTTTGAAACTTTTATTCTGGAGGCTTGCCATCAAGTGGAGTATGAAAGACAAGCTTGACATCTATTAATTCAAGGAAATAAATGTTTTCTTTGCACAGGGGAAATAATATAAAAATTTTATTTGCTTTTCTTTGAAACTGTTTTAGCTAGTTACTTATACTGTTTGATTGTTATATTTATAAGACATTTAGGACCTTGGAAACTGGAAAGTCTTGAGAAGCTTAGAGATGAAGAAACTGGAATCTGAAGGGACACTTAAAAATGAAAGCTAATGGATTATTATTATAAAACACAGAGTTTTTTGTACTTTACATATACAAAAATAGTTATAATGACAACTCCAAATGATCTGGATTTAATGCATATATTTATTTAGGTATAAACTTTAATCACATTCTACATACTAAGCTAAGTTGCAGTAAGTTCAAGGGTAGTTAAAATTTATCATGATCAGTGATGATCTGATTAGCATATACCTTTATTAAAATACTATTAATCTGATTGACTCTCAGGTAGAAGAAAGATATCATGGAGGTATGATAGCTGCTTTCAGAACAGATGATCAGTCTACATTTATCTAGTTCATGCATTTCAGAGTTGGAGATACATTAAGTGACACTGCTATAAAAAGAAAAATAACCTCTAAATTTAAGGTAAATATCTAGTATTTTAAGAATCCATGTTCCCTTAGAAGTATCACTAAACTTATTTCTTGGTTGGGAGTTAAGGATGATGTTTAAATACATATTCCAATTTCACCTTAAAAAGTGATATTCTGATGAGATCTGCTTATCTGGCAATCATCGGAGTTTCCATCTTTCAAGAAAAATGTGTTTTCTCTTTCTACATTTTGAGTTATAGAACTTTAATATTCACTCAGCTGTGGGAAAGGAAAAGGAGAAACATATGACTAATTTATTTCCAATTAATTTTAACAGGGTGAGCATAGAAATTTTTTAATTAGGAGTCTTCAAGGAAATTCCACCCACAAAATTCTTCAGTGGGTTACAAAGCTGAGATTTCCTCCAGTGAACTCTAGCAGGGCTGTTAGGTGCCAGGTGGAGATAATCACCTACCTTCTTTCTTCTAGTATCTTACTCTATATCTCTTTTCTTCGTCTAGAGAAGAGGAGGAGAGATGAGTTTGGTGGAGGCAGAGACCTGGAGATGGAAAGTAGTAAGTCAATCCCACACTGAGTTCTTATAGAGGAAGTATGTGTGTTGGATAAGATTTGTTTAGACATAAAATATAGTGCTGTTGGCCATGAATTCAATGTTAATGTGTCAACAACATATATTAAATATAAAACCATGTTATGTATTGAGGGTTGTAAAACTGTGATTAGAGGCTTGGAGGAACTTAACTCTCTGTATCTCCTAGTAGCAATTGTTCAGTATTTGCTAATTCAGCATTTGCAGTGACTTTATAGAACATCACTACCATGAATAATGAAAATCAGTTATACACATATATATATGTATATACAGTATACCCACATCCATTCCAAGTAATAAAACATCAATCCTTTGAAGCTCCTTATATGCTACTTCTAGATGACATTGTCCTGAGTTCTTTCTCTCTACTATGTTAATCACTATTTTGAATTTTATGAGTAGCTTGTACTATTTTTCTTTTTTGCTTTATGTTACGTGTAAATAACCCTAAATAAATAGTGTATAGTCATGTTTTTGAACTCCATATATGTCATATTAAGGAGTATATATCTTCTGCATCTTCCTTCCTCCCGTCCTCCAGCTTCGTTAAGATTATTGATAAATAACATTGTGCAAGTTTAAGGTGTACAATGTGATAATTTGATACACATATGCATTGTGAAGTAATTACTACAATAAGGTTAGTTAACACCTCTGTCACCTCACATAATTACCATTTTGTGTGTGTTTTGTGGTGAGAATATTTAAGGTTTACTTTTTTAGTAACTTTCAAGTATATGATATTATAACTGTGGTCACAAGCCTGTACACTACATCCCTAGGATTTATTCATCTTATAACTTGAAGTTTGTACCCATGGATCAACATCTCATTTCTCCACCCCACCTCCTGGCTCCCACCAGCAACCACCATTCTACTCTTTGTTTCCATGAGTTCACCTTTCTTAGATTCCACATAAGTGAGATCACACAGTATTTGTCTTCCTTTGGCTGATTTCACTTAGCATAATGCCTTCAGGGGCCATCCATGTTGTTGCAAATGGCAGGATAATATTCCGTTTTATGTGTGTATTACATTTTCTTTGTCCATTTATCCATTGATAGATATTTAGGTTGTTTCCATGTCTTGGCTATCATGAATACTGTGCAGCTTTTTTTTTTTTTTTTTACTTGAAAGTACTTCTGTAAGATTTCATAGTATATAACTAGAGTTTACTGATTTTCACTGCTAAAAAGAATTCTGTTGTATAAGGAAGATGTAACATTTATACATTTTCCTATTATGCTGGTTAATTTTATGTACACTTGACTGGGCCACAGAGTATCTGGACATTGGGTCAAAAACTATGCTGGGTATGATTGTGAGGGTCTTTGTGGATGATATTAGCATTTGAATTGGATTTTCCTCTCTAATACGGGTGGGTCTCATCCAGCCAATTAAATACCTGAATAGAACAAAAAGTCTTGAGTAAGAGGGAACTTCTGCCTCTCTACTGAGCTGAACTTGAACTGAAAAATTGGCTCTTAGATTTCAAGACTATCACCTTAAGACTGGAACTCCCGATATCAGCTCTCCTGGGTCTCCAGCTTGCCAACTATAGATCATGGGACTTCCCAGCCTCCATAATTACACCAGTGAATTCCTTATGAATGGATTTCTTATAATAAATCATCTCTAGTTCTTGCTCTATCTTTACATGTATAGCTATCTATATAGCGTCTGTTTCTCTGTTTGTCCTAACATACTTGGTGAATATGAGCATTTAGGCAATTTTAGTGTTTTTTAATATTACAAACAGTACCAATAAATATTTTATACAGGTCTCTGAGTACATGCTCAAGCGTTTTCTAAGGTAAATATACTGTTATAAATATACCCATCTTAAACTTTATAAGATAATGAAATGTTTCCTCCAGTAGTTGAATCAATTTCCAGTCTCAGTTTACATAAGATTTTTTTTCTTGCAAATAGTTGGTATTGTTCAGTTTTTTTTTGTTTGTTTTTTTTTCTTTCTCAGTATGGTAACCATGAAATTTTAGTTTTACTTTTTATTTACCTGATTTCTAAAAAGCTGAGCAAGTTTTCCTATGCTTTTTTATACCATTTGATTTCTTAGTGAATTCTTTTTTTTCTAATTTTGTTTGGACTCTTGTTTTTTTCTTATGTATTTTTAGGAATTACTTTTATATTTTAAATACTGATAATTTGTTCATTATATGATTTGTAAACATCTACTCCAGTTATGGGCCTCGTCTTTTGACTTTGGTATAGTCTTTTGACAAATAGAAGTTCTCAATTTGGTTTAATTTGGTCATTCATTGTAATTAAATTCATCTATATTCCCTTTTATATTTGTCCTTTTCATGTCTTATTTAATAATTCTTCCATACTTTGGAGTTTTAGAGGTAAATGCCTATGTTATATGCTAAAGTCTCTCTTTTTTATTTCACATATGTCTCTCCTCCACCTGAGATTGAGTATTGATAAGTAGCATAACACAGTGACTTACTTTCACTTTCCTAGGTAGAGTACTAATTGTCAGGATATTTTATTTCATAGATAGTTCCCCTCACTGATCTGCACTGCCTACCATATATATTTTTTCCACATCCAAGTAGATCTGTTTCTGTGCATTCTATTTTGTATCATTGGTTCATCTTTCTCAGAACTGTATTAGTTATTATATCTGATTGGACTAGGTTATGCTAGGTGTGGAACAACTCTGAAAACTCAGTGAGTTAGCACTAGAGAAAATATGTTTTTCTTTTTGAACACTCTATTGCAGGTTTGGAAAACTGACCCAGAGCAGTTTTCCTTCGTGGAATGACCCAACATTGTATATTTATATAAACTCATGATTCCATGTAAATATGGCAAAAGACAGTTTTGGTGTATCTAAGACAACAATTAAGTATTTCTGCCTAGAAATGTCACATCTTGCCTCTAGTAACCTTTCATTAGTCAAAGCAGGATTTATAGCCAACTGTAACAGTAAGAAGTCATAGTGAATTTGCATAATTACATGTTACAACAACCATTCATTACTTGCATAAATCCATATTGGTCATGATGTATTGTTTTTCATAATCACAATTTTGTTTAGTTGCTTTTGTATCCATGTTATAATTGAACTGGCTTGTGATTTTCCTTTTATGCTATTCATATTATCTTTATCTGGTTTTGATACATAAGATATACTGGCAGAATAAAATAATTTGAGAATTGTGCCTGCTTTTTCTTTTTTTTTAAGTAAATATTTTTAATTTATTTATTTGAGAGAGAGAGAGTACAAGCTGGGAGGGGGCAGAGGGACGAGCAGATTCCCCAGTGAGAGAGGAGCCTGACTTGGGACTTAATCCTAGGACCCTGAGACCATGACCTGAGCCAAGGTCAGACACTTAACTGACTGAGCCACCACAGTGCCCATGCTTTTTCTCTTTTATGTAAGAGTTGGTTTAAGATTAAGATGATCTATTCCTTGAATATGTTGTGGAGCATTCCCATAAAATAATCTAGGCCTAAGTTTTTTTTTTAGATGTTTCTATTTCTTTGTTTATGTGATTATTGAGTTTCTATTTCTTCTAGAGTCAGTTTCTTTGAATTATATTTTTATAGGCATGTTTATGTTTAATTTTTTATATTTAAGGCACAAGCTAGCCTATAATATTCTATTATTTATCTCATGTCTGTTGAATCTCTAATTATGTCTCTCTGTTTCACTCATACTATTGATTATCTATTCTTCTCTCCTTATGATTTCTCTCATTATAGGATTGTCAATATTTGTCTTTCAAAGAGTCAGTGGTTGATTTTTTGATCTTCTCTAATATGTCTTTACTTTTCATAAATTTCTGTTCTTAAAGTATTCTAAAGTTATTAGATGCATAAATGTCTAGAACTTTAGTATCTTCTTGGTAAAGGGACCCTTACTTTTATATAGAGACTCTATGCCAGCAAGGCTTTTTGCCTTAAAATATATTTCTTATAATAATACAGCTACAAAATTGCCATTTGGTCAGTATTTTCTTGGAATGTCTTTTTCATTATCTACCTTTCAGTATTTTTGTATCTGTATGTTTCAGTCATAACTCTTAAAAGTTTTGTAGCCATACCCTGATAATCTTATTCTTTCAATTGAAGGACATAGTTCACTTATATTTACTTTGATTAATGATTTATAGAGATTTTTTTTTACCATCTTATTTTGTATTTTTATCACTTTTTCTGTAATTCTTCTGTGGTCTCCTTTCCTATATTATTTGGATTGATTTTTTTCCTGACTTCTTTTTACCTTTCTATAAGTTTGGAGTTATAGAGTCTATAGTCTTTTAGGTATTATTCTAGAAATTGAAATAGGCATATTTTGTATAATCTAAAGTTAGCTAACATGCTTTGTCCTTGTATCATTAAATATAGACCAGTGTAGCAGCCTAGAAAACTTTATCCTAAACTTTATCCTAATCTTAAATACAGTGTAGCAGCCTAGAAAACTTTATCCTAATCACCCTTCTGACTTATATGCTATTTTATTTTTGTTTCAGTTTTCTCTTTATTAAAAAAAGTAGAACATTATTAGTATTTTATTTAGTTCTTTGTTAACCTCTATTGACATGTTTATAATTTTCTTTGCTATCATTATTTCTTGTATTCTATACTATTTTTTTCTGAGACCCTAGTGCTTATTGAAGAACTTTTAGAAATGTCCTTGTTGAGAACCTATGAGTGCTAAACCCTTTAGTTTTTGTTTGAAAGGAATAGTCCCATTTATCTCTAATTTTTCAAAAGAAGATTCACTGAGTATAGAATTCTGGGTTATTTGTTTTTTTCTGTAAGCCCTTTAAAGATGTTTTTCCATTTTATTTTGTCCTTTTCTCTTTTTTAAGAAATCAGCTATCCATCTTATTCATTTATTTATAAACTCTGTTTTCTAATTTTTTTTAAGACTTTATCTTTGGCTTTTTAGTTTTAAAAAGATGAGTCTAGGTGTAATTCCTTTTAATATGTGCTGGTTGTTATTCGCAAAACTACTTCAAACTGAAGATTCTTTGTAATTCATCAGCTTTGCGGAATTCTTATGACATTTCCAATATATGCTGTACTTTCCCCATTTAAAAAAATCTTAACATAAATTAGATATATGTTAGACCTTCTCATTTTATCTTATAGAACTTCATTTTCATTTCCTTTTGTTTTTCTTTTCTTCCCTGTGCAGTGGAAAATGTAGTTCTTCATTTTTATATTCCAGTTCTCTTATTCTCTCTTCAGCTATATCGAAACTGATTAGCTTATACATAGAGCTTTTAAAATTTTTTGGTCAGCTTAGTTTTCTTTCTTTCTTTCTTTCTTTCTTTTTTTTTTTTTTAAGATTTTTATTTATTTATTTGACAGACAGAGATCACAAGTAGGCAGATAGGCAGGCAAAGAGGGGGGTGGGGAAGCAGGCTCCCTGCTCAGCAGAGAGCCCAATGTGGTGCTAGATCCCAGGACCCTGAGATCATGACCTGAGCCAAAGGCAGAGGCTCAACCCACTGAACCACCCAGGTACCCCTGGTCAGCTTAGTTTTCTTTTCTGGATGTTCTGTTTCATTCTTTTTAAAATATCATAATAATTTCTGATAGTTTCTCTTTCATTTTTCATTTTTCACACTGCATTCCATTTACCAAAGGTTAACTTAATCATCAATGCAGATATGCAAATCAAAAGTAATCTACATCACAGTTAATATATCAACCACTGATGCTCTTTTTTTAAAGCACAAGTGAAATGCTTAACAGAGTGGGCATAAAGAAAATGTCTCCATTCTGGTATTTATTTCTGTTTTTGTTGTCCTGAATTCTTTCTCTGTATATGATTCTATTTTTTTCCCTACTGTATTCAATAAAAGTAATTGTTTCTTTGAATCATGGCTTCTAATCCTAGTTAAGAAATTTCTTAATTTTATAGTTGGAAATTTCTCAAAGTTCAGACTTTATTAAATATGTTTTATGTTTTAGACTAATTAGAATAACTAATGTTCTAAAGTTCTCTTTCCTTCCAATGCATTTTGCAAAATGCTTACCACCAATTTATTAATGCCCTGGGAATGGCTTCTCTGTGTTTATGAGTTTCTTGAATACTGTTTTGTATCTATAATTTAATGCTTAGTGCTCTGTGTCTAGTGTTTTTCTCTATTGACTTGCACTACTCTGTTCTAACTTATTTGGAAAACTAGTATATTAAATAATCTACTGAAAAGGAATTTCCCTATCTAAAGATGTAGACTTTCTGATACATACTATTTAATACTATTAAATATTTTCCATGGCTCAGACACATGAAGTTTTATAATTCCGTTTCAGATCCACTATCATGTAAGCTACATAAGGTCTATGGTATAGATGCCTTGCCAGTTCTTCAATGAGGTCAGTTTTATTCTAGAAAGAAGCCCTTGAAATTCAAAAAAACCTGTCTGGTTCTTTGAGGGAGGTGGCCCCTGATCTGTCTTTTTTCCTGTCACTGCTACAAGCATCAGGTCAGATCATTCCAGCTAACATGGGCACAAATCTTTATTAGGGTATAATGCCAGATGGAAACATTTATAGACTGACTTCAGGCAAGGTACTAATACCTGCCCACCATTGTGGATGGTGAAAAACTGATGGTGATAGTTAATTATGTGTGTTAACTTGACTGATCACAGGGTACCCAGATATTTGGAAAAATGTTATTTCTGGATATGCCTGTGTGGGTTTCTCGATGAGATTAGCATCTGAATCAGTAGACTGAGTAAAGGAGATTGCTTTTCCCAGTGTGGGTGTGTCTCATTCAGTCCTTTGAAGGGCTGAATGGAGCAAAAAGGCTGAGGATGGGAGAATTTGCTCTGTTTGATTGTTTGAGATGAAACATCAGTCTTCTCAGGTCCTCCCTCAGATTGGGACTTGAACCATTGGCCCTCCCACTTTCAGAATTACACTACTGGTTTTCCTGGATGTCCAGCTTTCAGATGGTAGACTGTGGGACTTGTCAGCTTCCATAATTACATGAGCCAATTCCTTATAATCTCTTTATATCCATATCTATATATTGCATGTATATACACACACACACACACACACACACACACACACACATAGTACATACATACAGTATATTCATATATCATCTATATGTATACAATATATAGATAGTTATAAAGATATATATATCTCTCTATTATATATAGAGAGATATATATAAAGAAATTTTATTATATTATTATAATACATCCTACTGGTTCTGTTTCTCTGAAAAACCCTGGCTAATACACTGACCTAATCAGATTTCCTGTCTCGGGTAGAATGGAAGCCAGATATATAAGAACATGTGGGCCACCAGAGCTGATAATTGTAAAGCAGTGTCCCCACTCTGTCAGGGTTACCTATCCTAGTTATGGACCACCATTCAAATGTTGGGAAAATCAAATGTAAGCCCTCAAAAACTAGAGTAAAAACAAAACAAAACAAAACTACAAATGGATGGATTCTAATGCCAGTGCTATTACTGACTTGCTGTGGGTTTGAGCAGAAGTGGTGTGAAGAAAAAATTAGTAGGTCAATAATAGTAGGACAAATGTTAGTTATAACCTGCAAAGGTACCGAAGTCTCTAGTTTTTAAATTGTAGAATGTCACTGTTTTATAATGACTGATTTGTGAAAATAACATAAACTCCCTAATTCTCTTCATATAAATGGGTAGATAGAGAATAGCAGTTTCCATTTCTTACAGTTGTTTGGTGATCTATAACCACTGGTTGATAGGCTACCTATCACACAATGGTGATATTACTGGGCACATGATCCTTCCAAACTCACTTCTGTTTCATCCTTTCCATCTTCTTCTCCATACTCACTTCCTTTTATAATGTTTTACCACTTGTCTTTTCATTTTCTTCTCTTTTTAGAATGTTTATTGCCTCTGCTTTTGGCCTACTGGTGAAACACTTAGACATTGTGGTGACTCTCTAAGCCAAGAGAACATGACTCATGACTATAAGGCATTTTGACACAAATCATGGAAACGTGAGGCATTTTCATCAACAAAGAATTTTTAACAATTTATTTTTTTTTCAGCACTGATAGGAATAACAAAAGACCAGAACATAAGCTAATCTCACCCTAATATGTTAGTGTATTTTTTTTTTTTGAAGTTCATATTTGGAGGTCAGTGTGGGTGGAGAGAACATAGAAGATAAAGGTAAACATTCCATTACATAGGGTAGGAAAAAGTACCTGAGGACACTTGAATTATTTTCCACAGGCTTTCTCGTATTTTTATCACATCATGTTTATTTTAGGGCGCAAATCTTCCTTCAGCACCAGGAGAAGATATATATAGGTTGCTTGGGATCTGCTCCATTCGGTCATGTCATGTAGCTGTCACAAAAAGGCATTTTTTGCTAAGTCATAACAGACCCATAGGACCAAATTTTTAGTCCATATCTCTTTAAATGTACACAAGTACTTGCTGCTACTACCAACACTGCCTTAGCATCCCGAGAAGAGAAACCTTTCAGTCAGGGTGGGAGTAAGGGTGGTACTCCCTGTTGTCAAATTTAGAAGTCCAAAATGGTGTTTACAGACACTTTTTGGAAAACTGGGCACCTTTAGAGTCTGTGATGATGATGTGAAAGACTATAACAATAAGTAATGTCTGTAAGGTCAGTCTGTGTCTTCAGAATGCCCTGGATAACCGAAGTCATAATTCTGTGGTTGGCAAATGTAACACAACCATTCAGTCATTAAAAGCCTTCTCAGTAAAAAAAATTTTTCCCGAAGGAGTATGTGTTAAGAAAATGATCTGCTAGGTTGCACATTATGCTAGTCTCTGGAAGACATGCTTTGCATTTCTTATAGCAACAAAGGCTAACTCTCTGTCATTCTTGGAAGACTGTGTTGCCTGTTTGGAGTGGAATTTGTGATAGTGGTTCATGTTCTGCATTGGAAGCTTCTTTCTTGCCTTCCTGGGAAAGTGATATTTTCTTTTTAATCCTGTGCTCTGTGCAGTTTATGAGAATAGAGTGTAGTCAAGAAAAAGGATAGGCAGTCAGGACCTTGAGACAGTTTTAGCAAGTACGGTTCAGCAGTCAATTTTTTAGGGAAGGGATTTGCTTGTGTTTTTTGGTTGTTTATGTTTTTTATGTTAGGATCGGGTTCCATTTGAATAAAATGGTAGAGTAGCTAAAAAGTAAAAATAAAAGTCTTAACTAAGGGTATTTTAAATAAACATTCCATGTTTTATTTTCCCTAGGCAAAAAATAACAATAGTAGTTACACCCTCACCCACATGATACTCACTGCTTGTCCCTTACTTTCTTCCTAGATGCCATTGATGTTGTGGAGGAATAATTAGGTCAAATCTATAAAACACTTTGAGCTTTGAGAGAAAGGCCCTCTGAAAATGCAAGATGTCATTATACTTGTCTCTTATAGACATATTCAATGACGGATGTTTCCATCTTAACTCAGGGCCCATCAATTTGAGATATTTAAGCTTTAGAAAACAGTTGGAGCTATCTGACAACTTCTAAAGACCTGCAGCTCTGTAGATCTTAGTGGGAGATAGAGCAGCAGGATAATATGCCAGGAAATCAAACATGTATTCTTTATTGTTCTTATTCTCTACTCTACTTTGTTTCCTCCAGTCACCCTCTCCCTCCTCATCTCTACCTCCAGTCCCCTCTCCCTATGGTCCCAAGGCCTCAAAAGAAATTGTTTTTTAATATATTAAAAGAGGTATCTTTATTAAAAGGGTACAGTGATAGATCATTGTCATCACTGCAGTCTTTCTCCCTCATTTAGAAGCTGGCATGAAAGGCTTGATGTACAGAACAATATCATCTGCTCTAATGATCTGTAGACTGGAACCGGAGCTCAAAGGCTCCAGCCTTTCTGGCTCACACTGTGCGAGGGAAACGGCTCGTGCTCATGTTTTATTGGAAGGATGGGAACAAAGGATGTTAAGAGGACTACACAGGGGCCATGTGAGTCATAACAAGCCTTGTGAAATTGTTTCAACTCCTTTCCTCAACCTTAGCTGTTGTGACAAATGTGTCAAAGCTTTAGACAGGGAATACTGGATGCTGATGGAGCCCGGGTCGATGTAGAACAGGATTGTGCCTCCAAGTCAAGATACTGAAGCAGGAAGGAGAGAAAAAGGAGAGTCTTTGTAGAAAGATAAGGTTACTGACATTTACTTTTAAACCAGCTAAGCAGTGCTGCTTTAAGAAAATTTCATTTTTGGTTTGGAAAGCCACTTTGTCGTAAGCATTCCAACTGCTGTATATTTGTATTGATGCCATTACAATTCATTGACCTGAGATTGAAATATGAAAAACAACCAAGAACTCAGAAAAATGTATTCATCTCAAAGGGTGCAAGTAGCTCACTCCCAGGGTGTTCTTGCCTTGCCTAGGCCAGCTGTCATCAATCTGGGGATTTCATTTAGATTGTCTGTGAACGAATATGTTTGGGTAAGTTGTGACTTCTCTGCAAGGGAACAAGACGTGCATTAAAGCCCACATGGCTTCCCTCTGGGGCATATATCTAGGGTTGAGCTCAAAGTGATGATTGCAACAGTGCCCCGAGTTAGTTGCCAATGTTTCTGCCACCTCCCATACAGAGATTTCAAGTTCTCAAGCCTGTGAATTCTCCACGACTATCCAGGAACACAGAGAGAAGTAAATATTGAGTTCTGCAGATGGCACCTTATTTTCTGCTCATTTCCCTTCAGATCACCAGTTAGCCAATGAAAGAATACTAGTAGCTTTTGCCAGAGGGACCAAAGGCCGCCACATGTCTAGGAACTGAACTTGAAGTTTCATTGGCTTGAGCCCCACCATATTTCTAAATTATTATCTAACTTCAAGTGGAAGTTAAACCAGAAATATGTTGCTAATGAAAGCAGCTGGACTTTGGCTGGCTTCAAAGGGGGTCGAGGTCAGAGTCTTGTTTCTGGAATTGAGAGGCTGCCTCATCCCAGGAAATGAGGAAATGGGGACTCAAAAGAACTTGATTCTTATTTTCTATTATTACAGACAACTGGATGAAAATTTGTATATATTTTTTCATACATTAAAACTTGGATCTGCAAAATGGGGATAAGTGACTTTTATTGACCTCTTAACACTGTACAAAGGTAGGTTAGGTCTGTAAGTCTAAGATTAGTAGCTGTTCAATCAAGAGGGTTTTCTTTATTATTATTATAATACCAATCACAGAGTGGGCTCACACAAAATAATTGTTTTCTTTCCTGTCTAATGATACATTCTTAAAGCTCTTAGGGAGCCACTTTCATCACAGAGTTAACCAGAGCCCTGTTGATTACTCTTTGAAATTGAATGCAAAAAGATTGCTAATATCCAGTGGGGAAACAGGTACTCTCAGACACCGTTGGTGGGAGTGTAAATTGGAACAACCTTTTTGGAGGGCAATTTGGCAAATTCTATAAAAATTTAAAGTGCTCAAACTCCTTTAACCAAGCAGTTTCACTGGTAGGTTTCTTTTATAGAGAAAAACTTCCTCATGGGCACAAAGTAGCATGGGCAGCAATGGCCATTTGAGTTTTATTTTCGATAGGAAAATGTCAGAAACCCTTAAATGTCTGTTGGTGAACCAGTAGGATAGCAATGATGGGTCACCTGTGCTGTGCCATCCTATACAGCAGTTAAAGAGAATGAAGATCTCTTACTGATAAAGAGTTCTTCAGATATATATTTGAATGGTGGGGGGAAGAATGACATGTTCCTATTTGTGTCACAAAAGATATATTTTTGTGCATGTGTATATGTAAAGATAGAAAGTCTGGAAAGTTTGGGAATATATATATACCAAACTGATGACCTTTGAGAGGGAGAATGGAAAGAATATTAAAGAGGGCAGGTGACTTTGACTTTTACTCTGTATTTCCATATTTTTGAGTTTTTGTAAGCTATTAAAAATTTTTATATAAAAATAATAAATAGATTTGAGGAACATTTCTATTTGGTTTGGAAGAAGTCTTTTCAGCTTCCTCTGCTTCAGGCGTTTCATCAAAAAATTGTCAAAATAGTTCTGTAGTCTCTGTTCTAGGTACCATCAGAATTGAGAAAAAGATCCAAAACTGTCAGAGGAAAGTCAAGTCTTGGATATGTTGTATTTCTTTAGTGGCCTCAGTTTCCTTGATTACCCCCTTTTCCATTTTGCCATAGGTGAAAGAATAAGAAAAGTATAGAGTGGTATTTTTCAAAGTATATTCCACACAACACTGTCTCAGACTTGATTGGAAGTCCTGTTCAAAGTACAGTCAGTTGGACTCCATTTCCTCTTTGTCTTTTTTAAAAGGAACCTATTTCCCTGTTAGGTGGTTTGGACTTGGCCTTTTACTCTTAGTCTCAGTGATGGGCCCTGAATGGCATCAGCCAATGTACTTCATCCTCATCATCAGAGGAATAATCAAACCTAAAATAATCAGCACATCACATTTCCACGGCCATAGCAAATGGCCCATGGTGAGCATGTGACTTAATCAGAAGCCAGTAAGTTTATCTGATGGTTGGGGAAAAGAAGCTCTCTCACCTCTTTGGCAGTAAATAAGAACTACCTGGGAATGACTACCATATGGGAACCTGTTAAGGATGAAGCCGACACAGGATGGGTACAGAGATGAGTGAATTTCAGGAAAAGGAACTGTACCCTGGTACCTTGAGGCTCACACTGCTTTTTTAGTTAAATGACACTATAAACTCCTTTTGTTGATTACATTAGTTTTGGTTGGGGTTTCTGTGATTTATAAGTGAAAATATTCCAACTGAGAGATATAATATGCCTACATTGTGAGTAGAGATACAAAGTGTTGGTTCAGAACATGACTCTGGTGTCAGAGTGCTGGGATTTGAATCCTACTGTCACATATTGGCTGACAGTCCTGGGTAAGTAAAATAGAATTAATAATGGTACCTATTTCATAGTATTGTTATCGTGATTTAATGAATAAATACATGTAAAATGCTTGACACTCTGGCTGGCATGTACTAGTAACTAATGAATTATTAGTGCATCAGTAGTCATTGGATGAGAAAAAGAGTTGCATTAAGATAGGTTTGGAGAATCTGTGTCAAAGTAAAGATGGTTTCTCCCCTGTAGGACTTCTTTAGCCCTTAGCCTTTAGTATGCTTAGTATGCTTTAGTATGCTAATGTACCTTGTGAATTTCCAAGACTGAGATGTTGCATTTACTATTATCTAGTCATTTGTCCGTAGGAAACTTCTTCTTCTTCTTCTTTTTTTTTTTTTTTTTTTAAGAAATAGCTCCAGTGACTGATGTTTTGCAGAATCTGCTTCCAAAAATATTGACTTTGAGAGACCTTAGATAAAATAGTACTCAGCGTGTCAGATGCCCAAGGGTCTGTTGGTTTGGCTCCATTATAACCACTGTCATGTTTCTGCAACAGGAGATGTGCACTTGAGGTATTTTGTCCCTATGCTCTCTGCAAAAGAGGGATGCTCTAATATTGAATCTGGCTTTAAAAGTGTATTTTCTATTTCTATTTATTTACTTAAGATTTTATTTACTTATTTGACAGAGATCACAAGTAGGCAGAGGCAGGCAGCGAGAGAGGAAGAGAAGTAGGCTCCCTGCTGAGCAGAGAGCCCGATATGGGACTCGATCCTAGGACCCTGGCTGAAGGCAGGGGCTTTAACCCACTGAGCCACCCAGGCGCCCCTAAAAGCACATTTTCATTTGCAACCAAAACTATGAGAAATTCAGGGCAGAATGCTTCTAATAATAATTGTCACCATTTATTGAGTAGCTATAATGCACTAAGTACTTTGCTAAACTCTTTGCATTCATTATCTTATTAATCAGTCATATGAAGTAGGTATGATGTTCTCTCCCTTTTGCAGATCAGATAACAGAAGGTTATCAGCTGGTTAGTGGTAGATCAGATAACTGAAGGTCATTAGCTGGTTAGTGGTAGATCCTGAATTTAGAATGAGGTCTGTCACTGCTTACTATAGTAACCAACATATTAAGCAGGTTTAAAGAAAACTTCTATTAGAAATTGTCTTAGAGTGAATATTTAAATACTTATAATCTCAGACTGGTGACCAAAAAGAATCCTTAAAACCAATCCCACATGTACAGTTAAGTGTACACACAATACTACTAGACAAATGAAGTGGGGTTTTTTTTTTTTTTCATCTTATATGGATTTCAAAGTCATCCATATCAAAGCATCATCACCTGAGAAACTAAAAACCCAACAACATGGCTTCTTTATCAAGGAGCATCTGTTTCTTACGGTGATCAGATTGCCTTTCAGCCTTTTTCTGCATAGTTGATAATTCAGAAGCATTCTCCTATACAGTAATTAAAGATGAGTTTTCCAGCCCTGTTGAAAAACTCCTCAATTTAGCTATGACAGGTTATATTTTATAATGAGGTGAAAGGATATCACTGCTGGAGAAAAAAAATCCACGGACTCTGCTACTCACAAAAGGCTGTCAAATATCATATGCTTCAGTGTAGAGGCTCGTTGTGGAAGGAATGCTTCTGTGGGGTTTCAGATTTTCCTTGGTCTATCTGTATTCTTAGAACAAACAGTGTGGAGAAATGGTAAAGCTCTGGAAGGAGTCAAACTCTTGGTGACTGGCTAGGCTGTTTTTCCCTTGCAACAGAAGCAAGTGTTCATAAATAGCCCGCTTTACCATCTCTCCGTTGCCCATTCAGAAGAGCTCTAATTAACACCCAGACCTTCACAGTAAGGGCAGAGACATAGCTAGAAATAGAAAAATTAACTTCAGTTTCACAGCCTTTCTGTGGGCCTGGGATGTTTATTATAAACAATTTTTTATACTGTTTTGGTAGACTGTCCACCCCTGTCACATCCTTCTGTTTCCTCATTTGAGTGTATTTTGAAAAATTATCATGATTGTCACCTTTGCCCTGACTGAAAGGTAACAATGACCTAACTTCATTTCCTATTTAAATTTAGACCAGAGTGTTTGTGGAGTTCAAGTCATTTTCATGGGCTGTCTATGTGTGTATTTTTTAAAATGCACACACACACACACACACACACACACACACACACACTCATTCAAGGCTGAAGCTATTGGGCCAAGATCAGTTATCAGCTTTGGTGTACCATCTCAAATGAGATCCCTCATTCCCCAAGGGCTTGCAGCTACTTGCAGGTGCCTGATAGACTGGAAGTAGGTTCATTTCCTGTAGTTCTTTTAAACACAGCCAGCTGTGTGAAGACAGAACTTTCTGTTTTCCGTATTGTTCCAGCAGGTGTTTCAGAACTTCCTGGATGGGACTCTGTTAGCTCCTCCCACTTTTTTTTCTTACAAAATTAAGACTTTTTTCTGTATATATATATCTCAATATTGAGATATATATATACAACTCAATATTGAGATATATATATTGAGATATATATTGAGATATATATATATCAAGGTATATACATATGTCATGTATATATAATATATGTATATATATCTCTCATTTATAATTTTTTATGATAAAAATATTTTGTGGGAAGTTCACAGCTATAAATGAGAGTTAAAGAGTCAAAAAGGAAGTAGAGAGACCAGGAACACACATATATATCATGTTTTTTATATATCTATGTATCATATTATATATATGTACATTTATCTCATGTATATATAATTTTTTATGATAAAAAGATTTTATGGGAAGTTCACAGCTATAAAGGAAAGATAAAGAGTCAAAAAGGAAGTAGAGAGACCTGGAACACCTAGTTTTGTGTTCAGTTCCATGACACCAGGGACTCCGATGTATAAACAAAACCAAAAGGGGAAATTAAATTTGTCAGCTAGAAAATTTTATTTAAAAAATAGTCACAGTTATAGGAAATATTACAGATTGTGTGACACCAGATAGCCTTTATTTATCTGCCTTTTCATTGCCACAGAGTACATGTTAACCTTGAGAGCACCTGAAAAAAATTCAAGACATCTGAGTCCTTGATTTCCTATTTACTTTCAATAATAACTCAGGTTTTGTGTCAAAATACTAATAAATATTGCCAAAAAGAGAAATTATTTCTGGACTTTGTTTCTTCAGAGGATGATATCACATTAAAACTTGGCAGAAAATGTGTTTGTTAAATATTAACTTCAATGGCTTGAAAGGAAAAATATTGAGAACCAAAATATGTTGGACAAATAACATTATATCTTCACGTATCTAGAGTGAATCTAGTCATAAAAGTGGAATCTTTTGTGATGTATGTCCCAGTGGGACAGTACTATTTCAGTATATTTTGTTTGTTTGTTGCACTATTCTCTGTATCACTTTAATGTTTATTGCATTTTGGTGTATATTTAATCTTTATTGCTTTTTCTCTAAATTGTTTTATTTATAAGTTTGGGGTCCATAGAGTAGAGTACTGTCCATCCCAGTTTGTGGTAGTGCCATCTAGTGGCAGAATGATAGCTTTTTCTCACTAGATTTAAGTGGAGTAATGAATGAAGAGCATCCTGGGAACAGAAGCCATTTTGTGAAGCGCAGCACTTGCCTAAAATGGACTGTCTCAAACTCCACTTATGTAATACTTTATCTGCTTTCTGTGCATCTTTTATTTTTTTGTAATGAAAGGTTTATAGGAAGAAGATAATAACCAAAGACAATTTATCAATTCAATTTCTTTATGAAGACTTACGGTATCATCTTGGATTCAGGGAAAGCTAGTAATTTTCCTATGTCTGTGTTTAGTCCCTCCTTTGACTGCTCATAAAATTGATAGGATTACTGTTTTATAGAGTTTACACCTTAATTGGCTCCCCAGTCTGTTTCTTTCCCCATGAACGTTTTCTTAAACCATTCCATATGAGTATCTCATTTTTAAAGATGTCTAAAAGAGGAAATATAAGACCTTATTTATTTCCACTGTTAAACAACTGAAGGAAAATATTCTTCATGCTAGGTACTTAACAAATGTATGCTATATTTAATTTAATTTAATTTTTTTTTCTTATTTTCATTAGAATTTACTTCAGGGGAATTAAAATTAATTTTTTGTCCTAAATATATCCAGGTGCTGGGTATTTGTGACCAGTGAATTACATGTTTTCCCCCTGACGTTTCCATACTTACCATTGTGACTAGGCTTCTGCCTTATGAATTAGTTGGACCTGGAGTCCTGACCTTGAAACTCAGCCAAAGTTCTTGATCTTCATAAATACAGGTTCTAGAATCACAGAAGTTGGAGCCATTTCTTAGTTGTGTGACCTTGAGTAAAATAGTTAACTTCTAAAAGTCTATTTTATTATCTATAAAATACACTGTTTAGAACGTGGATTTGAAGATTGAGTACTTCTACATTTCTTGGCATAGAGTAACCACTTAATGCATTTCGGGTGTTATTATTATTGTACATCTCTTCCTGCTTGAGGCTGGATTCTGTCCTCTCTCGCTATAGTCCCAGCTTCAAATAGGATAAATAGGACTGCTGTGAGGAGATTCCTGTGCACTGGCCATGCCCTTCAGGAGACAGTTATGCAGCTGCATCAGTTTTCCTAGCCATAGCCAACTCCCTACAGTTCATTTTCTGTTCCCTGACAGTCCTCCTTTAAAGGCCCAGTATGAGTCACAGGAGATCTCACATGGGTTGTAAATGGCAAATTCTCCCCCTCCTTTTTTTAAAACCTGCTTCTATCATCTGATGCTTAATGGGGGTTAGAAACTAATGGGAAGGTGACATCTGCGTGTGGTTTACTTCAGGAAAAGATCTGTAGCTCCTGATGCTCAAAGCAGGAACTCAAATGAAAATGAGACTCTCACAAAGAAACCACTTTTGAACACAGCTTTTATAAGCAAAGCGAGGGTTGGTGTGTGATTCTCTGCTCTAGACTATCTTATTATTGTTATTATTATTATTATTTTAGATAGTAGGAGTGTTTCTCCCTTTTTGGCATCTGAGGAAAAACTGCTTTATTCAAATGTCTTTTTTTTTTTTGTAAGATTTAAAAAAAAAATATATATATATATATATATTTATTTATTTGACAGACAGCGCACAAGGAGGGGGAACAACAGAAGGAGAGGGAAAATCAGGCTCCCTGATGAGCAGGGTGCCCAGTGCCAGACTGGATCCCAGGACTCTGGGATCATGGCCTAAGCTGAAGGTAGATGCTTAACAACTGAGCCGCCCAGGCGCCCCTCAAAATTCTTAGGCTGCAGTGTCCATGGCTTATTCTTCTCCATAGCCCACACAGAGCTTAGTACAAAGTCTCTCATGTGATAGATGCTTCTTAAATATTGGTTGAGAGAAGTGACTACTTCCCCAAACAGTGCTTCTGGAAAGACCATTTCAGGAAGTAAAGGCACCCAAGTTTGCTGGTTGATATAGCTATACCAGGCCCTGAAATATTTTGAAGTTGACTCTTATCATTAGTATCATTGTAGCTTCCTCCAATACCTTCCTGCCAGTTTTTGTAGAAATTTAAACTACAATCATAGGTTGATTTTGATTTTTGACAATAAGATATTATTGTTTTGTTGTGTATTCAGGTCTACCAACCTAATTCAGAAATCTAGGTATGTCTGAGAAAGAGAACTACAGCTTTATAATTATAGCTAGTCTGAGGTTTTTGTTTTGTTTTGTTTTTAAGATTTATTTATTTTAGAGATGGGGGAGGAGCAAGTAGAGAGTGAGAGACACTCCCAGGCTGACTCAGAGCTGTGCCACTGAGCAGGAGCCCAACACAGGGCTTGATCTCATGACCCTGAGATCATGACCTGAGTAGAAACCGAGTCTCAGATGGCTAACCAAATGCACCACTCAGGCACCCCTAAGTGGTTTTTATTATTCTTCCATGTGCCAGTCAATAGACCATACGATTTATTCCTCACCCTCATACTATCAGTGAAGTTTCATCATAATATCAATGAGAGCTTGATGTCTGGAAAACATCAAGCTTTTCTGGGACAAAATTTAGTCCAGCACTCTGCTTATCAAATCTCTTAATAAGGAAGAATTATTTTGGAGACTTTGCAAATAGAACTGTTCATTTCTCTTACATAGTTAAGTTTTCTTCATGAGCCCAAGATTAGTGTGTATTTATTTGTTCTTTTCCTTATTTATTTATTTGCTCATTTATGTAGCCAACATTTAGTGAGTGCTTTCTATGTGCCAGGGCACAGGAGAGTTCTTGCAGACCAGAAACATCAGTTAAGTACTATCCTAACCATGACTAGCTTACAATCCTATAAATTAGAAAGGGAGGTAAATAAATACTTTGTCATTGCAATGTGACCTCTGGCCCGGTGAGATGGAAAGAGATCTTTGGGAGTGCAGGGGGAGGGACATTCTGTAAGACCTATAAGAGCTTCAGTGTGGGTCTGAAGAGGAACTGGAAGTTTACCAGGTGCAGAAATGGAGGAATTGGTATAGATTCCTGAGAGGATTATTAACCTTTTGGTTTACTATTTTAACATAAAACAGGGTCTTTACTCTAATTTAAGTAATTATTTAATTAGATATTTTTCACAGAAAGCCTGTAATAAGTCTGGAACAGTTGAGTTTACCTAAAGACGGTAGTTTTGAAGAAAAGTAATTATTAGAGTAATTTTGCTCACCCATTCTTCCAAATACTAAAAATAATTCAGATTCACTCCTCATTCTATTTAACCTAAGCACTTTGGATGGGCTTTCCTTTGCAGGGAGAGGAAAACCAAGTAAAGGGACAAGTTGCCACAATTGCTAATGGCCAAGCTAAAAGTCATTAGGAGATTGAGAATTACCTTTTCCCAGTATGGAGAACTATTTACACATAGTGATAGTACTTGATAAACTAGACTGTGATTTGTCTTTTCAGATCTAACCATGTATTTGTTTCATTCATTTGATCAGTCCACAGATATTTACTGAATACCTCTTATGTGCTAGATTCTATTCGGAGGACTAGAGATTTAACAGTGAAAAGGACAAAGTCCTACCCTCGAGGAAATCTACAGTTAATTGGGTGTGTGTGTGTGTATGTTTGGGTGGGGCACAGGGAAAGAGTATAACTGAAATAATATGAAAAATAGGTATAATATGATAAGACATAAGACCATACAAAATGTAATTGAGTAATTTTGGTAATGTTAAGTGCTATGATAAAAAAACAAAGTAGGGAAGAGGAATAGGAAGTTTTAGAGTGCAGTGCCAGGGTAGCTTACTTTGTTGAACATCTGAATCTTGATTTTTGGCTCAGGTCATGATCTCAGGTTTGTGAAATCAAGTTCTGTGTTGGGCTCTGTACTTAGTGTGGAGTCTTCTTAAGATTCTCTCTCCCCATCTCCCTCTGCCTCTCCCCATCCTGATGCCCTCTCTCTAAAAAAATGAATATATATATATATATATATATATATATATATATATATATAATTTTTTTTTTTAAAGAAAGTATTAGGCCTTCCTGAAACCACTGTCAGGTTCAGTGTTTCACTAGAAGGGCTCACAGAATTTGGAAGACTGTTACACTTACTATTAGGTTTTGTTACAGCAAAGGAATCAGACTAAAATTAGTAAGGAAAAAAGATGCATAGGGCAGAGTCCAGAAGAGACTAGGAGTAAGCTTCTAGTTGTCCTATTCCAGTGGGGTCTCAGGGCTAGTACTGAAATTTCTTAACATTGACGTGTGTAAAACTTGCAAAGTATTTCCAGCCAGGGAAGCTCACCCAAGCCTTGGTGTCCAGGGTTTTTAATGGGGTCTGTCATGTAGACATCTAGCACCTTCACGACTGAATTGAGCTACCCAGTCTTCAGGCTTCTAAAGGTCAAGCTTCTATAGTGTGATGCAAAGCCCAGGCATACAAAAATAGGCATTCACCATGAATCACATTGTTAGCCTAAAGTATCTGGCATGGCCCAAAGCTTCAGGAATACAAAGACGCTCTTGTCAGGTAAGGTACTCCAAGGGCTCAGAGTTCATATCCCAGGAGCTGGACCAAGGGCCAGTCCTGAAGACAATGGAAAGTGCAGAGTTTGAGCAGTTTAGGTATGCTAGTTAATTGTTTACTTTCCAAAGATAGGCAGAAGGATTTCCTTTTTAAAAAAATTTTTTTGTTTATATTTTATTTTTTTTAAAGACTTTATTTATTTATTTGACACAGAAAGAGAGATCACAAGTAGGCAGAGAGGCAGGCAGAGAGAGAGGGAAAAGCAGGCTCCTTGCTGAGCAGAGAGCCCGATGTGGGGCTCGATCTCAGGACCCTGAGATCATGACCTGAGCTGAAGGCAGAGGCTTAACTCACAGAGCCACTGAGGTGCCCCCAAAAGGATTTTCTTTTCTTTCTTTCTTTTTTTTTTTAAGATTTTATTTATTTATTTGACAGACAGAGATCACAAGTAGGCAGAGAGATAGGCAGAGAGAGAGAGGAGGAAGCAGACTCCCTGCAGAGCAGAGAACCCAATGTGGGGCTGGATCCCAGGACCCTGGGATCATGACCTGAACCGAAGGCAGAGGCTTTAACCCACTGAGCCACCCAGGCGCCCCCCCAAAAGGATTTTCTAATAGGGGTTTTTCTTCTAATCTCTTCTTTATTTTTATTTATTTATTTTTAAGATTGATTTTATTTCACAGAGAGGACAAACAGGGGGAAGCAGCATGGAGAGGGAGAGGGAGAAGTAGGCTCCCTGCTGAGCAGGGAGCCCAATGTGAGATTCAATTCCAGGACCCTGGGATCATGATCTGAGCTAAAGGCAGGATCTTTACAGACTGAGTCACCCAGGTGCCCCTAATCTCTCCTTTAAATGTAACCCAGAAATGTACATTTCTTGACTCCTAGTTCTTCCTGTGTTAACCTGCTTTGTCTCTTATTTCAAGACACTAATAAGCACCGGTTTGTGTAAGGGCACACAACGTGTGTGTGTGTGTGAACGTTCTAGTTAGTACAAGCCACCAGCATCTTCAGTACCTGTTTTCCCAGAGCAACACTGATTCATGTTTATTTTATTAAATTAGTGCCTATGTCTCAATGAACTTATTTGTTGGTAACAATGTTCTTTGGCATGTGTGGACTGAACCATGTATTCTGACCCTAAATATATAATTTATAATTTCTTTCATTACATATAAGAGTCAACACTGAGAAACATAAAGCTTTTTTTTTCCTGGTTTTTAATAGTGACATCAGTTCACCTAGACCTTGAATTCAAAGGAGTATTTGTGTGCTGGAGATGACAGGAACTGGAAGGAGGAAAGGTATAGCAGATACCCCTAGCTATAGAAGAAAATTTTATAATTGATAGCTATTCGTATATTAGCGGCTTAAAAAAATCTGCATCCCCCACAAGCAAAGTGCAACCTGTTGTTTATCATGCCATATGTGTATTCATAGAAAACAAATACATATGTCATTATAGCCTCTCTTTTAAGGTCATTATGCTTGACAGAATTTAGATCTTTCTGAAAACACATTCATTTTCATCTCCCAGAAAGTGGATAGTGGAGGGCTAAGCCCTTTCCTTCTGCTTCTAATATGGTGTGTTCGTACTTGAAGGAAAACCCATAGTTCTGAAAAGTAGAGAAAAAAAGAAAAAAAGGAAGGGCCAGCTCTGTTTCTCCTAGGAGGGCTTAAATTAATGAACCTATCCTCTTGGAGCTGGAAGACAAGTATCAGCTCCCCAAAGAGGAGAAAGACTTCCTCTTCCATACTTGTCTTTGAGCAACTGGTTTCAGAGAATGTTAAATACATGCATCATCACTTCTGTCCACACTGAACACACCTTTTGCTTGTGACACCTTTCTTGTGAACAGGGAAGCCTTTCTAGTGAACAGAGAGTTTTATGTGGGAAGAAAATCCATATCATGCGCTAGAGTTATTTAATATGTGTTACTTAATAGTAAAGCAAGGTTTGCCCTATTACATATATACATAATACACATACATACATATAATACACACATACGTTTACTTAGCTAATTAGATAGGGAAGGTTCAAATAAGACAATTTCACTTCATTTATACCAAATCGTTAAATAGTTTCCAAATTTTTTGACTTTCACGATGTTGCCACTTTAAGTGGAGCTGTCTATTTATGCCACAGAGTTTTTTGTTGGAATTTCTAATCTACCACTCTTATCCACCCATTTTCCTTACAGCTTTCAGTGCCATTTCATGCACTAGCAATTTGAGTGAGGCATATTAATTTGTCTGGCCATTTGCACATTTGTCTGCTAGAGTCTTCTCCAGTCTTTTCTTCACATTGCTTGTTTTAGACATTCTTCCTTCTCTGCCAAATCCCTGATTGTGCTCCCAGTCCACACTCTGAGCTGGTTTCTAACACTCCCACTCCAGAAATCCCATTTGCCCCCGTTGTGCACTGCCCCCACCTTCACTCAGAAGTCCTTCATTACTTTCCCACACATTCCCTGTATGTTCAGCTTCTCCTTTCCCACCGAGCCTCTCCTCTCAGCTCAGCCTGCCCACGCAAGCAGGTCACGGACTCTCAGAGCCACGGCCCGCCCACGCCTGTTGCCGCTGCTCCTGCTCCTTCCTGCCTTAGTCTCACCTCACTAGGCACCCGTGTGTGGCTGCCTGCCTCTTCTCCTGCTTCACTTTTTTTCACCTTTCCCATCTATTCATCACACTGCTGACTGGTTAATCTTTTTAATATCCTCATGTCATTTTATCATTTTATTCTCAAAAACCTTTAATGGCTCCCCAGTGCTTATTAATAAAGTTCAAACTCCTTAGCTTTGTGCTTTGCCAAGCTTTCCCCATGACCTGGCTTGCTGCCAGCCTTCTCAGCTTTCTCTCCCTCTGCTCACCTTTATATTCCCTACCTTGGGTCCGCATTGCATTGTTGGCGGTCGTTGCCTGTGTATGCCCTGTGCTTCTCAATCTTCTTGACTCATGGCATCCTTCAGCCTGGATTGCTCTCTCCCTTTCAGGTGTGTCTTCTTCCGCTGCCCCCTGCTACCCAAATCCCACCTTAACGTCTAGCTCAAATATAGCCTCTCCCCAGAAGCTTCCCAAGCTGGAAGTGTTCTCTTCATTCCAAATGGCTTTCTATAATAGGAGTCGTTTGTATCCCTCTTACAGTACTTATTCCATTCTCACTGTTACTGTTATTTATGTAATGAGCTTCATCTCCTTTAGAGTGCAAGGTCTTTAGGATAGAGTTGATACTTTTTTTGTGGTGTGTTCTATAGTACCTATTTTCAGCATAATATCTGAAGAACACTAACGATATGTTTACTGAGTGAGTAAATGAATGCATATCTCCAGAAGAAAGAACTGCTGATGGAAGTATACCTCATATCTTAACTCAGTATCTAGGTGTGAATAAATTAAAATAATTACCCTCGGCACATCAATTCTTCCAGATATTTTGTAATTGCTCTTATCATGTAAAGAATATCAAGGTAATTGGATACAATGTGTTTACGAGCTGTAAGATGTCTTACTGTCTCAGATTGAAATTTGTTTCCATCTAGGTTAGTAATACTGCTTTGTAATGACCTCTGAGTTGTGCATCAGAAGTCATTAGGGTATTTATCAGAAATAGAAATCAAATGGAAAAGCCATCATATCTTTTCCCCTATCTCTACCCTCACCTAAATGCAGAAAATAGTATCTTCAAAACATTTACTATTCTATGGCTTTTAAAGAAACCCCAAACTTAAAATACAAACGCACGTGTGCCTTTCTTATATTCCGACCTATAAAATTGCACACTTTAAAGTTATTTTGAAACTCAGAAATAGGAATGGGAGCATCAAAATGCAACATTGTCAACACATTTAAAAATTTTGTAGATTTGAGCTTTCAGAAAGGGACTTATTATTTTCATTCCTCCTGCTGAAACTCCCATTTGTACTGTGTTGCCTTCCCCAAGGATCCCCAATAAGCTTCACCCATTTTCCCACCACTGAAAAGAGAGGTACCCCTAGGCTGGAGAGCAGCTCCCATTTAATAGTGCATAACAACAGAACTGGGGCTGTCAAACTCTGACAGCTTGAATGAGGGAAGATTTCAAACAATTATGAGTGGGATTTTAAATGCCTCACCTGAAATACATTGCAGAGTCCTTATCACAAAAGGGAGATACTTTGGAAACTGCCTGAAAATTCATCCAAGAGGAATTGAAGAGAAACTTGGCAGGTGCTCATGACACAACAGTTGAGAATAAGAAATGAAGCAGTGCACTGAAGGGATTTAGGGAGGTTGAACGTAATCATTGATGTAAGAATGAGGCCAGGACTCAGGAGATGCAATCCCTGCCCTTTGTTATAAGACCTCAGGGACTGCGAGTGTCTAAACCCTTCCTTGTTTTGTGTTTCGTCTCACACCAAGCAGTGTTATTCTTATTAGCTAAAAATTGGAAATTGTCTAGCTGAGTAAAGCCTATTCAGGACTGGACAGAGGGGACGTTACTGCTATTAATACACCATTCTTTAAACACGTTCATTCATCCTTAACAGCACTCTGCTAGAAAAATCCATGGTCAGTGCTAGTAGGTCTGTTTTGTAGGTAAAGCCTTTAAGTGAATCAGTAAATACACATTCTGTTGTAGTCAGGTTCAAGGTGAGATTGTTTTTGACAGGCCTCGCCTTCTCTTCTTTCCAGACAACCATATCAGTGTGCTCTAATGACTTGCCAGCTTTACTCCCATAACATCTTGTAATTTCTTTTGGCATATTGCCCAACAATTTATTTTGACTGTTTTGACTTTCAGACCTCTTTAAGTACACTTTTGTAAGCAACTTTATTCTTTCTCACCTTTATAATTAATCATTGTAAAGTCATTTGAAATGAAGACTTTTACAGATGAACTAAGTGACATTAGGTCAAGCCACTCTAACCATTTACTTACTTTGACTTACCTATTTTAATTTCCTAAAAGGCCAAGGAAAGAAGAATGGTGTGTTAATTCCATATGGGCCCACAATCTCTGTAATTGAAAGTCCTTGAGGACAGATGTATTTTAGAATCAGAGTTTTTGGGTTTTAGAAACTGAATGCAGTGCATATATTATATACGACGCTAACTAACACCTTTAGTGGCAGTTGGGAAGTACCTATAATCATTACATTAATGTATCTGCAGAAATGGGTACATATTCATAACAGTTTAGGTCTCTGTTGCCACCAAATAAGTTGCAAATGTCTTGGTTTCCTGAAAATTTTAAGCTTCAAATTGCAGATAAGGTGCAGATATTTACTTAATTTTCTTTGTTCTTTAAAACATAATTAAAAACAACAATAAAACCTCTAAAATTTTTTTTATTAGTAAGGAGATTGAACCTCAGTGAAATTAAATAAGTCCAAGGTCACACTACAAGGAAAGAATGCAACCTGGATGCTAATCCAGTGTCCTCTATTCTGTTTTTCCACATTGCTTTGCTTTTTAAATTTTTAAAAAAGATTTTTATTTATTTATTTATTTGACAGATAGAGATCACAAGTAGGCAGAGAGGCAGGCAGAGAGGGAGAGGGAAGCAGACTCCCTGCTGAGCAGAGAGCCCGATGTGGGGCTCGATCCAAGGACCCTGAGACTATGACCTGAGCCAAAGGCAGAGGCTTAACCCCCTGAGCCACCCAGGTGTCCCCCCCCCCCCCCCTTTTTTTTTTTGCCTTTTTTTTTTTTTTTTTTTAAATAATACATGCCCACTTACTTGTTTCCATTTTTGCCCTGGTTCCTACTGCTTTAATATCCATCGGGCCAGTGATATCTTCGGTCTTTTTCTTATGCAGTGCTGGTCATGATGTAATAGTAAAAACAGAAAGGTACTTGATCACAAATAGAACATGAAATCCTCTACAAGGTGACCGAGTTTAAGTCCTACTTTACTTAATTACTGGAAATTGGTGGGTATTCCTTTTTCTTACAAAAAGGTTGCCTTAAGCTCTTAATTTAGGTAACCATGGGATGAGTATCAGTAAGTTTATGAAAAGTTGGGAGTTTTCCCAGGATTCACCAGTTATTTTCTGAAATATTCAAAGGGAGGAAAGAAAAAAATAATGTTGCAGGATTATTTTCTATTTGCATTTTTTTGGGGGGTCAAATTAACTAGGATCAGGTGGAAAATGTTAGTCTTTTGAAGTTATATGAAGAACGTTGTTTGACATCAGGCTAGCTCTCCACGTGTTTCTTGGGATTGAAAGGAAACTCTTTTACCTATTTCTCTCCCATTACTGTCACCCGAAAGTTCTTGAATTATGTTATGAAAAAGGACTTAGTGATGAAATGTGGGTCATCCCCCAGCTTAGAGATAAGATTGCCCAAGCAGTGGTACCCAAATTTCTCTTAAAAGTAAAATTTTATAAAGTCTCTCAGAGACCTAATGCTAACCACACTGGCAGGAAATTTTCCTTTAGATCTAACTGGACACCTTCTTGCTGCAGTTCAAATTGATTCTTCGTCTTAATAAATGCCATTCTTGTTCATGAAGGGCAATCCATTTTGCAGTAATAAAGCTGAGGTCTGGGAAACTTCATGATAATACATGTTAGATTAGTTCTAGCTTGTTGCAAAAACAAATTAAACCAGTGTTCAAAAGTCTAAATGCCACAGTCATCTTAATTTTTTTTCCTGTTCACAAAAGACCCTATTTTTATATACAAAAACTATGTAACTTTACTTGTGAGTACACTTACCCCTTTTCTCAAAGGGCAAAGTTGACTTTAAGATTTGAGAGCAACTCGACCATTCAGGAATGCTAAGGAAAATACAGTCTTTGAAAATTCATTAGTCCTTATGTTTAAATTCTTATCAGCATTGTAAAATAGATGAAACATATTATTGCCCCATTTTTCTTAATTAAAAAATATAACCATAATATATAAAATTATATTATTAAGAACTATATATATATACACATATGTGTGTGTGTGTTTATATATATACATATAAAACTCTGCTCACAGTCTTTGAATGTAGAAAATGAGTTGTGGAAAACAACAATGCAAGACTGTATTTGAAAAATTTAGACAGTATTTTCAAAAGACAGATTATAAAGTGGCACAATATTGTGTTCAGAAAACATGCAGAAGCCCTTTACATACAGAGATTCTTACTGTTACCTCCTGGCAAAAACTGCTTGAAAAATTATTCAAAGAAAAAGATTTCTATCATTTCACAATGGTTCCGGAAACTCTTTATATCAAAAGAGAATTGTTTTTGTGCACTTAAAATCTTTAGACACGTCAGAGAGCTGTAACATTTCCTTTTGCAAGGTCAGCATCACCATCAATTCAATTAATCCTCTCGAATATTCTCTACATTGCTCAAAAGCCATCCTCGTCAGGGTGGCTGATGTGATGGCATCGACAGGAAGGGAGAAGCAAGACTGGCATCCTGGTGGATTTTGTCATTGTTCTTCTCTAGACTATCAAAAGACTTGGAGCCTTATTTTTAAACTCTCCTCATTCTATTTCAGTTTCATTTGCTTTTGTAAATATAGTTGAGAGAGAGCAAATGCACCGTTTGTCATTGTTTCTTTTGTGCATCTGTTTGCCTAGTAGCATAACAAACTCTGAAAAAAATATAATTATGTATATAACTTATGTATATATTATAAATATGTGTATAATATATACATATTAAATATTTCTATATTCAGATCAATTGTATAAATTGTAGGTATTAGGCTATAACCTGTGAATGTTTGGTGGTAATATTAAAACAAATTATAGGGTCTCTTCTTTGTCTCCACACAACTTCCTCAGGAACTATACCCTCCTTTAAGAATGCTTTCAATCACTCTCTAGGAAGGTTTTCTTTCTGGTAACCAGTTAAACACTTCTGTTTTATCAAGAATAAATGTAGTTTAAAAACATGGCACATAAATGCTTCTGAATATATTTTAGGGCTTTTCTTTTATAATACATAAAGTGCTAGTTTCATGTTTCCACCTGTTCTAATAGTGCTTTTTCATTTATAAGAAACCTTTACTGAAGTGCTTTATTTAAGTTTAGGGACAGGGAGAATTTGGAGAGAGTCCAGATACAGTAATAAAAATCAGTAAGCCTATATGCAAATACATTTTGGGAAAATGGTAATGCTTGCCAAGATTTTAGTCAACCTGCCAAAAATTGCATTTTACAAAATGCAGTGGTGTTACTCGTGCTTTTTTCCGCGCTGTGAATGCTAATGAATAATTCCCAGTGGTTGTAGAGGGGACTGGTCCAAAGAAGTAGCTTCTGGGGCTTATGCACGAGTTACAGGCTTAATGTAGACATGGTTTAAGATTTTTCTTTTAAAATTGGGCTCCATGGGTATCTAATTCTTACTATTCTGTGTTATGGAAATGAGTCTAAAGGGCAGAAAAAATGTAAGAAGAAATGTTCTCATTCTAAGGTCCTAGTTGTAGAAAATTTTTCATTAACTGATCTACTTTAGGTTTGCTAAAAGAACAGCTAGAGGAAAAGTTAAGTGTTTCTCCTAACAGTGTTGAGTTAGTGCAAGACTTATATCCTAATTTCACCACCTTGGTTTCCCAAGTCTAATTTTTTCTTGTAAAAGACCAAAGGAAGTAAGATTCAGCCAACTATTCAGAGTCAACCCTTCACAGTGGAAAGAATATGGACTTTGCCTTTCAATTTACTTGGCTACCAGTCATACCACTACCCATATTAGCTCTGTAACTTGTGCTAGCTTTGTAAATGAGGCTAATAATTGGTATCTAGCTTATAGGGTTCTTGTGATGATTAAATAAAGTTAAAAAAATTAAAGCACTTGGCTCCTAAGAGGTGTTCAATAAATGTAAGCCTTCTTCCTGAAAGTAATTCTCATTAATAGAATAGTCTAGGAACAAAATTGAAATCCAATCATACATTTAGAGAAAATGAGTTTTCATACAAACATATTTAAGTGATAAAATGGAGAAATGAGAGAAGGAATCATTTGATTTACACAAACAGACACACTTGCAAATTTTTAAGATTCCAGTGAAAGAAATAAAAGGCAACTCTTAACTGCATTTGCTTGTCTGCATTCATGGCTAATCATACAGAATTAAAATATTTGAGCCTATTCCTTAGGAATGCATTTTTAAAACTAAAAGGTATGCATGCACTGTTATCCGAGTGAGTAAAGCATAGAGGTATAATGGATAATGATTACCTAAATTACAGAGGTAAATAGATCTGTTCATATAAAAGGTTTCCATTGCACTAAATAAGTCAGACTTTTTAAAATAAGTTTGTAATTAGAGTTGCCAGATAATTTATAAGATGTCCAGTTAAATTTGAACATCAGATCAATAGTGAATTCTTTTTTAGTTCTAAGTATGTTCTAAATATTGCATGGGACATACTTATACTAAAATATTATTTGTCGTTTACCTGAAATTCCAAACCTCACTGGTTGTCTTATATTTTTATTTACTAAATCTGGTAACCTCATTCATATTCTAAACATTTTCTATACATTTTTATACATTTCATGATTATATTATGAATTATACTACTATAACACCAACTTCTTTGTTATGACTGATCACAGGTCTTTTATACGTATTATTTCTGAGTTCTTTTTTCTTTTTGTAGATTTTATTTAAATTCAAGATAGCTAACATATGGTGTATTATTAGTTTCAGGCATAGACCTTAGTGATTTATCACTTACATACAACACACAGTGCTCATCACAAGTGCCCTCCTTAATGCCCATCACTCAGTTATCCTGTCTGCCGACCCACCTCCCCTCCCACAACCCCCAATTTGTTCCCTATAGAATGTCTTACAGTTTGCCTCCCTCTCTGTTTTTATCTTATTTTATTTTTCCTTCCCTTCCCTTACGTTCATCGTTTTGTTTCTTCTGAGTTATTTCTTGAGACTTTTTTTTTTCTTTATATGGGGAAGGGATGGTGAAGTTACAATTCTAGGAGAACCCTGAAGCTAAAATTGTCTATGAGAAATAACTTCTACAAACTGCATAATGAATATCAAGCTGCATTTACATTGCTCTATTTTAATAAGTGAGAGCAAAGATCTCTAAAAGCAGAAGATAGCTGATATCATCAAATTCTACTACATGGCATTACAAAGGAGGGAGAAGGAATAATCAATCCAGAAGTTCTGAAAGACTCTGCCGTAGTAGATTGTGTGTGCGGCTGGGCAGACTTCTCCGTATACAGCAGTATAATGAAGCTACAAGAGGGAGAGATTATTCTTTTACTTTTATTCATATTATGCAAAAGACTTTTGAATTAGTTTTTTGGTGGGTAAGCACCTTAAATCACCCATAAGACCTCAGCTTTATTGTTCAGCCTTAAAGAACAGAAGAAAGAGCAAAGAGTTTGAGGAATTAAATGACTACGTAGGAAACTTGTTCATACACGTGCCTTATATTTTAACAGTAAATCACTAACTTTTTAGACCTGGAACTGCCTGCCAGTGCTGAGTTCCAGGGGGAAGAAAAGAGAGCAAAAGAGAAAATTTTGCCTGCATTGGAACAGAAAATAATGTTGAAGCAAATAGAACTCTATATACTTCTGACAGTTCAAATGATACATAAGTACACAGGCTGACAACGGCTGGTTTGTCCCTGCAGTTCACTTCGCTCAACTCTGCATGGTTCTGTAGGACAATGAAATTCAATGCACTTAGAATTTCCAAAAAAAAAAAAAAAAAAAAGTGAGCTCAGATTCTTTTAAAAGCATTTCTATGAGAAAACGGGTCATTTACATGCCAAAAGCACTTTTAATGTGACATATTTAGCACATGTATTATTTAGAACGAAAGCTGCTTGAACTTAGTGAATTTTAAAGTCTATAAAACGGCACCCCACTGAGCAGAAAGGTAGCAGTTCTCTGTTATGTGATTATGTGGAATAATAGACTTGTACATAACTTTTTACGAAATTAAAGGTATGACATTTACTTTCGTTTAGCCCTATAAATTGCACTTTAGAACATAAAGAGTGGCCTGATAAGTGAATTTGTTGTTCCTTCAAGCAATTTAACTGATTTTTAAAGAACAGTTTTGTGTTTCATCTATTGAGTAACACATCAAACAGTTATCTTAGTAGATTTAATGAGGCTCGTGTATCACTTAACTCTTCTGAGAGATGTTCAGGGACCCTTAAAATGAGAAAGGCGGACATCCCAGGTTTGTTTTGTTTGCTGCTTGCACTGTGCACCGGCTCCACTGCCATTGGGGGGCGGGGTACTGTGCTGGAGGGGGTGTGGCTTCCCAGCAGCTGCTGCACTCACCTTGTGGTGGGACATCAGCTGGCCCCAAATGGCTTTGGAGAACAAAATTGGGATTGCAGGTGTGATAACATTTTGGGTATGTTCTAACAAATATATAATTTCCCAGGAAGTCCCCTTCATCAGAGCACACTACCTTACTTAGAGGAAGCATTCAGAAAATACTTGTTTCTTTAAGGCTAACTGTGGACAAAGCAGCCAGATCTTAAAAAGTAAACAAAGGTCTGCTGAAAAAGGGCCAAGACCTCTTGGTCCTTCCTAGTTTATGATAATTTTGCCTCCAAAGAAGAGATAATGATAAAGTAAGCTGGACACACATACGCACACATGTTGGGCTGAATTTCTATGATGCAGCCAGTGAGAAATATCCTCATGCCTGTCTGGAAGTGATTCTCAAGGTGGAATCCTAGGAAATGATTTATCTTACAGATGAATGCAGGACCGACTGACTATCTATCTATCTATTTAGCAGAGTCCAGCATACTTCAGATATCTGTGAGTTTAAATAAGTGAGTGACTTGCTAGCTTGTTACCAGAGTGAGTGTGTTTCAGTGGTACACAAAGCTGTTTCAAGATTTCCATTTTTAAACCTCTTCTCTCCTCTCTACCTCCTTCACCCCCTCCAGAGATTTCAATGATTGTGTTTAAATTTGCTTCGGGCTTGAATTTTGGCATTCAGGAAATCAGCTGAGCAACTCTTCAGTAATTTATCTGGGCTGCTAGAAAGACTCTTTTTTGTGCCCTTTAAAGATAGAGACCCTTGACTGAAAAATGAAGTGCTGTGGCAGGTCAACACACAGGCTGTGTGTGTGGTTGTTGTTGTTATTTTTTTTTTTTTTTTAAAGGAAAGTTTGGCTAATCTGCAACAAGATGTTTTTCTCTTCCTTTGATTTTTCTGAATTAAAATAGACAAGATTTAGCATATTGGAAAATAAGCCCTAGTAAGCACACTGTTTTTACTATTTGTGTTCTCATGTCTATGTTGCTCTTGTAACAGCTTTGTTCACAGGGAGATGGAAATAAAACTGGATCTCAGTCCAAAAGGTGCAATTATGGTCATTTAAGCCAATAACATAATTATGTATAGTGCATATATATTTATCAGATATGTGCAGCCATTTTGAACTCTTTATGTATTATCATTGCCACTTTACAGCTTTCTTGAAACAATTTTCAGCAGCATCTAAGTAAAAATCACAGAGAAGGTTAAATGCTAAAAATATACTTTAAAATTACATTGAGGTGATAGCTTAAAGCCAGATAAATAAAATAATTTTTATCTTACCATCCCTCTCTATTTCTTTTAGATTAATTAACATCAGAAATTTAATAAATTCCTATCATCGTCGTCCGTCTTTTGTGTTTATATTGAGGAATACGGTTCATTTTGAGGAATACGGTTCAAGAAGACACTTACCCAGAAGGACTTAAATGCAAACCTGTTTCAAACTCTGGAATCTAAGTTGACTACTTTATTTGTATGTGTCATTAAATTTCCATTCTCAGAATAAACACCACACCACCTGGGATTATGGTGACTTTTCATTTTTAAACCAAAAATTTAGCATTGTTTGAAGTGTAGTTTATTTCACACCTTCCCAAGGCTCTCTTTAATGCAAGCAGGTAGGATCCCTAATCTTCCCATCCTGCAGCAATCCAACAGTTACTAATATTCACATGTATGTGTTGGTGAAAAGGAAGGTTGCTTTTAGCAAGCATGAGGCAAGGTTTTAATTTGTAGCTGATAATTTGCTACTGGAAGCTTACCCTGATTAGTCTTCTTACTGCACCAACAGTTTTTGAGGTGGTGTGAATTACCTGCTGTGTATGTTTTTACCACTCACTCAGGGATGAAAATGAATTACAACCTAGCCCTCAATTAAAGCTCGAAATAAGAAAACCTCAAACTTCTTTTATGTGTGCACTTCTAAAGAACAGAATTAGTTGCTTCTGATATCATTGGAATTGTAATTCACACTCTTGGAAATCCTGCAATGGATCTTTCAGCCCCACTCAAACAAGCGCATCTCAGCTGTTACCCAATTACATTGCCTTTGCTCCAAGTCAAATCATCATCCAACAGCTGAGAATTGAAACAAACTCCATTTGTGAAAATGAACCATGAATTTATTGATAACGTGGAATGTTTATAAGTGTTATTTCTCGTCATTCTACAGAAATTAATATGTTATTCTTGGTCCTATTAATTGTGAAATTTAGGAAATTGAGTCATGGACTTTGATTTAATTTGTCATTAATGTACTATTTTCAGCAGTGCTGGAAAGAAATACATTAATGAAAACTTTGAATAAATATTTTTGGAACACTGTTGCTAGATCTTTTGAGAACACGTCCATTACTTTTAACCACTTACTAGAAGGCTACAAAAGCTTGTATTGTGTTTGTTGGGTGATCTGGACATCTCAAAGGGGAACACACAGGCATTCAAATAGTCTATGAGTTTATTCATTGGTTCATGTTCTTATTAGGCACCTATTGTGCTTTGTTTGCTCATGCCATGTGGAATAGAGAGCTCTTGAGTCCTAAAGCACTTTCATTTTATATGGGAAAACTCAGGTTTTGCCACTCATTTTCAGGGAGAAAATGTCTTGTGAAGGCATTGTGCATACAACTGGTCATATATCCTGAATCTGCTGCTGTTCTGCAAATGTCTTATTTTCCTCTGGAAGAAAAGTGGGCTACCTGAGAATTTGCTCACCTAAGATCACCTAAGATCAGCATAGTAAATGGCAAGAAGTGGGAAAAGCCAACAGAGACCAAAGTTGTAGGATGATTTTCTGCTCTAATGATTGGGAAAGACAAGGATATCAGAGAGCATCTCCTCATTCACTTAAAAACAAAAACAAGTTCGTTTCCTTGTGACTGTGGAAATAAAAGTTTCATTTGAATTCTGAGAGAGGAAGCAGAGGGCTGCTCAGGAGGAGATCACATACAGGACTATGTAGAAAAGAGAGGAATAAACAGAGAAGACAAAGCCTGGCACTCCCAGATTATAAACACCATGATAATAGAGGGATTTTTTTATTTGTTTGTTTATTTATTTAGTGTTTTCCATAACATCTAGTTTACACCTCGAGTCACAACTGGTACACGTCTGATTTCTTGATTAATACCCATGTTCCAAGGTGGTAACTAAGGTTTACAAGAACAAAGGAAGGGCAGTTATGTAATATACTGGATTCAGTGTTTTTGGCAGAGTTTACCTTATTTTTGATATTAACAGAATTACCTCAGATTTACTAGCTAATTTTAATTACTTTCCTCTCATTTGCAGTCATAAATTTTTTAGTTATAATTCCATTCTGCGGTGTCATGAGAAAGATGATATTTGAAGCTCTGTTTTTTTCATGTTCCTAGAAAGAGGAAAATTATCATTGATCTACTTCTTCCTCCCTCCTTTGCTATCAAATGACAAGATTATTGATAAGTAGCTACATATTATATAATGTAACAAAATTCTCAGAACTCTTTAATTTTAGGAATAGAGAAGTAGATTTCCAAGTAGATTTTAAATGGAAAATTAATAAACTTAAAGAAGAGAGGTTTTTTGTTGTGGGGTGGGGAGAGGCTTAACCTTTTGGGAGGTCTGTACAATGCTACCGGTTGATACTCTTTGATACTGTTAAACAATGCTTTAATGTTTCACTTAAGAAAATCCTACCATTGGATTTTGTTTGATTTAATGTAATTATAAGGATTAATTATGTCTTCTCAGACTTAAGTTATGTTTTTATTAATATGAAGATAATACCTAGCTGGCCATTCAGGATTAGCTTCAAATTAAAACTGGACCACTGTATGGTTGATTGTATTGCCTGCATATTAGGTAGTAGCTCAAATAAAAGTAGAAATAAAATCCCATGTGGTTGTATGTTAACTAAAAGTTGTCTCAACCAAGCCAATCTGAGAACAAGCATGAAATTAAGCAAAAGCCAGAGGGTGATTTAGATAGGAACACAAGGTCATTTTGCTGGACAACTATGAAAGATGGTTTTCCTGTCTCTGTCCCTTATTCACTTTCCTCTATCCCTTGTTTACTTCTTCACTCTCTTATTTTCTCCTTAATTTCTCTTCTCTTCTCTTCTCTTTTCTTCTCTTCTCTCCTCTCCTCTCCTCTCCTCTCCGCTCCTCTCTCTCTTTCTCTAGAAAATTCATTACCATATATCAGTTGTATATTATTATAGAGTGTTTTTTTCTAGTCTAGAGGTTGGGTAAAATAATATAAGTTCACTATTTATTTTTAAATTTAGACATGTGATACAACTAAACATGAAGAAGAAATATGTGTAGCCAAAAACTCGGCCAATTGTGCATAGTATTGTAGGGATAACATTTTTTCTAAAAACAGGTGAATTCAGGGTTGTTTATGAGCTTCTGCAGGGGTGGCCTAAATTGAATGGGAGCTGAAAAAGCACTTTAAACAGCCTACTGATGTCCTGCAACCTACTGGATCTGTTGAGGGCATTGGTAGCCTATGCTGGCAGAGTTTTCATGATCTTGCTCCTGTCTCTTTCGTGCCCCATGCTATACGAAAATATGTATTTCTCCTGGCCTAAAATGTTGGAGCTTATCAATTACATAGACGTTAGGAATTATGAAATACGATCATGATATATCAAGCTGATTATTTTTGCAGCCAGCTGCATCACTGAAAGCAGAGCTACTCAGCTATTTAAACACTGGTTGTTTTTTCTCACATGTCAGATAAAAATCCCAAATACTCTGGAGGAGATAGCACTGAGCAGTGAGAGACAGAGCATAGAAGGGAAGTTTTAACTGCTGATACTTAAAGTTTTCTTTGGGAGAAACGTGGAAATGTGAATAATTTTTGATTTGTATAACATTTAAGTGCATTTTGCTTGCCTGTTAGGCAGTTTATTTTACTTAGCATGCAATAGCATATGGTATCAGAAATTAAGGTGATTTTAAAAGATGGAAAACTAGCATAAAAAGCAATGCTTCAAAAGTTCACACATGATTCTAGGGCATTTAGAAAGAGAATTTTGGACATTTAAAATGAACAAGCTTTGTGTTACTTATGGTATGATCCTGGCCTCATTCCCAAATAAAACAATAAAAAAATTAGGCTATTTTCAAATATATGGTTTTAATAGATACCGCACTGTGGGATTTATGCCTTATTTTAAAAGAAAAATCTTCAGTTAATTGGCTAGCTTTTGAAATTCGCTTTGAAATAAGTGCATCTATTCAATGTACTAGCTTCGTTGCACTGTTGAGTTCAATATAGGAGAAGATTTGTAGGCCCGTTTCGCCTATTAAAACAATGAAATTCTATTCCTTCTCAACCGCACACCAGAAAAAAGTCTGAAAACACTGTTTGGACTATGTCTCTTTAGTTTAATCAGTCCATGAGTAGAAGCCTTTGGAAGAAGTAATATGGATCAATTAAGATAATTATGATCAATTAAGATAATCAGTTAAGATACTGTGGATAATGCCATATTTTAGAATGAGCCCTCACTCTGAGGAGTAAAGATCTGGGCTGTAGAACTTTCTCAGCTACTTACCAGCTGAATGATCTTGGATTTAATTTACAAACTCACTTTCTCATCCATGTGGAACAATAATGATTTTCCTACTTATGTGTTTTGAGTACAAAATAAGAAATGTGGAAAAGCCTGGGAAGACGTAAATCCTTATTCAAATATGAGTTATCATTATCTTCTGTTTAGATGTAAGAACCAAGCTTGTTGATATCTAGTTGGGTCATTATATATTTTTGTCATTTTCCCCCACTTTTTATCTTTCAGTGGATTCCATGTATTTTATTTATTTATTTACTTACTTACTTACTTATTATTTGAGGAAATTAATTCCAGTGTAGTTAACATGCTCTGTTAGTTTCAGATGTACACTATAGTGATTCAATAATTTTATACATTACAGACTGCTCATCATGACAAGTGTACTCTTAATCCCATCTCATCTATTTTACCCATCCCACCTACTTCCCCTCTGTTAGCCATCAATTTATTCTCCATAGTTAAGAGTCTGTTTTTTGGTTTGTCTCTCTTTTATTTCCCCTTTGTTCATTTGTTTTGTTTCTTAAATTCCATATATGAGTGAAATCACGTGGTATGTGTCTTTCTCTGGCTGACTTATTTCTCTTGGGATTATACTCTATAGCTCCATCCAGGTTGTTGCACATGGTAAGATTCATTCTTTTTTATGGCTGAGTAGGATGCTCAAACACACACACACACACACCACCCCTCTTTATCCACTATCCATTTGTTGACGCATAGTTGGGCTGCTTCCATGACTTGGCTATTGTAAATAATGCAGCAATAAACATCAGGGTGCATATATAGCTTTGAATTAGTGTTTTTGTATTCTTTGGGTAAATACCCAGTAGTGTGGTTACTAGATCATATGGTAATCCTATTTTTAATTTTCTGAGGAACTCGATACTGTCTTCCACAGTGGTTGTACTAGTTTGCATTCCCACCAATAGTACATGAGGGTTCCCTTTTCTCCCCATCCTTACCAACACCTATTATTATTATTATTATTATTTTATTTTAGCCATTTTGGCCAGTATGAGGTGATATATCATTGTGGTTTTGATGTATATTTCCTGATGATGAGTGGTGTTGAATATCTTTTCATGTGTCCGTTGGCTATCTGTATGTCTTCTTTGGAGAAATGTCTGCTCATGTCTTCTGCCCATTTTTTAATTGGTTTATTTGGGGGTTTTATTTTGGTGTTGAGTTGTATAAATTCTTTATATATTTTGGATACTAACCCTTTATTGGATATGTCATTTGCAAATATATGTTCCCATTCAATAAGTTGTCTATTAGTTTTCTTGGTTGTTTCTTTTGTTTGTGCAGATGCTTTTTATTTTGATGTAGTCCTGGTTGTTTATTTTTGCTTGTGTTTCCCTTGCTTAAGAGACATATCTAGAAACATGTTGCTGTAGCTGATGTCAGAGAAATTACTACCTATTCTCTATTCTAGGATTTTTAAGGTTTCAGGTCTCACATTTAGGTCTTTAATCCATGTTGAGTTTCTTTTTGTGTATGGTATAAGAAATTGGTCCTATTTCATTCTTTTGCATGTAGCTGTCCAGTTTTCCCAACACCATTTTTGAAGAGCCTGAGTTTTTCCCATTGCATATTTTTGCCTCCTTTGCTGAAGGTTAATTGACCATATAATTGTGGGTTTATTTCTGGACTCTCTATTCTGTTTTATTGCTCTCTGTGTCTGTTTTTGTGCCAGTACCATGCTGTTTTGATTACTACAGTTTTGTAGTAAATCTTGAAGTCTGGGATTGTGATACCTCCAGTTTTATTTTTCTTTTTCAAGGTTGCTTTGGCTGTTTGGGGTCTTTTGTGGTTCCATACAAATTTTTGGATTGTTAGAGTTCTGTGAAAACTGCTATTGGTACTTTGATAGAGATTACGTTAAATCCGTAGATTGCTTTGGGTAGTGTAGACATTTTAACAATATTTGTTCTTCCAGGTCTAATTTAGAATCAGTCATAAGTTCTTTATGTAAGACTGAACACAAAAATTGCTGTTGTAATGTTGGTAAACAAGTTCACTCATTTTCAGTACATATTTCTTAGTGCTTAATTCATTCAAGCATATTGTTCAGGTGGTACAAAAATGAATCCAACACAAATACTGTCCTCAAAAAGTTAGCGTTACAGGTAGGAGACACAAAACATTATCATTGTGTCTGGAGCTTGATTTTACTCTACTTGCAGACTAATAATTTAGTCTGTTGCTGTTTCATGGATGCTAATAGTACATATAAGATTTCTGAGACAACGGATTTTATTATTCATTGCACAGCAAATGGTGCCATGTTTGTATTAGTTCCCTTTACCCCATCCCCACAAGTCACTGGAGGGTGGCATGAGGTGGCAAGTTAGATAGTATATATGCAGGAGATTTGTGCTACAGCTGAGAAAAATTGAGCTTGTGGGACCCACTGTTTTATAGTAAACACTAAGCAAACCTGATCTTTGTCCTGGAGGAGATATTATTTCATCCCTCTGAGACTGCCACAAATACAACCCTGAGCAATGTCCTTAGTGAAGAACAGTTAGGACCTTGCATTCTTGGTGTACCCAGCAAGATATGTAGGAATACAAGAGACCCACAGAGGAGTGTCTCCCAATAGTCATAAAGTAGAATGTGGCAAGTGATAAGACTCATTAATAACTAAAAGGATTTTTAAAAATGAATCTTATATTTATTTATTGTAGAGAGCAGGGAGGGGCAGAGGGAGAGGGAGAGAGAGTCTTAAGCAGACTCTGGGCTGAGCACGGAGCCCAACACAGGGCTCAATCCTACAACCCCAAGATAAGGAGGTAAAGCCAAGAATCCAGCACCCAACTGACTGTGCCACCTATGTGCTCCAATAAGTAAAGGGATTTTAGCCCCAATCCATGTCAAACATAAAGTCATCTACTTTCTTTTAAAATGTTTCTTACAGTAAGGTATTTATTGAGCTCCTACTGATGAGTATGTCTCATGGTAGAATATCATGGTGATAAAGGACTTTAATCCTGTGAAGTGCCCAGCAAGATTGCTGTCTTACAGCTGAATTCTGTGAGCTTTTGCTCACTTGCATTTGCATCATCTCTCAAAAACACTTCCTGGGGCTTCTGTGTAACATTTTTCATAATAAAACATCAACTTTTAAAACATTTTTTAAAGATTTTGTTTATTTATTTTGACAGAGAGAGAGTGTACACAAGCAGAGGGAAGAACAGAGGCAGAGGGAAAAGCAGGCTCCCTGGTGAGCAGGGAGCCCCATGTAGGGCTCAATCTCAGGACTCCCAAGACCATAACCTGAGCTGAAGGCAGATGCCCAATGGCTGGGCTACTCAGGTGCCCCATAAAACATCAATTTTATGACAACCATTTTAATATGAGATATCAGAAAGTTAATGCCCTATGTAAGGTATTTTTGAATTTCTCCTTGAATTTATATTAGAAAAAGTTGAGCTTAATTTTCATCTCTTAGCACTACCTGAATTAACAAGTTTATATCATGAACCACATCATCTTTATCCATTCGTCTGTTGAAGGGCATCTCAGCTCCTTCCACAGTTTGGCTATTGTGGACATTGCTGCTATGAACATCGGGGTGCACGTGCCCCTTCCTTTCACTACATCTGTATCTTTGGGGTAAATACCCAGTAGTACAATTGCTGGATCATAGGGTAGCTCTATTTTTAACTTTTTGAGGAACCTTCATATTGTTTTCCAAAGTGGCTGCACCAACTTGCATTCCCACCAAGTATAAAAGGGTTTCTGTTTCTCCACATCCTTTCTAACATTTGTTGTTTCCTACCTTGTAAAATTTTGCCATTCTAACTGGTATTAGGTGGTATCTCAGTGTGGTTTTGATTTGAATTTCCCTGATGGCTAATGATGTTGAACATTTTTTCATGTGTCTGTTAGCCATTCATGTGGCTTCTTTGGAAAATGTCTGTTCATGTCTTCTGCCCATTTTTTTACTTCATTATTTGCTTTTTCGTTGTTAAGTTTGAGAAGTTCTTTATAGATCTTGGATACCAGCCCTTTATCTGTAGAGTCATTTGCAAATATCTTCTCCCATCTCCCATTTCCTGGGTTGTCTCTTAGTTTTGTTGACTATTTCCTTTGCTATGCAGAAGCTTTTTATCTTGATGAAGTCCCAAAAGTTCCTCATCGCTTTTGTTTCCCTTGCCTTGGGAGAAGTGTCTTGAAAGAAGTTGCTGTGGCTGATGCAGAAGAGGTTACTGCTTATGTTCTCCTCTAGGATTTTGATGGATTTCTCTCTAATATTGAGATCTCTCATCCATTTAGAATTTATCTTTGTGTATGGTATAAGAAAGTGGTCGAGTTTCATTCTTACGTATATAGCTGTCCAGTTGTTCATATATACAATGGAATATTACTCAGCCATCAGAAGGGATGACTACCCACCATTTGCATTGACATGGATGGAACTGGAGGAGATTATACTAAATGAAATAAGTCAAGCAGAGAAAGCCAATGATATGGTTTCACTTATATGTGGAACATAAGGAATAGCATGGAGGACATTAGAAGAAGGAAGGGAAAAATGAAGGGGAGCGGATAGCAGAGGGGGAGACGAGCCATGAGAGACTCTGAACTCCCGGAAACAAACTGAGGGGTTGGGGGCGGGGAGGGGTTAGCCTGGTGATGAGTATTAAGGAGGGCAGTATTGCATGGGGCACTGGGTGTTATATGCAAACAATGAATCATAAACACTACATCAAAAACTAATGATGTACTGTATGGTGACTAACATAACATAATTAAAATAAATAATAATAAAAAATCATAGTACCAAAACAAACCAACAAAAAACAAAAAAACTAAAACAAGTTTATATTAAAAGAAGTAGCATGGTGGGTTGATGCTGCCTTTTTTTTTTTTTAAAGATTTTATTTATTTATTTGAGAGCAAGAGAGAGAGCATGCACACATGTGTGCACAGGCAGGCAGAAGGGCAGAGGGAAAAGGAGAAGCAGGCTCCCTGTTGAGCAGAGAACCAGGCTCCCCACTAACCAGAGAAGCAGGTTACCGGTTGAGCAGCCCAATGTGAGGCTCAATCCCAAGACCCTGGGACCACAACCTGAACCGAAGGCAGATGCTCAACTACCTGAGCCACCCAGGTGCCCCTGGGTTGATGCTTCTTATGACCAAGTAAAGATTCAAACTGGTCTCAGTTTGAATGGGACTCAGCCCAGAGTCTGGGCTCATTCCATGGCCATCACTACACATTGGAACTGCAAGACACGAAAGGTAGAGGACAGAGCCTCATGGCCTTTTCAGATCTTCCTTTTTATAAGAGTATATAGGAAACAATGTGGTCTCTCAAATATGAATTAGCTAATGATGCCAAAAAGTTTGTTTTGAGAATTTGAAAAAGGCCTCCCAGTTTGCTGTGTTGAGATCTTGATAAAGATATTGCCCTGAGCCAGCTGACAAGAGAAAATAATTTAGTGAGAGAGTCAAAAAGAAAGATTTACTATTAAGTCAAAATACAGAGCACAGTACAGGTAAACCTTCATTGGGAGACAACATACTCTTCAAGAGAAAAGTGAGTTTGTTTTGGCAGGGGGCCTTGGAATTCTAGTTTGCAATTTAAATCTTTGCTAAAAATTGCATTTTAAAGGCAGGTGCTTGTCTAGCACAGGTGGTTACTGTAGCAATCACTGTATTGACAGAAAAATATTATGATGGGATGTAGAGACACCAACCTAATGAAATCAAGTTGAAAGGAAGAAAAAAAAATTTAATTCTGCTCTCTCTTCTTCCCTCACTCTCATACTTCTCCAAATAATTGTAATTTAATGTTCTATTCAGAAGAACATATTTATAACAGGGCATCTCAATATTAATCTTAAACTAGAAAAATAACTTGTCATTTATTTAACCCCAGCCTGATGGGAGGTTAGATTCACTACTGAAAGTCTGTTACAAATAGCCAGGACATTCTAAGGTCACCAAATGATGGCTGTCATTTTTGTATTCAGCCCAATGATGAAGGAGCTTTTAAATGTTTGGACATTCAATCTGTGTAGTGCCACGACCTGGACATACCCTTTTACTAAACACTAGCCCACTAAATCCTCTTAGAATGTTGTTTACCTCTAGATAAATCAAACATGACAATGTAGGTTAACTTTACTGATTCATTTTTCAGCCACAAATGATTAATAATTTTTACAGAATGAAAGCTACAGACTTCTTATTATACGGCGGACTACAGGGAGTGATATAATTCTTAGATGTCTTGTGAAATGTGAAGCCATTTCTCTGGAACTGATATTCCCGGTTCTTGGCTAAGCACGGTAGCTACCTTCACTTCACTAGAGGATCATCCAGCAGGAATGACCTTATCAATTACTGTAAGTCAGCATCTTTCCCCCAGAGTTTGAGCAGGCTGTTCTCTGCAATTTGTACCGGTGGCCCGGGACTAAATCCGAATCCATTTCCAAGCCTGAGCATGTCACATGCTGTAGCAGTGAAAGACATGTTGCTGCAGTAAGCAAAGACCTGAGCTCTATGAGGAGGGTTTTTCTGGTGGACCAGAAACCCCACACGATGGAGAAAGCCAAAACACAAAGAAGAAAAATAAGCAGAGAAGGGAAAAAGAACTCCTTCTCTCTTGGGCCCAGGATGTTTTTACCCTGGAAAGATTAAGTGGCAGATTTTGCCAACATTTATTTCACTTTTGTTTATTTTGGCCAGTTTCCCCTTCTCTGTTCGCTACCTAACCAAATAGCCCCTGAGTTCCCTGTGGTTTTAATAAAGATTAGGAATTAAGGCCAGCAAATATTTCTGCTACAGGTGTCTTTGAAAAGTCACCTGCTACTTGGTTTGCACAGTGAGGCTTCTGCAGCTCCCCCCACCCTTGTAATTTTCCCCATATACTCTCCCTCCAACACTTTGTAAATAATATTTTCCATTTATGTCATATTTCCAGGGTGGCTGAGCTTGTGAATGGTTTTATTTCTTTGACTTCACATTTTGCCATTCTTGAATAACTAATAGTGGTGATAACATTTTCCATATTTAGAATTGCTTTCTGGTAACCTGGAAGGAAGAGATTTCTCTGAGAGATACAGCATATATAACCTCTCTTGACATCAAGGGCACAGAAATAGTTGCTAAAATAGATGATTGATTACCTGTGCTGAGCTCAGCACTTAGATTTTCCATTAGTTTCAAAAACTTCCATTAGGTTTGCACCCGGAAAGTTTTGGCGTTGGCCCTTAATATCTTTATCTGCTGGGATACACTTTCATATTACCTGCTTTGGGACTGGCTGCACTTGAAAAGAGCAGAGGAACTAAGGACATTCCTCCCCTCCCACCCAAAATATATTAAATTTTAATAGTAACTCTTTTGGATTTGGTTGATGTTCAGGTTGCAGCTTTAGATTAGTTCTACTTTTATTTCTACTGGTTTGACCATACGTATTCTAATCCCATATGAAAGCCAACATTTCATTCTTTTATAATAAAATTATGCTTTCCTGTATAGTAAGAGCTCTATCCATTATGTGAGACGTAGATTGTGCAGACATTGGATGCAAGGATGAAATGGCTCCTCTTCAGCTGTTCCTTTCTACTGTGTAATTACATAATTAGGATGTAGACTATCCATCATACAAGTCTTTTTGTAATTCCATGGGAAAAGCTACTGAATATGGACAACAGATGATTCTTAAACCTCAATATCACAGCTGGTTTACATTTTTTACTCTAAATCCCGTAAGTGGGCAGGCCATGTTACAGAACCCTTTCATGCCAAATTTCCTTTTTAAAAATTGAAACCACTTTGGTATTACCCAAGACAAAGAGAGTATTAAAAAATAGTTGACTGTTTACCTGATGTTTGTAAGACTGTCGATGTTGTTTTTCAGTGACTGTTTTCCTTTCTCTAAAAGATACTCACCATATTTAATCCCCACTGTGGCTCTTACATCCTCTCTCTTTTTTTGTCATTATGCATGTTTTCCACTTAACTCTTTTCTTTTTTGCTCTCTATTTAATACCTTCTCTATTATTGTTCAATCCATGTCAACCTGCACTTTTAACGTCTTCTGGATGCCTTGAGTAGGACCTCATCCCAAGTGATCCTCGTTTTAGTGCCAGTATGCCTACCGCCTACCTTGTATCATTTCACCTCTCCTCAGAAGTACAAAAAAGATTTTTTCAGATTCAATTCTGTTCAGTAACTTGTGGTAACAATTAAAAAAGAACCACTAATTACATTTAACAGAATTGAATTATTTCTAAATTATTGACTTAATAATATAACATAAATTGTGAGAAATAGGGACTTATTTTGATGCAAGAAAGAATATGTGTTTCCCACTATCATAAATCTGGCTGAGTTAAAAACAGAAGGACGTAGTCCGGGATACAATTTTAAATTCATTTTTGTCATAATCCACAGTGAGAATTGGGCTAAGTGGGTCTCCTTGCAGCTCATTGCCTAAGTGTTTATGGCTATAGAATGGAAATACATAAGAGGAATAAAACACTTTTCATTCCAATTCAGTTCTATCAGAATATGTTGAACATCTCTTCTGGGTGAGATACCCAGCCAGTTGTATTAGGATAAATATATTTGCTTATATCATGGTGCCTTTCCCTCAAGCTGTTTATATATAATTGGGGAAATAAGAAAGATGTTTATTGTGTATAAAGGGAAGAGTTTACATTGGAACTGAGCCTTAGTGTGTGTGAGTTCAAAATGCAGAGTACGAAAAAATAAATTTTAGGCTAGGAGAGTACTGAAAGTAAAAGAATAGAGGCAAGAAACAGAGGGGAGTGGGGAGGGGTTGGGCAAAATGAGTGACAGGGAGTGGGAGGCACAGGCTTCCAATTTAAGTCACAGGGATGAAAGGCATACATAGGGAATATAGTCAGGGGTACTGTAATTGCACTGCATGGTGACAGATGGTGGCTACACTTGTAGTGAGCACAGCATAGTATAGAGCTGTCAAACTACTATGTCGTACACCTAAAACTATTGTAACTTTGTGTGTCAACTAGACTTCAATGAAAAAACAAAAACAAAAAAACAGAGGCAAGAAAATTCAGGGAATGTTTAGAGAACAATTAGAAATCTGATGGGAGGTATGATTAGAAAAATAAAATTTGATTTCAGTTATATTTTTATTTATAGAAGTTCTATTTCTTTTTTTCAAATCTTTTTTATCCTTCTTTCGAGTTTCTTATTCCTTGTTCTTTTTTCAAGATTTAGACATTCTTCAGGTATATTAAACATGGTGTCTTCTAATCTGTCTAATAGTTACAGCGTCTGAAGTGTTTATAGATCGGATTCTACTGTCTGCTCTTTCTGCTTACTCTCATTCAGCAGGATTTGTTATGGGGTTTTATATTTTAAACTATAAGCAACTAATTTCCTTGGACCTATAACTATGGGAGTTTTAAAGCCTGAGTTGAAGTAGGTTATTCCAGAATGTATTTGTCTTTCCTTTTGAGAGTTGTGTGGTGGTACTACCAATATGAGTTCCCACTAAGTAAAATATGAAGTTTTTTTGACTACCTAGGCATCAGGAATTCAGACCTGTAAAACCACGAGAGGAATCTACATGTATTTCTGAAGGCTGATTTTACTCCTTCCATTTCAGCACCAAGACTGTTATAAACAGCCTTTCTGACTTCTTCCTTCTGTGTATTTCTTGTCAACCTTACACTAAGTACAGTGCCCTTTAGGATCCTAAATATATGTGGCAGTTACCCATCCTCACCTCTGGGTAATTGACTGCCTATTGGGCATGGTGTAGCCATTACAGAGGAGCTCAAGATCATTAGGGATCAATAGAAAACTTTCTGACAAATGGAGTCTTTGTAATTGGTTATCTACCAGAGTAATCTCTTTCACTTCTGTTTTAGTTTCTGGAATATTCTTTCATGTTCACTCAGCAGTTAATTTCAACCCAAGATTATTTTTACATTTCATTTAGCATTTTAATTGTTGGAGCAGTGAAGGTCATCAGGATATTTACTCTGTTCTTCTACTGGTAATGGAAGTCATACAGGTAATTTTTAGATGAACATTAGAATTTTATTTTGGTTTTTGTTTAAAAGTTTAGATAATATTTAGTAGTTAATAGAATTCCAATGATTTTTTTGGGGGGGGGAAATGACATGCTTAGAACTGTTTTGTTGTTGTTGTTGTTTTGTTTTTTTGAGGAGGGGGTGAGTCTGGCAGTATAATATCAAAGACTCAAAACAAGTTAGACAGTGTTTATACGGTTCAGATAAAAGGTACAGAAATGTGATCTGGGAGGCTGACACAGGGAATGGAAGAAGTCTTAAACTGAAAACAATGTAGCTGAAGAGTTATCTTTTTTTCCCACTGTTGGAATGTAAACTAAAGAGAGATGTTCTTGAAGACATTAAACATACAGCAGTCCCTGGGAACTCTGTCAATGTGAAGTCTAAATGAAATGCTAATAAAGTGTCTGATTGATGCCCTCTCTATTAAAACAAGGACATATTTATGAGATTAGACTTTCTAAGGAAGAATTCCATCAACAATTATTCTTAGTCCAGGCTTCTTTGTGTAGGAGAGTCCTAACCTACCGTAAGGTATGACAAATCCCAGGGGAATGACATCTTGCTTTTTAAGATCTGGGGAAGCATCTTGCATCTATAGAGAATTCCAGGTGGAATTAAACAAATTACTTTTAATAGGCTGAACAGAGATCACAGATTCACATTTAATCTATTCTCCAAATTGTAATCTTCCTTTAATACAGCAATCTAAATCAAAATTTACTTTATCTAAGCAACAAGGAAAGGAAGGGTACAGAACCACAAAGGAGATAGAGGTTATGAAAATATGTGAATTAGTATGTCTCAGTTGTCAGTGTTCTTAAAAGTTATCAAGAAATTAGTTTTACTATGCCAGGTTCTGATGGCTTTATGTTTACTGCAGAGAGCATGGCACTTATTTACCTGTCAGTTTTTGGAATTTAAGCTCACAATTCTGTCTTTCTGTGGGACATTCATAATTAAATTCCCCTAACAATTTTGGAGTAATATGTTGAAGATGAAAAAGTCTTAGAATTGAAAGCTTTAGAAATAATTTCTTTAGACTTCTTTTCCACTTAAGGAAAGAACAGCATGGTGGTGCTGTGGAGAAATCTCATGTCAGAAACACTTGGCTTCGAATCCCACCTCTGCCTTTTATTAAGTATGTGATCATGGGCAAGTGGCCTTCTTCTATAAACCTCAGTTTATTTATAAAAAACAGCAACAGTTTCACAGAACTGTGGTAAGTATTACATGAACTGTTTATGCAAATCTTTAGCATAGTGTCTGGCATGGTATACTTACTTGGCAAATAGTGTATATTGTCATATTTTAAAAATTTCTTTCTTGGGGCACCTGGGTGGCTCAGTGGTTTAAAGCCTCTGCCTTCTGCTCAGGCCATGATCCCAGGGTCCTGGGATCGAGTCCCGCATCGGGCCCTTTGCTCAGCAGGGAGCCTGCTTCCCTTCCTTTCTCTGTCTGCCTCTCTGCCTACTTGTGATCTCTGTCTGTCAAATAAATAAATAAAATCTTTTTTAAAAATTTCTTTCTTTACTTCTTTATTTCATGCAGCTTCTCTTTGTCCATCTTCCATGGTATGGAACTTATCATGATGCAATCAGTTATGTTTTTGTTATATATTTTCTTTTGAGTAGAAAAATCTGACTCCCCAAAACTTTTGCCCTGTGCTCTACCCTATGAAACAGCAAAGGATTCATGTGTTATTTATTTCTTCTGGAAGAGAAACCTTCAATTACTTATAGATAAGGGTTATAGGGAACTATTAATTGAGCTATGTCTCTGAGTCGACTGAAAGTGATAAGCTTCAGAGATTAGATGAAGGGACCGTCCTTCTTCCATTATACCAGGAGGAAATAAAGGAGTCTAGAAAGAGGTACAGACACATTTGCAAGTTTTCTGAAAATTCTGAAAATTTTTTCTCTATGAGATAAGGTCTTCAGGTGAGAGAGAAGATATCTGTAGAGGGGTTAGACATTTTAGGAGAGTGGGAAGGATTTGAAACAATTTATGTGCAGAACTAGGAAGACAGCTGACCAGGGATTATTGGGCAGCATTGAGGGTCCAGCTGAATTTGAAGACTTGATGTTGATATTGTTACTGATTGCTTGGTTGTGCTTTTTTCTAACTGGATTGAGTCGCCTGGATGAAGGTCAAAGTTGGTGATATTTGAGTTGATTCAAGTTTGAAGTTTTCCAGGCAAATGGGACAAATCATTGACTGACATAGGAAGAGATTTGAGGAAGATGGCAAGATAGTACTCAAACTATGGGACCATGAGCTCCAAGTTGAAAGAGAAGAAGTAAAAGCAAAAGATGACTGATAGCTAAGAAGAGAAAAGAGGAATCAAGAGGGTAGAGGTCTCTCTGAGGTGAGAGAGTAATGCATCTTCCATTTATTGCATACATACTTTGAATTGGACTTCTATGAATTGAATCTTCTCCTTTTGACCAACCTGAGTTTTAACGAGTAAGTTATTTTTTTGCACTTTTCCTTTGCACTGAAATCCTCTTAAAAAAAAAAAAAACAGTTCCATATTATTATTATTTCCACAACCATTTATCAATTTGGCATTTAACTCTGGTCTTTTCACTATCTATTTCCCTAGTTTTGTAGCAATTATGAGAACATGCTGATACTGTTTGCAGCTCACACATTGGATTTGTGCCTAATAATGAGCCTGGGGATTCTGTGCACTTCACAGGTGGTATCAGTACTAGAACACATTGCACAAAACTGAGGTTTTCTGTGTACTTTTGCCATAAAATTACATTCTGGTATTTTAGAAATCTTATGCACCATAATTTTGATTGAACGTATTTCAACTTACTTAAATCCATGGAACATAAAAAGACTTAATCACTGATTATATTTTTTCTCCATCTTTACTAGGAAATAAAAGATTAATTATTTTTTATAAGTAGACAGCTTGTATGTATTTTCGAGTAATGTGATGGTGATGAGTCAAAACAAAATGTATTTTCTCTAAACTTAGTGCTAGTTCACCAACAATAATTTAGGAGTCATAAAAACCTACACGATTTATAAGGTAGGCATTATCTACAGTTCTAAAATTATTTTCTGAAAGTTGGTTGAATTGAGTCAAAAAGCATGTTTTATGGAGAACAGTGATTCCCAATTTTAACTAAACTTATTCACTTAGAAATAAATATTGTGTGCCTCCTTTATGCAGGGTTGGAGTCTTCTGAGCCCTCTTTCCTTGGCTTATAGATGGCTGTCTTCTACTTCTGTCTTCACGTGCTCTTTCCTGTTTGTGTCTGTGCCCAAATTTCCTCTTCTTATAAGGACATCAATTATAGATTAAGGCCCACCCATATGAACTTGTTTTACCTCTTTAAAATCCTACCTCCAAATATAGTCCATTCTGAGTTATGGAGTCCTAGGACCTCAATATATGAATTTGGGAGAGATAAAATTCACAACCCATAACACTGAACAAAGCAGATAAGGTTCCTCCAGTGTAGGGGTTGGCAACTACTTTCTGAAAGAATCAGATGGTACACGTTTTAGGCTTTGAAAGCCACATAGGCTCTCTGTTGCATATTCTGAGTTTGGCTTAAGGGCCTTTGTGTGTCAGTGCCTGCTCTATGATAACAAACAACTGGCTATATGTAATTTCAGATTCTAATAAGTTCAATGAACATGTGTAGAGTGGATAAGTACATATAGAGTATTTTAGATATGGTGGTTGGGAAGAGATATGATATTTGAATAGTCTTCTCTTTGAGTGAAGAATGAAATGAGGGTCTTTTCACTTAATGAAGTGAAGGAACATATGGTCCATGAAGAATGGCACATGCATGCTGAGATGGGAGCATGCATGAGAAATGTAAGGAATTTACTATCTCCTTACGGAGACCACTGTGGCTACAGTGCACCTTAACTATATTCAATAGATTAGTGTAGACACAACCAGTTATTTGTATTCAAGCAATTCCCCCCCAAATAAACTTAAAGGATAAGCAAAGTTTGGTTACTCAGAAGAATATAACAAATGAAGATTCAGAACTTCCTAGATCAAATTCTGTGAGACTTCAACTTATGTAGAATTATGTAAAATATGAACCACTCGTATTAAATCTTTTTGTTAATGTTTTACCCCAAGTCTACCTAAGGATGCTAGGGTTGTGCTGGAAGTTTCTAATGGAAGTGCTAGATCAAGGAAGACAATTCTTTTTCTTTTTTTTTTTTTTTTTTTTAAGATTTTATTTATTTATTTATTTATTTATTTGATAGAGATCACAAGTAGGCAGAGAGGCAGGCAGAGAGAGAAAGGAAGGGAAGCAGGCTCCCTGCTGAGCAGAGAGCCCGATGCGGGGCTCGATCCCAGGACTCTGGGATCATGACCTGAGCCAAAGGCTGAGGCTTTAACCCACTGAGCCACCCAGGTGCCCCGGCAATTCTTTTTCTTGCCAGGGGCTGGTCACTCAGGAATTTGACATGTCCTGCTTGGTCTCGGAAAGTTCAAAATGTACCATTCTCATTCGTGCTCCAGACATTTTCCCTTGGACCCAGCTGATATTTAATAGAGTTTTTACATAATGAAATTTCTTAAAATCAGTGATTTAAAAAAAAATCTTAAAGGCATCCAGAAACATACTTTGGTCATTATTTTTTGAAATATCTTTTCTGTCTTTGGCTTGTCATTTCCTTCAGTGTTTCCAATTATATGAATATAAAGCTATTCAAAGTTGTTCCATAGCTCATTGATGCTTTCCTCAGGCTTTTAATTTTTTTTTTTCCTTGGTCTTTTTTCTCTTTCCTTTTACATGGTTTCTAGTTTGCCTTGTCTTCAAGTTCATTAATTTTTTCTTTTGCAGAGTTGAATCTGTTGTTAATTTCATTTCATGTATATGTTTTTATCTCAGACATTATTATTTTCATCTCTAGAAGTTTGGCATTGTCTTTTATGTGTCACCTTATATGTTTCTGCCTTTTTGAACATATAAAATATTATTACAAAATGCTACTTTAATGTCCTTGTCTAGTAATTTTAACATCTCCTTCAGTTTTGGGTAATACTGATTAGTTGATTATGGATTATATTTTCTTGCTTCTTTGCATGCCTGGTAAATTTTGATTGAATGCCAGACATTGTAAGGTTTACGCTGCTGGTTTTTGTTTTTGTTTTTTTTTATTTCTTTCTCTTTTTTTTTTTAAGATTTAATTTATTTACTTTAGAGAGAGAGAAAGCGTGAGTGGGGGAAGGGGCAGAGGGAGAGAGAGAGAATCCCAAGTAGACTCTGTGTTGAGTGTGGAGTCCAATATGGGGCTTGATCTCATGATACTGAACTCAGCCAAAATAAAGAGTTGAATACTTAACTAACTGAGCCACCCAGGTGCCCCTAGGATATTTTTGTATTTCTATAAATAATGATAAGCTTTGTTATGGGATGCAGTTAAATTACTTGATATAGATTATTTTTTGAGGCTTGCTTTTAAGGTTTTTTTTTTTTTTTTTTTTTTTTAAGATTTTATGTCTGTATTTGCAAGAGAGAGAGAAAGAGCACAAGTAGGGGAGGGGGCAAAGGGAGAAGGAGGAATAGACTCCCTGCTGAGCAGGGAGTCCAACCCAGGGCTTAATCCCAATATCCCAAGATCATTGCCTGAGCCAAAGCCAGACTGTTGACTGACTCAGCCACCCCAGATGCCCAGGTTTTAATGTTTTTAAGAGCCACCCAGAGCAACCTTTATTTTAGGGCTAATTTTCTCCTACCACTGGGCTAAAACCTGCTTGAGCACTCTGCTTGATGCCTTGTGATTTCCAAGGCTTTTGCTACTGTACCTCGTAAAGTGTTCCTGGTCTTTTGTGAGCTCTGGGGATTGTTCTCTTCGTTCTTTTATTGGGTAGAAGTTTCCTGGCCTTAGGTAGTTAGTTTCTTTATATCATGCACTGATCAGTTCCTGAGACCCTCTGTAGATTTGGTATGCTCTCTGTAAAACTCTCTTTTCTCTAGTATTCTGACTGTGTAGCCTAGTTGCCTTGGATTCTGCACACTCTCAGCTCTGTCTTCTCAAATTATGAATACTCGGTATTTAGTTCTGGTTTACCAATCACTATTTTGGGTTGGAAATTCCATCCAGGTAATAAACTGGGGCAAGCTTAGTGCTCATCTCATCTGTTTGCACTCTTTTGTCCTGTGACGCCTGGCGCACAATATCTGAAAACAACTGTTTTATGTATTTTGCTTGTTTTTTGCTATTGTTGTTTCATATAGGAGGATAAATCTAGTCCTTATTACTCTCTGTTTCACCATTGTGTTGAGAATTTGAAGTTTTCCACTTGTATCATGAAAGTTTTTAAGGGATAGATCATTAAGTTAATACGAGAAATACTGGTTGTAGCTTTTAACTCCAGAGGAAAGGTGCTAGAGGGAATTGAGAGGTCAGGATTCAACTGGTTCAACTGTCTGGAACAAGTTTATGATTGGGCTTTTGTCCAGATGTTTAGGATGTTGAGAGACATAATAGTAGATGGGAGAAAAGGTAGAATGTATTGCTTATGGCATTCGGTCCTAAGAGTATAAGGGAACTTAGGGCACATGTCATCCTAGAGCTTGGGGTCAACAGTTATTTCTAGTCAGATTATAAATTTTATCAGGTGCTTTATTTAATGTGCAAATAGGAAATGAGCATCCAATATGTAATAGGGTGATTTTCCCACATCACAACCAAACATATAGAGTAAGATACACCCCATAAATTCTTATAAAATAACATGAGTACACAGTTAGCTACATGAAGATGAATGAAAACAGCTAGATTCACTTATTAGACAAGGAACTCATTCCCACAGTACAGTCTTTAGCAAAACTATATACTTCTACATGCCATGTGTCTTCGGTGCTGTTTACCAGTAGTTGAAACTTTGAATGATAAATATATGAATGCCAAAGTTTTCTACTATTTTGTGCCACCCTTTCCTGAGTGTCTTAAGACATGAAGATTTGGGAGGAAATTTAAAAAAGAAAGATATCAAAAAAACAACCCCCCAAATTTTAAGCCCAGTTTTTCTTTGAATTTATAGTTGGTTAATTTAATATTATTCTGAGAATGCAAATTTGTAATTAGAACATCAGGATGACACCAAAGTGTCCCTGTCCTTTGAATGACAGGGCACTGTTTGTCACTGTACTGCTTTACTACGTACTGGAAAGAGTTAGCCAACCCATCATCTCTTTATATCCTCTTGAATTCTTAGATCTTAACTGTTACTAGTCCAGGAAATAGGTGCCATAAATCATCTTTAGTGGTTGGCCACCTAGTTCATTGAAATAAGCTTCTTAAAGATGGTCTTTAAAATAGTTTTAAATTGAGGGAAAGCACATGGCTGGGTGTTTCAGACCTGGCATGCTGTTCAAGGATATGAGTTGGTGTGGAAGAGAGAAATGAGAGAGTAGTTGGCTGAGAGATTTATTTAGGCTGTATGTAGGAGAAATGTGATGAAATAAGATTTACGTTTGGAGGCTCTGCATAGTTTCTGGCTATTGGATTCCTACTCTCTGAAATTGGGACCATTTAGTCCTCACTGGAAAGTTAAACTCATCCTGTCTTCCAGGACCAATTTGAACAGAGTCATATTCTCAACCGTGACACATAAATATATATCGGCAATAAATATTTCTGTAAAGGCTTATTTATGTCTTACCCATGATAAAAACCATCGCAAATGGTTGACATCAGAGTTCAACTCAGGTTCTTTCAGAATTAGGCTATTCAGAATTAGATGTTAGTTAGAAAATCTGAGAACAAATTGAAGTGATTTTGCTAATTATTTTCTGTTTCTAAAACTACTGTTATTAATATAAACTTTCAAACTGCCCCTCCCACCCCACCCCCGCCCCCAGCTAATGCTTTGGAGCTTTAGCTAAAATTGAGGAAGTCCCTTTTCTTTTGGTTTAGCATTGAATTTATACATGTATGATTCAGTTTAGTAGGTATTTATTTTACAACTACTATGCTTAAAGTAGCTTATAAGTGCTGTGGGTGGGCATAAAAAGAAATAAAACCCAACTCCTGCCACACAGGAAAGGTGAATTGTGAGCCAAAATACACTTGTTCAGTGACAGATATGATAAGTGGGTTACTGGAGGCAGAGCTAGGTCATGATGCGATGTCAAATGAAGAGAGTATTTCTGGCTGAAGAATTATGGAAAGAAACCATGGAGGGGGCTAGCTTTTCACTGGGACTTGGAGGATAGTCCAGTTTTGAAAGCTGGCCCAGAAGTGCTAGAGAGAATAGAGGATGGGCACATGATCATGTAGCAGAGAATGGGGTCAAGGAATTAGAAAAATATGTACAATAAATACAATATTAATTGGTACAATGCCATCACAAATTTCAGCTGACCGTATGTAGTGTATATAAATTCTGAAATGTGCATATTCCTTCTTAATGGTTCTGGATCTTGAAAAAGAAGTTATTCATCTTTCATTCCCGATAGGGACTTAACTTTGTGCAAGTGTGCTAGCTGGTGTTTTCCAACATGAGCTAACTACAGATAAGCACAGTGCTAAACATGTAAGAGATCAGGAAGCAACTGTTTATCAAAGGAATCTAAAGTACCTGAGCCTTCACGGAATGTAGGGTAAAGCATGGAACGCTGGGGCAAGTATTCAGTTACGCCTGGGTTTGGCTTTGTTCCAATAAATTTCTTCCAGGAGTCCTTAAGATAGAATTGTGCATTGCCTTATGCCACGTATTTGCTTGGGACTCTGATTATATGCCTACATCAAAAGACCACGCCATGAGCTGTGTTAGCACCTCATTAACACTCTCTACACAAGACTCTCAGGTACTGAGCGTATCACATCACATCTTTTTCCTACACTTAGGCATAGCTTATACCTCATCCTGAGTTAAATGGATCTTTGTTTTCTTTGGAATTTTATGTTTGGGAAGGAAAGGAGGAAAAGGAAGAGGTAGGGTAATAAGTGGTATAAAGGGTAATGCAGTTTGTTTCTGATTTGATTATTCTGTATCTAAATGAGAACATTGTTTTTAAATGTACAGTATTGATTTATCTTAGGCTTTTTTCTTAAAAAAAGAAAACAAAAGATTAAATGTCTCATCAGTTGATGGCTGAATTTAAGGAATCTGCAGGTATAAGAGCAATTGTTTTTAAGACATTACCAATTCTTTTCACTTTTCCTTTCTTGGAATGCCGATTAGCCATAATGGATAAATAATGATTATGGATGGAGATTTACATAACAGATGAATCTGTTTATAAACTATGCTGAGCTTCCGACCATCCTGCCAACCTTTTTAGAAATCCATTCAAACTATTTATTGGTGTCTACAGCTCCCAAATAGCTTCTCCTAATTACAAGTATTTAAACATAAATGAAAGTGGAAGTTTAGAATTGATGCAGTGGGCTATTCTAATAAAATTTCAAATTGGCAGGAAGACCCAGCTCTACTCTCACTGCATGCTAATTTTTTTTTTCTATTTTATACGCAACAAAATTTGTTCAGATAAATGGCAACAGATCCCAACTGGGGGGAGTGGAGACAGAGTGAATTATTGACCTTCACAGATGAGATCTTTTCCAGAGGCTTCTCCACTGAGATACATATGAAAATGCAAAACTGTAAATGAGATTTTTTCCCCTATCGATTTGGTCAGTTGGTAAAAGGGGGATGGCACTAAGAGGAGTACCCAGTCCCCCATGTTCTGATCTTTCTGAGGTTGCAGTAGAGAGGTTATACATTTCATTTGAGCTGACAGGAATTTGAAATGTTATAGATAGGTTTCCTGAGCTCAACCATTATTTAGTGTTTGACTGTAATGTCAGTTTTTTTCTGCTTCTTCAATATTGTTTGCACTTTACCTTTGTGAAAAGGGCCTTGATTGAGCTATGCAAGGGGAGATATTTCTATCTTTCTGCAAGATCAATGAAGATGTGTTTACAGGTCCCCAGCACAGTGTACACACCACAATAATGGATTTTAGTCTGTGTTGACTGAAAGCTCTTTTTCTTTGTTACTTGTCAATCTTGTATCTATTACTTGATTGCAACATAAAAGCCTATTTGGCCAAACACTGAAACAACAGCTGTGTCGTTGAGCTGAAGTGGTTACCTGAACCAAATATATGCAGCCCTTAGCTGGACAAGTCATTTACAACTTGAAAGCCAGCAAGACTTTATTTGCCTCTTCGTTTAGGAACCATTTCATGGTATACTCACCGAAATTAATTTTTTCCTTCTTTAGAGATTTTAATTAATGTGTGGTTGTAATAGCAAGAAGGTCCAGTCTCAATTTAATGAGAGAATTCTATACATAATAATAGCTCTGTTGTTATTTCTTGAGGGAGAGGCCCGAGTTCCTGGGAGGAAAAGTTCCATATGCTCATCAAGATCACTTCTCCCTAGTAATGGAGGCTGGTTTTTCAGCTTGTAAAGAAAAGAATGACTCTCCCCACTCCATGTATGACTACTTAGCAAATGATGCTGAGATTAGAGATGAAAAAAATTATTTTTCAGATTGTTTCAGTGACAGATCCATTCAATTAAATTAGGTATCTTTCTCTTAATCATTTAACCCCTCAAGCTGCTAAAGATAGTCATCTTAAAGATAGCTCAGCATATCTCAATAAATACTGACTCCATGCCTGTTCAGATTATAATTATTCATAGAGTAGAACAAAAGTTAATTTGGCACATGTGGTAAAGATGATTGGACATGGGCAAACTTTTTCAGGGAAACAATTTCCCCCATTACTTTTTTTTTCTTTTTTCCCCCAAAATAGCTATCACCACTCCTCTGGTTAAAAGGAGTTAAACTCACACCATTGAGTTTAATGGGAAATTCTTTGGGAATATATAAGATTATGGCTAATCCTGCAGCCCAAGTACCAACTATAAAAGCAATGGGAATAAATTTTACTGCCATAGTCATGTATCACTCACTGTAATAGATTCTTTAAAAAGGTTTGTGTAAATTAAATTTTAGTAAATAGAATTGTGCATTAAAGGAGATAGGAAACCCACCATTAAAGAAAAGTTATATTAAATCTAGCATTTTTGTTAAGAACCTCTTTCATAATACATAATACATATAGTTATAATATTATAATATGCTATTATAATACATATGGTTTTGTAAGTCTGTATTTCTCTAGAGCAGATGAAATATAATAAAATATACAAATACTCTCCCTTGAAAAAAAATGTGCTGATTTTTTGCACATTAGAATTTTTTAGTGGAATGGTGCCCTCATCTTTTGGACAAAGAAACTGAGACCTGGAGCAATTAAGTGATATATTAAAGTACCTGTAGTAAGCTAGGTTTCTAGGTTCCTAGTCTAGTACTAGTCCTTTCCCTGTGTTCACTCTGAGGAGACAGCAAAGACAGCCCATTTAGGGGCTGTTTGCTAGACTGACAAAGTAGCACAAACTGGGTGCTTAAATAACAAATTTATTGTTTCACAGTCTGGAGGTTGGAAGTCTGAGGTCAGCAGGCTTGCTTCCTTCTGAGGGCTGTGAGGGAGAACCTGTTGCATGACTCCCTCCTCTTTTGGTGGTTTGCGGGCAGTCTTTGGCGTGGCTTGGCTTATAGAGGCTTCACCCCATTTCTGCCTTGATGTTCACATGGTGTTCTCCCTGTGTGGGTCTGTCTCCAAATTTCCTCCTTTTGTAAGGACACTAATCCTATTGGATTAGGACTCACCTTAATAACCTTATTTTAACTTGATTACCTTTGCAAATACCCTATCTCTAAATAAAGTCACATTCTGAGGCGCTGAGGGGTAGGATTTCAACATATGAATTTGGGGGGGAGGATACTGTTCAACCCCTAAGAGGGGCTTTTTTTTTTTTTAGATTTTTATTTATTTATTTGTCAGAGAGAGAGAGAGTGAGCACAAGTGCACAAGTAGGCAGAGGCAGAGAGAGAAGCAGGCTCCCTGCCAAGCATGGAGCCCGATGCGGGACTCGATCCCAGGACCCTGGGATCATGACCGGAGCTGAAGGCAGTGGCTTAACCAACTGAGCCACCCAGGCGTCCCCTAAGAGGGGCTTTTTAAATTTCCTTTAATTCTCAGCCTAGTCAGTCTTACTATTTCAGAAGCCATTGAAGGGAGAAAGAAGAAAGACAAAATTTTACTGAACAAACAAAAATCCAAGTGTATGATCCTGTCCTTATTTCTTTTTCACAGATGTAAATTAACAGAGTGAACAGGAATGAGATGGAGTAAATATCCTAATTAAAACTAATTCTTATCTGTCCACTATAACAGTTCCCTAAGATTCAATTTTGGACAATATTTTATCAGCTTAACTTGAATTATTCTATTTCCTTATAATGAAACTGCAGGCAAAGCAGTTATTAATAATCAAAGCTTTTTACAGATCTAATCAGCTTCTCCATTAGAAATTAGCAGGATTTAAGATTTAATAAAAATAAGCATATAAATCTGAAATATTCTCCAATAGCTACTTTCAGTAGATACTTACCAGTTTACAATTTCTTGAAGAGTCTACTAACTGCAGTCATTCTTAGCTGCCAAGTCCCTGATTATAAAGACTTGTGTCTGATGTGTGCTTTCACAAAGGGACTCAGCTTCTTGCAGAGAATTTATCAATGGTGAATGCTCCTGTTGAACATCTAATTAATTACACCTACCGTAGAACTTAACACAGGAAAGAGCAGGTCTAGGCAAGAGGAAAAGAGTTGGTGAGCAATTGTGAAGATTAATAAAAAAGTTTCTTACTAATTTTATTTTCAACTGAAGCTGCCTAAGGGTGATGTCTTCTATTTTACCAGACTATTAAAACAAAGAAATGTGGCTGACACCTGGAAAAAATTGTAACTATGATTTTGAGTTACCCATGCAAGTGTTTAAAAAACATTTGGCTTTTTGAAGATTATGGGGACACAGATCTGCATCATTCTGAGGGGAACCACGGGATTGTTCTGCGTCATGTTTCTCAAGCTAGTATGTGCACACACACTACCCCGCCCCCCCAACATACACACAGGTGCTCAATAATGTTTTGTGAATACTAGATGCCCCAGTAAAATACAATGAATCTCCTTATATTACCAGTTTTACTAGATATCATAAGTAGGTGTTCTGAATTTTTAAACTCTTTAAAAAGTTTTATTACATGCATGCAAAAGTAGAAAACCAATGAGGAAGGCATTTATGTAATGAGTAAAAATGTGGTACTTCCGTGGTTTGTGGTGCTTTATTTGTACTCTCTTGTAGAATTGTCATCATGATCAGGATGACACACTGGTAAAAAACTATGCTGAAGTGATTGGCTTCTACCGTTAATGCTTGTTTGCCAAAATAATACATATTCTTTTTTTTTTTAATTTAATTATTTTATTAACATATAATGTATTATTTGACCCAGGGGTACAGGTCTGTGAATCATCAGGCTTACACATTTCACAGCACTCTTATAGCACATACCCTCTCCAATGTCCATAACCCAACCCCACTCTCTCTACCCCCCCCCACCCCCCAGCAATCCTCAGTTTTTTTTGTGAGATTAAGAGTCTCTTATGGTTTGTCTCCCTCCCAATCCCACTTGTTTCATTTTATCCTTCCCTACTCCCCAAACCCCCCACCCTGCCTCTCAAATTCCTCATATCAGAGATCATATGATAATTGTCTTTCTCTGATTAACTCATTTCACTCAGCATAATACCCTCTAGTTCCATCCACGTCATCGCAAATGGCAAGATTTAATTTCTTTTGATGGCTGCATAGTATTCATTATATATATATATACAACACATCTTCTTTATCCATCCATCTGTTGATGGACATTTGGTTTCTTTCCATAGTTTGGCTATTGTGGACATTGCCACTATAAACATTGGGGTGCACATACCCCTTCGGATCCCTACATTTGTATCTTTAGGGTACATTCCCAGTAGTGTGATTGCTGGGTTATAGTGTAGCTCTATTTTCAACTTTTTGAGGAACCTCCATGCTGTTTACCAGAGTGTCTGCATCAACTTGAATTCCCACCAACAGTGTAGGAGGGTTTCCCCTTTCTCCGCGTCCTCGCCAACATCTGTCATTTCCTGTCTTGTTAATTTTAGCCATTCTGACTGGTATGAGATGGTATCTCATTGTGGTTTTGATTTGTATTTCTCCAATGCCGAATGATGTGGAGCACTTTCTCATGTGTTTCTTGGCCATTTGGATGTCTTCTTTGCAGAAATGTCTGTTCATGTCTTCTGCCCATTTCTTGATTGGATTATTTGTATTTTGGGTGTTGAGTTGGTAAGTTCTTTATAGATTTTGGATACTAGCCCTTTATCTGATATGTCATTTGCGAATATCTTCTCCCATTCTGTCAGTTGTCTTTTGGTTTTGTTGACCATTTCCTTTGTTGTGCAAAAGCTTTTGATCTTGATGAAGTCCCAATAGTTCATTTTTGCCCTTGCTTCCCTTGCCTTTGGCAATGTTTCTAGGAAGAAGCTGCTGCAGCTGAGATTGAAGAGGTTGCTGAATGTGTTCTCCTTAAGGATTTTGATGGATTCCTATCTCACATTGAGGTCTTTCATCCATTTTGAGTCTATTTTTGTAGAAATAACACATATTCTTTTAAATATGAGTGTAAATATGTGATTTTTTTCATCAGTCTTAACAGTTGAATATATATTCTCCTTGATTAGTGAAAACTGAGTTAATCCCAATACAAAGCAACATTTAAAACAACAGACTTTTGATTACATGAAACATCACTATCTCATACAAACCGGTTCATATTCTTTCTGCAATTACAATCATCAATCAATCACATTTTTGTTTATAAAAATATGAGTATGAGTATTCTCATTTAGGTTTCTTCTAAAGCTGACCTGAAGACAAATATTTGAGTGTAAATGGAGGTGATCCTGGAGACATTGCTGGGAAGTGGGAAGTGAGACCAGGAAATGAAGGGAACTAATGAAGGGAAAGAGTATTATTAAGCCAAATGTAGATACCTGGGGCTCAATCCCACCAGGAATTCTGGAATGCAGTGTAGAACATATCTCAGAGTCAGCATGAATTGAGGGGGCAGAAAAATAGGATATTTAACCAACTTCCATCTGTCATGTTTGACAGAAACACTTATAGCTTGTCCTTCTCCCTCAGTGAGTATGCTCCTAAAGTCAGAAGAGAGAGCTCTGGCAGAGAGTTGCAGGTATTTCTAGTAAGTGGTCTTCAGCATATAGAGGTGAATGCCTAGAGGGTGGAGAAGGGAGGGAATCCACAGCATTTGCTAGAGCTACTTTCAAAGTAAACAGTAACAAAAACTTGCTTGAAGCCTCTTTCAAAGGCAATTTCAGAATTATTACTCAAAGTGAAATGCAAATAATGGAAACATTTTGTGATACTCTGGGTTGTAGATCTGGTCAAATCTGTTTTAGATCACAAAGAAAGAACCAGACTGAAAAAGTTGCCCTTATTGAATGCTCAAATGGTGCATTTTATTGTGGTCCTAATATACTCCTGGACAATTGTTTTAAAAACTGAGGTTGATCTATTTCTTTAATATGTGACATGAAAGCTTGTATTACTGTTCATCCTTACATTCTATTTTATGATAATGGCATACATGAAAACATGCATTTGGAAAAGTGTTAGAGTTTTAAATGGTGGAAAAGTGCTCAGCCAATAAACATTTTCACAATCATAGTGTTGACTGGGAAAAACCATGTGCACATGAGCCAGATGGTACAAGATCCAAGATAGGAAAAACCCGCCCTGAAGGTCCTGCTGCTCTCTCCCCAACATAAGCCATGGCAGTTCAGCCAGAATACCAGCCAAAGGTTAGCCTTCTGATTCTCTAGGCCATTCTGTGTATAATGAGGCTCTAAAAGGTAAGATTTGTTTAAAGCAATAGCTTGAATAACTTTATTTTTAGAAGAATTTGTTATATCAACCCTCACAGTTGGATCCCAGTGTTACTGTGGTCCAAAGAACACAGTCACAGCAAGCAATTTCCAAAGACTATTTCTTGTGTTTATTGAACAAAATGAAAGGATGTAGTATAGTAGTTTTCATTTCTTTCTCATATACTGTTCTCAGAAACTATAGTTGCTTCTTTCCTGGCTTCCCAAAATTTCTAGAGGTATCCTTCCAGAACTCACTACAGAAGCACATGACTTCTCCCCTCTCCCTTCCCCCAATCCCATCCCCTCATTCAAAAAAGCCTGAGAAATGGTTGGGGAAGAAGGAACCCCTTGAAGGGCAGAAGAGAGTAAAAAGCTAAAGTAAACAAAGTTAGAAATTTACTAACAAGCAGGGAAAGAGTAAAGGCTAAGAGCACTCATATGTTAAACATATTTATCCCTTCAAATTTGTAATGGAAAGTGACTTTGAAAGTGTGTTCTTTTACATAGATGGATGCAATACAGCATAATGGTTATAGCGTGAGCTCTGGAGAGCCTGAGTTAGAATCTGTTTCTACGTGTGATACCTTCATTTTTTCCCCCCCTAATGTAAAATGAAGATAATTATAATACCTACTGAATGGAGTTACTTAATGCATTAAGTAGATAATCCACCTAAAGCAATTACACATCACTGGCTCATCATAAATAGAACATAAATGTTAGCTGCCATTATCATCATTATTATTATATCGACTTAGCATGGAGAAGGTGCTGGAGAAGGTAGCTTGTCTTCATTTGCATGTGTATGTTTGTGGAGAAAATAAGACATAGTAAAGGATAAAAACCCGGAGGAAATACACTTTTCACCTTTGTGATATAAAGTTGCTGACCACATTGACTTATTTAGCTGACTCTCTTAATCAACTTACATGGTAGGACTGTAAATGATTTTATGTTGCCTAACATAATTGAATAGATATTGAAATTGGGGAGTTGAATAAAAGAAGTTCATGTAGCAACTTCTTAGCATGAAGAACTTAGCATGTAGTTCTAAGAAATCTAATTCACTTATATCTGAAGAAAATTTAGAATTAGCATCAATTACAGAGCATATAAAATTTCTTTATTGAAGAAAAAGACTTTTGATAAATATTTTCTTGAGATGGAAAGGAATATGCCACAGAAATTTCAGTTTCATAATTAGGTACACCTGATCTGCGCATAGTTATTTTGATTTCCACAATGAGTATCAAACGCTGTACCATCTCTTTGGCAAGATTTGTGACATAACACTGCATTACTTTTCCTTGATACAGCTCAAAAAGCATTAAGAAAAGCACTGCCATTTGTATTCAAGTATTTTTGCGAATCTGGGATCTCAAATAGTGTGATGTGAGGTCAGAGAAGCTTAGATGCTCAACCTAGTGTGAATGATGCCAGCTGGCTTTATTCCAGTCCAGTAATCCTAAACTGATAGATCCAATAGAACACCATTTTACCAATTAACCAGTGACAAAATTAGCAGAACTTTTTATTGATGATAATTAGAAATGTTATTTAAGTGTTAAAAATAATCTCTATATTATGCTTAGAGTATAAATTCACATTCATTTTAGAAATGAAACATCAGTCTTCAAAAAAACTTTCAGTCAATCACTTTGTTTTATACCTCTAACCCGTCCTTCTTCTACCTGAGGGTATGTTTGGGGAAACTCCATAAAGTGGTATTTGAGCTTTTGGTTGAAAAAGTATGTGAATATACGATTCTGGTACTCCTTGGTCAAAATTGATCTGACTGAGCTTCAAGTCAGCATTAAGGTCAATGTGCTGCTTTTGCTGACAAACAAGTGTGCTTGTATCCATTATAGGTGAGTAGAACCTGTTTCAGATCTCTAGATAAGTTCCTTTTGTCGCTTTTATCATCAGACCACAAAGGTGTAGTGTATGTTTTCACAAAGATCTAAATATACAAGACACACATCAATTTTGGAAAAGTAGTGTTGAGGGGAGTATGAGGTACACAGCAAGAACTTAGACAGAAATGCTGGAATTTATTGCCAGCAACCAGTAGGTAAAGAAATAACAGCTGATTGAAGTGACTCCCCACTTCAATATCGAGATAAAGATTTGCCCCAAACTGTGAAGTTCATTCATCTCAGCAACAACTTCCCTGGTGCCTCTAAAGCAGTGAATGGCAAAAAGAAAAAAAAAAAGTATTATTTAATAAAATATAATGAAAGTCAGAAATTTATAAAGTATGTTACTTTAAGACATAGTACAGAATTTTAGTGTTAATTTAGCATTATGAAGGAGTTATGATAAAGAGTAGCAGGATTTAAATAACCTTTTTTTAAAGAGAAATAATCTAAGCCAAAAATATTATTAAAGTATTTGAGTAAACTTCTGGTTGATGCTTAATAAGAGAAGTTCTGCACATAGGACACATTGAACCCATTTCCAGAAGATTTCAAACTTCTGCATAGCTCATGAAAGTAGTGGAGAGATCATAGATTATTATTTTGTACCACTGTGGAAGTTTTGTGCTATACTCTTAAACTGTTCATAACATGGTCTAGTGTGTTTTCTTCTCTTTTCTTTATTTTTTTTGCACTTTTTAAAAAATATAATTTCAGTATACCTAACCTACAGTGTTATAATAGTTTCAGCTGTATAATATAGTGATTCAGCCCTTCCATATATCACCCAGTGCTCATTGTGATAAATGTACTCTTTAATCCCTACCTTCTATTTTACCCTCAGCCCCGCCCACCTCCCCTCTCACAACCACCAGTTTCTTCTCTTCATCTCTTAAGAGTCTATTTTTTGACTTCTCTTTCTCTTTCTCTCTTTTATACTTCATTCATTTGTTTTGTTTGTTTTTTCTCAGGTTGGTTGTTCTGGGTACAAAATGGGAAACTCAGTTAAAATTAAAATTATCATTTGTCCTAGAAAAGACTAGCTTTGAAATTGGTGTGTACCAGCTGGAAAATGAGAGTAGATCCCCCTGCCCTCCCCCACCAAGTGTTAGAGTGATGTTAAATAAAAAATGAAAGCATGATGAATCCATTGTTTATTGCTAAAGATAAGAAGATAATGCAGATTGTGAAGTGATTGGCAAGTTGGTTAAGTGTCAGCCTCTTGATTTTAGCTCAGGTCATGATTTCAGGGTCTTGAGATTGAGCCCTACATCGGGCTCCGTGATCAGTGGGGAGTCTGCTTGAGATTTTCTCTCTCTCCCTCCCTTCCACCACCCCACTGGTTACTCTCTTTCTCTTTACCTCTTGAAATAAATAAATAAATCTTTAAATAAATAGTAGGGCTTACTTGTTTATTAGTTATATACTCATTGATTGACTACAGAGGTAGGGAGAGAGTAAGAAAAGAGATAATATAAAGTTCAAAACATGATTATCTCATGTAACTTTAACTTTCTGAAATAATAACAGAATAACAATATTTTTCAGCCTCTTGATGAACTGATTATAATGTCAATGCTGATTGGCTATTGGAGTAAGCCCTTTACTTTTTTTTTTTTCCCTTTCCTTCTAAAATAGGTGTAAGACTTTCTAGAATATTTTGAGCGCCTCAAAGAGATACAGAATCAACAGGTCACTATTTTATGATTTCTCCTTTTGGTTGGTAATAACTGCATGACCTATATTTGAGGGTACCATAAAAATTAATAATTCCTAGTTTTATAGGATGTTATAGCTACAAGGAACCTCAGGGAGCATCTAGCTGAACACTTCACAAAACTAGTCAATGGTACACAAAAGAATAAGCATATTCTCCTTTCAATTTTGATTAGTTGTATATCTCTTTAGTAAACAATATGCATATAAGCTATGGGGACCATTAGTAGTCATGAACAAAATAAATAATTTTACATATTTTTGTTTCTTCTTGTCACCTGTTTTACTTAAGTGGATACCACATGCCTAATACTAAGCACAGTGGGAGATATTTTTAAATAGTTTAATAAGAGAGTTTTATGATCTTATTTTTGTGTGTGAAAAGGTATACACGTAAACTTTTAATGGAAAAACATATAAACTCATTGTGTTTTTACACTGTTTGGAGTTTCATTTATACATGGGTATATTTGAGTCTGTCCTCAAATGATAATAAGCACTGCATGTATACATTTTATGCTTATTCATTTATTCTGACAGCAAATATTCACTGAGTGCCTTCTATGTACTTGTACTGTGCTAGGTTGTGGATATAGTAATGAACAAAAAGGTAAAGTCTTTTCTCCTTAAACGGCTTACCTTTTAACATTGATTCCAGACAATAAATAGGCAAATAACTAAATAGGTGAACAAGATGATGTTAGGAAATGATAAATGCTATGAGAACTATAAAGTAGGCTAGTAAAAGTTCATGGTTAGAGAGCTCTTTATAGAATAGGGTCAAGGAAGCTCATTCTGAGGAGGTGACATTTTCAAAATGACTTCAATGAAAAAAGAAAGTGAAATAACTCTGAAAAAATAGGGAAGAAAACAAAGAAAAACAAAGCCCCAAGGTGAGAATTATCTTGAGGTATAAGAAACAAGATAACCAAAGGAAAACTGATAGGAAATTGGGTGAGAGTTGAATGGACCTAATATACAGTGGGTGGGTGGGTAGGTGGGTGGGGAATTGGCATTACATGAGCACACAGACTGAAAAACCCACTAAAACAGGAGGCTAAGTTGAGTATGTAGGCATATTCAAGTCAGTAAGTGAATCTGATGGTGGGAGCATGTGAAAATTTTCTTCTCATTCTTTACATTTTTTCAGTGAATTAAGAAACAACTTAATCAGCTGAGAATGAAGAATGGGAGAAGTGGTGTTGAAGGTTTTAAAGGAGAACAGATAATAAACTCATCCGAAGATTGGGGCAGTGATCACTGGGTACACATAAACATATGTAAATTTATATATATGCTATATATTATATATACATATATATATAAATCCAAACACACACACACACACATACACATATATAAAAGCATATATAATCTAAGGTTATATGTATAAATAAATATATATATACATACACACCTATATAAGCAAACATTATATCAACATATGTAAGCTTATATTACATATATATGTAAAATGCAGGTGTTAGATTAGGTAATCTAAGGTGACATCTAAATCATAATGTCTAAGAGCCAGTATAGTCTTCTCAGGCCCTGATGAGCTATACTTATATGCATTTTATACAATTTTTGACATTGTTTCTCACTGTTGATCAAGTCATTGAAATAATCCACTGAACAAAATAGAAGTTATGGAAAGAAAAAGTAATATTTCAGAGACCAAAACACTTAGAGTAGACAAAGTCTTTGATTCTAGAAAGATGCTGAAAAACTAATTGCTATGTTTGGGTTCACATGATGTGCCGTTTCTCACTGTCATGAAAGCAAGTGACTGGGTTAAAGAGAAGAAAAGGATACTAGAGATACTGAGAACATTATATCAGAATGTACTATATTCACTCTGCTTTAAATGTCTGTTTACATATTTTTCTTCATTTTTCACTATTATGGAAGAAACAAATCTTCGGAAGAATAATAGTACTTTACATGTGTTAGGGCCACCATTCAATGCTTTTCTAATAAGCTTGACATTGAGAGCCATGGCACAGATTTTGGTTATTTTGGATTTTATAAAGTGCTGTCAGATCAAGGATATTGGTAAATGTAGTTAGTAATTAGTACTTAGTATAATGAGACAGTACTTAGTACTTAGATTAGTACTTAGCTGTAATGAAACAATCTTAAATGGATTAATAAGGTAGGATTTTTGTGAGCATTAAATGTGATAACCTATGTAAAGCATGTAATGCCAGGTACATACCAAACACTCCAAAACCCTTTATTATTACTATTGTCATTATTGTTGTTAAAATTTGTGCTATGAAAACATCTGGATAAATGCCACATTTATTCTATGTATAAATTTATATCTTAAGATGTAGACAGGTTGGCATTATTTATTATTTCATGTTGAAACACATGATGAAGTTTTAGGTACAGACTCATAAACTGTATGAAGCAAGATCACTGATGAATGAGTCATGTCTTAGAAGGTCTTACAAGCCAGTTTAACAAATTGGGTGTTTAGCTGGTAGGGAATAGGTAACCAAAAGGTGGTAACACAACAGTGGTAGGTAGATAAATTTCAGATTTATCTGAAATTATTGGCTTTCAGCTATATGGCACATTGAGTCTGTTTAGCACCATATTCCATTCCAAACACTCAGAAATAATACAGCAATGATTTTTTTTTTTTTTTTTTGAGAGAGAGAGAGAGTGAGAGCGCTGGGGGAGGGGCAGATGGAGAGGGAGAGGTAGAATCTTAAGCAGGCTCCATGCCCAGTGTGGAATGCAACGCGAGGCTAGATGTCACAACCCTGAGATCATGACCCCAGAGATGAAATCAAGAGTTGGATGCTTAACGAACTGAGCCACCCAGGTACCCAGGAATTAAATATTTTAAATGCTTAGCTGAGCTCAAAAGAAAATGAAATCTTGATGTACTAGAGATAAAGAGGAAATTCAAAGATAAATTATCCCCCAAAGGAACAATTGCACAACTCACAGTGCACAGGACTCACATGAGAAAAGTAATTTCGTTGATGCTGAGTTCACAAGTGAAATTAAATCACAATGAGAGTAAATTAGTAAAGTGTGGAAAAATGAAAACAGTAGCATTACTATGATGGTTATTCATGGATGTTAAAGATAGGTGGAACTGAATAATGGGTAAGAATTACATGGAGGAAGGAGTGGTGATTTGAATTAAAGTGCTTTAAGATTTATTTGGAAGGAGAGTATAGAATTGATTTGGTAAATCAAACATGCATATTGCAGATGCAATAGCCAATACAGAATAGAAATGAAATGAGTAGCATTTAAACAAGGGAAGATAAAAAAATAAAGTAGATTTGTTCAATGAAAGTTGAGAAAGGAAAAAAGTAAGACAAAAAATGATAAATAGGGAATGTAAAAAAAAGAAAATTATCTCTAATAAAAAATATAAATAAATTCAATTATCTTTCTAAAAGTTAGAGGTTCTGGTATTAGATAAAAATACATGAAATCAAAAAACATACACCTAAAACAGATGGCATGGAAAAATTGAAAGTAAAACATCAGGGCGCCTGGGTGGCTCAGTGGCTCAGTGGGTTAAGCCTCTGCCTTCGGCTCAGGTCATGATCCCAGGGTCCTGGGATCGAGCCCCGCATTGGGCTCTCTGCTCAACAGGGAGTCTGCTTCCCCCTCTCTCTCTGCCTGCTGATCTCCCTACCTGTGATCTCTCTCTCTGTCAAATAAATACATAAATAAAATCTTAAAAAAAAAAAAGAAAGTAAAACATCAAAAAAAAGTTACATAATTACTAATTTAAAGAAAGTTTGTATTAGCAAGATTAATGTCGGATGTCCTATGTATTAAGGCAAAAAGTATAAACCTTATGACTTAAACTTCTCCCTACAAAAACACCACTAGGAATTTATAATAATCCTTGAACATTCATGCTGCTAATAATATAACCTCAAAATACATAAAGCACATTCTTCAACACGAGCTAATGGATAACAAGCAAATAGAAAAATTTAAAGATATGGAAGATTTGAATACACAAATATCAAGATTGGTCAGCAGTGAAATACTATACATTTCTTCAACACAAACATGGGACATTTACTTTACAAAAATGGATCATATAAATAGACCACAATGCAAGTCTTAAATACAGTAAATATCAAAGCATCAGTATTATACATTTGGTGTTCTCTGATAAAAATACAATAAAATTAGAGACTCTTAATAGAATGACAGAACAAAACTCTATACATTTGAAATTTAAAAATCTAAATAGTTTATGTGTCAGATTAAATTATCATGGATATTTTGAAATATTTAGAACATTACAAGGACTCTAGTATATCAGTACTTGAGGTGAAGCAAAGCACTACTCAGATGGAATGAAGGAGCTATACATTTTTTATACAAGTATTAGAAAAGCAAAAACATCAAGCATTGTAAGTCAGGCTTAGTGAAAGAAATTAGAACAATAACAACAGAATAAACCCAAAGGATATTTTATGCGATAATCATTCCTTTGCTTATCTTACCTGTGCATGCATTCCTAAACAATATAGCTTAATTTTGCATGTATTCAGGTTTATATATGGGGAATCATATTTTTGTGTGTATGTGTGTGTGTGTGTGCACCTTGTGTCTTTGGCTCAACCACACATTTATGAGAGTCATTGATGCTGATGCATGCATCTTCAATTAGTTTATTTACATTGTGAAATGATATTTTCATTGTTTGAATTTACCACAACTGTTTAAACATTCTAGCATTGATGGCCATTGGTTTTCTTCCCAGTTTTGGCTGATACAAACAGAGCTGTTACGAACATTCTTGTATGTAGTTCCATGTGCCTATGTGCCTCTTAATTTGCTTCTGAATCTATTTGATGTGACCCTTGTATTCTTCTTCTTTTTTTAAATATTTTATTTATTTATTTGACACAGAGAGAGAGAGAGATCACATGTAGGCAGAGAGGCAGGCAGAGAGAGAGGGGGAAGCAGGCTCTCCACTGAGCAGAGAGCCCGATGCAGGGCTTGATCCCAGGACCCTGAGATCATGTCCTGGGCTGAAGGCAGAGGCTTACCCCACTGAGCCACCCAGGAACCCCTGACTCTTGTGTTCTTTGATAGCTTCCTTGATGTTTGCTTTGAAAAGATATTTCAGCTCCATGTTACAAGTGTTCTGACCCAGACTGGGCTTCAACCATTCCTCTAAGAGGCCCTGATTCCTCTTGAGAGTGGTAGTTAGAGAGGAACATGGTGTAGAGCTGGAAGTGCTCCCTTCTAGGTTAGTCATTGTTGCTAGCTTTTCAGCAGACAGAGCTAGAAAATATGTATTATTTAAAAAATACAAAGACACAGTTGTTTCCAAATCAAATGTAGGACTACAGTGTTTTCCAATTCCATCCTGCATCTATTTTGCACACCTAAAAATCCCTGTTCTCAAAAGCACTAGTGTTTCTATTTCCAAAAAACACACATAACAGCTACAGAATAAAAATATCAACACTACAGCCAACAATATAATTGACTAAATACAGATTAAGTATTTTTTGTTTGATTATTTTTTAATCTCCTAATGATAATTACCGTGTTTTAGAGTTACTTGCTATAGTTGACCTCTGTGGGTTGCAAAGATTTTTAGCCAAACTACAAAGTCTGAGGGAACAGGACCCACAAGAGTTCCCTCACTTCTCACATGAGACACAAGTTCAGGGGTTCCAGGGGTTCCCTCATTTCTCACCACTTGGGTATAAATTGAGCATTTCCAGAACCACCCTCAGGTTCAGTGATTCATAGGACTCAGGACAGTGACATATTTAAAATTACAGTTTTATTATGGTGAAAGAATAAACATTACAATCAGCGAAAGGGAGTGACACATAAGTTGATGTCTGGGAAGGTCCCAAGTGTGAAGTTTCCAGTCATCCTCTTGCCATGGAATCCTAATAGCCTTGCTTCCTCTAGGCTAAAGTTTGTGGCAATAACCCAAAGTATATCCCCAACCAGGGAAGCTCACTTGAGTCTTTGACGTCTAGTGTTTTTATTGAGGCTGAACCTCAATACTGCCCTTATGGCTTACTTTCCTGGAGGTCAGAACGGCGAGGTAAATGGCCAAAACTCCTGATAAAGAAATACTCTTGTCAGGCAGGATATTCCTAGGCCTAGAAATCACCTCCCTGTAGCCCAGGGTAAAGGCCAGACCTCTCTGGGTAAAATTAGTTCTTTATCATGCAGTGATTTTGCCACCAACTAGATATACTGTTAGGTTTGTTTCTGTTTTTAGTTGTTAGAAATTACTTTAAAAATAATTTAGTTTGATTTTATAATTTTATAAAATAATGAAGGTTCCAAAGTCAAATATACAAATTAATGGATATCTAGAGAAGTATAGTATCTATCTGTTTTCTTACTATTTCCATCACTCTTCTATATGTGATCTTTTATGTCATAACTTATTCTTCATTTTTTTTTAATGTGAGAAAATATGTAGGTGACTCTGTTTGTATTTTCCCTTTTTGATTAATAGCAACCCCAGCACAATTTGGGGGAAAGCGTTATTCTTTCTATACAGATTTGCAATAGCACCTTTGTCATATATCATGTCCATTAACGTGGGAAGATCTTTTTACACACACTATTCTGTTCCATTGACCCATGCAACACCAATACCACATCATCCTGATTATTGCAGCTTTATATTAAGACCTGATATTGGGTAGGGAAAACCCTCCTGCCTTATTCTTTTTCTTTAAGTCTGTTCTTGGCTTTTTCTGTTATTTGATTTAAAATTTAGGTTTAACTTTTTAAAGTCCTCCAAAGCATTGTGATATTATCAAGAAGACATTGAATTTATGGGTTAGATTTGTGAGAATTGACATTACTACAATATTGTCTTTCAGTTCATGAATATGGTATATCTGTTTATATATTTAGAGTCACTTAAGCATTTTTCCAAAAATGGTTACTTAACCATTTTTCAAAGCATTTTTCTCTACAATCATCTTAAAAATCTATTGTTAGATTTATTTTTATGTACTTCATATTTTTGGTGGTACTCTAAAGAATAACTTCTGTAAAATTTTGATTTTCTGTTCTGGCTGGTGTATAGGAGTGGCATAGATTTTTTAAATGTTGATTTCCGATTTAGCAGATTGGCAAAACATTTTCTCACATATTCACATATTGCAACATTTTGTCATAATTTTTAAAATATTTTTAGGGTAATCATATAATTTTTGATATCCATTATATGTATTTACTTTCTTATGCCTGTTTTCTTGCCAATCTGCATTGGCCAGGACCTCATATATTTGACCTAGAGAGCAGCATTTACTTGTTTTGAATCTCAAAGGAATAGATTTCAATATTTCAATATTTTAAATGACACTTTTTTGTGGATAAAAAGAAAACCTATTTCTAGATTGTTGACATTTTTCTTTTAAATCAAGAATCGATGTTGTATTCTGTAATTTCATTGCCTCTATTTAAAAATCATGCCTTTTAATAGCTCATTTATTTGATTTTAATTTTAATAGATTAATTAATTTGTTTTCTAATCCTCAACCAATCTTGCTTAAGATTAGAATTATTTTATCCTGTGGTAATTCAGTTTGGTTCTGAGTTTTTCTTACTTTGTTAAATTTGTTTTGCTAATATTTAGCTTAGGATTCTTGCATCTTTGTTTATGGCAGCCTTTCCTTTTTTAGCTTTGTCAACATCAGGCTTTGGTATCAAGGTTATGCTAGTGGGTATCATTTTATTTTTCTTTTCTGTGGAAGAGTTTGTATGCAGTTTGAGTGATTTGTTATTAAAATATTTGGATCTGGAGTTTTCACTGTGGGAACATTTTTGTGAGTACTGAAAAATGGAAAAAAAATCCCACATGGTTTTGTAGGCAACCTTCAGTATTCATTATGAATAGATTATTCCTACCATTAGAGGTGTTGTAACATTTAAACAAAGGAAATAATGTGAAAATACCCAGAATGGGTCCTGGCTTATGTATTCATTTTTCTTTCCTAGTAGCTGAAAAGCTTCTGTGGTCATCACCAAGTCCTAATTTCATGGGAATCTTAGGGTACACAGGGAATATTGTCAGCAGTTGTGCCCACTCCCTTACTGTTCAGCTGCCTCAATGTTAGACTCTGGCCCCTGTGATCTCAAGACCTTTGGAAATGAGATGTCCCTCCTACTAATGCATAGGGCTCCCTGCCTAGCTCATGAGAGTCTGGTTTTCATAGTGTAGTGAGAGACTGTGAGGAGGTGTGGCACTCCCCCTCTTTGATATCAACATTAAAGAACTGAACAAGGGATCCTAACTTTTCCCAAGTGTCCTTTAATAGGACATGTTAGTTCTTTGGGATGTTGAAACCTGGTTCTGTTTTGGTTCTGACACTTTCTGTGTGATTTTTGAGCCAAACATTTAACCTCTCTGTAAGCCTCAGTTTTCCTGTGTGATAACATGTAGATTGGAGTCGTCATCCAACATTTCTTCAGGTCTGCTAAGACTATATGATTTCCCTGACTGCATTGAAGTTCTGATGTGACACTACAGTTAGCTGTTGGACTGACTTAAGATTTTTTTTTTTTTACACTATTCGTACCTTAAGTTAACTTTTGAGCTGTTTGGCTGTTGGGACTGCTGAGTTTCATCTCAGGAATTATAGTACAGAAGCTACTTCCAAGATCCCTAGATAGACTGTAAATATATAGTGATATTGGCTGCTAAAATGGAATCTGGTATCGTTATTCTCATGAACAAGGAGTTCCTCCTTCTTTCTTCCTTGTTCTCTAAACTCCACTCTTTATTTTTCTAATTGGCTCAGCAAAGATGTAAAGCATCACATGTGTCTTTTGCTTTAGGAATTCAGAATGGAAGATATATTATGGTAATAATATTGGGGACAGATGGGAGGGGCCAATGGCTGGGAGAAGGGATGGATCTCTCACCAGTTGCATGTTAGAAGCATCTAGAAGCAGCAAATTCTGAATATTTATATCTTGAGATCTTTTCTGATTTCACCTTGACAGCTCTGTGTCATGGTGTTGGTGCTGCCACTGTCAATCCCTGTCAGATTCTCTCCGTGGTGCAGTTCATAGTGGAAAATTAGAAAGAGAAATGGTCATGCAATTTCCTACTCTGAGCTTAAAAAGAGAAGTATTTTCCTGTTAGTGAACAAATCCTTAATGTTAGCACCATCTGAATGAGCTGGCACATGCGTATGTGTGTGCATGTGTGTGTACACGAATAACAGGCAGTGACATCTACAGGACAGAGAGCACTGAAGTGCCTAGGAAGGCAGCTTCTGTCCAGACCAGTCCTGGTTTGTGTAACCTTAAGAAAGTGCCCTCTACTTTGAGGTCCTTGGTTTCTTACCCATATTAATGGAATTTTGAATTAGGTCCTCTTCAAGCTCTGGTGGTAAGCATTTTTGAAGCAATTATTTTTTTAAAAAGAGATCTTCGTATTCTTTTATAAAGTTTTCTCCAAGTCAGAATTTTTTTTTCAAAGATTTTATTCGTTTATTTGACAGACAGAGATCACAAGTAGGCAGAGAGGCAGGCAGAGAGAGAGAGAGAGGAAGGGAAGCAGGCTCCCTGTTGAGCAGAGAGCCCGATGTGGGACTCGATTCCAGGACCCTGGGATCATGGCCTGAGCCAAAGGCAGAGGCTTTAACCCACTGAGCCACCCAGGTGCCCTCCAAGTCAGAATTTTATTTTATTTTTAATTCCAGTATAATTAACATACAATGTTATATTGGTTTCAGGTGTCATGATTCAACAATTCTATACATTACTCAGTGCTAATCGTAAGTGTACTCTTAATCCCCTTCACCCATTTCACCCATCCCCCTACCCACCTCCTCTTTGATAACCATCAGTTTGTTCTCTGTAGTTAAGAGTCTGCTTTTTTGGTTTGTTTCTTTTTTTCTTTGTTTTGTTTCTTAAATTCCGCATATAAGTGAAATCATATAGTATTTGTCTTTCTCTGACTTATTTCACTTAGCATTATATCCTCTAGATCCATTACTGCAAATGGCAAGATGTCATTTTTTTTCTATGGCTGAATGATTTTTCATTGTGTGTATGTGTGTATATGTATATATGTGTATAGAACACATCTTTAACCATTCATCTATCAGTGGACACTTGGGTTGCTTTTATAATTTGGCTATTATAAAAAAAATGCTGGCACAAATGTAGGGGTGATTGTATCTTCTCAAATTAGTGTTTTTGTGTATGTTGTGTAAATACCCAATAGTGTGATTACTGGATCACATGGTAATTCTACTTTTCATAATTGAGGAACCCCCTTACTGTTTTCCACAGTGACTATAGCAGTTTGTATCCCCACCAATAGTGCGTAAGAGTTCCTTTTTCTCCTCATCCTTGGCAGCACTTGCTGTTTCATGTGTTTTGGATTTTAGCCAGTCTGACAGGTATAAGGTGGTACCTCAGTGTGTTTTTTTAAAATTCATATTTAAATTCTAGTTCGTTAACATACAGTACAGTATTCGTTTCAGAAGTAGAATTCAGTGATTTATCACTTACATACAACACCCAGTGCTCCTCATAACAAGTGCCTTCCTTAATGCCCATCATCCATCTCGCCCATTCCCTACCCACGTCGCTCCATCAGCTCTCAATTTGTTCTCTATGGTTTGCTTCTCTCTCTCTTTTTCTCCCCACTTCACATACGTTCATCTGTTTTGTTTCTTAAATTCCGCATCTGAGTGAAATCGTATGGTATTTGGCTTTCTCTGACTGACTTATTTCACTTAGCATGATCACTCTGACTCCATCCACATCATTTCACATGTATATATATGTATATACATACACCACATCTTTATTCACTAGTCAGTCGATGGGCATTTGGACTCTCCATAGTTTGGCTGTTGTTGATAATGCTGCTATAAACACCTGGGTGCATGCACCCTTTTGATTGTGCATCTTTGTGTCCTTTGGGTAAATACCTCGTAGTACAATTGCTGTGTCAGAAGGTAGTCCTATTTTTTAACTTTTTGAGGAACCTCCCTGCTTTTCCAGAGTGGCTCCACCAGTTGGCTTTCCCACCAAAAGTGTTAGAGGTTTTGCCTTTCTCTGCATCCTTGCTAACACCTGTTGTTTCTTGTGTTGTTAATTTTAGCCATTCTGAAAGGTGTGAGGTGGTATCTTATCGTGGCTTTGATTTGTATTTCTCTTATGATGAGTGATGTTGAACATCTTTTCAAGTGTTTATTAGCCCTCTGGATATCTTCTTTGGAAAAATGTCTATTGATGTCTTCTGCCCATTTCTTAACTTGATTATTTGTTTTTTGGGTGTAGAGTTTTATAAGTTCTTTATATATTTTGCATACTAACCCTTTATTGGACATGTCATTTGCAAATATCTGCTCCTATTTTATAGGTTATCTTTTAGTTTTGTTGATAGTTTCTTTGATGCAAAAGTTTTTAGTTTAATGTAGTCCCCGTAGTTTATTTCTGCTTTTGTTTCCCTTGCCTCTGGAGACTGCTCTAGAAAAATGTTGCTACAGCTGATGTCAGAGAAATTGCTACCTGCTCTCTCTTCAAGGATTTTTATGGTTTCTGGTCTCACATTTAGTTTCCTAACTCATGGTGAGTTTGTTTTTATATATGGTGTAAGAAAGTGGTCTAGTTTCATTTCCTTTGCATGTAACTATCCAGTTTTCCCAACACCATTTGTTGAAGAGACTATCTTTTCCCCCATTGCATATTCTTGCTTCCTCTGTTGAAAATTAGTTGACCATATAATTGTGGGCTTATTGCTGAGCTCTCCGTTGTGTTGTATTGCTCTCCTTGTCTACTTTTGTGCCACTACCATGTTGTTTTGATTACTACAGTTTTGTAGTAAATCTTGGAATCTGGGATTGTGATACCTCCAGTTTTGTTTTTCTTTTTCAAGGTTGCTTTGGCTATTTTGGGTCTTTTGTGGTTCCATACAAATTTTCAAGTTTTTTTTTTCTAGTTCTGTGAAAAATGCTGTTGGTCTTTTGATAGGGATTGCATTAAACCTACAGGTTGCTTTGGGTAGTATGGACACACTATATTTGTTCTCATAATCTGTGAGAATGGAATATCTTTGCACTTGTTTGTGTCACTCGATGCATTGACTTTTAACTGTAATTAAAATATGTGAACTATCATCTTAGTTCAGTTATCAGTTACCTTTGGGTGAATCACAATCTCTTTCAGGTATTAGTGAAATGGATATGAAAATTCTGCTGATCCCATCCCAAAAGTTGTTTTGTATTTTTGAAAACAAAGTACAAGATTGTATTAAAAGTCTTCTTAAACCACATTTTTCTATCTATATTTGTAACATATAGTGGTATTAAAGGGAACACAATAGAATTCCTGATTATTCCACTTAATATCTATATAAATTTGGGGAAGTAGCTGAATTTTTCTGAGCCTCATTTTACTATTTGCAAAGTGGAATAATCTTATAGGTTTTGCTGAAAGCATTAGACAAGATAAAATAGTCATCACTGAGAAAAGTTCTTGGGGCAGCTGGGTGACTTAGTGGGTTATGCCTCTGCCTTACGCTCAGGTCATGATCTCAGGGTCCTGGGATTGAACCCCGCATCGGGCTCTCTGCTCAGCAGGGAGCCTGCTTCCCCTTCTCTGCCTGCCTCTCTGCCTACTTGTGATCTCTGTCTGTCAAATAAATAAATAAAATCTTTAAAAACAATAAAGAAAAGTTCTTAGTAAACAGAAGTAGACAACGTAAATGAGATGACTTATTACTTCTCAAATAATCCCATTTATATTTTTAGTAAAGAAGCTGAGTCTTGGGTTTGCATGACTTTCACAAGTGACTCCAGAGTGATACAGTGGTTGACAAAGGACCAAGAATCCGAGGTGTATGCTAGACATAACTTTCCAAGCCCAAAGGTAGGTGACTCAGACATGTTTTCTGCCTCATCTTGCTGTACAGTCCTACCAATTTCTTCTAGTTATTTTTGTGCATCCTGCACATCTATTGACCCTAGCTCCTATCAATTTTGATGGTTCGTAATCTACCATCCTTGTTTAAGAAAATATCTCTTTGAGTTTTATTTGAAGGAAGTTTTGTCAGTTAAAATACAAGGGCCTGGGGCGCCTGGGTGGCTCAGTGGGTTAAGCCTCTGCCTTCGGCTCTAGGTTGTGATCTCAGGGTTCTGGGATCGGGCCCCGCGTCGGGCTCTCTGCTCGGCGGGGAGCCTGCTTCCTCCTCTCTCTCTCTCTGCCTGCCTCTCTGCCTACTGTGATCTCTGTCTGTCAAATAAATAAATAAAGTCTTTAAAAAAAAAATACAAGGGCCTAATTTTTACCCTCATATTTAAATAAAGCAAATGAGGGATGACAGAAAAATACATATGAGAGTTTTATTTAATTTCAGAGTACAGGAAGGGATGATATTTTAGCTTCTTTGTATGTGTGTTGTGGGTGGAGGAGTATGATCTTTGGCTAAGACTACAGATATAATGGAATCTGGATGTCTGTGGTTTGGCTAAGGAAGAGACTAATGGAGGAAAGGATACCAGATTGTCTCCAAGCCTAAGTGAGCTATTCACTGTGGCAAGTGACCCCTCCAGAAGACACTTTTGTGTGCAATCTATTGACTAGGTGTTACCAGTCTCTTTTTTCACTTATAATAGTGGATGCTTCTATTTTTCTTTCTCAGCTAGAAAGAGACTTGTTAATGGCATTTGAAATTATTTCTGAACTGTAAATTTTATTCCAAGAAAATTTAGAAAATGTTGTGAAAATTACTCATGATCATAAAATTCAAAAGATTTTTGTGGTTCATTATTATGGACTAAGGTGATTCTAGAAGTTTCAACTGAATGCTGATTTCTCATTTCCTAAGCCTATATACTCCTTAAAGTGTGCTTAGAAATCCTTAATAATGTTTTCTTAATTCAAAGAACCATATCTGGAAAGAAGCAGTTTGTGGGTAAAATATTCTTTCTTTAAAGCTGAAAAGGTAGGGGTACCTGGGCGGCTCAGTGGGTTAAAGCCGCCGTCTTCAGCTCAGGTCATGATCCAGGGTTCTAGGATCGAGCCCCGCATCGGGCTCTCTGCTTAGTGGGAAACCTGCTGCTTCTTCTCTCTCTGCCTGCCTCTCTGCCTACTTGTGATCTCTGTCTGTCAAATAAATAAATTTTTTAAAAAATCTTAAAACTGAAAAGGTATATTATGTTTTTTTAAGTTCAAATTTAAGTTGAACATTTATTTACTGTTTGTTAGCTTCTTACATATATGCGTGTATTCATTCATTCATTCATTCATTCATTCCTGATTCATGAACAATGCTTTGGAATTTGTAGTTTGTATGGTTTCAAATCCTGTTTGGGCACACAAGAGTACACATCCACTTGGCTGTCATAGTAGAAGTAATACATACAAGATTTATTTATTATTGTTTTTAAAAGATATTATTTGTCCGAGAAAAAGAGCCTGTGCACAAGCCAGGGGGAGTGGCAGGCAGAAGGAGAAGCAGGCTCCCCGCTAAGCAAGGAGCCAGATGTGGGACTCCATCCCAGGACCTTGGGATAGTGACCTGAGCTGAAGGCAGATGCTTAACCAACTGAACCATCCAGGTGTCCCTACATATGAGATTTAGATAGTAATATAACAAATTATAAATCCAGAGGAATTCAAAGAAGAGTGCTAACAATGTATATTGGATGTCAGTAAGAGAGAAAAATGAGAGATTTATCCATGTTGCAGTGAGAAAAGAATGAAAGGTGCACACCTTCTTATATTTAAGTATTAATAAGAAGACCAGTTTAACTAGAACAGAAGATTTAATTTGAAGAAAAGAAGCTACTGAAGCATATTTTCAGTAACTTTAAAAGTTAGCAAAAGAATTTTAAATGGGAGTTCTGGGAAGCTGGAAAATAAGGGACAAAATGCTGAAAGTGGAATTTTAACAAAAGCATTATGCTGGATAAAGTGCAAGAATATTTAGCTTTTGGCACTCTTTCTCTCTCTCTCCCTTCCCTAATTTAGCTTTTAATTTCATCAAAATTCTACATGGATATAGTTTAAAGTGACAAATATTCTGCAAGGCTTTTTATGAAAAACAATAATTTTCTAGCCCTCTTCTTGTATCCTTCTTAGAAAAAAAACACATATTCACACTTGCAGATTCTTTTTATTTACCTACCTCTAAATAATGTGCTTATATTGCTATGTCCTTATTTTCCAGACACCCACTTCCTGTCTTCCTATCCTTCCTATCCTTCTAGTGTAGTTGTTTGAAACCATTTTTTTCTCTCTAAGCGTTTCTCTGTTTTGAATTTTCACAGAGATATACTCTAATGTGGGCCTATTTTCATTCACTGTGCTGGGCCCTCATTAGAGCATTTATGCTTGGAATCCAACATACCTCAGTTCTGGAAAAAAATGTTGCAATTATGTATTTGATAACTTACTCCTATTTTCCTCTCCTTGAGTCTTTTTGTTCTTTTTAATATTCCTCTGATTTTCTTAATTTTCATGCCTATTTTATGTATTTTGTCCTTCTTTCTAGGAGATTCCTGTGGCTTTATGTTTTATCCTTATAATTCTTCTTGTTTCTGCTCTCTTGCTTTTAATTTCTAAAACCCTTTTCTCTTAAACTTCCCCTTAGATAACATCCTTTTCTTGTTTAGTAGCTGTAAAATCTTTCCTTACCCACCTGAAGGTTATTAACTATAGTTCTGAGGTTCTCTTTTCCTCCATGTTTGGTACCTATGATCTTTTTCATAGGATCCTTTTCTTTGTCTTGGTCTCCAACTTTCCCATTAGAGGCTTTTCTTAAATGTCTTAGCAGTCAATTCAGATTTTTTTTTTTAAATTTTTATTTCTTTTCAGCGTAACAGTATTCATTGTTTTTGCACCACACCCAGTGCTCCATGCAATCCGTGCCCTCCCTAATACCCACCACCTGGTTCCCCCAACCTCCCACCCCCCGCCCCTTCAAAACCCTCAGGTTGTTTGTCAGAGTCCATAGTCTCTCGTGGTTCACCTCCCCTTCCAATTTCCCTCAACTCCCTTCTCCTCTCCCTCTCCCCTTGTCCTCCATGTTATTTGTTATGCTCCACAAATAAGTGAAACCATATGATAATTGACTCTCTCTGCTTGACTTATTTCACTCAGCTTAATCTCTTCCAGTCCCGTCCATGTTGCTACAAAAGTTGGGTATTCATGCTTTCTGATGGAGGCATAATACTCCATAGTGTATATGGACCACATCTTCCTTATCCATTCGTCCGTTGAAGGGCATCTTGGTTCTTTCCACAGTTTGGCGACCGTGGCCATTGCTGCTATAAACATTGGGGTAGAGATGGCCCTTCTTTTCACTACATCTGTATCTTTGGAGCAAATGACAGTAAAGACAAAAGGTTGATATCCAGGATCTATAAAGAACTCCTCAAACTCAACACACACAAAACAGACAATCATATAAAAAAAAATGGGCAGAAGATATGAACAGACACTTCTCCAATGAAGACATACAAATGGCTATCAGACAAATGAAAAAATGTTCATCATCACTAGCCATCAGGGAGATTCAAATTAAAACCACATTGAGATACCACCTTACACCAGTTAGAATGGCCAAAATTAGCAAGATAGGAAACAACATGTGTTGGAGAGGATGTGGAGAAAGGGGAACCCTCTTACACTGTTGGTGGGAATGCAAGTTGGTGCAGCCACTTTGGAGAACAGTGTGGAGATTCCTTAAGAAATTAAAAATAGAGCTTCCCTATGACCCTGCAATTGCACTACTGGGTATTTACCCCAAAGATACAGTCAATTCAGATTTAAGGAGAAATACAGAATTTCACTGGGAAGCCTGAGCTCATAGGCGAGGCTTATCTTCTGGATCTTCACTTTAGGATCATCTGACTAGGCTGCTTTATTAGTAACACCTGACCTGAGATTCTTTAGGTCTTTCCTCTTAGGCTTTAGAAACCTCCTTCAATCTCCTGCTTCATGAGTGGTGAGGATGGCTGACCACATTCTCATACCTGAGTAAGGTGGGAGCCTAAACTTCAGGATATGTACTGTCTTAATCTTCCCAATTTCAGCACCTGAAGTTCCTGGTTGGAGATAATCAGTCAATCTCTCCAAGAAATAAACCTTTAGTCCTCTTCCAGGATTACAGAGGGCAGAGGTGCAGCTCCACAGAGATGGAGGAGATCTGGAAACCTTGTATTTTCTTAGCCAAAGTTTTGATCGGTTCTCCCATTTTTTACGCCACTTTCAACAGACTTTTAGAGGGACCTTGTACAAAGGAATTCTAAGTATTTTCAGAGTTCTGCAGTGCTAAGGATATTGCCTATAAGTGGTTTCCATGTTTCTGGCTAAGAATTCAGCTTTTTTATGTCTTCTTTTTCATTTACCACTCCTCTATTCCCTTTCTAGCTTTCAACATTTTATTCCTATTGTGTTTTAACCCAGTATCTTTGATTTTGGGGGTTAGGTCTTAAAAGTCCCTTTGTTCTTTTTGTGTGTGTATGTGTGTGAGGGGGATGTGAAAAGGGATTGAAGGAAAATGCGGGAATTGTATTTTCCAGCATTAACCAGGGGTTTCCGTCTGCTTTTGCCTTTGTTTTATTAGTTTGGGAATACTGGAGACAAGGCAACTAGTTAGAAGGTGATTGTAGGAATAATATGTGAAGTGAAGAGGATTTGGACTAGGGTAGTAATGGTGATAGATGTTTTCAGAGGAAATTCAACAGGATATATTGACTGATTTAGATGAAGGGAGGAAGGAGTCAAGGGTGATGCCAAGAAATTAAGTTGTTGACTATAATAATGATGGCGCCACTGTTGGAAATTATTGGAGTAGAATTGGAAGTCAGGTTTGGAAGAAGATAACCTGAAAGACCATGTGTGTGTTGTTTTCAAAGTAAACACTGGATATAAGACAGAGTTTCCTTCTGCTGATTGTAGATTGGGTTCCATTAAGATTTAGCTGTAACAACCCAAACCTGCTCCAGCTAGTTTAAGCAAAAACATATTTAGAGGGAAATAAGCTACCATAAAATTACTGGAAGTACTAGAGAAGCCAATTTATGTTGAGCATCCAAGTCTGGAATAACACTGCTGAAATAACATGCCAGGAGAGCCACTACCTCTACTCCAGTCATGGTACTGAGAATCAAGGGGAAATCATGGGAATTGTATTCAGGAATCCACTGCCGAAGCTGTGGTTCAGTGATCACAGATGAGTGCCACTACTAATATGGTCCAGTCCTCCCAAGGTACCAGACATCAGAACACTTCTGTAATTTACAGCCAGCATCTTTATGAACTTGCTTCATAGGAGCAACAACCAAATATCAACCAAGTTGTTGCTGTTGTTAAGGATTTTATTTATTTGAGAGAGAGAGAGGGAGAGAGTGAGAGAGAGATCATGAGCACGAGTGAAGGGTAGTGGGAGAAGCAGATCATCAGCTGAGCGGGGACCCCAATGAGGGACTTGATCCTAGGACCTTGGGATTATGACCAGAGCCTAAGGTAAATGCTTAACCAACTGAGCCACTCAGGAACCCTGCAAAGTTGTTGTTTTTTAACTTCCACATTCCAAAGCTCATTAAAGCATATGTCATTAATGGAACTCTAGCTTTAGGGAAGTCTTTGAAATATAGTTTCAGCTTTCTAGAGTCTAAGGTAGAGGGAGATATACTGAAGAATGTTGGAATGGATGCTGGGTTCATTGAATTCACAATACCAAACATCATCATCCCCCTTGGTTACTCAGAGTAACTATCCATTGGACAAGTTAAAAAGCACTTAACTTCTCATCCAAAAGGAGACTGTTTTTCCATTAATTATGACTCCATCTCTGAGTGATGGCTGTTTTCCTTTTTGTTCAACCACAGTCCTAACTTGTTATTCTGTAAACTAAGGAATAAAGTATAAATTTATATTTATGACATAAAAAAGCAGAAGTGTGGAAAGGGGAAATATAAATAGGTTGATATATGTAAATATACATAAAAGAGGGAAAGAAAGAAGTTAGCTAATAAAGTCCATTACTGGAACTAGTTATAAGTCCATAACTTATATTTAGAACTTTCTTCCTCCACTGTACCTCAGGTAATCAATTTTCCCTCAAGACTTGAGCTAGTGGAGTTCTTTACTGAATGAAGGATAACTCAGCCTTTTATCCCTGAGATACTATGAGTCCTTGGTTGTCATGCCAGTATTGCTTCAGGCTTCCAACCAATTTTATTACTGGACATAAAAGTATTAGGGGACCCCCCCAAATCCCTTATATATAGACACAGGCATCCTTGCCACATTGTTTATTCTATTTCTCCTTATTGATTAAGGTCAGATAACCTCCCAGTCAATATATTAATCTACTTTTTAGTCTGTTTGTTCACTGACAAAAGAAAATGAAAATGACAGTCTCATCTTCCAGTTCATTTTCATATATCTTTCTTGGCGGAAGCCTTCTTCCCTTAGAAGCTTCTGCCTCTGAATCAGCAGTGCCCAAAGTTGCAGTGATAGGGAGCAAAAATTTTACAAATGGGTTATTTGATGTAATAGAGAAATTACAAACCTTTCTTTACTCCCTTTACCCCTCCTTTACCTTCCACAATTCTGTAAGTCCAGATTCTTCTGAATGATGAGGTAAATGGAGAGACCAGTTCATCCCACAGTGCCAACATATTGCATTACTTTCTTTTCCTGTATAATGACTTTTTTATTATAGTGAAATAATATTGTGATGATGAATATGGTATAAAGTGAGACCATGGATTCTGGGCTTGGAGATGTAGGTCAGGCAGAAAAGGCAAATCCTTTCTGTTCTCTTTCAGTGAAAAGTACTCTCCATCCTCTATTTAGGGGATGAGTCCAATGTTGTCAGTGAGTAGGAACTGATGGCGTATTGGAGGCTAAGCATTGATATCTGCTATTGGAAGGGTAACCATTTGTTTACAGAATTGGTTTGAGGAGAGTAAATTCTTATGGTTGAATGTGTACCTAACATCATGCCCTGCCACCATGGCCAGTTTGTTCGTGGGTGTTTTGAACAAACCCTTGAATAGTTATGGGATAAAGCTGATTGAGGGACAGTTTTGATAAATTCTTACTAAAGGATATCTGCTGCTTTGCAGTGGCTGTCTTTGGATGACAGTTCATCCAGAGGGACACAAATATTCTCAAATTCTGGGCCAGTTCTAGGAGGTACATCCTTATATGTCTCCTAGATGTCTTCATTCAACAAACATTTTCTTGAGAGTATGTGATGTGTGTTAAGCTATTCTTAACATATGGGATATAGCTGTGAGCAAATGCTGGCCTTATTGTGTTTATCATCAGTGCTCTAATCTTGTTCCTTCTAGTCCTTGATCATCCAGGCAAATTGTCAGCCGCAGACCAGAAATCAGTAAAGATCCCTATCTCTGGTCATATCTTTTTCCAGGCAAAGTGCCTGATATGCCTGTCAAATTTCTGTTCCACTAGAAATTTCCCTTCTCCACTTATCAGTGGGGCTTTAATGCTGCCAATACATATTTAATTTCTACATGCAAAAATTTTTGGATTAGCTCAGTGGATAAGAGCCCAGGGATGATTAGAGCACAAGATGAGGGTTCTGGTTCCCTAGGCACATTTAACATATTTTTGCTGTTGACCACCAAAGGAATCATGAAAGAGGATGTGAGTAGATTAGCACATTCCCATTAAACACACATGCATCCCAATGGTCATTTCATAATGATTATAGGTTTGTGACTTCATTTTTCCATATGAAGTGCCATAGTGGAAAGGAAACTAAACTGAGTCAGAAGCCTTAGCTTATGGTCTTGATTTCACCATACACTTTATAAGAAAATCACTTAACACATAATCCCTTGTTTCTTCTTCTATAAAGATTATAACATTTGACCAATTTCCAAGGATTATTGTGAGTTTAAGATATGAAAATGCTATAAAATATATTACATAAAATATGGAAATACATGTGTACAAAGATGCTTGTCAAAATGTTATTATCTAAATATCCAATGGGGGAAATAATATAGAAAGATAATTGTTTTCTTTTCTTTTTTTTTTTTTAACTAACACATAATGTATTATTTGCCCCAGGGGTACAGGTCTCTGAAACATCAGGCTTACATATTTCACAACACTCACCATAACACATACCCTCCCCAATGTCCATAACCCAGCCCCCCATCCTTACTCCCCTACGCTCCAGCAACCCTCAGTTTGTTTCATGAAATTTAGAATCTCTTATGGTTTGTCTCCCTACTGATCCCTCTTGTTTCATTTTTTTCCCTCCCTACCCTCTACGGCCCCCCACCTGCCTCTCAAATTCCTCATATCAGAGAGATCATATGATAATTTTCTTTCTCTGATTAACTTATTTCACTCAGCATAATACCCTCTAGTTCCATCCACGTCATTACAAATGGCAAGATTTCATTTCTTTTGAAGGCTGCATAGTATTCCATTGTGTGTGTGTGTGTGTGTGTGTGTGTGTGTGTGTGTGTGTGTGTATACCACATCTTCTTTATCCATTCATCTATTCATGGACATCAAGGGTCTTTCCATAGTTTGGCTATTGTGGACATTGCTGCTATAAACACGTGCCCCTTCAGGTGCCTACATTTGTATCTTTAGAGTAAATACCCTAAGTATTGCGATTGTTAGGTCGTAGGGTAGCTCTATTTTCAACTTTTTGAGGAACCTCCATACTGTTTTCTAGAGTGGGTGCACCAGCTTGCATTCCCACCAGCAGTGTAGGAGGATTCCCCTTTCTCCACATGCTCACCACCATCTGTTGTTTACTGTCTTATTAATTTTAGCCATTCTGCCTGGTGTGAGGTGGTATCTCATTGTGGTTTTTATTTGTATTTCCCCAATGCTGAGTGACGTTGAACACTTTCTCATGTGTTTGTTGGCCATTTGGATGTCTTTGCTGAAATGTCTTTTCATGTCTTCTACCCATTTCTTGATTGGATTATTTGTTCTTTGGGTCTTGAGTTTGATAAGTTCTTTATAGATTTTGGATACTAGCCCTTTATCTGATATGTCATTTGCAATTATCTTCTCCCATTCTGTCAATTATCTTTTGGTTTTGTTGACTGTTTCCTTTGCTGTGCAAAAGCTTTTGATCTTGTTGAAGTCCCAATAGTTCATTTTTGCCCTTGCTTCCCTTGCCTTTGGTGATGTTTCTAGGAAGAAGTTGCTGCTGCAGAGGTGGAAGAGGTTGTTGCCTGTGTTCTCCTCAAGGATTTTGATGGATTCCTGTCTCACATTGAGGGCTTTCTTCCATTTTGAGTCTATTTTTCTGTATGGTATAAGGAAATGGTTCATCTTTCTGCATGTGGCTGTCCAATTTTCCCAATACCCATTTGTTGAAGAGACTGTCATTTCTTCATTGGACATTCTTTCCTGCTTTGTCAAAGATTAGTTGACCATAGAGTTGAGGGTCCATTTCTGGGCTCCTTATTCTGTTCCATTGATCTATGTGTCTGTTTTTGTGCCAGTATCATACCGTCTTGACGATTATCGCTTTATAATAGAGCTTGAAGTCTGGAATTGTGATGCCACCAACTTTGGCTTTCTTTTCAACATTCCTCTGGCTATTCGGGGTCTTTTCTGATTCCATAGAAATTTTAGGATTATTTGTTCCATTTCTTTGAAAAAAGTTGAGGTATTTTGATGGGGATTGTGTTAAATGTGCAGATTGCTTTAGGTAGCATAGACATTTTCACAATATATTTTTTTCCAGTCCATGAACATGGAACGGTTTTCCTCTTCTATGTGTCTTCCTCAGTTTCTTTAATGAGTACTTTATAGTTTTCTGAGTACAGAGTCTTTGACTCCTTGGTTAGGTTTATTCCTAGGTATCTTATGGTTTGGGGTACAATTGTAAATGGGATCAACTTCTTAATTTCTCTTTCTTTTTTCTTGCTGTTGGTGTATAGAAATGAAACTGATTTCTGTGCATTGATTTTATATCCTGACACTTTGCTGAATTCCTGTATGAGTTCTAGCAGTTTTGGAGTGGAGTCTTTTGGATTTTCCACATAAAGTATCATATCATCTGCAAAGAGTGAGAGTTTGACTTCTTTGCCAATTCTGATGCCTTTTATTTCTTTTTGTTGTCTGATTGCTGAGGCTAGGACTTCTAGTACTATGTTGAATAACAGTGGTGATAGTGGACATCCCTGCTGCATTTCTGACCTTAGGGGAAAAGCTCTCAGTTTTTCCACATTGAGAATGATATTCACTGTGATTTTTTCACAGATGGCTTTGATGATATTAAGGTATGTACCCTCTATCCCTACACTTTGAAGAGTTTTGATCAAGAAAGGATGCTGTACTTTGTCAAATGCTTTTTCAGCATCTATTGAGAGGATCATATGGTTCTTGTTCTTTCTTATATTAATGTATTGTATCACATTGATTGATTTGCAGATATTGAACCAACCCTGCAGCCCAGGAATAAATCCCACTTGGTCTTGGTGAATAATCCTTTTAACGTACTGTTGGATCCTATTGACTAGTATTTTGGTGAGAATTTTTGCATCTGCGTTCATCAAGGATAATATTGGTCTGTAATTCTCCTTTTTGATGAGGTTTTGGGATCAAGGTAATGCTGGCCTCATAAAATGAGTTTGGAATTTTTCCTTCCATTTCTGTTTTTTGGAACAGTTTCAGGAGACTAGGTATTAATTCTTCTTTAAATGTTTGGTAGAATTCCCCTGGGAAGCCGTCTGGCCCTGGGCTCTTGTTTTTTGGGAGATTTTTGATAACTGCTTCAATCTCCTTACTGATTATGGGTCTGTTCAGGTTTTCTGTTTCTTCCTGGTTCAGTTTTGGTAGTATATGTCTCTAGGAAAGCATCCATTTCTTCCAGATTGTCAAATTTGCTAGTGTATACTTGCTCATACTATGTACCTATAATTGTTTGTATTTCCTTGGTGTTGGTCATGATCTCTTCTCTTTCATTCATGATTTTACTAATTTGGGTCCTTTCTCTTTTCTTTTGGATAAGTCTGGCCAGGGGTTTATTAATTCTTTCAAAGATCCATTTCCTAATTTCATTGATTTTTTTCTACTGTTCTTTTGGTTTCTATTTCATTAATTTGTGCTTTGATCTTTATTATTTCTTTTCTGCTGGGTTTAGGCTTTCTTTGCTGTTCTTCTCCAGCTCCTTTAGGTGTAGGGTTAGGTTGTGTACTCAAGACCTTTCTTGTTTCTTTAGAAAGACTTGTATTGCTATATACTTTCTTCTCAGGACTGCCTTTGCTGTGTCCCAAAGATTTTGAACAGATGTGTTTTCATTTTCATTTGTTTCCATGAAGTTTTTAAATTCTTCTTTAATTTCCTGGTTGACTCATTCATTGTTTAGTAGGATGCTCTTTAGCCTCAGTATTTGAGTTCTTTCCAACTTTTCTTTTGTGATTGAATTCTAGCTTCAGAGCATTGTGGTCTGAAAATATGCAGGGAATGATCCCATTCTTTTGGTACTGGTTGAGACCTGATTTGTGATCCAGGATGTGATCTCTTCTGGAGAATGTTCCATGTGCACTAGAGAAGAATGTGTATTCTGTGGTTTTGGGATGGAATGTCCTAAATATATCTGTGATATCCATCTGGTCCAGTGTGTCATTTAAAGTCTTTATTTCCTTGTTGATCTTTTGCTTAGATGATCTGTCCACTTCTGTAAAGGGAGATGTTAAAGTCCCCTACTATTATTGTATTATTGTCTATGTGTTTCTTTGATTTTGTTATTAATTGGTTTATATAATTGGCTGCTCTCATGTTAGGGGCATAGATATTTAAAATTGTTGGATCTTGTTGGTCAGACCCTTTAAGTGTGATATAGTGTGCTTTTTCATCTCTTATTGTAGTCTTTGGCTTAAAATCTAATTTATCTGATATAAGAATTGCCACCCCAGCTTTCTTTTGATGGCCATTAGCATGGTAAATGGTTTTCCACCCCTCACTTTATTTATTTATTTTTAAAAGATTTTATTTATTTGACAGAGAGAGAGGCACAGTGAGATAGGGAACATAAGCAGGGGGAGTGGAAGAGGGAGAAGTAGGCTTCCTGCAGGGAGCCCAATGCGTGGCTTGATCCCAGGACCCTGGGATCATGGCCTGAGCTAAAGGCAGCTTAATGACTGAGCCACCCAGGCACCCCAACTCCCTCACTTTAAATCTGGAGGTGTCTTTGGGTCTGAAATGAATTTCTTGTGAACAGCATGTCGATGGGTCTTGGTTTTTATCCATTGTGATTCCTTGTGTCTTTTTATTGTGACATTTAGCCCTTTTACATTCAGGGTAACTTTGAAAGATATGAATTTAGTGCCATTGTATTGCCTGTAAGGTGACTATTACTGTGTATTGTCTCTGTTCCTTTCTGGTATGTTACTTTTAGGCTCTCTCTTTGCTTAAAGGACCCTTTTCAATATTTCCTGTGGACTGGTTTGGTGTTTACAAATTCTTTTATTTTATTTTTTTCCTGGAGGCTTTTTATCTCTCTATTTTCAGTGACAGCCTAGCTGGATATAGTATTCTTGGCTGCATATTTTTCTTGTTTAGTGCTCTGAATATATCATGCCAGTCCTTTCTAGCCTGCCAGGTCTCTGTGAATAGGTCTGCTGCCAATCTAATATTTCTACCATTGTATGTTACAGACCTCTTGTCCCGAGCTGCTTTCAGGATTTTTCTCTGTCACTAAGACATGTAAGTTTTACTATTAGATGACAACGGAGTGTGGACCTATTTTTATTGATTTTGAGGGATGTTTCTCTGTGCCTCCTGGATTTTGATGCTTATTCCCTTTGCCAAATTAAGGGAATTCTCTACCATAATTTGTTCCAATATATCTTCTGCCCCCTCTCTCTTCTTCTGGGATCCCAATTATTCTAATATTGTTTCATCTTATGGTATCACTTATCTCTCAAATTCTTTCCTCATGGTCCGGTAGTTGTTTGTCTCTCTTTTGCTCAGCTTCTTCATTCTCCATCATTTGGTCTTCTATATCATGAATTCTCTCTTCTGCTCATTTATCCAAGCAGTAAGAGGCTCCATTTTTTATTGTACTTCATTAACAACTTTTTAAATTTCAACTTGGTTAGATTTTAGTTGTTTTATTTCTCTAGAAAGGGGTTTTATTTCTCCAGAAAGGGATTCTCTAATATCTTCCATACTTTTTTCGAGCCCAACTAGCACCTTGATAATCATCATTCTGAAGTCTAGTTCTAACATATTACTAATGTCCATGTTGATTAGGTCCCTAGCTGTTGGTACTGCCTCTTATTCTTTTGTTTTGTTTTGTTTTTGTTGTGAATTTTTCTGGCTTATCATTTTATCCAAATAAGAATAGATGAATGAGAGAACAAAATACTACAAGGGTTGCAAAGACCTCAGAAAAACATACACTAACCAAATCAGAAGAGACCTGAAACTGGGGAGATAAGAAAAGGGGAAAAACAGAAGAAGAATGCATATATATATATGATGTGTATATAATGTGTGTGTGTGTGTGTGTGTGTGTGTGTGTGTATTAGACCAGTGAATAGAACAGGGCCACACACTTGATTTTGGGTTAGAAGAAACTACTTCCCAAAATTTTAAGGAAAGAAAAACATATATATACAGAAAAATAAGGTAAAGCATGATGAAGGGATGGAACGTAATTGTAGAGATAAAAATTTAAAAAGATTCTAAAAAAGGAGTTGATAAGATAAATTGGTTGAAAAAAGAAAAAAAAACGGAAAGAATGTGTTCAGGCTGGATACTAGAACAAAGCCATGTGCTAGATTTAGGGTATATTTTGATCTATTAGATGAAATTGTATCCCCCAAATTTTTTTAAGATTTTATTTATTTATTTGTCAGAGAGTACAAGCAGGCAGAGTGGCAGGCAGAGGAGAGAGAGAAGCAGGCTCTGTGCTGGACAAGGAGCCTGATGCGGGACTTGATCCCAGGACCCTGGGATCATGACCTGAGCTGAAGGCAGCGACTTAACCGACTGAGCCACCCAGGTGTCACTGTATCTCCAAATTTTAAAGGAGAAAAAACCTGTATGTATACAAAAAAATAAGGTTAAATACAATGAAGGGATAAAATATAACTGTAACAATGAAAATTAAAAAGATTTTTAAAAAGGTATTGATAAGATAAAATAGTTTAAAAATGTTAAAATAGGAAGGAGGGAAAATTCAAAAAATAGAATGAGAAAAAAATAATATTAGAAAAATTTAACTTTGAAAGACTAAAGGATCATGGGAAAAAGCCATGAATTCTATGTGCTGCTTTCCCCAAGCTCTGGAGTTCCATTGTTCTCATTCATCAGTGAACTTGGTCTTGGCTGGATGTTCTTGCTGATCTTCTAGGGGAGGGGCCTGTTGCAGTGATTCTCAAATGTCTTTTCCCTGAGGCGGAATTGCATCACCCTTGCCAGGGGCCAGGCTAAGTGATCTGCTTAGTTTTGCTCTTGGGAGCTTTTGTTCTCTGAATGCTGTCCATACAGCTTGTGAGGACAGGAATGAAAGTGGCAGCCTCCCAATCTCTGGCCCTGTAGGAGCTGAGAGCTCAAGGCCCCACTCCTCACTGTGCCCTCAGAGAAAAGCAGTCAGTCTCTCCCATCTTCCTGGTCTCTGGCTGCACTCTGCACTCACCCAGCCTGTGACCCAGCATTTTTATCTCTGGCACACGGCCCCTTGTGGAGTCTCCAAACCCAGCCAATTCCTGCAGCATGCTCCCATGCCACTCCTCCCAGAGGAGGAAGGATGAGGTCTCTTCAGATCTACCATTTATGGAGTCCCTGCTTGAAGAGCAGTGGCCCAACTGTGCCTTGGATCACGGTTTAAGGTAATCCCGAGCTGAGAGCCCACTCCTTGGTTCTGTCTCTGTAGACAGAGCTTTCCTGCTCTGATTCCTGGGAGCTCTGCCACCCTCAGACATCCCTGGTCTTTTTATGTCCCCGTGAGGTCTCCACCCTCCGCTTAGCCTCTGGAGTGATTTCCCTCAGTGGATCAGACTTCTAAAAGTTCCAATTTTGTGCTCCACTGGTCTCTCACTTCCTAGGAGCTGGCTGCTAATGCCATGGTCTATCTTCCTTTCGCTTTGGATTCACTTCTCCTCAAGTCTTACCTTCCGGAAAGTGGTTAATTTTCTGTTCCTAGAATTGCTGCTCTTCTTCTCTCTTCTTTTGAGTTTATAGGTGTTCAGAATTTTTTGATAACTATCTAGCTGAACTCCTGGGACCTGATGATATTTCGGTCTCCTACTCCTCTGCCATCTTGCTCCTCCCTACTTGATAATTGTCTTTTCAAATAACACTTAATATCTTGGAAAATGTTTCATTAAGTAATGTTACATGAAAATCTATCCAATAAAATTGACTTATGAACCAAAATATGACCAGAATGAAAGTCATAAAATTTTAATAATGTTTTTTGAAGAACTACTTGGTTAAAGAATTATAGGCAATTTTTGGTTTTCTTCTTATTTTCCTGTATTTTATGTGTATACACCCAATTGGCAACTTGGATTTTATAGTCATAAAAGTCATTTAAAATAATATGTCAGTACAATTTGTTTCTTTGTAAGAAGTAAAAAAGTTTCTAATATGCTGTGAAAGGTATATCTATAGTTCACAAAAAATTTGAGAAAAACCATACTTATTTTCCCAAGTGCAGAAACCTTTATTAATGATTACTTTCAGAAAATAGAGAAAAATAATTAAACCATGCTTCTCCCTTGGTTTCATTAACACGTCCATGAGGTCAAGATTGCCATATTCCCCATTTTATGAATCAGAGAATGAGGGACAGAAATTAAGTAACTTACTTAGGTCTAAATCAATGTTACATAGATAGTAACTTGCAAAGAATAGATTTGAACCCAAGCAGTTCTGACACTATGGTCTGAGTTTTCCATTGCTATGCTGTAGGGGGTGTCGTCTCTTGTCCTGTCACCAATAAATGTCACTCTAATAAATAAGACATAATTTTTATAAAGATAAGTATATGTTAAAATTCAGCAGAATAAGTTAATCCAAGTATTGATAGAGTCACGGAAGAGTTAAGCAGAAGATGCTACTTCTCTTGGGCAGAGAGAAGTATTACAGAAGCCTTCATGTGGAGGTGACTTAGAGGAGGTATTGGTGGAAGACAAGAAGTTGGTTGACAAAAAACCATGGGCTGGCACAATGGGGAAAATATTCTATTAACCTTTGATGAAATAGCCTGTGTCTTAATTTCATATTTTCTGTAGTGAGCATGGCAGCTATCATATGCTGGGCAAGCTCTCAAATGACTCTCACGTGTAGGTAGGCAAGACAAGAAATGACGAAAAGGCTCAGGAAGTTTGTTGGGGTAAGGCAGGCTGATTTTATATATTACCTTCTACGGTCAACAGATGCTGAGGGTAATATCTGAGCTGAGCTGTTTCCCTCCCTGGATCATCTTGTTCCTATAAGGCCAAATAGAACATGCTGTGCCAGTTAGAAATCTCTCAAATGTTTTCGATTTGGAATTTTGAACTAAAGTGAATCTTTTCATTTACTCTTGGAAAAAAAAATTGGGAAAAAATATTTAGTCTTTTTAAAAGGAGTAATTTGAAAGCTTTGCAAAAGCCAAATTTTACCAGACATTTAAAAAAAATGTGAAACATAATTTTGATGAACCCAGAATAAAAAACTTGAAAGGTATGAAGTATAATTTCTAGAAATTGATTTAACATGCAGAGGTGAAGTATTTAACATAATTTTCTTGAGATTTTTATTGAATCCATGTTTAAAACTGAAACCTCTATCAGAGTCAACACCAAGGATGGATATATCTGTCCCAGATTTTCAGTGTAGCCAATGAAAATAGAAATTGCTTCCTATACTCACTGATAACCACTTTAGACTCTGAGAGGCTACATTTACAGTAACTAGGGAAGACATAGAGATATGTTTGTTGGATTTACCAAAATTTGTGAAAGGCAAAGATACTATTTATGGCTTCTACACTTATACTGTCAGCAGAAATATGCAAACTTGCAAATCCCACATCTAAGCTCGATTCTTAGTAATTTATATCTTTATATGTTAATAGCATAGTAGTGTTGTGGATTTAGTCCAACAAATCAAGTGTTTCATTATGTTTCACTCTTGCAGCTCTTGGACAGAGTTGGCTTACGTTAATGAGGTTTTGGGAACAAGATTATCACAGTGCCTTAGAAACTATTCTCAAAGTACTGTCTGAACCACTGAGATTTTTGTCTTGAGAACGTGTCATAAAATTATGAAAGTGATTACTGTAAATTACTGACGACTGTCATAAAGAATGTGGCATATTGGGATGTTGGAACAAAACTGAAAGCAAAACAAATGTCAAGGTTTCTAAGGAAGCACTGAAGTAGATAGATTTTTCTGGCTTGAAGTGAAAGGATATGAGGATTGGGAGAGGTCCTTGTAATAGACATGTGGTATGTTTGTGGAAATTTGTCGTAAGGAAATATCTCAAAAACAAGAGAAAAAAACCCTATATTCATTTAAATGTTTCTTGTAGATTTATTTATTATGTTAATGAAAACATACTTTTTATTAAATCTTAACTACAGCATCTGACCTTTATCTGAATGTCCTCTGGGTACCTAATGTCCCCTAATAGTCTAGCCAATCATGTTTAAGAATGAATAATCAGTAGTGAATATGCCACTGCCCTCTGCTCCTAGCCACTAGTCACTGGCCAAATGGACTCAGATCTGTTCTACAATACTAACTTATTTCCATGTATCCCCTTAGTGTTCTAGTTTGCTGCTTCTCTGTATTTTTTTCCACCCTTTTACAATAATCTCCTAAACTGACTCCCAGCCTTCAGGATTCCAAGCCTCTCTATGCCCCCCTTTCCAACCTCAATTTCAACTGTCTACATGTTGCCACAAGTTCTTAGATCCCAGTCATTACACTGATACTAAACTCTATGTGCCTGCAAAATAGACTCCAAACTCCTTAGCACTGGGATATTGGAATAAATATGTCAGTGAGCTCTACCATTCCTCATTCCACAGCCAACCCCTCATTTACCTTTTTACGTGTATGGTTCCATGCATCCAGACGCTGAATCCATTGAATGTACCTACCATTAGAGCTTCACTCCTGTAACATTCCCTTAAAGGTTTATCTTTTCCATTTCTTATTTTCCATTTCTGAGGCAATCCTGTCAACTTTTTTCTTATGTGCACTCTTATGATTATGCATTTTGTCTTGAACTATAGCTCATTAATTGTTTACACAGCTCTATCTTCCTTAGTAGATTATAAGCTTAATGAAGGCAGTAAACATGCATTTCTCATCTAAGACCTTATGCCTACTTCTTGCCCATGTAATATCAGCCTTTCCTTATATAAATCTTAAAGTATGTTTGTTATGTCATTAAAATATTTTATTAGCTAATATGTAATTTGATATAATTGTAAATATAGCTTTATGTAACCAATATAAACTAAGGGATTCAAATTGAATATTCACATTGATACTTAACTAAGTGAACTGAGGGTGGTGAGAGTGTCAACATTTATTATGAACAAACTATTTGCCTAGCATTGATCTACTGCTGACCTATTGGATGGATTCAGTTGCTGATGCAGATGTAGGTATTGTGGGTCTACTATGTCCCAGGCTCTGTAATGAGAGCTAGAAAGATGGATAAGATACAGTTCTACCCTCATTAATCTTACAGCATAGTTAGAAAGAAGAGCAATAAAAGTACCAATTTTTTAAAAAGATTTACTTATTTATTTTAGAGAGAAAGAGCGAGAGAGAGCAAGTGAGCAGGGGGAGGAGCAGAAGGAAAGAAAAATCCTGAAGCAGACTCCCCACTGAGTATGGAGCCCGATGCAGGGCTCAATCCCCGGACTCTGGGATCGTGACCTTAGCCAAAGTCAAGAGTCAGCCACTTAATTGACTGAGCCACCCAGGGGCTCTCACAGTACCAATTTTAATATTATATAATAGGTACCATAATGGCAAGAAGGCAGAGGGTGCTTGGGACACATAGGATAGTGGAATGTTAAGGGAAGACTCATTTAGGGGAGACTGCCTATTCCAGGTAGGGGCAACCACCGGAGCACCAAAAGAGGACATTGTAGTTGGGTTTTATGAAGAGTTAAATAAATATGTTTTGATGAAAGAGAGTGTGTATGTGTTGGTAGAAGTTGTGGAAGTTGGTGATGAAAGGAAGAGGCTTGAAGTAAAACCTTTGGCTTGGAAATAGGGTAATAGTACATATAGTATTGATCCAAGATCTTGAATTCTTTTCAGAAGAAAATAGGAAGGCACTGAAGTTTTCGATTAGCTAAATGGATAATTATAATATTTAGAAAGTACATTCTAGGAACTTACATATATCATCTCATTTAATTTTCTCCTTACCAAATAGGTCGTATTTATCCCTGGTTTACTGAGGAGGAAAGTGAGCCATCTCTTCTTTCCATTCCTCTAAGAGCTGACTGTCTCTCATCATTTGTCTTTCTTTATCTAAACTGTCTCTTCGAAGGGAATTTCTCTGATATTGCTGTCTACATTTCTTCTTCCGTAGGAGAAAAATAGGAACAGGAGTGCTGGAGGGAAAGGGGGAATGGGATTTAAAGTATGTTCACCAGGGAAGGCCTCATTTTAAGATGTTGGCCAGAGAAAACTAATTTGGGAAACTAATGATGGTAAGGAAGTAGGTCATAAAGATGTCTTGGAAAGGAGCATCCCAGGCAGTGCTATCAGCTAGTGTACAGGCCCAAGGCAGGGCAAGCTCTGCTTGTTTAGGAGCAGCAATAAAAATGGAGCAGGAGAATATCCCATCTTCCTTTAACTGAATACCTATAGAGAGTAGGTATGTAATAAATATTTGTTGAATAAATAGATGGGTAAATGAAGAAAGGTCATGAATCAGGTTCTCAACTGGTTTGCTCGATCCCAAATCCTTTTCATTATGTTACCCTACTTCTCAATACTTAATTCCTAAATGGCTGAGATCATTTAAACAGTGCTCAAGTGAATCTTAATGAATGAGTATCCATTAAGAATTCTATAAAAAACCCATCTATAGTTTACATGTAGATGCGAGTGCCATCTCTGCGGACAAATACTCTTTCATGTGTCTTTATGAGAAGCAACAGTGACACACAGTGGTTGGTTGAGTAAATCAGACATGTACTCCCTCCAGATATCCCAGAAGGTATAGCAGGTAATTCTCTCTTTCTTTCTTTGGAAAGTTGGTTGTCTTGTTAATTCAGGCAGGTATTAACTACCCAATATATTCAGTATATCCCTCGTTGTAAGCTGTCAGACTGTGACACAACATCACATAATGTGACGTTACATGATACATAATGCCTGAATTAAATAAAAAAAAAAAAAATCCAGACACTTCTTTCAGTGAAATAGTAGGTAGGTAATCTGAATATTTGGGGTAATTGGCTCTAGGAAGAGAGAGGCATCATTATTTCAGGCTCCCTAGTGAGCGTTAATTAGCCATATTGCTTCATTGTGTGACAAAGAGAACACTGCTAGTAGTGCTAAATCCATAATGACATCCTGGCTTTAGGAGCACAGGTATTTTAAACTACCTTGACTGACTGACATGCAGGTAATTCTATTCAGAGTCTAGCAGTGAATCAGGCAGTTGGCACAGTCTCTCCTCCAAGGGCACACATTTGTTGTTGTGACTCAGAGATTTCCTTTTCTTTGTCTCACCGTGTCCCCGGATCCCCACAGTCCTCTAACTGGGGAAAATCAGCAAATATCTGCAACAGCAGGCCTGTGTTCTCCCTGAGCTTTGAGATTAATACATCTATGTTTCTGTAGCATCAAGTTCTGCAGAAAGAGATCCAACAGCTCTTAACATTTAAAGATGGGCCATGACAGCTAGGAAGGGCTTTCTGGAGCTCTGTGATTCACTTTAGTACTTCGTTTGCAGATATGGCAGGAAGGCAAGTTGCAGAGCAGGGCAATTCTTAAAAGCTTTTCTGGGACCACCATTCAACATTTTTATTTTTTGTATTAATAATAGTAACACCAGAAATAGTATGAGTGACAAAGCACCAGCACAGAGAGAGATTTTGCTGTCTTATGTTGAGAGAGCATAAATCACCTGCATATCGGGAGGTGATTATTATTCTCTCTAGGGAATTTTTTTAAAATTTTCTGTATTTTATTGAGTGGGATGTTGAATTTTCCCTACCTTCCTCTCAGTCATGTCCTTGGAGACCAAGGATACACAAAAGAGAGATGAACACTTCTGTGGGACAGTCTGAAGCCAAGGGTCAGAGAGAAGCCGCCAGGCTTAACATTTGCCACCTTAACCTCTGAGAACACTAGGAACTGGAACTTGAGAGTCTCAAGTCTGTGCTTTCTGACAGAGCTCCCGAGATGCTGAGCTGAAAACACCATTTACTAACAATTGCTGAAAGAACGTGCCTCTCAATGACTTCTTGCATCTTATTAAATGTGAACTTCTTTCAGGGAGTTTATAAGGATCTGTCTGTGAATTGTGGATCCGAAAATTGAACTTGAGTATGTAACTGAGACTGGTATTTAGGCACGAATCCAATGTGGGTAAAAGAAGGGAAGATGAAGAAACTCAAAAGGAAGCAAGAATTACAGCATCATGTGGAGACAGGAAACTCCAGGACTGACATCTAGCCCTAAAACACATATTTGGTGAGGGGCAGCACCAGTACTAGCAACAATCTCTTTCTTTAGCAATCTTTCAGTCTCCTTTCCATTATTTTTCCCTCTGCCTAAAATAATGATACAATAATGTATTTATGTAGAATTTTATGGCTAAATAAAACTATTCATATATGTATTAGCTCACCTGCTCCTAATTTTATCAACCTGAAGTATTTATTAACTCCCCCTCTGCTTGACAAATCATTTGTTAAGTATCTTCCTCCTCTTCACAGAGTTCGATTCATTCTTCTTCTCATTTTACTAACTCAGCTCACTGTTTTTCTGAATCAAAACAACAGCGACATGGAAATAAAGTTCTTATCTGACATTATCTCTTCAATGGTTTATAAATATAAAAACTATGACAGTAATTTTTTGTAGGTACAAGAAAGAGGAAGGAAGATGAAAAGAGTTGGTGTTGGAAAGAGAGCTTTCCTCTCCAGAGAAGGTTTAAGACCAAGTCTGGAGTGTATGTGAAGTGAAGGACACTTATATAGTAGACTGGTATTTTGTCTCCTCTGGCCAATGTGGCAAAACCAGCCATACTGGGTTATGGTACAGTTGGAGTTTCTAATTACAGTTTTTCCTGTTTCCAAGGATTATGATTTTCTTTATTTGTGAAAGTTAAGAATGCCACATGCAAAAGACTTGTTGATAATGAGATTACATGGAAATGTTCCATCGATAATACATTTGATTGGTTGCTACAGACAGAAACTGTTGTTTGTTAGAATTCCTGGTAAGGGGTCCTCTCAGAGAGGTAGGTAAAAATGATAATAATTTGACTCTTGATGAATCCTCTTATACAGAGGTCTTGATTTTCCCAAATGAATGGGAAAAACCTCAAAACCATGTCAACTACAAATTTGGGGGATTGTAGCTGTTTTTTATTTCTTTAATTTAATTTATTTATTTCTGGCCAGTAGACCTTGTTTTCATAGTGAGAATAGAAATGAATTACTTATGTTTACTGTAACACTTTAGAGCTTGATGAGAATGTAGAAATAATTAAGATTTTTATAGTTGAAGAACATGATGTCCAGGTAGGTCAAATGACTTGCTCAAATTGATTATGGAACTAATTTGGGATAAAACAAAGTGGACCCTCATTCTTAGTCAATTTGTTTTCATGATAAAGCATGTAGCCTAACTCATTTCTTTACAAACGCCTAGGGGCCAGAGACATCACTAGTGAACCAAAACATTCTTTTTTTTTTTTTTTTAAAATTTTTTTATTTATTTTTTCAGAGGTGGTGGGGAGAAAGAGAGAGAGAGAGTATGAGAGAGTGTAAGTAGGGGGGGAGGGAGGGAGAGTAAGAGAATCTCCAGCAGACTCCCCGCTGAGCAGGGAGCCTGACCTGGGGCTCAGTCTCATGACTCTGAGATCATGACCTGAGCCGAAACCAAGAGTGGGATACTCAATTGACTGAGCCACGAGGAGCCCTGTACCAAGACATTCTTTGCTTTCTTCTTTCTGGCATATCTTTTCATAGAGTGTTGGAGTATCGGCCCCCAATGCTGCGGGCTCTCATCTCTTTGAGGCAATACCTCTCTGTGCTTGGGCTATTCCGGGTGGGGGTGTTGCCTCATCAGCCTCTTGGAGTTCCCAGTCCTGAGGTTGTCTGTTTGGCTTTATGTATGTGGTATCTCTGGCTTCAGTCTCTAAAGTGGGGCTAGAAATAAATTCAGTTTTAAGGGTAATAAGAGACAGTTAAACTTTGCTAAATATTTCTCCATAATACTTTGATTTGAAATTTTTATTGAGAATTAATATTTTTTATGTTCAATTAGATGACATATAGTAGTATATCACTAGTTTTTGATGTAGTGTTCAAGAAAGACAATGCAAAGACTGGAAAGGGAGGATAAATGGAAAGGCAGAAGGAAATGAAAACAGAATTAGAACTAAAAGTCTGTGTTGGCATATCTCAATTATAGTTCAGTGATCAATTAAAAGAATTAAATCAGAATCAAAGAACTACCTTTTATTAGTACTCAGCACATTATAGAGTTCTTTTTTCATGCTTTAGACTATTTGATCCTCACAACAGCTCTGTAGGGCAGAAATGATTATAAATAATTTAAAAATTAATCAAAAACCTAGGATTCAAATATGTGTAAGAGTTTGCCTACATTCAAAAGCTTGTAAGTGGCAGACAAAACCCAAACCACAGGTTTCTGGCTGCAGGTTGTGTGTTCTACTAACCATACCACCTTACTTTACAGTCATTTCAAATGATTCTGATACAGTATGGAATCCAGTTGGTTAGAGTTTTGTAGCCTTTAGGCAGAAGTTATAGTTTCGATTTTTGTGTATCTCAGTAGCTACTTAGAGTAAAAGCCGCAGTCAATCACAACCCACCGGAGTGCTGTTTAGTTTCAAGGAGAACAAGGTGTCTGTGTGTATGGTATGAATCTATCACCATTACTGGAACAAGAATGTATGATCTCCATCTTATTGATAGAGGGTTAAACCATCTTTGCATATAAAGGATGGTATATTTTTATTATTTTATTATGATACTTACTATTACTCCAGTATTTGGATTTGTAAAAGTAGTATTATAGCCTCAATACCCATGATTTAAGTTGCTGTTATAAGGTTAAGTGTAGACACTTTGAGATATGGTTCCAAATATCATCCAAAGCATAGAGTTTTATATTTTCCAAAATAAGGTAATTTTTTTTAAAGTTATCATAGATGTTGGTAAAGGTCTTATGAGACTCTAGGACAAGAAAAAAAAAGTCCCTTGTGAGATAAATGTTTTAGGCCTCATGTATTTAGTAAGGCCATTGGCTTGAACCAATGATGGGGAAGAAGCAGGATTGTGATCTTCAGATTCAGAATATATCCTGAAATCCTCAGGCTTGATAGTTTTTTTTAAGGGAAGGCTGGGGGGCATGATCACATTTGTCTGGCAGTGTATCATTTCTGGGGAACATGTGTTTACATTTTGTTGAATTACACAACTCTACAGCAGTTATCAGAGAGCTGAAGATATATTCATATTGAACTGTAGGCAACCACATGTTGATAGTGAGCCCATTTCATGATTTGGCTTGTGAAAAGACTGTGAAAATGCCTTATTCTGTGTTATTTTTTTTTCCTTCTGACAGTACTGATAAACTGCCACAGGCAGTCTAAAAATAATAGCATGAGGTTAACTGACAATTGCAGGTGTATTTACACTGATTTTCTGATATTAGCTTGTTGCTTAGAAATACTACTGGAGGTAATACAGTATGAGTCCAAATTTTCTTTATTAGAGAGGAAAAACTGGCAGGAAAGACAAAGAACGTTTCTTTATAATGATCAAAGAGATATTTGTGGCTATTTTGATAATCTGCCACAACGATCTGATTCTTCCTAATCTATGCTCTGTGGACTGAAAGGAAGAGAAGCCATCTGAGAAAGATATCATCACATGCCCCTCTCTTCTCTCTCTCACACACGCATACACATGCACACACATGTATGTGTGCACACACATCAAACCGTTTGAAACTCATGATTTGGAGACCTGAATCTGTAAGAATGATCAGAAGCCTCATGCCTCTGTGATTTTGCATCTCATCCTCAAGATCCACTTTCCACCCTTCTCTCTATTGCCTGCATTAATAGGCTCTCTTGCTTCTGTTTGGGTTCCACCAGTGGAAGGGACCAACAGGGTACTGGAGTGACTTTGAGATATTTATTTCCCCAGCAACCTCCCTGGAGGGCTCTAGGTTTGTTCCCCTAACAAAGGCTGCAGTTCTTCTCAGGAGCCCGTTCCTAAACCTACAATTCTCACTAGGTTGCAGGTAGATCTCCCTTCCCCCTGCACACTGGACAAGAGGAGGTAATGGCCTCCTGCTGCTGCCAGATGCAACTGCCTAGGCCATCCTGTATCATTTCTCTTCACCTGATTACATTCTTGTAAGTAATTATTTTGTTGAACTCTTTTTTCAATTACCGTGTTTGAGCATACTTTCTGTTTTCTGGGAGAACCCTGAACTGAAAAAGATGCTGTGTATAGGCACTGTGATAAGCCACTGGGGTTGTAAGGCAAACAAAAGCCAGACATCCCCTCAAGGAAATCATCACAGTTAAGATGGAGTTATGCACAGACTGATGGCAAAGCACAGAAAAAGGTAATCTAACCAAGCTGGGAGTGGTGCTAAAGGAAGAATTTTTTAGAAGAGTTTATCCTTGATGTGAAACCAATTATAGAAAAATTCAAATATATATAAAAATAGAAATAAATATTGTAATTAACTTCTAAGTAAATCACTCGGTTTCAAGCATCATCAATTCTATCAACTAATGGCCAACTTCATCTACCTCCTTACCCCCTCCCCAGAATTATTTTGACATAATTTCTGGACAATATATAATTTCATCTCTAAATATTTTAGCATGTTATCTCCAAAACACAAGCACAGTATCCTCATCCTCCAAAAAAAAAAAAAATCAACACCTCAATATCATCAAAAAGTATTCAAAATTCTCTAATTAAACTAGGAATGTTCTTTTATTTCCAGTTTATTTATTTGAATTGGGATCAAATAAGGTTCATAATACTGGTCTCTTCCAATTACAGATTCTCTCTCTCTCTGTCTCTCTCTATATATATACACACACACACACATAAATACACACACAAACATGTTTCTCCATTATAATATATGTATTATATATTATACTATATATATACACACACACACACACACACACGCTTTCCCCATTATAATATATATATATACTCCCCCTTTATATATACATATATCTCCCTCCTTATATAATATATATATGTATTCTCCCCTTACAATTTCTTTGTTGGAAAAACCAGGTTATTTGACCTAGAGAATTGTCCAAAGTCTGGATTTTGTTGATTGCATCTTATATTATTGTTTAACATGTTCCTGTTTTCTGTAACTTGATAGTTACAATTAGAGCTTAATCTGAGGCATGTTCAGTTTTAATTTTTATGTTTTTGGTGGGGGAAGACAACTTTGGAGGTGGCAATAGGTAATTGTCAGAAGGAATGTAATGTCTGGCTGCATCTCATTTTTGATATTAAGAGTTATGATAATCATGATCCTAGATTAGTGGTTCTCAAACTTCATGTTCATCAACATCACTTGGAGGCTTGTTCAAATCCTGACTGCTGAGCCCAGTCCCAGAGTTTTTAATTCAGTAGGTCTGAGGTGAGGCTTAGAATTTTCATTCCAAACAAGTTCCCAGGCACTGCTGGCCCAGTGACCACTTTTTGAGAACTGCTGCAGTTAGTTCATTAATTCATGAGGGGTTCAAGGTTCATCTTGAACATGTCTCATCCCAGACCTAGAATCAACTGTTCCTTCAATGATTCTTAGTTCTTTTTAGTGAGGTCACCTATTTAGAACCCACATTCTGAAGGCTAGAGGCACTCATTTTGGCGAGGCTTTGTTTCTAGACATTTTGGAGGATAGAGTTAGGAAACATACATATTTAAAACCAAGTCATAAGTTCATATTGACACTTCCAATTCAAATTCAAGACAATGGGGTTTTTCTTAACCTTATCCATGTTACATACAGGGATCTGTATGTAACATGGATAGTAGTATCTCCTCTCTCGCTGTGAAAAATCCCTGCTTTAAATAATACCAACGTAATAATTCTCATTTGCTTATCCCATACTTATAACACAGCAGTCTTAGTTAAACAATACCAACATGTCTACTAACCATATGATTTCCAGAAGAGTTTAACTTCTTGTTGTTGTTTTGTTTTCACTTTTTTTGTTGTTTTTGTTTTGTCATTGTTCTTTGCTGTACTTTTTAAATCCTTAGTGCGTATCCCACCAGGAATGTACAGTCAAATTACTATTTAAAGGTCTCTTGAACTGGGGCCCCTGGGTGGCTCAGTGGGTTAAAGCCTCTGCCTTCGGCTCCAGTCATTATCCTAAGGTCCTGGGATTGAGCCCCACATCGGGCTCTCTGCTCAGTGGGGAGCTTGCTTCTCCCTCTCTTTCTGCCTTCCTCTCTGCCTACTTGTGATCTCTGTCTGTCAAATAAATAAATAAATAAAATCTTTAAAAAAAAAAGTCACTTGAACTAGTTCTTTTCTGTGTAGTTATGCATCCTACTTATTAAATAGATCATTTTTATACTTTTATTTTGATTTTTAAAGTTTGTATTTTAGTAAATAGGTTCTTTATCTGTTTTGTGGGCATTTTTGATATGTTTCCATTATCTGAGGGATTTATTTTACTCTTTATGCTCTCTTTTTTATACTTACTTTTTGTGGGATTATGTAGTAATCTTTGGTTGCTATCCATTCTAAAGCAAAATGGCTTTTCCTGTACTTTTAGAAGTTTAGATCAGAATAGCTATGAATCTTGCTCCTTCAATGAAGGAAAGAAATGTCCTTAAAATTTCTTAGACATTCTTCCTATGCTAGTTTTCCCAATTTTACCTTCTCTTCTTTTTTCTTTGTCCACATAGTCTATTATGCTCACTTTGGTTTATAATCTCCTTAGTGCTAAGCTCTGTGATGTAAGGGTTGTTTTGATTGTTAGTTTTGTGAGTTTATAGGTCCCAGACTCCAAAACTCATTAGGACTATCAGGTCATACTTCGGACCTCTTGTACTCATCTTTAATTTGGAACTTTCAAAATCCTATCCTGTTTTCTCTTGCTGCTCTCAGAAAGGTCCATTGTGTTTTCCAGTGAGTATCTGAAAGTTGGGAGTTTCTAGCTCATAGAATTTTCACTAGTCCCTTTGCCTTTCCTCCAATTTCTCTCTATATAGTTTTTGATACTAAATGGGTCTTCTAGATTTTGGTGATTTAGCCTCTCCCAATCATACTTTGGGTTTGTGTGTGTATTTTGTGACCTTTTGTTACTGCAGATAAAGTCTATGGGCTCTTCTTTTTCCTACTTATTGCTCTGACTGCTTTAGTGGGATGATTCAGAGAGTCACTGGATCTTCCAGAACACTCCTTGAACTGGATATTGGCAAGTAGACTAGGTGTGTAGGAGAGATGGCTGGAAAGGAGAGAGCAGGCAAAAAGAGAAGAACTTCCAAATAAAAATAGTGTGTGGGGGACGCCTGGGTGGCTCAGTTGGTTAAGCAGCTGCCTTCGGCTCAGGTCATGATCCCAGCGTCCTGGGATTGAGTCCCGCATCGGGCTCCTTGCTCTGCAGGGAGCCTGCTTCTCCCTCTGCCTCTGCCTGCCATTCTGTCTGCCTGTGCTCGCTCTCTCTCCTTCTCTCTCTGACAAATAAATAAAATCTTAAAAAAAAAAAATAGTGTGTGGGATGAAGGTATAAAACACCATGATGCAATAGCAAAGCTGTGGTCTGTGTTCAGTATGCTCCTAGTAAGGGGTTTGTGTGAGGTAATGGAAGGTATGAACCACCAAGACAGATGGAGCTTGATCACAAGGAGCCATGTGTGCTAACCTGGGAAGTCAGAACATTAAGTTATAGGGAGCTATTGAAGGATGTAAAGCAAGGAAGTGGTATTAGATTAATAATTCAGAAAGGTTTCTCTGGCAGCTCTATGGAGAATGGTCTTGTAGTCCAGAAGACAGACTGGAACCTTTTTCCTTCCCCATATTAGCTGACTGTGTAAAGTGAGAAGTGATGATGAGCTAACCCAAGGCAGTGACAGATGGTACAGAGATACTGTTTGTGAGGTTAAATCTGTAGGGTATGGTTAACAACTGCATATGGAGTAACAGGGTTGGGTGAGAGGGAAGCCCAAGATAAATCAGGTTTCTGGACAACAAATATCTAGGCTCCTAAGGTAATACTCATTCCACTTCTTGTGGCTCTTATTGTTGCTGAGTTGTTCTGATACTTTTCAATAATCTGTAAAATAGTACAAAGGGGAGACAGAATTGTTTTTCCTTAATATAAAATACACATCTGAACTGGCTATTTGTCTGCCAGAATTTGACTACAGCATTTATAATTATATTATTAACATTCTAGTTTTCTTCTTTGAGATGAGAGAAGAATGAGTATAAAAGGGCATGAAGTTGGGATGGTTGTTCTGGACTAGATTGTGGTTTTACTGAAATTAGGGAATGAAAAGAAGGGCACAGAAAAAACACCTAGTGCTTTACTCCTATCCTTTCAACCCATCTGAAAGAAAGTACTCTCTACTTGCTACTCAAAGGGTGGTCTGCAGCAGCAGCAACATCACCCAGGAGCTTGTTAGAAATGAAGACGTTTGGGTTCCATCTCAAACCTACAGAATCAGTATCTGCATTTTACAAGATCCTGAAGTGATTTATCTGAACATTAAAGTTTGAGAATCACTGCTCTAGACAATGTTGGGAAGTGAACTTTCTGTGATTTTATCTTAACTCTCTTGAAAGAGCAAGATTCTTTATCATAATAAAGCATTTATTTAGTCAATATTCTGTAGGAACTTGAAAGAGTGTAAGGAAAAAGTATAGTGTAGGAATTTAGGATTTGTACTTTGTCTGGAGTTAATTTATTTAGGTTTAAATCTGGCTTCATAACTAATTAGTTATGTCACAAGAGGGCAGATACTTCATCTTTCTATAGGGTATCATCATTTGTAAATGTGAATTAAGAGTTCTTACCTCTTAAGATGTTCTAAGGTTCAAATCAGACAATATTTGTGAAGCAGTTGGCACAGTTCCTGGTACACAGGAAATATAAATACTAGCTATCATTATTAAAACTTAATAGCTTAACAGTGTCTTATACACATCTTTGATGTGTTTAATGCCTTGTTGGATAAAACAATATAGGGTACAGGGACCTCATTCTTTTCAAATTGGCAACATTCTTGGAAAATATGCTACTGTACAAGCATCTAAAGATATTTTTCAGAGAAAGGTAAATCTGCATTGAATACGTTTTTGAAATGGTGGTTTCTTGGGAAAAGTTAAATATCAACATTAGAACTTAAACCATATTTTACTCAGGGATTTACTTGTGTATTTTCATATAACCTGTTTGGGTGAATTATGCTGAAAAATTTCCTTTCTTTTTCTTTTCTTTTCTTTTTTTTTTTTTTTTTAAGAATTATTCACCTATTTGAGAGAGGAAATGGAGCATATGTATGCAAGTGGGAGGAAAGGCAGAGGGAGAGAATCTTTAGCAGACTCCCACTAACCTCAGAGCCCAGGGTGGGGCTTAGCCTTACCACCCATAAGATCGTGTCCAGAACTGAAACCAAGAATCAGACATTTAACCAACTGAGCCACCTAGGAATCCCAGGAAAAATCCCCTTTCTTAAAAAATCCCCTTTCTTAAAAAAAATTCTCTTGAACTTTAGAGAGCTTGAGTCCTTCTTCATGTTTCAGCCACTTTTATATTTTTTGGTGTTTCTATGCTAATGCAGTCATGATGATATTTCACATTAGATGCTGAATGACCCAGCCACTGTATATGCCTTGAGATACTCTGAACCAGTAATGCCAGGAAGCAGCAGTAACAACCATACTAAACCTCACATCTAACTATAAACAAACAAAAACGAAACAAACTCCTAGGTTTTTATAACCTTCAGGACTATCTGACTTATTCTCTAATCACCCACACATTTTAAAAGCCATGTTATTATTCCCTAGCAAGCATTTTAAACTAGAGAGGCCCATACTATGGAGGGTAGAAAGTCAGAGAAATAAACCCCAGATTGTCTTTATTTCTTATTATAGAGCTCAGCATTTTTATGTTCCCTCATCAACAAAAAGACTCCCCCCTATACAACCTTGGTGCTTTCTATTTATGTTCACCTGCTACTCAATTAACACCCCATCAAACCACACACTTGCAGGGGGTTTATTGTCAGACCACTGCACTGCAGTCTTTAACCCTCTATCTAACCTATATTACACATGGAGTTAAAAACAGTCCCCTGACTGTGCTTAGAAAACATGTCTTTTCATTTGGTGTTCATATAAGGTTTTCCTTGTGTGCATTACTCTGGGTGTTCATAAACTTATAACTGTATCTACATGTGTCTGACATTTATTACCTTCCATAGGACTATAAAACACACTTTTCTCTTTTAACTGCATCTGCTGACATGTTACATAAAATAAACTTTAAATATTACCTATAAATTAATTAGCATTTTCCCACTATTAGGAAAGGCAGATGTAGTCTTACCAACACTGCTTGAGTATAGTTAGAAGTTTTAATTGGATTCTATGTGACAAACAATGGTATTACTCTAACCCAGTTTTATTTCTCATTTAGTTATATCTATGTATTTTTATTAGCCAAATGATACATATTCATTTGTAGAAAATTAAGGAAATACAGAAAAGTTTCAAGACCAAAACCAATACATTAAATACCTCTCCCCTAAAATTATTTCACTAATCTCATAATCCCTATTATTTTGGTATTTAAAAATATATAAATAATAATTCTTTTATAGAATTCCTGTTTATAAATATTGTTTTTACATATAAATATTTTATTTATAATCTGAGCTTTACATAAATATATTTTTCATGTAAAATTTGGCAGTAAGCTCATATTTTATACATTGTTTTGTATCCAGCTCTCACTACTTAAAATTATATAATTATCACATCCAGTTTGATTCAATACTCTTTTAAACTTGCTTTTTTAATACTGTCATTCATCTTAAGAAGATGCTGTAATGTTTTTCACCATTAAATGAGTTCAGAATTTTTGCTGATTACTTCATCCACAGAAATTCCTAGGGTTGAAAACACTGTATCAAAGATTCTTACAATCTTTTGTGAGAAGCTTTCCTGAAAGGCTGCAAAATTTACATACCCACACTGTATCCTGATCAAGTTTGAATTTTTTTGTTTAAGATTTTATTATTTGAGAGAGAGAGAGATTAAGGGAATGAGTAGGAAGGGGGGAGGAGGGAGAAGCAGACTCCCTGCAGAGCAGGAAACCCAATGTGGGACATGATTCCAGGACCCGGGGATCAATACCTGAGCCAAAGGCAGATGGTTAACCTACTAAACCACCCAGGCACCCTCAGTAATCATTTCTTTAGTTATAGTTAGTAGTTAAGTTGAACATTTCAAAACACTGCTATATTATGCTATCATTATGGTTTTGTAGAACATAGTGATAAAATTCTTAAGCTCTAAAAATAGATGAATTTTAGTTCAAATCCAGACCTCATCACTTACTTGGGCAGAGCTGAAGTTCATGTCTAAAACTCAGTTTCCTCAAATGTAAATGGTGATAATTTACATCAGCCTCTATTTTATAGAATTGATATGAGGATTAAGAGAAAAGCATTAATATTCATAACTTGGTGTCTGATGTGGTAAGTGCTCAATATGTATTAAATATTACTAGTCTTATATGAATTGGGTTTTTATTACCTGCATCCATTTTTTCCCTGCCAGTTAATATAAATTAGCTCTTCAAAATCAATAGGAAAAATTTGAACTGTATTCAATGAATATCATTCTCAATGGGGAAAAGCTGAGAGCCTTTCCCTTAAGATCAGGAACACAACAAGGATGCCCACTCTCGCCACTATTGTTCAGCATTGTACTGGAAGTCCTAGCAACAGCAATCAGACAACAAAAAGAAATAAAAGGTATTCATATTGGCAAAGAAGAAGTCAAACTCTCTCTCTTTGCAGATGACATGATACTTTATGTAGAAAACCCAAAAGACGCCAACCCCAAGTTACTAGAACTTGTACAGCAATTCAGTAATGTGGCAGGATACAAAATCAGTGCACAGAAATCAGTTGTTTTCCTATACATAGTTAACAATTTAACTATAGAACGAGAAATTAGGGAATCAATTCCATTTACAATGGTACCAGAAACCTTGATATATCTTGGAATAACCCTAACCAAAGAGGTAAAGGATCTATACTCTAGAAACTACAGAACACTTATGAAGGAAATTGGAAGACACAAAAAGATGGAAAAACATTCCATGCTCATGGATTGGAGGAATAAACATTGTTAAAATGTCTATGTTGCTCAGAGCAATCTATGCTTTCAATGCCATCCCAATCAAAATAACAATGGCATTTTTCAAAGTGCTGGAACAAACAGTCTTAAAATTTGTATGGAACCAGAAAAGACCCTGGGTCACCAAGGAAATGTTGAAAAAGAAAAACAATGCTGGGGGCATCACATTGTCTGATTTCAAGCTATATTACAAAGCGGTGATCACCAAGATGGCATGGTATTGGCACAAAGATAGACACATAGATCAATGGAACAGAACAGAGACTCCAATACAGACCCTCAACTCCATGATCAACTAATCTTCAGCAAAACAGGAAAAAATATCCAATGGAAAAAAGACAGTCTTTTCAATAAATGGTGCTGGGAAAATTGGAGAGCTATGTACAGAAGAATGAAACTCAACCATTCTCTTACACCAACACAAAGATAAATTCTAAATGATTGAAAGACCTCAATGTGAGACAGAAATCCATCAAAATCCTCAAGAAGAACATAGGCAGTAACTTCTTCAGCATTGGCCTCAGCAACTTCTTTTCAAGACACCTCTCCAAAGGCATGGAAAACAAAAGTGAAAATGAACTTTTGGGACTTCATCAAGATAAAAAGCTTCTGCACAGCAAAGGAAACAGTCAACAAAACTAAGAGGCAACCCATGGAATGGGAGAAAATATTTGCAAATGTCACTACTGATAAAGGACTGATATCCAAGATCTATGAAGAACTTCTCGGGGCGCCTGGGTGGCTCAGTAGGTTAAGTCTCTGCCTTCAGCTCAGGTCATGATCTCAGGGTCCTGAGATCGAGCCCCGCGTCAGGCTCTCTGCTCTGTGGGAAGCCTGCTTCCTCCTCTTTCTCTCTGCCTGCCTGCCTCTCTGCCTACTTGTGATCTCTGTCTGTCAAATAAATAAATAAAAATTAAAAAAAAAGAACTTCTCAAACTCAACACCCAAAAAATAATCAAGGCAAAAAATCTGCAGAAGACATGAACACTTATCTTTTTGAATGCTATGTAAATGATTTTGCCATGTTTTGACATAAAATTACATCATAATTTTTATTTACAGCTGTATCTCCATTATCCAGAACAATGTCTGGAAAATAGGGAACATTTAATAAAAATGTTCAAATGAATGTATTGTTCTTTTTCAAAGGCTTGGCAATTTTTAAATATTTCTCTATATGTAAATCCTGGAATCAATTTAATAAATCTAAAACACATGATCAGGATTTCAATTGTAAAAGCATTGAATTCATTTGAGGGAAGAATTCACGTATTTATAAAATTAGCTCTTCCCACCCAGGAACATGGTGCATCTTTTCATCTATTTGTACCTTCTTTTAGGTTATTCCATCAAGTTGTATAGTTTTCTTTATGTAGGCCTTGATTATTTCTTGTTAGATTAATTTGGGAGGTATTGTTGTTTTCTATTCTGTGAATTGGGTTTTATATTTTCTATTACATTTCCTAAGTGATTATTGTTCTAAATGGAACTATTGATTTGTGTATGGTAACATTTTATTCTTCCAGTGTACTGACTCTAGGCTTACTAGTTATAGCAGTTGTGCAAGTCATTCTTTTAGCTATTCGACCATTTACCAAAGATGATTATTTATTTTTTTCTTCCTTTTCTATATCTATTATTTATATTTGTTATTGGTTGCAACTGCAAGAATGATATTAGATAGAGGTAGTTATAGCAGAATTCTTTGCACTTATATCTGGCTCTAATGAGAAGGCTTCTAATTTGCAATTAATCATTAGTTTTTCCTGCATGTCCATACTGGCCCAGGTAAACCCATCCTTTGTAATTGTATGAATCTATATGATGACAACTAGGAGTTCATTTCTTTTGGATCCTACTTTCTATTTCCTTCTTCATAATTTCCTCAATATTTTTCTAATCCATTCCCCAAAATTTAAGTACCATTTGGGGAGTACAGAGGAGTTGCCATACCTTCAAATCATACTTAGCATAGACTTTAGAATTAAATATCTATAATCCAAAGAAATATTTTTCCGAATAAAATTGACTAGTTGTCACAACATAATTCCAATGCATTATTATACTAATAAGATCTTTTATGTATATATTGTCTCTTTCTCTAAATCTTTTTCTGTAGCAATATCTTTATAGCAAATCAAGGACTTTCTCCAAGAACTTGAAGGCAGAGGAGAAGAGAAGCAAAAAAGAGAATGAGGGGCAGGAAATCTTCACCCTTTGCTGCTTGACAACTTTCAGTCTACTTCATTTCTTGATTACTGATGATGCATACTTCCCACAATGCTGTGGGTTTGCCATATGTTTGCCAAATATTCTTCCCACAATGCTGTGGGTTTGCCAAGAATCTCAATCTCTTTTGCCTTTTATACACTTCAACACTATTTAGATTGTTCTTGGTAAAGTGTATATTTTATCAATGTAAAATAGCTCTGGTATGTTTCCAAGTTTTCATCTAACATCTATTTTTTTGATGCTGTCTGTTTTACTATGGGTATTTAGTAATCCTATTTATCTTGGATAATTATATGTTTGTACTTATCTCTGACAATTTATATTGTGTTTTCTATTTGTTCTACTTTTTTATTCCCTGTTTTGCTTTCCTGTCATCGTCGTCGTCGTCTTCTTCTTCTTCTTCTTTTTTTTTTTTTTCTTTTGGGTTGATTGAATTTGTTATGTCTTTTTCCCCATTGATTGACAGTCATACATTTTTCTACTCCTGTAATGGTTACTCTTACATCTTAAAACATTCATGTAAGTTTATGTTTTTCTATTAAAGTTGAAATTGAACTAATATATACAGCTCTCCACAAACCAAGAGAGAAACCATTGATACTTCCGTGTGTCTCCTTTTCTCTTCCCCAACTTCTCTATAACTTCCTCCCTTATTAAGGTCACCTGGGATTAGAATGTTATTGCATTTTAACTATGTGAATGAATATTTATTGAGTCTTAACTATGATATTCCCCACTGTTCTCTGTATATCACATCTTCCCTTTTTGAATTTTTGCATACTTTGAAATTACTTTTACTTAGACTTCACTCTTGAATGATGGTTTGTCACATAAAAATTAGAAGCTAAATCATTTCCCTTTATGATTTTGAAGTCACTACTCCATTGTATTTAACATCTAATATTATAAATAAGTTGTCTGACTTTGATATGGTTTTTCTTTCTTTGTAGATGTAAGAGTTCAGGTCTAGTCTGGTTAATGGACTGCATGCTCATAATAAGAATTCATACTAGAATCATTGTCATGTGCAAAGCTGATATAGCTTCAAGATACAGTTAAAGAGTTAGAGCAGCACAGCACAGAAAAGATAGGAGCAACCAGCAGTTGCTTAGAGCAGCTGCTCTGATTGCTGTCAGTACTGCTGGGATGCACTAGCCAGCAGGCCTTAGACAAAGTGTCCTATAAGGAGTGAGTCTTCATCATGTGTGAAAACCTAAGGAATCAACCAAAAATCTGATAGCTATCATCCTTTCCTTGTGGGTGAGATGTGGTGATATATAGCTTAATATCACTCAATATATTGAGTTCAGTAACACACATATAACTCAAAAAGATACATACTAGTAAATCTATAATTTATTTTGTTTATTCATGCCTTTGCATGACTATCCTTTTTGGTGTCTTAGATGAGCATTAATCATAAAATTAATATGTACTACAGTAGTTAGACTGTTTCCCTCTGGACACTCTTAGAATTTCCTCTTTGTGTTATTCTAAAATTTCAGAACAGAAATGTCCTGTTATGCATATTTTTTACATTCATTCTGTTGGCAATTGGTGGGTCTTTCCAATCTGAAAAATTTCACCTTTATTTGGGGGAAATGTCTTTTATAATTTCATTGTTTATTTCCCCCTTTTTCTTCAGTGACTTCTATTAGAAGATATTGAAAGTTCTCTATTCTCTATGTCACTTGACTTTTTGATTATACTTTCTGTCAGAGGCTTCTGCTGAGAATGTTCCACCCATATTCCAAGTACCACTTTGACTGGTTTCCTGCATACATTTTTCAGCTGCTGGCTGAATTGATGATGATGATTCACACCCAAAACCATTGGAGAACTTTCCTTGGGCACTTGTAGCTGCTTCGTTTGGCAAGCAGCCAGTAGCCAATGGCTACTAATGTAGTGATATAAAAGCCCAAGTCAAGATGAGACAGACTGTCTGGTACAGTTTGTTACAGGGTGTTCCATGAAACAGAATGAAGCTAGACATCATTTGACCTCACATTCTTTTTTTTTTTTTTTTAATTAACATATAATGTATTTTTTGTCTCAGGGTTACAGGTCTGTGAATCATCAGTCTTACACAATTCACAGCACTCACCATAGCATATACTCTCCCCATTTCCATCACTTAGTCACCCCATCCTTTTCACCCCCCTCCCCTCCCACGACCCTCAATTTGTTTCCTGAGGTTAAGAGTCTCTTAATGGTTTGTTTCCCTCTGTTTTCGTCTTGTTTCATTTTTTCCTTCCTTGCCCTATGATCCTCTGTCTTGTTTCTCAAAGTTCTCATATCAGTGAGATCTTATGATAACTATCTTTCTCTGATTTACTTTTTTTTAAAAGATTTTATTTATTTATTTGATAGAGATCACAAGTAGGCAGAGAGGCAGGCAGAGAGAGAGGAGGAAGCAGGCTCCCCGCTGAGCAGAGAGTCCGATGTGGGCTCGATCCCAAGACCCTGAGATTACGAACTGAGCTTAAGGCAGAGGCTTAACCCACTGAGCCACCCAGGCGCCCCTGATTTCCTTATTTTGCTTAGGATAATAGCCTCTAGTTCCATCCATGTCACTGCAAATGGCAAGATTTTAGTTTTTTGATGGCTGCATAACATTTCAATATATATATATATATATATATATATATACACACACACACACACACACACCACATTTTCTTTATCCATTTATATGTTGATGGACATCTGGGCTCTTTCCATAGTTTGGCTATTGTGGACACTGCTGCTATAAACATTGGGGTGCGTGTGCCCCTTCAGATCTCTACATTTGTATTGGGGTAAATGCCTAGTAGGGCAGTTGCTTGATCATAGGATAGCTCTATTTTCAACTTTTTGAGTAACCTCCATACTGTTTTCCAGAGTGGCTGCACCAGCTTGCATTCCCACCAACAGTGTAGGAGGGTTCCCCTTTCTCCGCATCCTTGCCGACACCTGTCATTTCCTGACTTGTTAATTTTAGCCATTTGTACTGGTGTGAGGTGGTATCTTACTGTGGTTTTGATTTGTATTTCCTGATGCCAAGTGATGTGGAGCACTTTTTCATGTGTCTGTTGGCCATTTGGATGTCTTCTTTGCTGAAATGTCTGTTCATGTATTCTGCCCATTTCTTGATTGGATTATTTGTTCTTTGGGTGTTGAGTTTGATAAGTTCTTTATAGATTTTGGATACTAGCCCTTTATCTGGCATGTCATTTACAAATATCTTCTCCCATTCTGTCAGTTGTCTTTTAGTTTTGTTGACGTTTTCCTTTGCTGTGCAAAGGCTTTTGATCTTGATGAAGTCCCAATAGTTCATTTTTGCCCTTGCTTCCCTTGCCTTTGGAGATGTTTCTAGGAAGAAGTTGCTATGGCTGAGGTCAAAGAGTTTGCTGCCTGTGTTCTCTTCAAGGATTTTGATGGATTCCTGTCTCACATTGAGGGCTTTCATCCATTTTGAGTCTATTTTTGTGTGTGGTGTAAGGAGATGGTCCAGTTTCATTCTTCTGCTTGTGGCTGTCCAATTTTCCCAATACCCATTTGTTGAAGAGACTGTCTTTTTCTCACTGGATATTCCTTCCTGCTTTGTCAAAGATTAGTTGACCATAGAGTTGAGGGTCTGTTTCTGGGCTCCTTATTGTGTGTTCCATTGATTTATGTGTCTGTTTTTGTGCCAGTACCATACTGTCTCGATGATTGCAGCTTTGTAGTAGAGCTTGAAGTCCGGAATTGTGATGCCACCAGCTTTGGTTTTCTTTTTCAACATTCCTCTAGCTATTTGAGGTCTTTTTGGTTCTATACAAATTTTAGGATTATTTGTTCCATTTCTCTGAAAAAAAGGTGATGATATTTTGATAGGGATTGCATTAAATGTATAGATTGCTCTAGATAGCATAGACGTATTCACAAAATTTGTTCTTCCAATCCATGAGCACAGAACATTTTTCCATTTCTTTGTGTCTTCCTCAATTTCTTCATGAGTATTCTATAGTTTTCTGAGTACAGATTCTTTGTGTCTTTGGTTAGACTTATTCCTAAGTATCCTATGGTTTTGAGTGCAACTGTAAATGGGATTGACTCCTTAATTTCTTTCTTGTCTTGTTGTTGGTGTATGGAAATACAACTGATTTCTGTGCATTGATTTTATATCCTGACACTTTACTGAATTCCTGTATGAGCTGAACTCACATTCTTATGTGACTTCTTCCTTTTTTCTTTTCTACTTCCTTCCTCCCTTAAAAGTTTTCTCAGAGAACATTCCCTTCTTACTAAATTAGTTACAACTGTCACTCCATATCTTTCTGTATATTATTTTTAGAGTCATAATTTTCTTTAGCTTTAATTTTTTATAAATCTAATAATGTTTCCTTTCTATCTTACATCTTTTCCTGAACTGCTATCAATCAATTATCTGAAAACAGTCTCTGTATATGTTATTTCACAGCATTTGAGACAAGAGGGAAGAGTGTCATATGATCAGAGTTTACCGTCTTGATCCAATCTCTCATTCACAACCACTGTGACTTATAATTCTGTTGTAGCAGTTCATTTCCTTGTCATTTAATATATCATTTTTACATCTCATCCTGTTCTTTTGTCTCAGCTCATTATTTTTTCATGGCTCTCTGTTCCTGTATCATGTACTTGGGTACGCTCTTCTAGATGTTAGTTGCCTTTTTCCCAAGTTTGTGCTCGTTCTTACACCAGATTATGTTCAGGGGAGGGTGACAGTCTGGGTCTTCAGTGTGACATTTTCTTTTCCCTGTTTATATTTTTCATAAGCTCTATGGTGTTGGTTTTCTTTTTTTTCTTATCCTTGGGAAAGGAAAAACTCTTCTATTTGCATTATTTGTCAACACCCAAGGTATAGGGCTGTTCTTTGGCTCTACTCACTCTCCACTTGGGTACAGGTAGAATATTTTAGGAGCTCAGAGCACAGTTCCGCGTGTCCAGTGTCTGGTGTATATTTCTCTGGTATGGTTCTGGACCAATACAGGAGGATACTCCTGGATCGATGCTCATTCCATTTCTGTACTATTCACCTGTACCAGGTCCTCTCTGCTCCTGTCTTCTAGCTCTGAAGCTCTTTTGGTCAGGGATAAACCTCACTGAAACATTTTGCCAAAACTGATGCTTGTTCAACGTCTATGAGTTTCTATGTCTGAATGAATATGGAAAGATTAATTAATTCAGTTGCTCAACAATCACAAACTGCTTTCTCTATACTTCACTAGGGGACTGGGATTGGGACTGGGGAGATGAAAATCTGCTTTGTCTATAGCAAAAGTAATAGAAGACCAGTAATTCTGGAAGTTAGAGATTATCTGAGCATAAACATAGTGATGAAGGAAGCTTTCCTACATTTTCTTTTTCCACAGGGGGGCTTCCCTTATTTTGTCAATCCTATCTTTGGGGTAAATTTCCTCTGTAAGTTAACAATAATTTCTCCTTCTTTGATTTGGGTCCTGGTCTGCAGTTTATTGTTTTGTTTTCATACATATTCTGGTGGGAAGTTGTTTGAATGTCTGCCTCAAGGACTACTAGCAACTGTAGAACCGTAGTTACTTTGCATTTCTATTAAGCATTGTTTTTTCTTTACAACAAATGTCATATCTTAAGTAGAGTTTTGCAGTAGCGTTCCATTCCAGATTTTAAATACATTTGACTCACTGGTTTTATAGCTAACAGAAGAAAATAATTTCAAAAAACTTCCATTACTAGACAAGATTTTGATAGACACCGGTAATTCAACATGTCATGTTGTCCAATAGAATATTACCAGGAATTATTCTCTCAGGTTCCATCACTGTCCTTGATTTTTCTTAAAAAACAAACAAACAAACAAACAAACAAACAAAAAAACTTCATTTGACAAAGTAGGTGCTCTTGGAAACTTCACATATTGTGAGTGTTAACATGGCAATTTTGCCTTTTTCTTTCAGTAGATTAAAATATGCAATTTTGTTTATAGAGGCAAGCCAGTTCTCTCTACATTTATATATTGCACTTTTGCTATTATGGCTACACAAGATTTCCTATATGAATCTCTTCGGGAAGCCTGATCAATGCCCATAATTCTGAAATAAGTATTTGAAGGAACATTTTATTTTATTTATTACTTTTTAGAGTTGATTTGATTTTTAGATTGTTTGTTTATTTATTTGAGAAACAGAGAATACATGGTGGGGAGGGGTTGAAGGTGGTGGGGAGAGGGAGAAAGAGAAGCAGACTCCCCACTGAGCAGGAAGCCTGACATGGGGCTCTATTCCAGGACCCTGGAATCATGACCTATGCTGAAGGCAGCTTTTCAACTCTCTGAGCCACCTAGACACCCCTCCACTCCATGATTAAAGTAGGACTTCATTTTTCTTGAACTGTCAAATACTTCAGAAGTTGAATTTTATAAAGAGGACTTCTTATTTTTAATCATTTCAAGCTTTTTCTCAGTATTTTTAAAGGTCCAAGTGAAACTTCTTAGAATTAGTATTTTTCATGTTTGATGTAGCCTGAACATAATTTCCTTATTAGATTCATTGAAATACTGTCATGGCAATTTTTCAAATGACTCAAAAATATGCTTTTAAAGAAAGTATATCTAGGGTAAGTATGCACTAAGACTATTAAAGATTTACCATCTTGGAGACTTCATTTTGATTTTGATCTGTTAATTACTGTTTTGGCATTGTAATGGAAGATTTATGACTGGATATATCTGATATAGTCAGTATTCCTTACTGGCCACTATGTGGCGAGTATGTCTATATGATCCTAATCTCCGTATTCATTGCCTGTGTTGGTTTGGCTGCTCTGTTTCTTATGCACCTCTGCGAACTGTGCTAAAGTGATGATAAAAATTGTTTATTATTGTCCTTAGTGACTTCAGGGCATTGGCTAATTAAAGCCTGAGTTTCTGTAAACACATGCTGACTTCTCAGTGAATTTGTAGACTATACTGCTCTCAGGAATGTAAAGCCATAGCTCCTTACAATCCTTAAATGCCTCCTGGTATCACCCATGAGTCCCTGACAAAATAATGACACAGGACCTCATGAAAAGATGATACCTATTGGCATTGGGCCTGACTATAGATTTTTAGTCCACTAAACTTATGTTTCCCCTTTGAAGGCCTGGAATTGAGTTATTGGAGGGGGGGGGAAACCAACAAAAACCTTGTGTATATCCTTTTGGTGGAATAAATATAGATTATGTAATATGTAGAGTTCTGAACTAAAAGTCAGGTGACATTTCTCTTTTGATAATGTGATATCATTATCAATTATATATATATATGCAATCAATTGCATATGTTGTTCTAATCATAAAAGTACTACGTTTTTTATAAGAAATATGAAAAAAGATGAATAAAAAGAAAATTGGACAATAAAAATGCTCAGAGAGCAATATTATTAAAATGGAGAAAATATCTTTCAAGTCATTTTTAAATTAGTTGTTAATTACATGCTTAATACCTGAACACCTCCTCTCTGTGTAAAACAAATTACTAAGAGTAAGGTTAAAGTCCACCTGAATTACCATATTTAATTCCAATCCCTACCCACTTATCATTTTTTATATGTAACACACACACACACACACACACACACTCACTATTTTGAAATGTATCAAATTTATAGATTGAATTGGAGAAAAAAACTGACATGTTTGCCGTATAAGATCATCACCTCAGTTGAAATGGTATTTCTATTTGCAGTCAGTCTTCTTTTATGTCCTTCAGTAAAAATGTATAGTTTTCTGTATAAAAGTTTTAATATTATTCCCAGGTGCATTATGATTTTTGTTACTCTTAAGAGTGAAATTTGTATCATATGTTCAAACCGATTATTGCTGGTTGGGAAAAAAGATATGGAAAATGTCTTAGTTCACACTGCTTAAAAAAAATATCATAGACTGGGTAGGGGGCTCAACAACAAACATTTATTTCTCACAAATCTATCTTAGATCAAGCCATAGTCAGGTTTGCTATCTAGTGAGGACCTGCCTACTTCCTGGTTTATAGATGACAGCCATCTTCTTACTGTGTTCTCACAGAACAGAAAAAGCAAGAGAGCTTTCTGGGGTCTCTTTCATAAGGGCACTAATCCCATCATGAGGTCTGTACTCTCATGAACAGATCACCTCCCAAAGGCCCGACCTTCAAATACCATCACCTTGGGGTTAGGATTTCAGCACAAGAATTTTGGTGGAACATTCTGCTCTACATTAATAAAAACGATTTAAGATTGGAAAAAAAGGCATTTTTTTTTCCCTCTAGAAATAGATATCAACTTCCAGCTCAGTTTGAAAGGGCCAAATGACATCTCAAAAACATCCATTTTTCTTCAAGTTTTAGATAGCAATAGAAGATACAAATTCTCTTATTTTTTAATATATTGTTAGTAACTCCTGTTTTTCACATAATATTATTTATGTGGCTTAGTCATTTAAAAACTACAAGACATTTGTAGATAAATGTATTATTATGAAAATTGATAGTGGTAAAGAAGGGCATTAACTAATGTTAATGACTCCATAGTGAGTTAATTGAGGTTTCCTTTTTTTTTTTTTTTAAAGATTTTATTTATTTATTTGACAGAGAGAGTGATCACAAGTAGGCAGAGAGTCAGGCAGAGAGAGAGAAGCAGGCTCTCTGCTGAGCAAAGAGCCCGATGCAGGGCTCGATCCCAGGACACTGAGATCATGACCTGAGTCGAAGGCAGCGGCTTAATCCACTGAGCCACCCAGGCGCCCCTAATTGAGGTTTCTTAAGGATAAATTTTTCTTAAAAAAGTTACAGTCTCACTTTGTTATTATAGTCTTGGGAGACATGTCATTTTTTCTTCCTATTGTTACGGAATTTAATAATGTGGTTTCTGAAATCCCATACTTACCACCACTACCATCAAAATATATTTTGCTTTGGTTTTGATTTGTTTGGTTACCTTTTTTCTTCCTCTCTGGAATATAGGCAAGCCATTTATTTTTTTTGTTTTGTTTTGTTTTGTTTTTAAAAGATTTTATTTATTTATTTGACAGAGAGATCTCAAGTAGTCAGAGAGACAGGCAGAGAGAGAGGGGGAAGCAGGCTCCCTGCTGAGCAGAGAGCCCGATGTGGGACTCGATCCCAGAACCCTGAGATCATGACCTGACTGGAAGGCAGAGGCTTAACCCACTGAGCCACCCAGTTGCCCAAGCCATTTGTTTTTTTATATGTTAATCTTGTAAACAATCACCTTTCTAAATATTAGTTTTAGTAGCTCATAATTGATTCTCTTTAGTTTCCTAGGTAGGTAATTGCACGTTCTACATGTAACAGTCACCTTATCGCTTCCTTTCTAATATTTTTGTCTAATTTCTTTTTCTTAACATACTTATGGACTAGAACATCTAGTTTTATATAAATAGTAGTGCAATAAGAGTATTCTTTTTTTTTTTTTTTTTAGATTTTATTTATTTATTTGACAGAGAGATCACAAGTAGTCAGGCAGGCAGAGAGAGGAGGAAGCAGGCTCCCTGTGGAGCAGAGAGCCCGATGCGGGGCTCGATCCCAGGACCCTGAGATCATGACCTGAGCCAAAGACAGAGGCTTTAACCCACTGAGCCACCCAGGCGCCCCGCAATAAGAGTATTCTTGATTGACAGCATCCTAATCTCATTGCTGATTTTAATTGGAAGACTTATAATATTTTCCCATTAAGCAGAGTAACTGCCATGGGTTTTAGTTCCTACCTTTCATTAAGTCAAGAGCATTCCTCTTGGTTTCTAGCTTACCAAGTGCCATATTTACAATTATAAATGAATGTTAACATTTATCAAATTCTTTTCAGTTTAAAGTAAGGCGTTATATAATTTTATTCCATAATGAATTACATATATAATTCACATTTTTAAAATTTTCTTGCATTCCACCAATAAATACTTTTTAGTCATGATGTAGTCATTAAACTACAGGATTCATCTTGTATATTGTCTGGAATTTGGTCAGTTTTTGCATATGTTTCAAACTTTTTTTTTTTTTAAGATTTTATTTATTTATTTCACAGAGAGAGATCACAAGTAGGCAAAGAGGCAGGCGGGGGGGGGCGGGGAAGCAGACTCCCCACTGGGCAGAGAGCCCACTGCGGGCCTCAATCCCAGGACGCTGAGATCATGACCTGAGCTGAAGGCAGAGGCTTGACCCACTGAGCAACCCAGGCGCCCCATGTTTTAAATGTTTTTTAAAGACTGTGTTGAATATTTTTCAAATTTCTATATAGTATTTTTTTTCTTCTTATGCTGATTCCAAAGAAAACTTTGCTGAAGTCTCCCACCAACATTATGTATTTGTTAATGTATTTCCCCTTGTTATACCATCCTAGGCAAATATGCTTTGCATATTTGAAGGTATGTTTTAAGTACAAAAGGTTTATGGATATTGTATCTTCTATAAAAGGTTTATGGATATTATATCTTCTCAATTTATTATTTCTTCTGTAAATATAAACTTCTAGTCTCTTTTTAAAAATTTTTTACATTTTTTATTTTTAAAGATTTTATTTATTTATTTGATAGAGAAAGAGAGCGACAGATAGAACCCAAGCCGGGAGAGAGGAAGAGGGAGAAGCAGGCTTCCTGGTGAGCAGGGAGCCCCACTTGGAGCGTGATCCCAGGATCTTGGGATCATGACCTGAGCTGAAGGCAGACACCCAACAATTGAGCCACCCAGGCACCACGAACTTCCAGTCTCTTTTAATGCATTTGCTTTAAATTTATGTTGAATGAAGAAGTGCCAGAGTGACTCAGTTGGTTAAGCATTTGCCTTTGGCTCAGGTCATGATCTCAGGGTCCTGGAATTGAGCCCCGCGTTTGGCTCCCTGTTCAGAGGAGAGTCTGTTTGTCCCTCTCCCTCTGCCTCTCTTCCCCCACTTAGTGCACATGCTCTCATTCTCTCTCTATCAAATAAATAAAATCTTTAAAAAATTATGTTGTATGAGATTAATATTGCTACATTGACTTTTTAAGTTATAAAAGTATATACTTTTCTATTTATGTGTTTATAATTTCTCCATACCATTTTGTTTTAGGTGTTCTCCTATAAACAGCAAATAATAGCAGTTTGCTTTTATAAAAGTCTCTCTTTTTAAAAAGTGAGGTTGAATCATAAACATTCATGCTAACTACTGTTATGTTTGGGTTTAATTTTTTCATCTTTTCTTTTTTTCTATTTTTACTTTCTAGACTTGCTTTTTCTTCTTTCATTTTTCTGCCTTTCTTCCCCCACTCTTGATTTGTAAGTTACTCAACTCATTATGTTTCTACGTTAACTACCCTTAAATATTTTAACTTGTTTTTAAATAATTTCACACTTACGGAAATGTTGTAATAATTGTGCAAAGAACTCTCATGAACTCCTCACCCAGATTCTGGTCATTTAAAATGACATTTTTTTTTTTTTTTAAACTACATTAGTCACACATACATGGACTTTTGGCTGATGTACTTGAGAGTAAGTGCTCCATTACCCCTTAATATTTTAGTGTGTACTTCTTCAAACAAGGATACTCTTCTGCATAACACATTATAACCCTCAGTATCAGGAAATCAACATTGATACAATATCACCATTAAAATATATTGCTGTTTCAATAATGTCCTCTACTTTTTAAATTTCAGTTCTGAATCCAATCTAAATTATATTTAGGCATCATGGATCTACAGTCTCTTTCAATATGGAAGGATCTCTTATTCTTTTCTTAGAAATTTCATGACATTTATGTATTTCTTTAAAGTATAGGCCAGTTTCTTTGTATGATGTTCCTCAATTTGGATTTTTTTGATGTTTCTTCTAGATTAGAATTAGACTATGCCTTTGTTTAGAGAGATATTTTGTAAATATCATGTTTTTTCATCAAAATTTTACCTACCATTTTTAGCATCCATTATGATATTTGCCTGAAATACTTGTTATGATGATTATCAAAGGGGTTTATCAATTCCATTTTTTCCAGATTTATTACTTTGCATCCTGTTGTAAGATAGAGTATTCTGGTTTCCCCCAGCATTGCTATTTTTTATATTAAAAATATAATATGGAATGTCATTTTATTCAGTGAGTTATAATCCATTAGTATTATTTTTTATGTTAATACTTAGATTATCTGAGATGTGGCCCTCCTAGATTGCTTTTGTGTTCTTTTATCTGTCCCCTTCATTCTTTCAGCAGTTCTTACTTTCTGACACAGCCATTTCAACAAGAGTCCCTAATTCTTTTTAACGAGGAGGGGTATGTAGAAGCTAAGATTTGGATGCTCAGTGTGTTCATTTTTACTGAGGTGTCATGGCTTTTAGGACAGATGTAGGGAATATGTATATCCACATATACTTCTATACTTATTTCTATATTTTTCTTTCTATATAAAAAACCATGTGTTCATATTAATACTCCCAATATCAAACCAACATCACAGGACTTATTCTAGTCCTCTCCTTTTTCATATTTATAACTTTCTTCTTTGACAAAGAGGAATATTGTTCCCTGTACCCGCATTATATTTATTTATTCACTCAGACTCCCCATATGCAGCCAAAATCCTGACCATGCAGTTGCTTCGTTGGTTCCAGCCATGTTGAATATATCAATACAGCTGGCTCACTCCTCTGCCTCTGCCAGGGAAGAGAAAAGGAGAAAGGGACTTTCAGATTTTTAATAAACATATTTGAGCTTGTATTTTTCTATCTTTTCTAATCATTATGCATATTCTCTTTAAATAAGTCAAGAATGGTAGCATGCTTTTGCTTTCATCTGTGCCTCCAACCCTGTCTTCCCATGTTGATGTCATCTGTAATTTTTTTTCCAGATTATTAATAATAAACTTTAAATACCTACTTATGTAGACTTAGTAATGAATTTTCTTTTTTTCCTTTTTAAAAAATACGTGATTTTTTAAAAACAGATTTATTTATATATTTTAGAGAGAGAAAAAGCGTGAGCAGGAGGGGCAGAGGGAGAGAGAATTTTAAGCAGAAAGTGCAGAGCCTGACAGGGGACTCTGTCTCTCAACCCTGAGATCACGATCTTAGCTAAAACCAAGAGTCAGACACTTAACTGTACTACCCAGGTGCCCCTAGACTTGATAATAGATTTTTTTTTAAAAGTTTTTGTTCATTATTGCTGTTTAGTCCTGAATCCTTCTTCTTCCTTTAGAATTACATATTTTAATAATAATTCAGAGTTATTTGTCAGTCTATAACTGGTAAATGTCTATTTTATTTTCATAGCCTCGTATAATTTGTCTGATCATAGATTCATAATCATTATTTTTTAAAAAATATTTTATTTACTTATTTGACAGAGAGCTAGAGAGAGAGCACAAGCAAGCAGAGCGGCAGGGAGAGGGGATGAGAGAGAAGCAGGCTCTCTGCCGAGCAGGGAGCCCGATGTGGGGCTCGATCCCAGGACCCTGGAATCATGACCCCAGCCAAAGGCAGCAGCTTAACCAGCTGAGCCACCCGGGCACCCCGATTCATAATCATTATTAAGGCTAGTTTCAGATATAAGATTGACTTATGACAAAAATTAATAAAAAAATCAATAGTAAAAAGCAACCAGAAAATTTAACAAAATGTAAGATGCTGGTTATCATCAGCAAAAACTGTAAGGTACTTTATATTTAAACAGCAGTCCTGAGATTTCTGTGGGGAATAACTAAAGCTGTATTAAAGGGTGCTAAAAACTCCAAGAATGCAAAGGTAGTCCATATTCTTGGATGGGACAACTTGACATGTAAAAATATTAATATTTATACCAATAATTAATAAATTCATTGGAAGCCTTATCAAAGCTCTAGTAGAAATTTTTTAGTAATACATTCTGTGAGTATTATACTTGTTCAGAACAAACAAATAAAGTAAACCAACAAATTAGAAAAAAGACTTCAGAGAGCTCTTAGATCTCAGCGTTTGTGTTTTTTTTGTTTGTTTGTTTTTAAAGATTTTATTTATTTATTTGAGAGAGAGAGAGAGAAAGAGAGAGCATGAGTAGGGAAGGGGCAGAGGGAGAGGTAGAAGCAGGCTCCCCACTGAGCAGGGAGCCCAACTTGGGGTTCCATCCCAGGACTCCAAGATCATAACCTGAGCTGAAGGCAGAACTTAACTGACTGAGCCACCCAGGCACTCCTAGCCTTTGTTTTGTGAATATACATATAGTCTTTGCCACATTTTCATTATGCTAGCTATGTAAAAGTGAATTATGAATATTTTACTTTATTTCAAGCTTTTCAAATTTTTTATATGTTATGAGAATAATTTATTCTTTAAAATTCCAGAAAGCCTAATCTACAAATTTATCAATAATAAAGTCATAGTCGAATATTTATGCCTTGATAACTTATAAAAATTTCTTATCAGAGCATTATCTACTTCTTTAATGAATCAATTTTGGTAATTTATATTTTCCCAGATAATTAACATTCTGATTGATTTTTTATTCAAAAGAAATATGTGATTTTGCAGATAGTATTCTTTTACAATTTAAACTTATTCCTGATTTTTCTGTTCCCTATATTCTTTAGATTTATTTTATTTTTTTATTTTACTATTTTTGTAAGAAACTTTTATGTTTTAAATTTTTTTGTTCTTTGCTATTTAATACCTGTTGCTCTTTAACTTTTTAGTCAATTATTTTTTCTTTTCTTTTTTATTAAAAAGACTTAAATGTATATGGTCAGTATATCTTTGTCTAAATTAGCTGATTTATATATAACCTTTTAAATTTGTATTATATATAGCCCATCACTTAAGCTTTGATTTCTTTTTCAACTTATGGCTCAATAATGTGTTTTCTTTTTATTTTAATATTCAGATATTTTAATATTTCTTATTTTGTTGGTGCTTTGAAATATGTCCATTAAGATATTAAAAACATTTTCAAATTATTTTCATTTTTCAAATTATTTTCATTTTTCAAAAATGAATCAATTTCTAGTGATTCCAAGAAAATGGTAAATTAAGGTACCTACACTTACTTTAGTTGTTTTCCCCACCCCATATTGAAATTTCTGGCTTATTGTAGCATAATACTGGATTTCAAAATTCAGGTTATTGTTCACTTTTAGGATATATTTTTCCCTTTCAGTATTTAATATTATGACATTTGCATGAAATCTGATGGTTGTATTTATAAGAAATAGTCAAGTACCACTGTGATCTACTAATATTTTTGGTTATTAGCAATGCCTCTTTATAATACAGTACCTCATGTTTTTAAGTGTGTTAGATCCACCTCTCCATCAGCTGGAGAATGGCCTTGAGCAATTTTTGAGGAATATAATTAGGTGGCAGGTATCTGAACTCTGTGTTCTTGACCATGTATTTCTATCGTTCTTATAATATGCTTGGCAATGTCTTTCTGTTCCTTCTTGGCTTATAGTCATACATTTTTCTCAAAATTCTATAGCTAATGCTCCATTTTGTCCTGGAAAGTTCATGTTGAAGAGAGAGAAAAAAAAAAAAGAGGACAACTTAATTATTTTTTCCTTTTAGAGGTAATGTGTTTTTTGTTTGTTTTGTTTTCTGCTGGAATGGATGTATGAATTTCTTCCTACTATGTGATTCCAAGAAAGTAGATCCAGCAGATCTTTTCATTCTGTTTTGCCTAGGATGTGTACGTATGGGAGGATGAAGTGCTATTTCCTAGCCTCAGGGGTCCATGAGGAATCTTTGGTAGCACCCTTGGTCCTCTTGAACAAACATTCTTCCCATTTTCTGCATTCCCTGGAAGGAGTTACTTGTTTGATTTGTGAGTTTGGCAAATGATGGTCAGATCCTTCTGAACATTTCTCTCTCTCTTTCTCTTTCTTAGTGCTTCCTGCCTGCACAGAGAATATGTGTCCAGTGTTCTCTGACCCCTGTGGTAAGTGCAAACCCTTATGATGGAGACCTGCAGTCACACAGCCATTCTAGTAGATCTGTCTGATTCAGGATTAACCCATTGGGAATGCTGTTGTGGGCTAAGCTTTAAGCTGGGTCCTCAAATCAGCCTTATTAACCAACTGATAGTTTCATTTCTCATTACCTAATTCTTCTCTCTTCTTTGTGATCATTTGGGATTGCTCCCATCCAAATCTCAAATATTTGGTATTGGTATTTTGTATATTTGGCATCTTTCAATCCCCAGGTTTATCTTTCTTCAGAAAATTTTTCTTTGTCCTCCTCCTTGTTTTCTCCTTTATTTGTTCTATATTTCTCTTAAATTTAGAAATTCCTATTTTTGCTTTGGGGTGTGTATGTGTGTTTTATCTGCTTTTTATATTCCTTACCTAGCATAAGGTAACTGTAACAACAACACCAACAACCTCCCCCCCACCATGGGGGCAGTACTCAAGCCCAATTCTACAATGTTCCCATTTAGGCTATTGAATTTCCGACTTGACAAAGTAAACCGATAGCTAACTATTAACTTTCTCCTTATCCCTTCATCTGGAACCTAAAAGGCAGAGTTAAACATGGAATCACATTTTTCAGACAAAACCTACCCAATATCTAAATATTAACATAGAGACACCCCCACCCCAATCCAAGAAAGTAAAACAAAACAAAACAAAACAAAACAAACAAACAAAACCCACACATCTCTTGGCATGTGAAAATATGCTGATATTTTGAAAAGTAGATCAATATGAAGGGTTAAAATATATGTCATCATTTAAACAGAGCAGTTGCAAAATGATTTGGAGGCTATGCCAAACTGTCATGGAGCCAGCCATGACAGTTCTTTCATTCTTGGGTAGGCACAGGAGAAGAAAAAGCCTTGTCATGTGATCCCTGCTCATGGTGGTCTCTAGTTTTCCTCACCCAATCACATTAGAAGGTGTTTATGAATTTCTGCTGGGATTCCATCCACTCCTTTTTTCGATGCTCCTTAGTGGTTATGGGTTGAGTTGACCCTTCTTCATTCTAGTAATGTCTGCAGTAGACCACTCAGGAATTCTGATGTGTGATGTTCCCATGGGCAGTATCCAATGCTAATATAGGCTCTGTATTTTATATACGTTTATCCATTTCAATGACAATTTTGAAAAGAGGGCTGTTTATCATTTTTAAGGTACTATTTTGTCTGCAAGTCTGTTCACTTAAGTAAGTTACATCGTCCTGTGCCTCTGCTTCCCTGTCTGTAAAGTAGGAATAATCTTAATTACTTCCCAGAGGCATGAAGATAAACTTAGTTCGTAGATGTCAAAAAGATTTGGAAGTGTGTGGTAGAAACTGTGATTGAGCTTTTGAGTCGTCGTAGATACTGCACAAGGAAAAAAAAAAAAACTACAAGTTCAGGGCTGAAATCTTCAGCTGCTCTCTCTGAATAACAGATTCATTTTCTACATTAAAAATAGACACTGGATATAATAATTTTGTTTAGTGACATGCTCAGAGGTAACCAGGACAGAGTAGATACATATTCTTGTAGCAGACCATGTGGGCAATCAGAATAAGAACAAATAAAGTGTATGGTTTCATTTTATTATACATCTGTTCTTTCATCTCTGTTTACTTTGAAAAAACTGCTTCTTGAGTAAAATGACCCTATGATGAGTTTACTATATTTCCATAGTATTATGTTGCAAATATTTCTTTACTGCTGGAGTTTTAGGAAGCAGAGGTAAAATGCAATGTTTCAAAGTTACTATTTGGATCTCTTTTTCTTTTGCTCTCTGGAAATATGGGTGGGAGCAGATCAGAACTTAGGGAACTCACGATAGTATTTTGGGGGAATTAACTTGTTTTATGTATTTATTTTTGTTACCTGTTTAAAAAAGTCAAATAACTCACATTAGAGAAACTCTTTTCTATTTAACACCTGAGAAGGAGTAGTGTGTAGATTATTATTGCAGACTTTGGATCATTTGTTTGGGCTTAAATTGTATACCACCATTATTTGATGATTTTAAGCCTCAGTTTCCTAAATAGAATGGAGATTACCTTTTACTGAGTTGATAATTTTCCATATGTGTACATGTATTCTAGGGTAACATGGAGGCAGAATCTTATTTGGATTACAGAGATATAAATGACTCCTTTATTAGGGCTAATGTTTTCTTTCTCCTTGGTGGGCTACTTGTACATGTCAGGGAGTTTTAAGCACAGAGAATATGTATAGAACAAAGTTAACAATAAACAATACTTTTTTTCAATTTGCTTTTTAAAAACTACACTGTACCAGAGGTGAAGGCAGTAGGTAAAAATACCAGCTTGGTGAGTATATGGAAGGGTTTAACCAGTGTGTTGAAGGCTAGGGATAACAAACAATCTCATTATAAAGCATGCGATTAAGATGGAATTCTCCGTTAAACTGGAACTTGTAATTCTTAATAGATAGATAATGGCAATGAGAACTCCTAAATTTAAGTATTGAGCAAACATTTGCTCCTACATGTGATATTGGTGTGCTACTAGTGAACAATTATGTCCACGAAAATAATGAAATACTTGATGATAATATGGCCATACATATGAGCAAAGACTGATTTCTTCAGAGAAATAATGTATGTGGGATAAAATAATGCCAATTGCAATTACTTAGGTCACTTACAAATCTTAATAGAGTAAATCTTATGGTACTTTATTTAGGTGATGCATTTCAGATGCCACTGCAGTTTTAATTACATCAATATGGAGACCCTTAATTAAACTCACAGGAAAAATAATCATTTGCATTAACCATAATATCTGGTGTTATCAAGTACTTGGCATGCCAATTAATAGAACATGATGCCTGATTATCTAAAGGTGATAATAAATCACTTAGTGTGGACAGTTATGCTCATTCCCAGTTTAAGACCATATATTGTAGAACCATAGTTCAGATGCTGTTCAAGCATGACTTCTATATTTACTATGGTAATTCTACTAAAATACTTTTTCTGAAGTTAAAGATTATTCTTTAAGAAATAGGGCCTAATGAGTGGTATCTGTCAAGGCCACTGTGGGAAACCTGACCCTGTGCAATTTGGTTCCTCTCTTTGGAGTACCACCAACTCCACATCATTTCCCCTGACCCCATTGGCCTTGCTTATTCATTTTGAACTCTAAGATGTTATGCCCCAACATCCAGAAAGTTTACTTGACTCCTTAGACTAAGTTAGGTATCCGATTAAGTACTCACATAGCAACCAGTACCTTCTCCGATGAAAATATTCATTACATGATGTTTATATTACTTGGATTATTGTCTTCTCCCTTCTCAACTCCCAAGACTAGACAGTGAGCTTTGGAAGGCAGGGGTCAGGTCTGCTACGTCCCTCTGCATCTCTGAAACCTCTGTTGGAGGGGCCAGTCCCTATCAGATGTCCAAAAATGATTTTTGAATGATTAAGTAAATGAATGAACAAATGCTTATGCAATTAAAAGTTAATTTTTTAAAACCTACAGGTTTGTGTTCAACATCGGTGAATTAACAAAACAATCAAATAAAACTATAAGAAACAGTAAAAAATACGTATATTTTGTAACTAAAAAACTATGTCTACTCAAATTTCTCATTCTCTTAATTCAATAGAAAGAACTTAAAAACTGTGAATGGAGCTAATTTCTACATGTAAACTTCAGTCTGAAGAAAACTACTAATCTTAAGTCAGCAAAGTATCTCATGCAGTTATATGGTCTCCTTTGTGTATAGTCTTCCAATAGATTTATAAATGAATTCTGCTCATCATAATTTTTGCTCTAGCTATTTGAAAAAGGTATTAGACTTGTATTTGATTATTCCATTGGGGCACACAATTCTGTTGTTTCCTAGAAGCTATAAATAAAGAGGAGAACCATAATTTAACTTCAGATGAGGACATCTTCTTTGTTAAGCAAGTGTATATATGCATTGAACATTTATTTATAGTAAATAGTGGACATACTAAGCTGGGTTTTTACCTTAGATATAGTGGAGATACCTCATCTGCTATCTCATAAGGAAGTGTGATATGGTAGAAAGAACCTGTTTGTTTTTCTGGATCTCAGATTCCTTATCTATATAGTGGGAGTATTGTCTGGGGCTTCAATGAGATATTGTGTGAAAGTGCCTGAGAATGGTAACAATATTTTCCTTTCTTCCTTCTGCTCTTTCTTCATTTAACCAAGAGGGAAACAAGAGGAACTTTCCCACTTCTCAGGTTTGCTAATACAGGGAAGTTTGTGGCAATCTTTGAAAAACAGATTAGTAGTAGACTATTATAGCAGTAGGCAATTTTCATTAAGTTACGGGCTACGTTAGGCTTTGTAAGATGTGTTTTTTATTTATCTTTTTTACTCCTCACAATGATGTACTGAAGAAGGTATTACATTATGCAGTAATCTGTGTTAACTCTAAAGTCAAACCACCTTGGTTTACATTGAGATTCTGCTTCCTCACTATTGACCTTGGTGCCTCCCTCTCCTCACTGTGCTCTGATTCCCCATCCATACAGTGTCTGCCTTATAAAGCTGTTGTGAAGACTAATGCAACAATCGTGCAGAACATCATGCAGGTACCAAATTCCTGTCTATTATCTTACTTAATGCTTGCTCAATAAAATGCTTAGTGCTTGCTCAATGAAAAAATTTAAGGTCAGAGAGTTTAGATGACTTTAAAGAGTTAAAATAGATAGTATGAATCTAACATATGGTTTAGATTGCGGTCTTCTGATCCCAACTGGTATAATATTGCCATTATAGCTATCTTGTTATCTCAGAATCTCCACATGAATTCTGTGTAATGTCAAAATGGTCACTGTATGCCATATGTTGATTGCCATTATTCTCGTTTGAAAACCTGATTAGGTACCCTGATGAGGCATGGAGAATCAAGAGTGAGCACTTAGCCTGGTCTGGTCCATTGGTTTGCACCAGTAAGGGCTTAGGAAATGTATATTGGATGAACAAATAAACTGGGAATTTGTTTATCATTAGATTTGTAGGATAAAATTTCTGTTGCCATCTACTGTATCTTTTTTTGAAAAGAAGAGGCAATTACTTCTCCTTTTGATTATGTGGATTAGCATGAAGGAGCCTCAGGAGCCATTAACTCAGTGTGGTACAGTATAATAATTCACCATTGTGATATTTTTTTTGTTTGTTAAGGTGGTTATTTTAGGGGGAAAAGATTTTGTATAAAGGGCGAAGTGAGACAATTGAGTTCACTTGAGTTGAGGACCACTAACCTTTTAGAGAAAAGCTTTTCCAGAAATTCATCACTGTGTCTTAAAAGCTCTCACTGAAGAAAAGGCACAGACCTGATCTTTGTTGATAATCCTTTACACCTAAAATGGATTATCCCTGTCTGTCTACGCAGCATTTTATTTCCAAATTTAAATTCTTGTTGGCCTTATTTCATACAGTATATGTTTAATGTCTTGGGTTTATCCTTTAAGCCACATTAAGAATTTTGGTTCTACCCCAAACAAATGGTGAGTCACCCCGATGGGGAAAATTATGAAAAAGGCGAAAAACTGAGAAGAAATGAGAAATGAAGGAGGTTGCAGTATGGTTACTGTGGAGCATATTTGGGAAGTACCCACAAATTCTCACTGGACTGAATCAAACTTATATCAGTACCACGGAGTATTATGTTTTTGGACCCAGGAAATAGAACTCAAATATCCCGCAAGATTTTTTTTTTTTTTAAGATTTTATTTATTTATTTGAGAAAGAGAGTGAATGAGAGAGAGAGAGAATGGTGAGGGAGGAGCAGAGGGAGAGGGAGAAGCAGGCTCCCCGCTGAGCCGGGAGCTGACAGGGGACTTGATCCTGGGACTCCAAGATCAGGACCTGAGCTGAAGGCGGACACTTACCCGACTGAGCCATCCAGTTGCTGCTATATTGCGAGTTTTAGCATCAGAAAGGTATTGAGCAACTAAACTGTTAGGACGGATGCTAAGAAAAAGAGGGCTTAGCAAGAAATGGGTCAGTGAGGACAGAAAAAAGAAGACAGATTTGAGAAATATTGGGATTTGAAACAGGATTTTGAATGAATTTGAGACTATAGAGCAAGAACTATGGATGACTACCTGTTTTTTTGCTTGGGAAGGTAGGTGGTTGGAAACTTTACTGAGATGAGGAATCTTGAGAAGAAAGAGCTCTTGAGGTCGAGGTAGTGCATTATTTTTGGACATGTTATATTTAAGATAATTATAGGACATTTATTAATTTAGTGTTTGTAATATGCAAGGTGCTGGGCTAAAAGTCTGTGAGAATAAAGGAAAGACAATATTTTTTTCTTTTTATTTTAATTTAATTTTATTTTTTAGCATTCCAAGATTCATTGTTTATGCACCACACCTAATGCTCCATGCAATATGTGCCCTCCTTAATACCCACCACCAGGATCATCCAACTCCCCATCCTCCTCCCTTCCAAAACCCTCTGTTTCTCAGAGTCCACAGTCTCTCATGCTTCATCTCCCCCTCCGATTTCCCCCAACTCACTTCTCCTCTCCTTCTCCTGATGTCCTCCATGTTATTCCTTATGCTCCACAAGTAAGTGAAACCATATGATAACTGACTCTCTCTGCTTATCTTATTCCACTCAGCATAATCTCCTCCAGTCCCGCCCATATACAAAAGCTGGGTATTCATCCTTTCTGATGGAGGCATAATACTCCATTGTATATATGGACCACATCTTCTTAATCCATTTGTCTGTTGAAGGGCATCTTGGTTCTTTCCACAGTTTGGCGACTGTGGCCATTGCTGCTATGAACATTGGGGTATAGGTGGCCCTTCTTTTCACTACGTCTGTATCTTTGGGGTAAATACCCAGTAGTGCAATTGCAGGCTCATAGGGTAGCTCTATTTTTTTTTTTTTAAGATTTTATTTATTTATTTGACAGACAGAGATCACAAGTAGGCAGAGTGGCAGGCAGAGAGAGGGGGAAGCAGGCTCCCTTCTGAGCGGAGAGCCTGATGTGGGGCTCGATCCCAGGACCCTGAGATCATGACCTGAGCCAAAGGCAGAGGCTTTTTAACCCACTGGCCACCCAGGCACCCCAACTCTATTTTTAATTTCTTGAGGAATCTCCACACTGTTTTCCAAAGTGGCTGCACCGATTTGCATTCCCACCAACAGTGTAAGAGGGTTCCCCTTTCTCTACATCCTCTCCAACACTTGTTGTTTACTGTCTTGTTAATTTTGGCCATTCTAACTGGTGTAAGGTGGTATCTCAATGTGGTTTTGATTCGAATCTCCCTGATGACTAATGATGATGAACATTTCTTCATGTGTCTGTTAGCCATTTGTGTGTCCTCTGTGGAGAATTATCTGTCTTCTGCCCATTTTTTTGACGTGATTATCTGTTTTTTTGACTGTTGAGTTTGAGGAGTTCTTTTTAGATCTTAGATATCAGCCCTTTGTAGTGTCATTTGCGAATATCCCATTCTGTGGGTTGCCTCTTTGTTTTTGTTGACTGTTTCCTTTGCTGTGCAGAAGCTTTTGATCTTGATGAAGTCCCAAAAGTTCATTTTCGCTTTTGTTTCCTTTGCCTTTGGAGACATGTCTTGAAAGAAGTTGCTGTGGCTGATGTCGAAGAGGTTATTGCCCATGTTTTCCCCTAGGATTAGATTCCTGCTGAATGTTAATCTTTAAAGAATTCCTACAGAATATTAATCTTTAAATTAAAGAATTTTTACTATATGAAGGGAGAAAAGACATAACTCCAACCATCTATAATATGTAGTAGATTTCCAAGAGCCATTGCAAGAGAGAGCAAGTCAAGTCCAGAGGTTTCTATGATCTGTAAAATGAGTATAGTATTTGTATGCTTCTAGTTAAGTTTCATTTGACATCTTGTTTGTAACCTCACTGTCGGTAATGAAAATTTTGTTAAACTAATAGAGCTTTTATACCTATTGACAACTTAAGGTAACAGAAAATAAGTATGTATCAATATATAATTCCTATTTATACAATAGTATGTACTTATAGACCTATACAAATATATAGACAATATATATATTTCTATATATATTCTTAATGTAGAAAAATATACTCTTCTTGGAACAGAACCTCTACTCTGTTTTGTAAATTTCAACTGTCTCCTTGCATTTATTTTTAATTGAGTCTTACTCTATTTACTGAAGCCACAGTAATAAATAAGATGTATTTTAGCAATTTAAAGTTGAATATTATCATCTAAATTTGCTAATAAAATTTTATCTTTTTTATTAGGCACTTAATATATTATTTTTATGCATAAAATTTTTTCCAAAATATTTCTAAAGACTGGTAATAATCATTTGTATATAAAAATCATAAATTTATATGCTAATTATTACTGTCAGTAGCCCAATAATTTAAATTATTTTCATTAGGCCCAGTATGTTTAGTAGTACACTAAGCCATGTTTCTTGATTTGTTATATTGGAAAAAAAAGTAATTTATCTTTTATATTATTAATCCATTTTAATGGACATATAATTTCTGTGGGCTTTTCTTTCTTTGTAAAGTCATACTTTCTATGTAACCCATTTAAAAATATTTGTATAGCTTAGAGTTGAAAGCTGCTTAAATTTGTTTTTGTATTTCAAGCTTTCTATATAAATCTATGTGCTACTAATTTTGAAAGAAGAACAAAGACCCTGTGAAGTATATTGTAGATGTTAATGACATTGTTAAAATAATGACAGATTGCTTTAATGGTGGATATGCACTTAATTGGAGGAAGCCTAACAAAATGTGCTATTTCATATTCCTTAAAAGAGTTAGTCAAGAGCTATCACCCACTTACAGTCATGTCTTAACCCAAATCACAAAGCATGTGCAGTATCAAAACTGATAAAAAAAAAATTCCAAGAGGTATGTATTCATGCACTGTACATTCATTCGTTCAGACACCATTAAATAGTGTTTGTTAACCTTTAATTCAGATGTCTGCAATAAGATAACATAATGTAAAACACAAGTCAATGGAGGGTCGTAAAACTGTTTCTTGCCAGAGTTTTTATTAGCCTGGTATTCAGTGCAGTTACACCCTGAAGCAAGGCTTGTATCTATGTATCGTATCAATGTATTATAATATAATTTTAACCTATTAAATATGTGACAAGTATTATGTTTATTGCTAGGATCTATGAAAATATAGACATTGTTGTTGATAAATATCACCATATCCTACTCTATATCATGGGCTTCCCCTTGCAATTCAGAGGACCCATGGGGACTCTCGGCTGCACCCTCCAACTTTTGTTGCTGTAAAACCCAGAGTGGTTTAGCTACCCAGGGGATTTTTCATTTAAGTTTTATGTTAGCTATTGTATTTTTAAAGGTTATGCATATACATGCAGATATATATTTTGGTTAGATAAAAGGGAAGAATATCCTACTAAAATTGCTAGAAGTCTGTGGAGGCTTTTAATTATGTTCTTTTCACGTTCTGTACATTCTAATTTTTCTACAAGGAACATGAATTCTTGCATAGCGAAATAATTTTAAATGAAACTGGTTATTGTTGCATAGAAAAATGTGGTGGTGAAACCAGTGCTAATCCCTTGTTTATACCCCCAAACTATCCCCTTACATTAGGAAATCTCGATATTACCCTAGGGAAGAGCTTTCATTGAAGTTTAACATTCATTTGACCACCAGAGAAGCCAAGCATGTCATTTGCTCAACATCAATGGATATTACTTTTTTTTTTTTTTTTTTACTTTTTTATGTCCCTCTAAATACTAAAGTTTAGAATGAGGACAGGCTCATGAGTAGTAGCCATCAAAGATGTCCATACTGCCCCATTAACACTGTGCATGGATGGGACCAATGCTCAAACTTTGGATAGAGTCAGAAAATGGAGCTCACTTATTTTCTGTTAGACTCACATTTTTCCTGGCTAAGGGGTGTGTGTGTGTGTGTGTGTGTCTGTGTGTTTGTGTGTCTGAGTGTCTGTGTGTCTGTGTGTGTCTGTGTGTTTGAAAAGTTTATCTGGACTGGGAATAAAGTAAAATAGTTAGGAGACTTTGAAATACAACCTTCACACTAAATGACCTACTAATATACAACTACAAATCAGTTTTTCTTTGTGCTTGTAAGAATATGGTTGACAATTGTGACAATTGCTTCTAAATCCATTTAGGTAAGGGGCAAAGAAGCTTGGGTGAATTTCCTTATATGTCCTTTCTGCCTTTCCATTCATATTTGCACACATACACATGCAAATTGTCAAATACACATTCACACACTCACACACACAGACACACACATTCAGATTTAAATTTTCAAATCCTCATGAATGAAATCTATTTACATAAGTTCTCTAAAATGCCTAATCTGTTTGCAGCTCACAAGAAATAAAGTGTGTGGCTCATTGGTACTTTCTCATTTCCTGCCATTTTTCCAGAAGTCATTATTACCTCTGTGTCTTTAAGGCACCTTTATTCATAGGTGAGCCCAGTGTATTTCTTCAAGTCCAGTGTATTTCTTCATAACAGATTCAATGCACTACAACTTTGTTTTGCTGTTTGATGGTTTTAACTTTCTTTATGAAAAAGAAATACAGATTCCCTATTCTTTCTCATGGGCTCACACCTAAAACATGTATAATTATGTACCAATTTTACTTATTTTGTTTCAGTATATACAGGTTTCAAATTAAGAAGTCATTATGGTGATTCTCAAGCTCATTTTCCTCTTTTCCAAAGCTTGAAACTTCTTTCTATTTAGATATTAAGTTATTAGATCATATTTGGAACTCATAAATATCTAGGGCATATATGACAGTGTAAGTCACATAATATCAAAATAGCTAACCAAACTCAAGGATTCACATTTAAATCTATTATTAACCCTTCTAATGGTTTCCAGTCACTCATAATTAGTTCTGTGAGATTATTTACATTATTTATGCTGGTAAAGAGAGTCATTTCTTCCAATTAAATTGTCTGCTAACACTTTGACTACTTTATTAGGATAGTGGTCAAGTTATTGTGCCTTTAATTAAGAACCACTACAATTTGGATTGGTTTAGTTATTGCTAATGGTGAGTAGTTTGTTAATGGAATTGGAAGTGAAGTTTCTTCTTCTTTTAAAAAACTATTTTCCTGCCCTGATATTGCATTCTAACTAACTTTTCCTAAATGTTTGAAAATTTTAAGCCTGTTCAAATATCTTGCTTGCTGAAATCACTTTATTCCAGTCACATTCTTTTCTGACTCTCAAACCACTGGACAGTATCTTTTCCTGAACCATCATGTAAATAGCCTGTTAGAAGATTAGAGAAAGGTGAATTTTTTTATTTGTTCTTTCCTGTTGTATAACAAATAGTCACTAATTTAGCAGGTTAAGAAGATCTGCATTTATTATCTCACTGTGTCTATATTTCAGGAGTCTCATGGGCTGCAACCAAGAGATCAGCCAGGGTCAGACCCCTTCTAGAGTTTAGCGGTCTCTTTTAGGTGCACATTATTTTTGGCAGAATTCTCTTCTTTGTAGCTATAGAATTCAGGTTCCCTTTTTCTTGCTGGCTGCAACTAAGGGCCACTCTCAGGTCATAGTGGTCACTCCCAGTTCCTTGTCATATGACTCTCCTACATATCTCTCACACTATGGAAGCTACATTTCAATGCCAGCAGGGAAATCTCTCTAACCTCCCAGCAGGTCTAAGCTTGCTTTTTAAAGTCTTCACCTGATTAAGCCAGGCCCACCCATACACTCTCCCTTTTGATTAATTTAGCCAACTGATCTGGGACTTTTTTTACTACATAAAATCCCTTCCCTCTTGCCATATAAGGAAACTGAATCATGGGAATAACATGGGGGTGAAAATCCTGGGGCCGTCTTAAAATTCTGCATCCTAAAATGTATATTTCAGGTAGTTTAGGAAACTGCACATTGAGGAGAGAGGGTTAAAATCAATATAACCAGGGGATGCTTGGGTGGCTCAGTTGGTTAAGTGTCTGTCTTTGGCTCAGGTTATGACCCCAAGGTCCTGGGATGGAGCCCTACGTTGGGTTCCCTGCTCAGTGGGGAGCTTGCTTCACCCTCCCCTCTCCACTCCTGCTCTCTCTCACTATCTCTGTCTCTCTCTCTCTCAAATAAATAAATAAAATCTTAAAAAAAAAAGAAAACACAATATAACTGGTAGGCATCGTTTTCTGTCCTGCAGAAATTTTATTGCACGGTTTCTTTGTTCAGAACATAGAGGAAGGGTTGATTTCAAGACTCCTTTTTCAATGTGAAGTATTCTCAAAATGCTGCTGTTTCCTACCAGCATTGCATCTCAGAGTTTGCCTTTGTTGATAATAATCCATATTTATAATTAAAAATAATAGCTATAATGTTTTGAACATCTACTATGTATTAGGCATATAAATACTTTTTAATCCTAGAGTTGTTTCTTTTTATTTATAACTCTATAAATGTATTGTTATTACTGTTTTACAGGTGAGAAAACCAAAGATCAATATTATACATTATTTTCTGAGCATCACAAAGATTGTAGGGATAGAGGATATGAGGGTTAATTTTATATGTCAACTCTCCTGGGCCAAGGGATTCCCCAGTAACTGGTAAAACATTTATCTCTGTGTATGAGGATGTTCTTGGAAGAGATTAGCATTTGATCAAATAGGCTGAGTAAAGAAGGTCCACCCTCCCAAGTATGAGCTGGCATCATTCAATCCATTAGGGAACTGAATAGAACAAAAGGCAAAAGAAAGGACAAATTCTCTCTCTCTTGTTCAGCTGGGACATCTTTTGCTGCCCTTGGATATTAGAGCTCCTGATTCTCAAGCCTTCAGTCTCTGAAATGTACACCATCACTGCCATCCAGTCCCTTGGTTCTCAGACCTTTGGACTCAGACTGAATTAAACCACTGGCTTTCCTAGCTTACTAACTTGCAAATGGCATATTGTGGGACTTCTGAGCCTCAATAATTGCATGAGCCAATTCTCATAATAAATCTCCTTTTATATGCATCTGTATATTCTATTGGTTCTGTTTCTGTGGAGAACCCTAAATAATACAGAGGACTTATATGAATTAAGTCTAATTCTAAAGTTTGTGGGTTTTTTTCCTTTTATTTACTATATTGAAAAATCACATGGATTAGGTAAAGTTGACAGAGCCCATATGAAAGTCTACTGAGCCCCAAATGACTAATGTATAGTCAAATCTCATTTATAGAAATTTCTTGACAGCCTTGGGATTTGGTATTAAAAGGATTTAAATCTATAACCAGAAAGAAAGCCTGATGCTAAAGAGATGTGTGTGTTTCATTGCACCATTGATGTGGTAATAGATTATACTACTTCCAGAGATGTGGTGGAAGATTGATGGAAAAAGGGTTAAAATACCTGTATGCTTTATTGCAGTTTAATGTGATTTTCTCCATTGTTCCATGTGAACATAAAAAGCTCTAAATACTTCTAGAATATTCCCTAGGGTCAATCACTTTGTTAATGCACATTGAAGTTTGAGAATGTCTTTCTTCTAAAGAAAACTAAGTTTACTAGGACATGTGAGTTACAGCACCACCCCCGCCCTCCTCTCTTTTATCTATATATTTATCTTACAAGAGGTATAGTTAGGTGTCTTAGACATTGCTCATTTTAGGGAAAAAAAAATCTTCCTTGTGAGAATCACCTTTTGTAGAAATCCGCTCTCCCAGAAGATTTGCACATACTCCTGGTTAATAATTACTGAATGCATTCCATACAATATTGCATGGAGGATTTGCAGGCAGCATACCCATGAGTGTACAAAGAGAGTTGTTACTAGAACCAGAAAGTGAACACTTTTTAGGACTTTTGTGGTAGCTTGTGGATTCCAGAAAGTCAACAAAGACTTGGGCCATAGTCCCTAAGGTACTATTTGACAAGTAAAAGATTTTCAGCTTTTCAACACATGAATTTAAAGGGCTGAGAATTTGGGATACCTGGGTGGCTCAGTTGGTTAAGGATCTGACTTTGGCTCAGGTCATGATCTCGGGGTCCTAGGATCTAGCCCTGCATCAGACTCCCTGTTCAGCTCTCCTTCTGGCCTTTCCCCTGCTCATGCTCACTCTCTCTCAAATAAATAAATGTTTTTTTTAAAAAGGGCTGAAAATCTATAGGCAGTTGACGAAAAGTATTGACGTGCAAAACTTTTTAATACTTTGATTCACTGTCAAACACTAGTGAAAATGTATGGCATATTCCCCCTTTTTATGATTCTCTTCCTTTTGAATTCTTTCCTTAATTAGCTCTTCCCTAAGTCATCCTGGTGCTTTTAGAGAAGACATTGAATAATACCGAGAAACAGAAATTCAGTAAAAAGCTAATTCATCAAGACTCAGTGGGACATGAAGTTCAGGATGGATGTGCCATTTATTATTTACACCAGATGGATGCTTTGATATAACTATATCCTACCAAGAAAGTGTTGCCTCTAGCTTGTAAAATCATCCCATGAAAGTATAACGCTTGTTAAGATTCCCTTGTTTTAGGGAATAAATATAACACTTGTTATATATAATATATATAACACTCTACTGGCAACACTTAACAACACTGGAAAAGAAGTATTGAGTAATTTTTGGAAGAATGTACTTTTGGTGACATTGTGACCCTAAAAGATGATGTTACTATTTGGCTGACTTCATAGCATGATCCAGAGAAATAGGTGTCATCCATAAAGCATTCTGCATACTTGCCCCACTTATTTCCCACAACTCTGTGAGAAAGATTTTTTTCCTCATATTGGCTGAAATGAAAATTAACCTGCTTCATGAATATAGAAGTATCTCCAGGGCAAGGACAATGGATTATTAACCATGCTCTTCAGTACCTTACACTGGGCTAGTACATAGTAGGTTCTCAATAAATGTTGGATGATATTTGTTCTTACACCTGGATGGGCAGAGCTAGAACTGAAACCCAGCTCTGTCTGAACTCAAAGGTAAATCAGTTATTACATGTGGCTAAATATAAAGTTGTATATTTGCATATAAAAGTCAGAATGATAGTTAACATGATCTGACCATAAAAATAGTCATGATCTAGGCCACTTTTAAGAAGTATACCTTCTTTAATTGTACTTTGCTTTGCTCCAGCTGGCTGGGGGTGGAGGACACTTACATTAAGGGGAATGTGATCAATGTCAATTTCCTTCCTTCTTTCCTTCCTTCCTTCCAGCTGTGTGTGTGTGTATACACATACACACACACTCACAATATACATATGTATTTTTATATTTGTACATTTTACCTAAACACACACACATTTCAGCCTTTCTTCTGAACCCTACATTAGTTTATCCAATTATTTATTTATTTAACATATGTACTTAGAAATCATAAAAGCATCTCAAATTCAAAACAATAACCACCCACAAAACTACCCAAAAGTAAGTACAATAGAGCAGGAAATACAGCTCTTTTGTTCATAACTGTTTCCTCAGAATTTAGTATAATTCCTGACATAAAGTAATTTTTAAGAAATGTGTTTAATGGATGAGTGAATACATGACTTTAAAGAAAGTTCATAATATTTTCCATGCCCTGACAGTCCTGTTCAGATCTGCTTTTCCTCTTGCATTTCTTACAAAGTGAATGGCACCATGTTTTTTCCTGGTTGCTCAAGTCTAAAATGTAGAAGTACCCACTACATGCCATGTCAGTTACCCTGGTAACCCTCATGGCATCAGCTGTAATTGATCCCTATAGCATGTCACTTCCCCTCCCTGAGAACTTGAGTTTTCCTGTCTTCTCTATTCCAGCTCTTACTGCTGTCATTTAAGTCCATGCCTTTTTTTTCAGGATGATTGGACTAGCCTCCTAAATGTCATCTGTGCCTCCAGTTTTAAATCCTTGAATCCAGCTTCTATTTTATGCCATTATTTTTCTGAGATACAAATACAATTATGTTATTTATCAGTTTAGAACATTTCAGTGACTTAACCTTATTTAGATGATTATGGCTAATACTTTGACAGCAAGCAAACAAACAAACAAACAAAAAAACAAAGACAACAGCAACAAAACACCCCACAATGGATCCTATGATTATTAACATTTGTTTTAGAATCTATTCCTGCCAGCTTGTTCTAGAACCTTTCATTATCTGTTGTCTTTCATTATCAATTTTTCCCTTTCTTGTAGATTTGGTCTCTTCTGCTTGCCTGCAATCATTTGATCAACACTTAAATATGAAAAATAATTTCCATATTAAAAAGGACTTTAAATCCTTCTTGACCCACCATGACTCTTCAGCAAGTCTAATTTTAGTTCCCCCTTTGTAAGCAGCTGTCTGGCTCCTGCTCATTTCTCACCCTACCAAACCTGACTTTCTCTGCCATTACTCCACTGAAATTTCTCCCATCATTGTTGCCACCGACTTCCCTGTTGCTAATTCCAGTGTTCAGAACTCAGCTCCCTTAACTTAGAAATATCGGCTAGCTCTGCACCACTTTTTTCTTCTTTGAAAAATTCCCTTCCTGTGCTCACTTCGGCAGCACATACACTAAAAATTCCCCTCCTTCAGCTTCTGTGACATCATACCCTCCTTATTTTCCTTCCATCTCTCTGGTTGTTTTTATTTTCTGCTGTAACCTCTTTCTCCACTGGACATTAAATGGTAAGAGTTTCTCAGAACATAGTGCTAAACTCTCCATTTACTTGCATCTCCACTTGACATCTGAAAGTAACTTCAAGTATTTATTGAGTGCTCATTATGTATTAGGAACTGTGCTGAGAAATTAAAAAAAAAAAAAAAAAAAAAGCAGCCCCTGACATCTAGGAACTAGTCTGACACAGCTAGATCATGTTATTCTCCTCTTGTATATAAATTATCTCACTAATATCGGATGGGGTCACTCTGAAACTGTGAGACAAAACAAGACCATTTCATAACTTAATGTCAGCAGAGGCAAGATTACTGTCCAAAATAGCAAACACTCCTTTCTCCTGGCTAATAAGAACACTTCTTTACCAATTAGAACCTTAAGCCTTGCTCTAGTCATCTTTCTCAAAGGATACAATTTACTGAAACACCCAATCAGAGAATTGCCGCCATTTTCTGACAACACCTAATCTAGAGCAAACTCCTGCTTATTTGGATTTTCTCCACATCACACAACCAAAGTCCAAACTTTATAACAGTTTCTCTCTAAGGCATCTTACAAATTGTTATTTGTTCTGTTTTTCTGTAATGAGTAGCTAATTGAGCTTTTTCAACTACAAGTATGTTCCTAATGATCTTTGACTGGAGAGCATTGGTGATTGGTAAACATTTTAAGTGGAATATTTTATTTAATCCCTGTAACAACTCTATAAATTGTAATTACTGTTATCATTATCTTTCTTAGTATACATGTAAGCAAACTGAGGCTTACAGATGTTTTTTAAAAAATTTACCTAAGATCACATTTTTAGGTTGCAGTAGAGAATTTTAACTCAGGAAATTTTAATCTAGAGCTAGAGTTCCTAAGACATTCACTGAATTTCCTCAAGAAATAATACTCAAATTATTGAATAGATTGAGTATATGAATTAACCCTATTACCACTTCTAAATCACATCCCCTAACCCTAAAATATAGAATTACTATCCTTTATGTCTCAATGCTGTCATTTTTATTTCCTTCTCTTTGTGGATTACCCTAGAATGCTCTCCCACCTTCATCTGACCTGTATATGCAAACACCTACTCGCCTTTCATAGCTTCAGCTAAATCCTGAATCCTGCTAGGAAGCCAGGAAGAACTGATAACTTTTTCCATCCTTAAAACCCGCACATTCTTCAGTCATAGTTCAGAATACATTGAATAACTCTCCTCATCTAGTCTGTGAACTACATAAATATAAGAATAATGCTCATTAATCTTTGTATCCCCATGTTAGACACCTAACAGGACCTAAGTGAACATATATTGATTATATAATAAATCCTGAAATAATGTATTTCTGTTATTTTAAGTACAGTGGTACTATCTGTATTTTCCCTCTGGTTGATTTAGAAGAGATTCTGTAAAAGAATTTCCTGACTGAATGGGGAGGCCCTATTTAACTCTGATTAGTTTAACAGTGTCCTAACTAACTCAGTTATTCAAATAAGCCAGGCAACATCATTTAGTGTCCATGAAGGTAGAAACTTCCTAAGACATACAAATGACTAACCAGACATGTGAAAAAATGCTCCACATCACTTGGCATCAGGGAAATACAAATCAGAACCATAATGAGATACCACCTCACACCAGTCAGAATGGCTAAAATTAACAAGTCAGGAAATGACAGATGCTGGTGAGGATGTGGAGAAAGGGGAACCCTCCTACACTGTTGGTGGGAATGCAAGCTGTTGCAGCTACTCTGGAAGAGGTTCCTCAAAAAGTTGAAAATAGAGCTACCCTACAATCGCGCTACCCAGCAATCGCGCTACTGGGTATTTACCCTAAAGATATAAATGTAAGGATCCGAAGGGGCATGTGCACCCGAATGTTTATAGCAACAATGTCCACAATAGCCAGACTATGGAAAGAACCTAGATGTCCATCAACAGATGAATGGATAAGGAAGAAATGGTAAATTTATTATTCAGCCATCAAAAAGAGGGAAATCTTGCCATTTGCAATGATATGGATGAAATAGAGAGTATTATGCTAAGTGAAATAAGTCAGTCAGAAAGACAAATACCATATGATTTCACTTATATGTGGAATTTAAAAAACAAAACAAATGAACATAGGGAAAAGAAAGGAAAAATAAAATAAGATGAAATCAGAGAGAAAAACAAACCATAAGAGACTCTTAACTATAGGGAACAAACTGAGGGTTGCAGGAGTGGGGGATGGGGCACTGGGTAATGAACACTGTGTGTTCTATGCAACTGATTAATCACTAAATGCTAACCTCTGAAACTAGTAATATGTTATATATTAATTAAATTGAATTTATATTAAACTTTTTTTTAAAAAGGTAGAATTTTCCTAGAAATGGTATAAATAAATTTGTCAATTTCCTTCTCTTTTAAAATTTATTCTTTAAATTTTATTGGCAATATACTATGTGCTGATAGGTCTTTCTCCTGAAGAAGCTCACAGAATAATAAGAGAAACAGACATGAAGATAAGAAGTTGCAGCACCCACACATGTATAGCAGATATAATTAGGCTTACACTCTAAGAAAGTAAGAATGAAAAATTTATCACTAAATCAAGGGGACCATGCGTGATTGCTAAAGGGTTGCTGGACACACTATGCTAGAATATTTCCTGAGGAGAGGAGTTCTAATATAATAAGTACAATTTTTTCTACTCAGCAATAATAATGTTATGACATATGGCTTAGAACATCACTGTCCAATGGAAATAGAATGTGAGCCACAAATGTGAGCTGCACAAGTATTTTTAAATTTTCTAGTAGTCACATTTAAACATGAGAAAAGAAATGGAATTAATTTTAATAGCATAGTTTATTTGACCCAATGTGTCTGAAATATTATCATTTTAATATGTAATCAGTTTAAAAGTTATTAATGATATGTTTTATATTTTTTATTTCAAGTTATGCCTTTGAGATCTGGTATATATTTTAACTTTTAGCATCTCTCAATTTGTATTAGTCACTTTTCAAGGGTTTAAAAGCCACACGCAGTTAGATAACTGAGCTTTAGAACATTGAAACCCCATTTCTGGCTTTAGGAAATTTAGTCATGGCTTTCTGATGCTAGCAAAAATTGTCCCCTGCCAAAGAGCCCACTAAGTCAATAATGACAATAAATATTCTCTTATTTTACAAGATTCAAGGTTGTATGATTAAATTTCTTCTTTCAATTTTTCAAGTATTTTTAAATGTTTTCCTTCCTGATACAGTTGAATGATGTGGTGATAGATTCAGCCATCATAATATAATCGGTGTCTATTTGTAATCTGTTGAATTGGCTTAAAGAACTGTGTCTTGCTGTCAGATTTCAATATCATAATCTCATTGTAACTATAAATTTATCAAGAAAGCTCTTGCTTATCAGAACTTTCACATTTTCCAAGAATAGACTCATGTAATTCCAAAATACACTGCCAGGGATATGCGACTGAAAATATTACAGACATTCCATTATGTTCTTCTTCAGGGTGCAATAGCTCAGAATCACCTTGTCTTACCAATAGTAATAGACGAATTTGATCCAGGGATCCCAGATGAAGTTCTGATAATCAAAAGAAATCTATGCTTAGCTCTCAAATATTTAAAAGACCACTGAGGTCTCTTGAAAACTTAAAATACTTTGATTCTAATAAGGAAGGTGATAGAAAGAATGAAGTTCTCTTTAAGGAAAACGTACCCTATAATGATAGACCTATAAAATGAAAATGTAACTCTATTATTCTCATGAACCTACATTTATTATGGACAAATTTCCAATCTTTTGGAGGTGATCGGTGTATCTTGGATGAATTTGAGCTAAAGATCCTTTGACTCATGTAACTATGATATCTTCTTAATAGAAATAAAATGTTATTTTATTTTTGGTGGGCTTTTCTTATAACTCATAACTATCTTCTGAAAAATGTTGCTAGGCTCTATCTCTAAACTACAAAGAATAATGTCAGAACTAAATAGGAGCTCCACCAGCATTTTTGTGCATCTCAGTGTCATATTATTTCTACATATCTACCTAGACTAAACATATATAATCAAAGTTGCTATTCTGTTCTTGTTGAAGACTTCATCTTTTATTTTTTTCTCCTTTTCATTATCATTTATTCATTATCATTGGTTCATGCTAAGAATATAGTAGAAGATGACTATTTATGGAGACAGAATGGGAGCCCATGCACTATTGAGGACCACCAGAAATTTGAACTGATTCCATTTATTCCTGAATATAAATTGCCAGTGTTGGGCAATCAGTGTAAAATTGATTCACACCTTGAGGACTTCTGATACATTCCCTGTGTGAGACATCCTCCTATATAATTCTTATTTTTGTTTTCTTTTTATTCTCCTTGCCTGGCCCCCAAACCAGCTCCAAATGGACAAGAGTATAGACATCTAAGATTCTAAAGGAGATCTTGGATAGAGAATGTGGGAAAGGGGGTTCCTGTCATAGAAGAATATGGGAGGAGTCCCCATGATTATTTTCTTTTCCTCTTCCCTTGTCACTGTGCTACAGTTGCTTGGAACTGTACAATAAAGGCACAAGGCTAAAACTTTGATAGAATCCAGTCTTTCTGGCCAAAGGGTGATGAAGTTCTCCAGCTCCTGAGAACTGGAATGTATGGTAGAAAACCCTGGCAGGAGAAAGCTAGAAGAGGGCATCCGTAATTTTCTATTTGAACTGACACAAATACTAATGTCACACTACACATGTATGGAACTTAACCAAAGGAGTACAGCAAAAGTTTTGAACTTGAATTTACATTATAAACACCTATGCTTTGAATTTTAAAATAATCACTATTTTTTCTCTAATTTAAAAATATAAGATTTATTTATACTCGTAATGTTAAATGAGCTAGATTTAAAGGGAAAACATCATTACTAGAGATAGAAAGAGTACTATACCATAAAGATTAAAAATTCCAAATATGTATGCATCTAATAACAGTTAAATTATATAAAGCAAAAATCAACAGAATTACAGGATGAAATAGACAAATTCATAATTATAGTGGGAGACTTTAACAAAACTCTCTAGTAACCAGTAGAACAATCACACTTTTTTATATTTTATTTTAAATATGTGTCTTATTTATCCATACAGTTAATTTAAATTTGAGATTCTTTGTCTCTTATTATTTGTTTCAGGGGTACAGGTCTGTGATTCATCAGTCTTACACAATTCACAGTTCTCACCATTGCACATACTTTCCCTAATGTCCATCACCTAGCCACCCCATCCCTCCCATGCCCCTCCACTCCAGCAACCCTCAGATTGTTTCCTGAGATTAAGACAGTTATGGTTTCTCTCAGTCTCTGGTTTCATCTTACTTCATTTTTCCCTCCTTTCCCCTGTGCTCCTCTATCTTGTTTCTCAAATTCTTCCTATCAGTGAGATCATATGGTAATTGTCTTTCTCTGATTTATTTATTTTGCTTAGCGTAATAGCTTCTAGTTCCATCCACGTCATTGCAAATGGCAAGATTTTGGTTTTTTTGATGGCTGCATAATATTTTATTGTATATATACACCACATCTTTATCCATTCATCTGTTGATGGACATCTGGGCTCTTTCCATAGTTGGGCTATTGTGGACACTGCTGCTATGAAAATCGGGATGCAGTTGCCCATTCAGATCACTACATTTGTATCTTTGGGGTAGATACCTAGTAGTGCAATTGCTGGATCATAGGATAGCTCTAACTTTCAAGTTTTCAAGGAACCTCCATACTGTTTTTCAGAGTGGCTGCACCAGCTTGCATTCTCACCAACAGTATAGGAGGGTTCCCCTTTCTCCACATCCTCACCAACATCTGTCGTTTCCTGACTTGCTAATTTTAGCCATTCTGACTGGTGTGAGATGGTATCTCATTGTGGTTTTGATTTGTATTTCCTGATGCCCAGTGATGTGGAGCACTTTTTCATGTGTCTGTTGGCCATTTGGATGTCTTCTTTGCTGAAATGTCTGTTCATGAGTTCTGCCCATTTCTTGATTGGATTATTTGTTCTTTGGGTCTTGAGTTTGATAAGTTCTTTATAGATGTTGGATACTAGCCCTTTATCTGACATGTCATTTACAAATATCTTCTCCCATTCTGTCAGTTGTCTTTTAGTTTTGTTGACGTTTTCCTTTGCTGTGCAAAGGCTTTTGATCTTGATGAAGTCCCAATAGTTCATTTTTGCCTTTGCTTCCTTTGCCTTTGGAGTTGTTTCTAGGAAGAAGTTGCTACGGCTGAGGTCAAAGAAGTTGCTGCTTGTGTTCTCAGGATTTTGATGGATTCCTCTCTCACATTGAGGGCTTTTAACCATTTTGAGTCTATTTTTGTGTGTAGTGTAAGGAAATGGTCTAGTTTCATTCTTCTGCATGTGGCTGTCCAATTTTCCCAACACCATTTGTCGAAGAGACTGTCTTTTTTCCATTGGACATTCTTTCCTGCTTTGCCAAAGATTAGTTGACCATAGAGTTGTGGGTCCATTTCTGGGCTCTCTGTTCTGTTCCATTGGTCTTTGTGTCTGTTTTTGTGCTAGTACCATACTGTCTCAATGATTACAGCTTTGTAGTAGAGCTTGAAGTCCGGAATTATGATGCCACCAGCTTTGGTTTTCTTTTTCCTCTAGCTATTTGAGGTCTTTTCGTTTCCATACAAATTTTAGGATTATTTGTTCCATTTCTCTGAAAAAAGGTGATGATATTTTGATAGGGATTGCATTAAATGTGTAGATTGCTCTAGGTAACATAGACATTTTCACAAAATTTGTTCTTCCAATCCATGAGCACAGAACACTTTTCCATTTCTTTGTGTCTTCCTCAATTTCTTCATGAGTATTCTATAGTTTTCTGAGTACAGATTCTTTGTATCTTTGGTGAGATTTATTCCTAGGTATCCTATGGTTTGGGGTGCAACTATAAATGGGATCGACTCCTTCTCTTTTTGTCTTGTTGTTGGTGTATGGAAATGCGACTGATTTTTTCTGTGCATTGATTTTATAGCCTGACATTGTACTGAATTCCTATATGAGTTCTAACAGTGTTGGGATGGAGTCTTTTGGGTTTTTCACATAAAGGATCATATCATCTGCAAAAAGTGAGAGTTTGACTTCTTTGGTGATTTGGAAGCCTTTTATCCTTTTTTTGTTGTCTTATTGCTGAGGCTAGGACTTCTAATACAGTGTTGAATAGCAGTGGTGATAGTGGACATCTCTGATGTGTTTCTGTCCTTTGGGGAAAAGCTGTTAGTTTTTCCCCATTGAGAATGATATTTGCTGTGGGTTTTTCATAGAGGCTTTTATGATATTGAGATATGTACCCTCTGTCCCTACACTAGAAAAGTTTTGATCAAGAAAGGATGCTGTACTTTGTCAAATGCTTTTTCTCCATCTATTGACAGAATCATATGGTTCTTGTTCTTTCTTTTATTAATGTATTTTATCACATTGATTGATTTGCAGGTGTTGAACCATCTTTGCAGCCCAGGAATAACTCCCACGTGGTCGTGGTGACTAATGCTTTTAAGTACTGTTAGATCCTATTGGCTAGTATTTTGTTGAGAATTTTTGCATTCATGTTCATCGAGGATATTGGTGAGATTCTTTGGCTCTTAATTGGACCTTAGTATATTTACATGTAGCATATGTACCAACATATTTAACTTTTGCTCTATGACCATAAATGTTTTCTATTTTCCCTACGTTACCTAGGTTTCTCTTTGGATTATTTGAGGGGTTTTTTAAAACCCATTTTTCCTTATATTTGCTTGAAATTATATGCATGTTTAATATTTAACTAGTGGTTTCTCTGGATGTTACAGCATGAATTACTGACTTAGAAAATCTAATATTAATTGGCACTTTTATCATCTGAGAGGACAGTGTAAAGACTTCAAATTTTGGAATACCTCAGCTAAATTTCCTCTCTTGACTTGCATGACATTATTATCTTATATTCTAATTATATATATATGTAATTTACATATAATTACTATATATTTTACATATATGTAATTACTTTTTGTCCTAACCCTCAATATTAATTTAGATTAATTCATGTGGTTAAACTTTTCATGTTTCTCTTTGGATCTCCCAGCTTCCACCTAGGGTGATTAACCATTTGCCTAAAGAATACCAGATCATACTTCCTTTATTTCTTTTCATGGTATTAGCTGTCAAAAACAGCTTTACTATAATACACCTAGTTTCTTTTTCATCCTATAAAACTCCCCATATCTTTGGTTGGAAGTCCTTTAATCAGTATTAGAAATTTCTCAGCTATAATCTTTTCAGCTATTGTTTCTTTCCTATTCTCACCTTCTTCACTCATTCTTGAATTCAGTAAGTTAGTTCTTTCCATGGTATCATCTATGTCCTACATACTATGTTTTATATTTTCCATTCTTTTGTCACTTCTTTTTTATTCTGTAAGTTTTCTTCCAACCCATGCTCCAGTAGCCTAAGTGTTTTGTTAGCTGTATCTTATCTGGTGTTAACCCATTTACTGAGTTCTTATTTTGGTTATTGCAGTTTTGTATTTTACAGTTAGAGAATTCTCATTTCATTCTTTTATATATTTTGAAGTAGCTGACGCAATTCTCAATCTTTTATATCGTTGAACTGTTACAAATTTTATGTAAATTAACTCCAATTTTGTATTCCATTTGGATATGTTTCTATTGTCTATTGTTTTTGTTGGCTTTATTCATTTGAGTTGCCTTGTGGGACTGTTTCATTGTTTGTTTCATTGTGCTAGACCTTCTGTTCTAAAATTGTTTGCAGAAATAATTTAAAGCTTCCCTTTCTGTAGAGATGAATTTTGTTTGTTTTTCAGGTTCCTGGTAGCACAACTAGTATGGGATTACCATAATCCACGTTCAGTAATTGAGATGATTCAATTGATCTTCAGTTCCTGTAATTGTCTTTCCTTTTATAGTTTACCCTATTTACTTCTGGATTACTAGATCTACCTCCCTTGTGGAACTTAAAACCTCAGTTTTGTTTTTTTTTTCTAGTCCATGGAAGTCGTCAAAAGTTGGGTTTAGGCTTTCAGTTATTTAGGGACATTTTCAAGAATCAGCAACGATATTGAGTAATACAAATTGATAAAGTTCTCTTGAGAAGCTTTCTTCTCTCAGCTTTAGCCTTGCCTAGAACCACACTTGGTAATTCTTCAGTATCTTCTTATTCTTTGATACTTTCAAATAGATTTTGTTTTTTCATACTTTGTTTTTCTTTTCTATTTGTCCTTAAAGGAAAGGTTGTACTGATTACCTTGTCCTCCAGTTTTTACTTTCATGAATTCTCCTTAAAGTTTGAAGGTTAATGATGAACTGATGCTGGGAGAATTATTCGAGCCACGTATTTCCAAGTACTACATTGATGGTTACTCCTCACTATAGGATGGGGGCTATTTAACACTAATTATTTTGGCCTCTGGGTCTTTCTTGAAACTCTGATGTAAGAGCAAGAGTCTTATTTAATATCCTTTGCTTGTAAATTTCTCACAATTGAACAATATTTTGTAAGGCTTCTTAGTTCTAAGACATTTAATTAAGTTTACAAAAATTATCTCATTATGTCTAATGTGTTAATAATTTTATTTGATGTATTAAGTGCAATCATCTCTTTATGGAACTATTTTGTCACATTTTAATGATTTAGAAATTAGCTAAGATGAAGAACCAAAATAAAGTTTACATAGCAAGTAAGATATTGGGCTAAAATAGTTCTCTGTTTTCCTTAGCTGGCTCTTCTTGCCACTAACAGTTCTATTTACTGAGAAACTAATATTCATATTTTTAAAAACATTGATTCCTTTTTAATAAGAGAGTAATGTGATTTATAACTTTGATAATTTTTTGAGGTCAGTTCTTTCTGGCCAAATTATACTATTTGGATTCTAGTTTTTTTGTTTTTGTTTTTGTTTTTGTTTTCCCATGTGTTTGATATTGGTAATGTAACTTTGCCAGGAACATCTTTTTAAACAACTTTGCATTGCATCTTGAAGGAAGGTCGTAAAAGAGGCTAGTGGTAGACTCAACAATATCAACCAAATGTAGGGATTTCAAAGGAATTCTTTTTGGAAGAATTCAACTTGTTTATTCAGTTATTTCTTAAATATTTACTATGTGCTCATCATATCATAAGATAATGTCTTAATAGAGATTATATCCTCCTTCTGGTTAGAGATAAACAAATAAACAAGAAGAGGGTCAGTTAGTGATAAATTCTTTTCAGAAAATCGTGTAACATTGTAGAAATCAGTTGACCATTTTAGATTGTGTGATTAGTAAGAGGAAATCTCTCTGATATGGTGGTTTTTGTTGTTGTTGTTGTTGTTGTTTTTTAAGATTTTATTTATTTGACAGAGATCACAAGTAGGCAGAGAGTCAGGCAGAGAGGGGGAATCAGGCTCTCTGCTCAGCAGGGATGCTGAGGCAGATGCGGGGCTCAATCCCAGGACCCTGAGAATATGACCTGAGCCAAAGGCAGCAGCTTAATCCGCTGAGCCACCCAGGTGCCCCTCTGATACGGTGTTTTTAAGGCAAGATCTGAATGACAAAAAAGAGTCAGACATGGTGAAGAGCAATCTGGGTAGAAGAATCAAAGGTCCTAGGATGGGAAAAAATCCAAAGTGCTAAAAAAAAAAAAAAAAAAAGGGGAGTTTGCCATTGAAATTGGAACAAGGCAAAGATGAAATAAACAGAGCATCTATTATATAGGGCTTCGCCATCCGGTGTAAGAAGATGGATTTTATTTTAAGTGCAGTGGGAAGTAAGTGGAAAATTTTAAGCACAGGAGTAAAATGATCAATTTTGAGTTCTAAAGTAATAAATACCTACTGTTTAGGAACTGGAATATGAGGGCCAGTTATAGAGGCAGTGAGGTGAGTTAGCAGGTGATGGCCGTGTAGTTCAGGTGAAGCATCATGGTGTTGGCAGCTATGACTATGTAAGCTATATTCGTTGATGGCTGTGAGGTGGGCAAGGAAGTCGCATACTTTAAAGAGTAAAATCAATGCCTCCTAGATTACTTATTAAAGCAGTTGGGTGGACATAACTAATATCTAACTGAAAGGGGGATTTTTGAGGAAGGATCCAGTATTTTGGAGAGCTAGATTCCAAAGAGCTCTTTTTACAGGACATGTAAATTTTACCATGTTAAGATTCCTAAATGCCAACTATGTGAAAACATTGTGAATGAAGTTGTATAAGTGAGTGTGACATTCTGGTGCAAGTTTAGGGGAGGAAATATGGATTAGGGAGTCATTAGCCTGTAGCCATTTAAAGAGATGAGTGTATCTATGAAAATAAGCAAGTAAGAAGAGAAGGGAACTCAGGATAGAACTTAAAAAATGCTCATAAATTTAGAGATTGAGCGGAGGAAAAAACAACAACAACAAAGAATACTGAAAGGAAACTGAGTCCAAGAAACAAAACAAAACAATATACACAACAAGGTGTCTTAGATACCAACAGAGGTCATGACTGACAAAAGGTAAAAATATAAAACAAGTCCATCAGAAGCACTTTTTACTAGCTTTGTGCATGAAACAAAAGAAGTAGGATAGACAATGAAATGTTTTAATTGTTCCCCTAATATTATTCCTGAAAAAGCAAAACCATATGATCTAGCAGTTCCACTTCTGGGTATATACTTGAAAAAATTGAATGCAGAGTCTTGAGGAGATATTCATACACCGTGTTCATAGCAGCACTAATCACAACTAAAATGTGGAGGCAATCCAAGTATCTATTGACAGACAAATGTGTATGTGATATATACACTAATGGAATATTATTCAACTTTAAAAAGAGGGAAATTCTTACATATCTCAACATAGATGAGACTTGAGGACATTATGCTAAGTGAAATAAACCAATCACAAAAAGATAAATACTATATGACTCCTCTTATATGAGGTACTTGGATAGTCAAAATCAGAGACAGAAAGAGTGGTGCTTGCCAAGGGCTGAGGTTAGAGGAAAATGAGGAGTCACTTAATGGGTACAAAGTTTTCTTCATGGAAGATAAAAGGGTTCTGGAAATGGATGGTGGTGATGGTTACACAACAATATGAATGCATATAGTATCACTGAACTGTACACTTAAAATTGGTTGATATAATAAATTTTATGTTGTTTATTTTACAATTAAAAAATTGAAAAATAATTAAAGATGAAGGGGAAAAAATATTTAAAGGCTATTAATAGTGTCTGGAACCTATCCAGCAGAATTCCGTTCAGAAAGAAAACAGAGACTCGTATATGGTCACTCAATAAAATTTGTTGAAAAAGTGAAATTACATCTTCAAGGAGACAGAATTGATAAACTAAGAGACCCTGGTAGAGTGCTCAATGTATTTACACACTAAAAGCTCTTTTTTTATGAGCCTGGGGTTTTTTCTCTGTTGACTGGGTTCACAAAGCAGGTGATTTGGAGGCATGATGTTTATAGAGTGGAGATAGTCTGAAATGCATGAAACATTATTTTATGGCCCCCTTTCTTTGGGTGAATATTCAGAAGTAAGTCCTCCTTATAATCTGAGAATGTTAGTGCAAAAGTAATAGAGCATTGAATAAAAACTAAAACTTTAGCTTTTTTCCTTTCCTGGAAGATATTCAAAACAATGAAAATTATATGCTTAATGACATGGCTTAATATGAGAACTGTCTACTTTTTGGGTCACATCTTTGAATAACAGAAATAGAAATCAGAACGATATTAAAAATAAGTTTATAAATGATGAGATTCAGCAGTCTTTGTATTCTGAGAAGACTGATCCAGTCTAAATTTATAAATGTGGCCATTGTTGATCCTGATGTAGTGAAAATTATGTGTAGAATCCACACTTTCAGATAATTGTTTTAAAGATTTACATTATGAATAAATTTTTTTAAAATATGAAAAATCTTTGAAATTACACTATTTCAAATGTTTAAATTAGGTGAGATGATTTATCTCAAGTAATGTAAGCAAAGAAGATAAGAAACCAGACCCGAAAGCCACTAAATTAAGGATACCTGTTTTTGTAGAACATGGTTCAGGGAGGAGGTAGAAATAATTTTTTATTTGTAGATATTAAACAGTTTTTTAAAAATTTTCTGATTATGTGTCTATTCCAACCAATTTCTAATATTTTATACTGAAAAGGAATAGTTGAAATAATAAAATGTTAATTATATTCAAGATATGATCTTGAATATATATTAATTTTTGAACAAGTTCTTGATTATAACCTAAGAATAAAAAATGGAATGCTTGAGAAGAAAAGAAAGCAAGCTGCTGGCTAGCTACACAATGAGGAATAATTTGTTAAGCATGTGTCAAACATTAAAACATGTAGAACTTAGTGGTCCACAAAATACTCACAAAAAGGAATGGCATATCCATGAGAAATGCTAGATTAATCTCATCAAATTTTAAGCCTGAACAGAATTTTGATAAAGGGTTGTAACATTCCTGAAATCTCCAGAATATACACAATACATAAAAGACAAGAAGATTTTTAGAATGCACTTACTAATTGTCATTTTTTTCATTCCTTCCTGTTGGTATTGTGATATATTTCTCTCTAGCCTTTACTTCCCATGCTATTTTTTTAATTAAAAAAAGCTATATTGCAGTTATAATCATACTATATATAATAGGTTTTATATTGCTGTTTGAAATTAACATGGTTAAAAGTACTTTTCGTGCGTTGTTATAATCTTCATAGCTGCCCTTTTCAGTAACTATATACTATTTTAAAAGGTTTATCTAATACATCAAGTGTATCATGATTAATGAATATTCAGGTTTATTTTGCTATCATAAATATTGCTGAGATGAATGTATACAGAGAGTTCACTATTTGGGGTTTTAGTAATGACATATTTCTAGAATTAGTATTGTTTGATCTAAATATTAAAATACACAGCTGCACATACAACTAATTTGATAAGTGGGAATATGGTATCATTATTGTTTAAATTGGCATGTATGGAGTTGCTAGTGAATGTTAATATTTGTGTCATGTTTATTTACTAATTGTAATTATTTTTTGTGAATTATCTGATCATATTCTTTGTTCATTTAATTATGTGCTCTTGATTGTCTTATAAATTTATTTGGGTGATTTATGTATTAAAAGCAACCCTATTGCTATATTTGCTGTAAATATTTACACTAATCTATAATATGCCTTTTTTTTTTTTAAAGATTTTATTTATTTATTTGACAGACAGAGATCACAAGTAGGCAGAGGCAGGCAGAGAGAGAGGGGGAAGCAGGCTCCCTGCAGAGCAGAGAGCCCGATGTGGGGCTCAATCCCAGGAACCTGAGATCCTGACCTGAGCCGAAGGCAGAGGCTTTAACCCACTGAGCCACCCAGGTGCCCCTATAATATGCCTCTTACTCCCTTTTTTCTAACAAATAAAATGTAAAGAATATGTTTTATAATATAAAGTCTTTTACTCTTTTTCTTTGCAATTTCTTCCATTATTTTTAAGCTTAGCAAGTCCTCTACCTAACAGGGGTTTTATAAATATTCTATTCTATTTTTGTTATTTTCTTATAGTTTGATTATCTGCATATGTTTATAGCTATATAAGTGATTTAATTTGTGGTTTAATTTGTTTTGGTATTTGAAGTAAAGCGAAGTCCAAATTCATTTTTTTCTTTAATGCTCCTGGTCAGTTATCCTCATATTTACTACAAAAATTTCCCTACTCTACTGTTCCTTTTCCTTTTATTAAGAAAAAAAAAATGATAAGGTTTATATCTGGATTATTTTTGATCTGCTTATATATATGTATATATAGTTAATCCAAGCCATACTGCTTTAATTATAGTTTAATGAAGTATTTTAACATCTGGTAGAGCTAGTAACATAACATAGCTATTTTTTATAAAGTATCTTTGATACTTTGCCCCTAAGTTTTCTTAAATGAGTATTAAAGTCAATTTTCAGGTTTCAAAAGCTCCTATTTTTATTGAAAATACAATGAACTTCATTGTTACTATTAGAAGACTGATATTTTTAGGAATTTGATTTTTACCTTTCCCATTATGGAGTATGTTGTATCTCTTTACATTATCTTTTAAGCATATACAAAATGTGTTCAATTTTCTTTTTATAAGCCACATACACTTATGTTGCCAAAATTATTCTAGTGTTGGTAGTGTGTTATAGAGTGGATAGAACTTATTTGGAGTTTCTTCTATCACTTACTAGAATTTTTTTTTTTCTTTTTTTGCCACTTAACCAGAAAAACGAAATCTGTTTTTTTTTTCAGTTGGTTCTTACAGACTTTCTGATTATACAATAAGGTCATAGAAGTAGTTATTTTTTTTCTTCATTATCAAGATTTATAACCCTCATTTCTACTTGCAATGACTGGTGCTATTGGGACAATAGTAATTAAAGGCAGTGATTAAAGTTATCTCTAGTTTTTATCCCACTTTTTATAAATTATCTTTAGTATTTCATGACAGGTTAAAATAGATATTTTTACTTAGGATATATTATTTTATGCCTGTTTGTAGTATTGCTGGGCATGTAATCATTCATCAAATCTCTTTTTGTTTTGTTTTTCCTAATCAGTGTATAAACAAGCTATATTATGTAGCCTAATCTTAAGATTTGAAAGCAGAGGGTCCTGCTTCTCTCTCTGAAGCGAGGTTTCTGGGTTAGTAACGGTTTGATCAGCTACCAGGAGGAGTATATGGAATATAAGATTTGTCATAGAATTGAAGCAGTTATGAGAGCTAACAAAGAGCCCTCCGCATTAAAGGCAGTGTCTGAAGCTGTTGTAGGTCCGCAGGGTTGAGAGTGGAGAAAAAAAAGCAGGATGTGGAGCAAGGGGAAGCAGAGATAACCTGGAACCTCTGAGTACAAACTGGGACCTACATCTGTTTCTCTTAACCTCCCACTTCGATGATGTGGGTGGCCTGCAGGGAAAGTGAGTGTCCTTTGTCCCAAGGCATACATGGCTGGCCAGGACTCCGAGAAGCCAAAGGATGAAATGTGGGAGCTGGAGGAGCTGCAAAATAAAGCAGCCAGTCAGCAGCTCCCTTTGTCAGACACAGGGGCACCTGGTGCCCTGTACCAAACTCTGAGCCCAGGGGCTGCTGCTTCACTTTCGTCTTCCAAATATCATACAAGCTACTCCTCTGGTCATATCTAACCTGCAACCATACAGGGGAGGAAATTCTGGGAAATGTAGCCCTAGTTCGCTAAGTCAAAAACAATACAAAATACAGCAATACAAAAGCATTCACTTACCTATAAAACAGGACTAATGATATGCATCAAGCTTGGTGTCATGAATGGTAGAGCTAAATCATGTAAAGTATATGAATATAATATATGCTCAGTTAGTGATGTCCATTACTAATACAGATCATACCAATAGATGTCCTAATACTGAGTGTATGTGTCTTGCTGCTTTTGTTTACTTTTACCAGTGAACCATGCACTCTGTGCTACCTTCCTTAAAAATTTGCTTTACTTAATGTCAACTCACACCAGCTACATTATTTCTTATGTAACTTCCCAACATTGGGTCAATTCTTATACCTGTTTCTCCCTCTGACATAATATTTTCATTTTGGTAGGAAAAGAGTAGATACTGCAGGGCTATTACGTGAATAAAATTAAACACTGATATGACTACTTTACAAACTGAAAATTCACCTTAACCATCATTTCATTAGTTTGGCTTTAGAATCATAATGACAGGTGTGTATCTTTTCACATTTCACAAATAATCAGGAAGCAAATAAGAGTAGTCACAATTTGTAGATTGTATTATGGTATTGTTGCCTGGTGTTTTCATGCATATAGAATAAGAAGAATAATAATAAGCCATTCACTATAGGCCATAATCATAATAACCTTAGGATTAGTGACTTCATGTATTTGTTCATGTATTAATAGTTAACACTTAAAAATTATAAATTTTCTTGGTTAACCAAGACTCTTAGAACTGATATCAATTGATAGTCAATAGTGAAATTCTCTTCAATTTCCTTAAAATGTGTCTTGAGAACATTTAGGCCTACAAAACTTTATTTATTTAAATTTTTTTTTCACAACTTTGCTTTAAAAAAGATACTAAAGTTTGATCAGTGCTTCCTTAGTTCTTTCTTCTATCCTGTTGATGGCATTCTCTCTGTTATAGTATTTATCTTCAGTATTACTTCTTCTATGTAACGATACCTATCACATTGCATAATATCAAGTTAATACTTTGATCATTGAGTTTAATTTGTGAATGCTTAATAATTTTACAGAGTCATGTTAACTAGTAAATAAAGGGGACAAATAAAGTTTAATTTTTTTGTATTTTGTAGGTGTAAGGACTTTAAAGTCTTAAAGTCTGGTACTTTAAATAATTAATAGTGTTGTTGATAGCACTTCTCAAAGTCACTGTGATTTTCACAAAAAGAAACGAAGAGGACAGTATTTTCCAGGGAAAAAATAATTCTCTTTGAGGGATTTTTTTTTTTTAAGATTTTATTTATTTATTTGACAGACAGAGATCACAAGTAGATGGAGAGGCAGGCAGAGAGAGAGAGAGAGGGAAGCAGGCTCCCTGCTGAGCAGAGAGCCCGATGCGGGACTCGATCCCAGGACCCTGAGATCATGACCTGAGCCGAAGGCAGCGGCTTAACCCACTGAGCCACCCAGGCGCCCCTCTTTGAGGGATTTAAGAGCTTATATTTATGTGGCCTGATGATTTTTACCAGGGGCAGATCCAGGTTTTGTGGGACCAGAAACATATACAACCAGGGTGGAAGATTCTTTAAGGAAAGGAGCACAAAATTATGAAGATTAAAATTGTTAGGAGTAAAAGGATTTCCTTGGATGAGGCCATTTTATTGACTGACCCTGCAACTTAATCTTTAATAACTTCACATAAAATCTGCCTCTGGTCTAGGGAAATACTGGATGCCTTTTTCATTATAGTTAAATGTTTTGAAATAAAATTAAGAGCATTTTGATAAAACTTCAACAGTTTGGATCTAATTGTGTATTATAAAATAACTCACTTTTTTATTCTGAGAACTGTACAAGATAATAGACAGTGGCTTCATATTTATTTCATTTTTGAATGCTGATAAGTATTAATGGCAGTGGGGGATAGCGAAAGGTATCCTTTTAAAATTTGTCAGCAATATTGCTTTGCTACCTACTATGTGAGCGGCAGAAATCATGGCATAAAACATCTATTGAGGTCTTTCTTCTCAACAATTTTATGCTAAGAACAACATAACTCCTGACTCGTAAGGGCACTTTGGAAAGGGTAAATGAAGTGGTAGCACAAGGTTTACTTTAACAACTAAAAAAATGTGTCATATGTATTAATGTCAACAACTGGAATTTTACCTCATTAGGCAATTTCTGGATCTAAGGGTCTGATTATTATTCTAAGCAGAAAAAATATGCTAATTATTCACTGAATGTAGAAGGAAAAAAGGTGTAAAATCTCCTGTTAGCCGTGTGACCATGTACTAATTGCATGTCATGTGTCAAAATAATGCAGCTCACTGTGCCTAAAGCAATTAGACACACAGAACTCCATTAATGAAGCACTGTCTGTCACTAAAAGTGTTTTCTGTGCTATAGTTGAAGATTAAAATATTAACTTCTCAAATATTTATGATAGTTACTGACAGCATTTCAAAATGTTGCTTTTAACAAAAGCTTTCTATTAAGAATTAGTTTTTAATTTGGATTTTATATTCAAAGAAGTTATTAACATATGGGAGTAAGATGGGATTTCTTAGGTATCTGAAGAGGGTTTGTTAAAAAAGATAGACTACTTTTAGAAAACTTTACCATGTCTTTGACCCTTAATTTTTCCCTCAGAAAGGGGCTTTCTGAGGGTATTACCAAAACATATTCTTCCTCATTTACATATTCATTTGACAATGACATGCAAATGTAGGTTTCACTTATATTATCTTTTTATGTTATTCAAATTAATCAGCTCTGAACTCACGGCAACAAGTCAGGCCCTACTGGTCAAATATCATCTACATATTGTTTGGTGATTTGAGAAGTATCCAGAAAGAATGCCGGTAACCTAAAAGATTATCAATTCTAGCTTATTTAGTAATAGTAGCACAGTGCTACTTCTATACCAAATCCATTTATTGAGTGATTACTGAGTACCAAGCAGTATGCTTGGCATACGATATTTTATTCAATTCTAGCCTCGCATGCCGTATTTGTTCCTTTACTCTTTGTAACCATCCAATTTTGATCTAATTGCCGTTATGACTAACTGGCTTTGCCATGGTCTACACCTGAGGTTTTACAGTTTGAGAGTTTTTGGTCAAAACAACAATGTTCTTTAATTTTTTGATATATTTTAGTACTATTTCTTTCAGTACATTCTCCTTCTTTATCAACTTTTATGAATGCAAAAAAATGTGTTCTCTGTTGGTCAGAAGATCTTGATCTCAATCTATCTAGGATCAGTTATTTTCAGAAATCTGCTTAGATTCTTCCCAAAGAAGAATAATTCTGCATATTAATTCAGGTAAAAACAATTGAATGTTATTAAACTTGAGCCGTACTAATTAAGATAACATATCCACTGATTTTGAAAAGTTCATTTTGCCATTTCCAAGGTGTCTTCTGGTTTTAGAGGAAGTCTAATGTTTTTTAATCATACCTTAGAAAATCTAGTGCAAAACAGCCTATCCTGAATTAGTACTCCAAACTTCTTACTCTAGCTTAATAAATGCTGAAATTCAGCCCAGTGTTAAATTATAAATCTTCACTCAGATGGCAGTAAATATTAATTTTTTGTTTGTTTTCACATTCAAAGCTCAAGGATCACTCACAGTTTTTATAATAAATGATATGTTTTTTCCTTTTCCCCTCTGACCACTCCTCTTTATGTAAGAAAAAGACAGCCTGGGGTGGCTCAGTTTTTAAGTGTCTGCCTTCGACTCAGGTCATGATCCCAGGGTCCTGGGATGGAGCCCTGCGTCAGACTCTCGGCGGGAAGCCTGCCTCTCCCTCTCCCACTACCCCTGCTTGTGTTCTCTCTCTATGTCTCTTTCTCTGTCAAATAAATAAATAAAATCTTAAAATAAAAAAAAATAAAAAAGTAAGAACAGCCTGGTTACCTAGAAATTTTCATTAGTAATGCAAACTTGGAGTAGAACATTTGTAGCCACATTAGTAATTTTTCTGACTGGTAGGAAAACTATCTGCAGTCTTAGCTGACAGAGTGCTTCTTCATTAACACCCTGAGTGTGATGATCTCTAGATACTCTACTACTGTGGGGTAGTCTACTAATGAATATTAACAAGTGATTATTTGGTTGGAGGCTCACATAGATTTCTGGAGGGATAGGTAAAGTTTCAGTATTTATAACAAGGATACTGTTAGCTCATATCTGTACCTGAATTTGAAAGACAATTATTTCAAATCTTTAGAACATGGGTATTGGACATTTAGGGGAGAAAAATTCAATTTGTCTTCACATTGTGTGAATCATTAAATAGATTATTCAAGCAGCTAAAACAATAATTTGCTCAGTTTTGAAATTAAACCCTTTGGCCATCTCTGAACCTGTTCTCAGAAAGGATGATGTAAGATAAATATGTTGGAGGGATTAGATTCCTTAGTAGATTTTAGTTATTTTTCCTTTGTCCAAGTTGTTGGTGATTTAAAAATACTTTACTGTTTAAAGTAAAAACATTAATTTCTTTCTATTTTCCATTCAGATAATTTTATAAGTATTTTAATTTTGATAAGTCCTGTTTCATAAAGTTAGTTTAGTTGAATCTAGTAGCATGCATGCTCCATAAAAATAAGAATTGTTTTTTCTGTTTTGATTAATACTGGTACTTGGTATTATTTAATCCCTGGTACATAGAGTGGTATCTAGTACTAGTAGGTGTTTAATAGTTATTTCTGAAATGAATGGGTAAATGTTTCATATTCTTTCCTATCTTTATTCATTTTACTTTTATTATATTAATATGTTTCAGCACATAGAGATTTATATGTTATACAAATGTTATTAATAAAGCATAATGATACAGTGAACATTCATAAACCTAACACTCAGCCCAAAAGATAGGAATTACCAATAATTTGCATCTACCTATATGTTTTTCCCTTGTCTTATCCCTATGATTCTTTCCTCAGAGACAACACTATCCTAAATTTTGTGTTTGTGCTTTTTCTAATGTGGGGTTCTGTCATAAATATTGAATATTTAAGAATATCTTGTTTAGTTTTACTGTTTTGAGGGTCTATAAAATGGCATTACACTATAAGTTATCTTCTTAGGCTTGCTTTTTTTTTGCTACTGATACACGTGTATCTTCCACATGCTACTATATAACAATCAATTGTGTGTCTATATTAGCTTGATGAAAAATTTTTATTTTTACCAGTTTTTTACTCTTCTGTAGAATGCTGTTATCAACATTCATGTATGTCTCCTGATGTATATGCATAAAACTTTATCACAGCTATTACCACAGAAATGGAATTCCTGAGTTGTAGGATATTCATTGGATCAGCTTTGAAAGAAAGTGTCTATTTTTGCACAGTAATTTGGGCATTTAAATTAGCAGCTTGCCCTCCAAGTGGCAGTGTATGAGAATTCCCACTGCTCTATATCTTCACCAATATTGTAATGCATTCTCAATTTTTGTTAGCTTTGACATTTTTGTTTGCTTTCTTTTCTGTTTTTGTTATTTATTGCTTTGGAATAGAAGAAATCTTGGAGATCACTTATGCCACTTGTGAGTCAGAGATGTCTCAAATAGTATGACTTCACAGACTTTAGTTGTTTAGATCCCTTAGTCAGCTTCAATTTAGCCATATTGCCAGAACCTGAATACCCTTCATTCATTTACAATTTGAAAAGTTATTCAAAAGTTGCTAGATATAAGTTCAATATACAAAAGTCAATTACATTTTCATATGCAAGCAATAACACATTAGAAAAGTGTACTCTTGAATCAATGCCATTTAAATGACTAAGAATATAATCTATCTAAAAATAAGTCTAAAAAAGAATGTGGCAAAACTCTTAGGGAGAAAACTATATAACACCTAACAGATAAAAATGAGGATTTATACTATGCTCCTTAATAGAATATTCAATATTCACTAAAAAATCAATTCTCCCAAAACTGATCCATTAATTCAAAACAATCTCATTTCAAATCCTAATAAGATTATTTACTGATCTAAATACCAAACTCATTCTAAAACTCATATGGGAGAATAAAAGGCTAACAATTGCTAAGGCATTTTAAAGAAGAAGCATCAGACAAGAATTGTCCTAGTAAATGTCAAAAATTATATGGAACTTTGGGGCACCTGGATGGCTCAGTTGGTTAAGCACCAGACTCTTGGTTTCGGCTCAGGTCATGATCTCAGGGTCTTGGGATCCAGCCCCATGTCAGGCTCCATGCTCAGTGGTGAATCTGCTTGAGATTCTTTTTCCCTATCCTCCTGCCCCTCCCCCTGCTCTTTCTTTCTCTCTTCCTCTAATAAATCAACATTTAAAAAAATTTTTCTATACAGAAAAACAAAATAATATATTTGATGACATTAAAATAAAGAATTTTAGGGACATACAGAGTAAAAACTCTTCTACACAAACATAAATGCAATAATATTCAAAGCAACATTGATTAAAATAAGAAAAATCAAAAGCCAAAAAGCAATAGCCAAATGTTTTTCAAAAATAAAGTAGTAAATTAAAAATGAAACATGATACAGCAGTTTGAGTGAACTAGTGCTACACGTATCATGAACAACCCTCACAAATATAATGCTGATTGAAAAGAAATGAGGTAGAGAAGTATAATTTAACCTTAAAATTTTGCAAAGGAAGAATGGCATAAAAATGGAAGAATAAGAATTTTTTACTATCTTCCTTCCTGCCCCCCCCACCCACCGGCCCAACACAGATGCACACAGTACAGTGAGTTTGGCAATCATCAGTCCACAAGAGTGCCTTTGTGGAAGTCTGAGAGTCTATCAGAGCAGTTTCAGCACGCTTTTGGAGAAAAAAAAATCTGAGATTGGAAACTTTGAAGTAGGTGAGAGGAACAATTACACTTTACCTGTGCCACCCCTTCCACAAGACATCAAAACTCAGTGCCAAGAGAGATCTTCTCAGCCTATGATTTCTCCTACTGGTGAAAGTAATAGTATGTTAGTGAACATTTAGCTTCCTCAGCTGTATGGGATGCTGCCAGAGACCCACTTCTTTTCTGCCATATCCAGAATACTGAGATTTGTTGTGTAACTAGCAGGCAGGGAGTGGCTGGGGGAACATAGCCTGAGCTCTCAGAGAACATCAGGGGGAGGCAGGGTCCACGCACCTCTTAGGAGGCTGTATCAGGAAAACCATCCATGAGTTGTAGGGGACATCTTCCTTATAGATACACCTAACTGGCCCTCAGGCACCCGCAATGCTCTGTGTACCTCACCCACACAACACCCACTGGCAAAGAGAGTGGCCAGCTTCTTGTGCACATCCCCGAAGGTGACAAGAGTGAACCTTTACAGATGGCTGGTGAGGAAGCAGGCTGGTGAGGAAGCTGCTTCACAGGAAGCAGGCTCAACTCTGCTGGATTGGGAGAAAGCATGCACACGCTTGAAAATTCAGTACCATATAGGAAGAGCAAATGGGAGACTGGCTTTGTAGGATCAAGAGAAGGCATACAATCATAAGAATTCCCCCTTAAGAGGGAACTAGACATGTGGAGCAATGATACCCATTTCAAAAAGCCTTAGAAATCTTCAGAATCCCTAACAGGGGTAATGGAAGGTATTTCTCTCCCAAAGTTAGTCACTGAAGACTGAAAACAGTTGATTTCTTCTTCAGATGTAAAGATTACAACGCAAGCCCTCAGGAACAGGATAAACAAGAAAACACAACACGACCAAAGGAACATAATAGTTTTCTTCTAACTAACCCCAAAGAAATGGAAATCTGCAATTTGCCCGATAAAAAATTCAAAATAGTTGTTTTAAGGAAACTCAGCTGCAGGAGTACACAGGAAGAAAATACAGCTGCAGGAGAACACAGGAAGAAAATACAGGAAAAGCAGGAAAAAAATACATAAACAAAATGAGAAGTTTAACAGAAAAAATAGAAATCCTGAGAAGTACCAAACAGTACCAAACCAAGCTGAAGAATACAGCGATTGAAATAAAAAGTGCAGTAGAGAGCATCCATATCAGGCTTGGTCAAGCAGAAGAAAGACTCTGGGAAGAAGAAGACCAGTCACGTGAAATTATCCAACCAGAGGAAGCAAAGAAAAAAAAAAATGAAAAAAGTGAAGAAATCCTATAGAGACTCTGGGATATTATTAAAAGAAACAATTTTGGCATAATTGGAGCTCCAGAAAAACAGAGGGAGAGAGGGGAAGAAAGCTTACTTGAAGAAATAATGGCTGGGAACATCCCAAATGCAGGTGACTGTTTGGACATCCGTGTTCATGAAACTCCTAAGTCCCTAAACAATTTTTACCCAAAAAGATCTTCTCTGAGACACATCATAATAAAACTAAAATTTAAGACAGAAAGAGAATTTTAAAATCAGTAAGAGAAAAAATACTCCCCACATACAAGGGAACCTCTCAAAATGCTTGTGGTAGATTTCTCAGGAGAAAGCTTGCAGTCCAGGAGATAGTGGAATGATATATTCAAAATACTAAAAGGAAAACAAAACAAAACAAACAACCAACTGCTCCAAAAGAACACATTACCTAGAAATGTCCCTCAGAAATGAAAGTGAAGAGTTCATTACCATTACAAGAAATGCTGAAAGGGGTTTTTCAAAATGAAGTGAAAAGATCCCAATTAACAACATGAAAACATATGAAAATATAAAACACACTGATAAGGGTTAAGTATATAGTTAAATTTAGAATACTCTAATACTGGAATACCATGGGGTATTATTCACTTATCTCTGTTATAAAGGTTAAAGGACAGAAGTGTTAAAAATAACTACAACTATAATAATTTATTAATGAATGCACAACATAAATGTAAATTATACATCAAAAACAAAATGTAAGTGTAGTAGAATAAAAGAGTAGAGTTTTTGTGTGTGATTGAAGCTAATTTGTTATCAGCTTAAAATAGACTATTATATTTATAAGCTGTAATATATAAGCCTCATGGTAACCACAAAGCAAAAACCAAGGGAGTCAAAGCCTCTTACCATGGAAAATCATCAATTCACAAAGGAAAATAGCAAGAAAGGAAGAAAGGAATGGGGGAACTACAAAATAGCCAGAAAACAACTAATAAGATGGCATCAGTACGACATTGCTTATAAATAACTACTAAAATGCTTTAAATATATTACCAAAATTGATTAAATTCCCCAATCAAAAGGCATGGAGTGGTCAAATGTATTAAAAAAAAAAAAAAAAAACCCTACTATATACTGCTTACCCAAGACTTCAGCTTTAAATGCACACACAGGCTCGAAGTGAAGAGATACAAAAAGAAATGCTGTGCAAAAGGAAACCTAAAGGAAAGAGGGGTAACTAATAGTATATCAAACAAAATAGATTTTAAGTCAGAGCTATAACAAGAGGCAAAGAAAGTCATCATCTAATGTAAAGGGATCCATTCACTGAGAGGATATAACAGTTGTAAATAAATATGCATCCAATGTGAGATCCTCTAAGTACATTATGCAAATATTTACAGATGTGAAGGAAGAAATAGATAGACAATAATTAAATGCAATAGAGATACAGTAGAATAAATAGAAATACAATAATTTTAGGAAGCTTCAATATCCATTTTCAATAATGGATAGACCATCCAAGAAAAAAACATTGGACTCAAACTCTATTTTAGAACAAACGGACCTAACAGGTGTGTGTGTTTGTGTGTGTGTGTGTGTGTGTGTGTGTGTGTGTGTAGAACATTCCATTCAGCAGCAATGGAATACACATTCTTTTCAAGTATACACAGGTCATTCTTAAGGATAGATCGTATGTTAGGAAACAGAAAAAGCCTTTGTAAATTTAAGAGTAAAGTCAAATTGAGCATCTTTTCTGACCACAATAATATGAAACTAGAACTTAATTATAATAAGAGAACTGGAAAAGTTAGAAATACGTGGGAATTAAACCACACACTCCTGAACAACCAGTACATCAAAGAAGAAACAAAAGGGAAATTAAAAGAATATCTCAAGACAGATGAAAATGGACACACTAAGTACCAAAACTTAGGGAATGCAGTAAAAACAGTTTTAAGAGGGAATGCTTAGTGATGAATACCTACATTAAGAAAGACCTCAAATAAATAACCCAACTTCCCACCTTAAGGAATTGGAAAAAGAATAATCTAAGATGAAAGATAGCTGAAGGAAGAAAATAACAAATTTCAGAGCAGCAATAAATGAAATAGAGATCAGTAAAACAATAGTAAAGATAAATAAAATTCTGGTTTTTAAAAAGATAAACAAAATTTACAAATCTTTAGCTAGACTAAGAAAAAAAAGACTAAAATAAAATTAGAAATGAAACAGGAGGCGTTGCAACTGATACCACATAAATAATATTCATAAGAGATTACTGTAAACAAATGAAACAGCCTAAATAAATGGATAAATTCCTAGAAACATACAACATATGAAGACTGAGTAATAAAAATAGAAAATTTATACAAAACAATAATAAGTAAGAAGATTGAATCAGTAGTCAAAAATCTCCCCACAATTTTCATTTTTTTCCCTTGCCTTTAGAGACATGTTTTGAAACAAGTTGCTGTGGCCAATGTCAAAGAAGTTACTGCCTGTGTTCTCCTCTAGGATTTTGATAGATTCCTGCCTCACGTTGAGGTCTTTCATCCATTTTAAATTCATCTATGCATATGGTATAAGAGAATGGTTGAGTTTAATTTTTCCATACATAGCTGTTCAATTTTCCCAGCACCATTTATTGAAGAGACTGCCTTGTTTCCACTGGATATTTTTTCCTGCTTTGTCAAAGATTAGTTGACCATAGAGTTGAGGGTCTATATCGGGGCTCTCTATTCTGTTCCATGGGTCTCTCTGTTTGTTTTTGTCCCAGTACCATGCTGTCTTGGTGATCACAGCTTTGTAGTAAAACTTCAAATCAGGCAATGTGATGCCCCCAGCTTTGTTTTTCTTTTTCAACATTTCCTTGGCAATTCAGGGTCTTTTCTGGTTCCATACAAATTTTAGGATTGTTTGTTCCAGCACTTTGAAAACTACCAGTGGATTTTTGATCAGGATGACATTGAAAGTATAGACTGCTCTATAGAGCAATATAAAGTATATAAAGTATAGATTACTCTATACTTCTCAGTATAGACATTTAAACAATGTTTATTCTTCCAATCCATGAGCATGGAATGTTTTTACATCTTTTTGCATCTTCTTCAATTTCTTTCATGAGTGTTCTGTAGTTCCTTGAGTACAGATCCTTTACCTCTTTGGTTAGGTTTATTCTAACGTATCTTATGGTTCTTGGTGCAGTAGTAAATGGAATCAATTATCTAATTTCCCTTTCTTTTTTTTTTAAATTTATTTTAATTTGACACACAGAGATCACAAGTAGGCAGAGAGGCAGGCAGAGAGAGAGTGAGGAAAGCCAGAGAGCCTGACGTGGGGCTCGATCCCCGGACCCTGGGATCATGACCTGAGCTGAAGGCAGAGGCTTAACCCACTGAGCCACCCAGGTGCCCCTCTAATTTCCCTTTCTATATTTTCATTGTTAGTTTATAAGAAAGCAACTGATTTCTGTGCATTGATTTTGTATCCTGCCACATTACTGAACTGCTGTATGAGTTAGTAGTTTGGGGGTGGAGTCTTTTGGGTTTTCCATATACAGTATGCTGTCATCTGTGAGAAGAGAGAGTTTGACTTCTTTGTCAATATGAATACTTTTTATTTCTTTTTGTTGTCTGATTGCTGTTGCTAGGACTTCTAGTACTATGTTGAACAACAGTGGCAAGAGTGGGCATCCTTTTCATGTTCCTGATCTCAGTGGGAAGGCTGTCAGTTTTTCCCCATTGAGAATGTATTTGCTGTAGGTTTTTCATAGATAGATTTTATGAAGTTGAGGAACGTTTCCTCTGTCCCTATACTTTGAAGAGTTTTAATTAGGAACAGATGCTGTATTTTGTCAAATGCTTTTTCTGCATCAATTGAGAGGACCATGTGGTTCTTCTCTCTTCTCTCATTGATTTGTTTTATCACATTAATTGATTTGTGAATGTTGAACCACCCATGTATACCAGGAATAAGACCCACCTGGTCATGGTGCATAATCTTTTTAATGTACTGTTGGATTCTATTAGCTAGAATCTTGTTGAGAATCTTGGCAACCATATTCATCAGGGATATTGGTCTGAACTTCATCAAGATAAAAAGCTTCTGCACAGCACAAGAAACAGTCAACAAAGCAAAGAGGCAACCCATGGAATGGGAGAAGATATTCACAAATGACACTACAGACAAAGGGCTGATATCTAAGATCTATAAAGAACTCCTCAAACTCAACACCCATTAAACAGAAAATGATGTCAAAAAATGGGCAGAAGACATGAACAGACACTTCTCCAAAGAGGACATACAAATGGCTAACAGACATATGAAAAAATATCCATCATCATTAGCCATCAGGGAGATCCAAATCAAAACCACATTGAGATACCACCTTACACCAGTTAGAATGGCCAAAATTAACAAGACAGTAAACAACCTGTGTTGGAGAGGATGTGAAGAAAGGGGAACCCTCCTACACTGTTGGTGGGAATGCAAGTTGGTACAGCCACTTTGGAAAACAGTGTGGAGATTCCTCAAGAAATTAAAAATAGAGCTACCCTATGACCCTGCAATTGCACTACTGGATATTTACCCTAAAAATACAGATGTAGTGAAAAGAAGGGCCATCTGTACCCCAATGTTCATAACAGCAATGGCCACAGTCGCCAAACTGTGGAAAGAGCCAAGATGCCCTTCAACAGACGAATGGTTAAAAAAGATATGGCCCATATATACAATGGAATATTACACAGCCATCAGAAAGGATGAATACCTAACTTTTGTATCAACATGGATGGGACCGGAGGAGATTATACTGAGTGAAATAAGTTAAGCAAAGAAAGTCAGTTATCATATGGTTTCACTTACTTGTGGAACATAAGGAATAACATGGAAGACATTAGGAGAAGAAAAGGAAAAGTGAATTGGGGGAAATTGGAGAGGGAGATGAAGCATGAGGACTGTGGACTCTGAGAAATAAACTGAGGGTTTAGGGGGAGGTTGAAGCGATGGGTGAGACTGGTGGTGGGTATTAAGGAGGGCATGTATTGCATGGAGCAATGGGTATGATGCATAATCAATGACTCTTGGAACACTGAAAAAAAAAATCTCCCCAGAAACAAAAAACTCAGAACCAGGTAGCTTCACTGGTTGATTCTACCAAACATTTAAAGAATTACATCAATTCTTCTTACAGTCTTCCAAAGGAAAAAGAAATTGAGAGAGGGGAACACTCTCAAACTCATTTTATGAGGCTAACTTTCCTCTGATATCAAAGCTATTACAGAGGAAAAAAAAAATCTACAGGTCAGTATCTCTGATGAACATACATGCAGAAATTCTCAATAAAATACAAGCAAACCAATTTAGCAATTCATAAAAGGATCATACATGATAAGTGAAATTTATCCCTAGGATGCAAGGATGATTGCATCTTTTATCTTTATCTTTTATAAAAGATAAATATATATGGTCATCTCAATAGATGGAGAGAAAACACTTAAAGTACAACACTGTTTTACGATTACAGACTCTCATCTAATTGGGTGTAGAAGAAACGTAGCTCATGAAATAAAGGCCATACATGTCAAGCCCATAGATAACATCATAGCCAATGGTGAAAGATTGGAGGTTTTTCCTCTATGATCAGGAAGAAGATAAGGGTGTCCACTCTCACTACTCCTATTCAACATAGACCTGGAAGTTCTAGCTGGAGCAGTTAGGCAAGAAAAAGAAATAAACACATGCAATTCAATAGCAAACAGTTTGATTAAAAAACAAACAGAGGACCTGAATAAACATTCTTCCAAAGAAGACCTATAGGTGGTCAAGAGTTATGTGAAAAGATGCTCAACATCTGATATCGTCGGGGGAATTCAAATCAAAACCACAATGAGATATCACCTTATACCTGTTGGAATGGCTATCATCAAAAATGATAAAATGAATCTTTGGAAGGATGTGAAAAGGAAATCCCTGTGCACTATTGGTGGGAATATAAATTATTGAAACCACTCTGGAAAACACTCATGTTTCATAAAAAAATAAAAAATGAAACTATGACCCAACAATCTCACTTCTGGGTATATAGTGAAATAAATGAAATCACTGTCTTAAAGAGATATCTGCACTCCCATCTTCATTGCAGCATTACTTACAATAGCTAAGACATGGAAATGATGTAAGTGTCCATCAAAAGATGAATTCATAAAGAAAATGTGAAAAATTATATATATCTGTATATATACATATGTATGTATGTACATATATATGAATATCATTCAGCCATTGAATAGAAGGAAATCTTGTCATTTGTGACAACATGGAGGGATCTTAAAGGCATTCATCTAAATGTAATAAGTCAATCAAAGAAAAATACTGTATGTGGAATCTAAAAAAGCTGAATTCATAGAAAAAGAGAGTAGAACAGTGATTTCCAGGGGTTGGAGAAAATGGAAACATGTTGGTCAAAGTGCACAGACTTATAGTTAAAAGATGAGTAAGTTCTAGGGCTCTAATAAACATCATGGTGGCTATAGTTAATAAAACTATATTATTCACTTAAAAGTCCCTAAATAAAGTTAAATTTTATCACTACACGAAAAGGTAATTCTATGAAGGGATGGATATAGTAACTAACCTTATTATCACTTCACAATATATGTGTGTATCAAATCATCACATTTTATACCTTAAACTTACATAATGTTATATGTCAATTACATATCAGCAAAGATGGAAAATATTTTTAAATTTTGCCACAAAAATCATCATTTATGGATGTAAAAGTAGCAAATATATAAAGACATGAATGGAAATATTAACCAAATTTAACATAGTAATTTCTTAAGAGGCCAAGGGAGAGATGAATGGGATATATGTAAAGTTACAGGGAGCTATTCAGCCATACATATAATGTTTCATTTCTCACACTTGGTATATTAGTGTATATTATAATGCTTGTTGGGCCTTTTGAATTTCTGATACACTTTATAAAATACACATTCAGTTCTTTTTTACCTTCTAAATTTCTCATTGATTCGACTATGTACCGTTTAGCTTGATTTTTCTTTTTATTTTAGCTTGATTTTTCTTTAATTTCTCATTTATATTAGCCCATCTCATATCTGTATAGTTCAAAACATAAAAATTGTCTCATAATAGCTTTAATCTTTATTTTAAAACCTTTTTAAAAATTAGCTGCCCACCAACATTGTACTGACCATCCACTCTGTGTGCGGTACCATACCCCACTATTAGAAAGGCAAAAATAAAAAAGAATAGCAGCTCTGCTCTTGGGGATCTAGCAATTCAGTGAAGAAGATCAGCATGTGAATAATTATAGCATAAAAAGCAGTGTTATATAAAAGGAACTAATGAAGTGGCTCATGAAGTTTGAGTACCAGTATTTATCATTCTAGATACAGGGAACAATATATATAAAGATGAAGTTGTGGACAAAGTATTGTTTCAAAATTTTGGATTTTCTAAAGTCTATCTGAAGTCTGACTGTCTTAAGGAAGATAATACTGCTTTTCTCAGCTCTGACAAGCTATTGTTATAATTCTGCTTGCTATTCTCATTCCGTAGAATTTGCTTTCTAGACATTGTCACCTATTGCTCAGGTTATTTTAATTATGGAATTTAGGTAAATTCTTCCTGGTTTCCTACAGAAACAATAATTAACTACACTGGGAATAGTAATCTTAAGTGGTTCACAAATGAGCATATCTGAAACAATGCCCCTGTGCTGTAAATCTTATCCATCCAATTTATAGTGCTGACTTCTGGGAAATAAAAACTGTTGTTTCTATATTGGAAAATGAAGTAGTTTGTAATTTAAGAAGGATACAAAGAGAGCAAGAGAAAAAGAGCATTTTAGTCGGGTTTAGGGCTTGAATAACTGGCTTTCTTTAGTGTTGGGTTTACCAGGACAAAATGTGACAGAGTGGGATTGCTGCTCTAACAGAAGCTCAATCTGCTGGAAGAACACAAAGAGGCTGGTGAATTTCCAGGGTTAGGGAATTGGGAAAAGCATCATGTAGGAAGTTTATTTGATCTGGGTCTTAGCAACTGGAAGGATTTGAAGTGGACAGAAGGATAGAATATCGTAAATAAATGGAACAGGTCACAAACAAAAATGGCATAATGACTGTTTAGAGATTAAAAATTAGATCATAAAGAGTTCTTGGATATTGACTTTAATCTTAGTTAATTATCAATTAATAGCTTGATGGAAGGGTGCCTGGGGGCTCAGTCGCTTAAGCTTCAGACTCTTGATTTCTGCTCAAGTCAAGATCTCAAGGTTGTGAGATCAAGCACTGCATCAGACTTTCTCCTGGTCAGAGCATTCCTTACTTTTCTCTGTCTCCCTCTCCCTTGCTCCTACCCTACTTGTGCTCTCTCTCTCTAAAATAAATATATACATCCTTTTAAAAAAAAAAAGTGCTTTGCTTGGTGGAGTGCCTAGTATGAGCAAATCATTGTGCTTAAGAGATTATATCCTCAAAGGATTTAGAAGTTCAAGGGATGAAATAAAGGCACATAAATATAAATCTAAAATTAAAGACAGTATGTATTTGAAATTAAGAAGTACATTCAGGTATTAGATGTACAAAGATAGCTGAATTTCACCTTAGCACAAAATAAACACTGGACTCACTTGTCAGAAACACCCTTCCAACAAGAATCCCAAGTTACCTATACTTGCATATTCATTCTTCCTCACTCCTAGAAATACCTGCCATGTGAGTCTACGGCTATACCACCCTGAATGCGCCCGATCTTGTCTGATCTCGGAAGCTAAGCAGGGTCGGGCCTGGTTAGTACTTGGATGGGAAAAATATCTGCCATGTGAAGTATGTTTGGAATGCCTAATTATCATTCTTGCTACGTGATTTTGGGAAAACAAGTGTTTAGCAGAATATAACATGAGAAAGTATTCTAGCAATACCTGCATATTGAATGGAATCTTCCAACATTGGCAAAAACCCGATCATCTGAGTGTGTCCTTCTTCCCATTTAAAGAATCTAAAATTGTAAAGAATTTTTGTTCCAGATTCCAGGGTCCCCTTCTGCCTTTTCAGCCTTTTCCAGGTTTTCCAAACTTTTGGGGGACCTATGGATTCTTCTACTACCACCGACACATTCTTAGCTAGGTTGTGCTGAAATGATCTGCATTCAGACTCATATCTTAGTGGAAAAGAGAGGAAACTGAGCATTAATATAATATTAACACCTTCCTACTTTTTGTTTCCTTTCTGATATAGTATTTGAATGCATCTACTCTGAGTAAGAAGAGTAAGTTCTGTTCTCTATAATTTGAACAGCTCTCTCTCGAATAGATTCCTTGCTCATTCTTCCTCCTTTTTCCTTCTTCCTTTACCCTCAACACACACACACACACACACACACACACACACACACCCCTACCAGATTCCAAATCATCTTCTTGAAGTTTCCTGGCATTCTACTTCCTCACATGTGTGTTACAAATGCATTTAAAAAGAACTGGCTGCATCATTTGCAGTGTGCAGTGGAAAATGAAAATATGAAACCCCTTGTTTCACATGCAAGAAAAGAAAAAGTCTTTTCCTTTCTACTGTGGTCTCTCTGGACCTGTCATGTTGGGTTTTTGGTTTAGGTTTGGGTTTTGGTTTGCTTTTTTTGTTTTGCTGTTATTTAATGTCATGCTTCCTCAGCCCAGCTGTACTCACAAATAAATGCAGACCCTGTCCTAGGACGTGAGGTGCATGGGTGTGTACACCCAACTCAGCCAGCCCTTACTGCATATGCACCCAGGTTGTAGCCAGGGATGAAGGAAAGATGTAGTCTCTGGCCTGGAGAAGTTGAAGAAGCAGGAGGCAGGACAGATTGGTCCCAGGAGATGGCAGGAGGCAGGAGTTGCACCTGAGCTGAATCTCTAAGCTCTCAGTGAATTCTCTGTCAGCCCATCAGATTTCACTTACAACATATGATAAAATTATTTAAAAATATTTAAATATTTAAAACTGTTACTAATTTGAAGGCAGCAACTGCAAAGCATTAAACCCTAAGAGGAGGGAGCTCTGTGCATTTGCACTGGTCACAGTCCCATGTGTTAGGAGTAAGGCCCATCGTGGTTTAGTGTTGCCATACTGTTGTTTTTGAGCTTTTTCTTTTTTCTTTTTTTTTTTTTTTTTTGACAATTTCTGTGGACTCAAGAATGTAAGACAGGAAGAAAAGAACTCTATATACTCTGATGAGGTTGGGGGATAGGGTGGGAAATACAGGCAGAGAAAGAAGGGTTCTTCCTCTAAGGAATAGAGCAGATGAAATAATGCTGCCAGAAATATATTAAACTCCTGGAGGTTTCCCTGGAACTCTTGGTATTTAATTCTTTTAATGAAATTTTATGTTGACTTTGGAAGTAACAACTACCCCTCATCAGACTCCAAGATATCATTGAGCAATTTTATGTACTTTTCTTTCCTAAAAGAAATGTGCAACTTAAGCTTGTTAAAAATACTGTATCTAATTAGGTTGAACCATATAAAATCATGGATATTCAATCATTTCTGGCCTACAAAAACAGCAGTTTTATATGTTTCCACCAAATTTTACCTGGCCAAGGTTCCTTTCCTCTTTAATAAGTATGCACAAATAGTATGTCTCACTTTTCATTTTCTTCAATACAACTTCAGCTGCTAGGTAATTTTGCAATATTATATCGATTTTTAACAAAAGTATTTCAGCATTTTCCTGAACACATTAGTGTTTCTATGAAGTTTAAAGGGATGCCCTTTACTAACATTAGAAAATTGATTTGAACTGATAACCTAGAAAGTACACCAAAGGCAGAAGCCAACATGTTTTCCTTGATGGAAACCAGAAGATAAGATACTGCCTTAGATCTTGGGAGAGTCCTTCCACCGTGATACCACTGAGCATTGCTTTTTATGTGTAGTCTTTTAAGAAACAGGCAGGTCTGTGGGAGTAAATCTATTTCTTCTACTTGTCTTTACTTCTCTTATTTTAGAACTGGTTTGTTATGTGTTTGGAAGTAAACTGGGAGACATTTTCTTTAATTATCCATCTTTTCTTAGCTTGATAACATGCAGGAGGTAAAAAGAAGTATAACATAGTCATTGATTCTTTCAGTTAGAAAAATTCTAATTTTACCTGATACTTTAGGCTGGGCTCAGAGACTAACAAGGAGAAGTCCTTCCAAAATATAAGTGATGAAGAAGGGGACAGCAAAAAACTGTAAGACCCACACATTTTCAAATTTTCTATTTGTATGACTGAATTTCTTCACATGATTCAATTTCTGGCATATTTGGATTATAAATTTCTTATTGTTCAGATATTTATGGAATAAGTTGTCATTAGCTATAAAATGCTTTACTTTGTAAAAAAGCAAGTACTGTTTTTGAAATCAGTAACTCAAGAGCATAATAAAAATGATAGAAGTATGTTGTCATGTTATAGTCTAATATCACAGTCTTGACAACTAGCAAAAAATGTACTTAGAAAAACTGGCAACACTAGTATTAAAATCAAACTTTCATGTAGTGCTTTCTTTCTGAAAAAAAATTGTAAGATCAAAGAAAACCAAGATATTTAAATTTCATTTTTTCAAAAGTGGCTTGCCAAATTTATATTTCTGGAAAATAAAGTTATTATGAAATTACTGAAACCCAAATCTTAACAAATAAAGTCACAATATAATTACTATTGTATGACTTAGGAGACTCACTGATGAAATTTTACTTCAGACATTAAGGAGGTTTGTCCTGGAGTGCCTGCGGCCTATATTATGGCATCACTTGTCAAACTTTCTTTTTAAGTGCAGAATTGTTATTCTTGTACGTTGACTGCAGACTCTGCCTTAGTTTGGGGGCTATTAACATCTATCAGGATCAACTGTACATATTAGAACTAAGAAAAATTTACTTGACAATTTTAATGGCTGTGAAAAAGCCATTACAGAGTCACAGAGAAAAGACAGAAAAAATGCCAAGGCACACCAAAGAACCAGAGGAGGAATTTTTCTTTCTTTCTTTCTTTTTTTTTTTTTAACTAACTCCTACCATTCTCCCTATTTTTAGTCCCAGCTGCATTTTTTTTCCTAGTCATTTTTTACAGAGTTAAAGCATGTTTCTCAGTGCCTCTGCCTTTGTGTTCTGTTGAAAGCATGCATATATGATACAGGCACATGGCCTTGGAGCTGTGGGCCACTGGGAACACATGGCAATCAGTGCAGTCTGATGCAGCCAACAACGGGACGAGACTTTGCTTTAAACAGCACAGCAAAGAGCATGAAGGAAATCTCCTAATAGGTGGTGTTTGTCAGGCCACGAGAGCAGTACTGCTTCCTCTTCTGCTCTGCCCAGAACCTTCAAATTGCAAATAAGAGAATTATGCCTTTGGCCAGTGGAGTCATTTCAGAAGCTTTTCTATTCTTTTCCAGAGCAGCTCCACCCAACAAATCCCTTATAAACCTAGAGGTCTTGTTTAGAGTAAATAGGTCTAGAGAAGGTAACTGTGAAAGCTTTATAAAAGTTCAGCCAAACTTGTAAATAGGTGTGGCAGAGCATTTGGGCAGACTTAATAAATTTTCCTTTAAATAAAACAAAAAGCTATGTAATTCTTATTGCTGTTTGGTAAATAGTTGCCAGTTACCCCCAAGACATTAAGTACTTACTTATTTTTCCTTCTTCTCCTGCCTCCTGTTGTATTTGTGTTTTATAAAGCAAGAAAATGGGTGAAAATGCACATTGTTCCAAAGGTTGCTTGTGGAGAGATGGTGGAGAAAGGGGTTGTCTAGGAACCGTGCAGTTGATTGCCAAACCAGAACAACCTGTTTATGAAAATAATTCTATAATCTCAGCATCTATTTAGAATGCAGGAGCCATCTTCTCAGGGAGAAGAAATGCTCAAAGAAGAAAAAAAAAGAAGAAAGGAAGAAAAGAAACAGAGATTTTACTTTTAGCTCATCTTCAGATTTGCAAGGGACAATAAGCGAGATTCATTAGGCCATTTGTTTCTGTCATCTGCCATGATTCAAAATGAAATACTAAATGTTTCATGGACTCAGAAAAAGAGTAGAATTTGTCTTTGTGTTGGCTGTGCAAAGGCGGTGTGGCTTACAGCCCCCATACACGAGGCCTGACGGATGAAAGGGGGAAGGGTGGTGCCATCTGAATGATGATGGGCTAATATCATCACCCTCTTGTCAGCTGTAATAGGCTTTTCCTCACAGAAATAATTCATAAAACCGCTACATTATATTCTATCCCTGACAGGCCCTATCTATCCTCCAACCCAGCAGGCTCACAACTAATAAGAAAATATGTGGTTCAGGAACCCTGAAAAATTAAACAGGTAGTTTATGAACAATTTGTTTCATGGGGATGTTTATTATGTTTATTAAATATTGAGCCTTTAATGTTTTCCCAGTGCAGATGATATCATAAAAATGCTGACTTAAGCCTCGGATGTATTCTTAGAAAATGACATTTTACACCACTAGTAGTACATAGTAAATAACTAAATTATAGCAGCTTCTGTGTCTGTATAGAGACAGGATGTAGGAAATGTAATTTATAATGTATCTTTATGTACATGTGTATGTGAGATGCGTCCTTGTGTATCCTTGTGTATCACGTTCAAGCCTTCATTGTAGGCTTAGGTTTAAAAGTAAGTTAGGGAATACCATTATTTTAGTGCTTGTCTTGGGGAAGGTCAGCCGGAGGTTTGCTTTATTGCTTGCACTAAAGGAGAAACCTTGAGTTCAGTGTTTGAGGCATCAAGAGTACACATACTCTGGGCACTAATAATAAACTTAATCAGGAGTGTTACTTTGTAAGTACAATTTTTATAGAAATCTGTTATCTGGGTTTTCTCTGGAGACCAATGTCTGTGAGCATAGGAGGGTAAAATGTCTCCTAGTAATGTGATGTTCTTTATTTGAAAAGTATCAAATTAGATACAGAAACTGTTCTGCAGAGAGCCAGCAGAGAAAGTGCATGAAGCATGTTCTTCCCCTGCTCATACCTTGCGCATTACTAGCTTGGCTGTCATAATATATTTAATCAGTGTGACAGTAAATGATCTTCTGCTGTAGACAAGCAAGTGGAAGATTATCTGCATCTTACAGGGTTAATGGCCCTTTCATAATAAACAATACCCACAGTATGAAAATAAGGCAATAATTCACGTACATATTTCAGAAAGCACATGCCCAAGGTGATTTACAAAGGAAGTAGGATCAAACCTGTGGTTAAATGCTATAGCATTCCAGGCCACAGCTTTACTGATCTCAGAAGGACATCTTAATTTACTATATATTCCCACAGAGAAACATACACATAGGTATTTTGTAATGAATACATCCTCATAGGGTTTCACCGAGGGTATAGGTTCATGTAATGTGAAAATTCAGATGAAATAGAAAATACCAGCATGAAGAGGTTAAATGTAGAATCTGTTTGAAGAGTGGTTGTCAGTACATCAGTTTCATGCTAGGGGAGTTCTTTAGGGGCCACTCATCGGCCTTTATTTTCTATGACTTTCATAAATATCCAAAATGATGGACTGGAGAGAAACACACCCCAAGCTTGAAGAGGACCCTGAAAGCTAGCATCCAAATTAAGGGTAACTTTTGCAATTTGGGAGGTGTGGTCAGAGGTGAGCAGAAGAGGATTCAGAAAAGGGAGGTCCTCTTGAGTAAGAAAGCTAAGCTCGCACCGTTGAGATGGGGGATGTCAGAATCTCTGCCAGCATGGCAAAAAGCTTTCTTTGTGGATAATAAGCCAGTTGATGGCAAAACAGAATGAGGATCTAAAAATCAGGTGAAATACTGCAATTATTAAAATAGTCTTGCTCATTAAAAAAATAAAATAGTCTGGCTCAGGGAATAGAAAACAATTGCATTCTGTCCTGCTCAGTTTCTGAGTTGTTTGCAGTCTAGCTTCTGCAAAGGAAGAGTGGTGTGGAGAACCTGGATGGAAAGGTTAAGGGGTTGAGGGATGTTAGCTTGCCTAACAGAATGGTGAGGCTGAATAACAATCTTATCTCTAATGGTTTCTTCTGTAGAGATGGGAAACAAACTGTTTTCCTTCTTCCCCAGTGAACTGGTCCAGCAGGATGAATTGAGATTAAATGCGTTTTTGGTTTGGTTTTTTTTTTTTAAAATAATGGGATTCTTAGGTAGCAAAAGAGGTGTACTCTGTTGCAGAGATTTAAAAAATAGATGAGATCTCTATTTGTTAGGAATAGGCTAGAAGCAGCCTGTCCTTAAGAGGAGGCTGGGTTTTAGCCCTCACGTGGTTCCTTCTTGCTTTAAGAATCTGTGCATGAGCCTGATGGAGGGTATTAAGGAGGGCACATATTGCATGGAACACTGGGTGTGGTGCATAAACAATGAATTTTGGAACACACACACAAAAATTAAAGAAAAAAAAAAGAAAATCTGTGCATGTATGCACACCTGAGTCTCTATCCCTGTACAGTTTCTGACATTTCCATTGAGAGTGTACATTAACAATTATCTGGCCAAACTGGAGCTTCTTTTGAAGTTTAATTCTAAACAATAGAAACTCTAACTCTCCTTTCCCAAATACCTTTTCCAAACGCTGGGTGCTGTACTAATAAAGTTGAAATTTATGCATTTACACTCAACCCCTTTGGAATATTATGTCCTGGTATAGATTTCCTGAGGCGAGGTTGCTACTGCTGGAGCTGATATCCACTGAAAGGCAGGGGTCAGTTTTTGCCGGGATGCGGGCGATGGGAGGGGTAACCCTTCCTATGTTGCCTGTAGCTGTCTATGCATCTCAATTTGTTTATGATGCCAAGAACCCTGAATACTTCTCTGCACATGAGACAGACAAAATGGACGGTGGTTTGTGGAGAGGAAAAATTTACTCTGGGTCATTAAAGAACCATGAACATCCTAAACAGCATAAGGCTATGTTTGGTCTCTGGGGCTCATGTTGTGCTACCAATTTCAGACCTCCCCCTTTTAGAGGAAGGCAGTTGGTGGCAATTAATTACCCCTGGATAGCACATACAGCTGCAGCCTATGTATGGAAACAGAAGAGAAATTAGATTTAATTGGCCTTAGCACAATCAGGAATGTGGCATTTATTTAATTACGACTTGTTGGGAATGGAGCCTTGATTAGTGTTTTATTGCAATTTTAATATTAATAATATAATTAATAACATACCGCATATAAAAATGAAATAAGTTTCTTGGATGTTACATTAAGGTACTATGGGTTAGTTTTAGAAATGCATAAAGTGTGTTCTTTTGACAATCAAAAAATTCTCAATTATATCAAAAATGAAGGGTTTCTTACCCTTGAGTGTCAGTCACATTGATTATTTCAAAGTTTTCCTTTATCAAGCCAGGTCCTGACGCATCCTCAGCAGAGCTTATATTAGTGGGTGAAATGATTCATTGAAACCCAATTTATTTTCTATTTTGGTCTACATTTTGGCTTTGAAGTTAAAATGTCTGTCATTAAGTGCCCTTGCATCTCTTAGTTGGTAATAACTGGGATTTCTTAAAAGGAAAAAGAAAAAAAAAATGGTGTTTAAAAAAAAATACAGACAATAAAACATTCTAACTATATGGAGATTATAAAATTGTCGTAATTCTCAAAAACTGCTTTAGCTTTTATGGAAATATTTGCCTAGGAAAATATCTTCTGTCATGTTAATAAAATAATTGCACTTAGACTCTGATTATTTACATAGTATTTTCCCCAGTTGATGTATCTTAAATAAAAACCTTAAAAGTAAGCCTCTAGAGTTCTTTGCCCTATGGTTTTGTAGGATGAACATTTGCTCCTAATTCAAGAAAATACACTGCGTTGTAATCTGCACTTAAACCGTCTCCCTGATAGGAATGTCCCCCCAAATGCCACACAGACTAAACAAAATGAGCGCTTCTGACTGCCGTGCTGTATTAAAAAAAATCTGTCTTATATTCCACACATACCAGGCAATCTTTCTGCACAGTTTCACACAAAAGCAGCAGGATTAGAAGCGCTTTGCAGTTGCATCAAACATTGGTAAATGAAGGAAAAGCAACACCCCGCGGTCCTGCAGATGTTTGTAAAGCTGCAGCGGCTGTGTGTCCAGGGAGTGAAGAGGCGTCGTCTCGCCACACTCGCGATGGTCACAGAGACCCACTTGCAGTGTAGAAAACACTGTTTATTCTTCATGCCTCCATCTCTGCCAATGAGAGGCTGAAATTTTATACCCCGGAGTTAAGTGGAGAGAAAGGATATCTATCTCAGAGGGTAAGCAAAGAAGCTAGAAAGACCAACCATCAGTTCACAGCGTCAGGGCTTGGAGCAACGGTTACTTTACAGAAGACAGGTTTTCTACTTTCCTTGAATTGTTTTTTCATCATATGAAAAAATATTAATGAAAAATGCAGAGGATAATAGACACTTTTTCATTTCATCAAACATTTAGAAAATACCTGCTAGGTCTATATATCCCTGTTCAATATACATATGATATCAAAATGAAAGATGGGTTTGCCCTTAAAAAATCATGAAAGAACCAGAGAATCAAAGTAATTGTGTGATTGATCTGTGTGGGGGCCCCCTCTCCAGAGGCAGCATTCGGAAAATCCAATCCAGACTTTGGAGTCAGGAGACCTCACTGTCATCCTTGTTATCCTTTCAGGAATTAACTCTGGGATTCAAGGAAGCTCATCACTTCCTTGTCTCCAACTCAGTTTCCCTATTTGCAAAATAAAGTGAAAGTCCTTAGATGGTCTGTGAGCCCTTTTCATATCCAATATTCTATTACTTTTATCTATAGGAAAGAGAGGAAGTGATGGGGATTTAACAAAGAAAAGGAAAAATCCTAAAATCCAGAAATGCTATTTTGTAAGGACAAGTCAATCATCTAGTCAAAGTAGCAGAACAGGAGCTCTTTGCCAAAAAATATGCCCAAGAAAATCAACTCAAAGACCTAACAGGAAGGCAGGAAGTTGGGGGAATCAATTGTTTCCTTTTTTTCTTCTGGAGCAGGGAGATATTTCATAAATACAAGAGAAATCCAGCCACTATTTCATGTGCTGCGGTCCTCTTAGAATGAGCTCCACCTGGCTTTGGGGCTTCGTACACACTGCCCTGTGGCCTAAGCCCTTCACAGAAGCTCTGTTCATGCTGAGGAAACACTTCAGCCTCCTTGAATTGACCTTTGCAAGTTAAACAGGAGAATGGGACATGCAGAGTGGGTGAAAGCATAACTTGAAATTATAGCCCCTTTGTTATTTGACACCATGCATCAGAAATAAGTTAAATATTAACATGTACCTGTCCATTTATGTGTGTCTATAGACATAACCTCCACCTTCCTGTGAAGTTCACTGTTTTTGTTTGATTAGTTATGGGGCTGTTTTCGAGATCTGCCTGTTGGAAGTAGCCGCGTTTTGTGAAGTTAAATGAACTCGGGCAAGGAAACAGTCCGTGATAGGAGAAATTTTATATAAACACGAGAGGAACTGAATTACTCGTTGTTACTTTAAACCGATGACAAGTATCATTATCCAAAGTGGTGTTGGTTTGGTACAGGAGCTGTGTGTGCTCCTCATGTACTTTCTTTACTTTTCTGTAGGGAAAAAAAAAAACAAAAAACAAACCCTCCGACACAATGTCTAATAGCAGCATGTACCTGTCTGTCAACAAAGAATTCCACAATTTATGAAATCGCTGCTGTAAGAGCTATTGGAGACTGGCAGCAAACAACCCAGGCTTGACAGAACACCCAAACCTTTGGTGCCCAAGAAGCCAGTTGTAAAGCAACAATTTAGAACTCGGATTTTATTTCCTATTCCTCTAACCCCATCTTCCCATCACTCTTGTACACAATATGTAACTATAGCAAAGACTTCCAATGTGAATAAAGCATCTGGGATTCTTTTTTTTTTTTTTAAAGATTTTATTTATTTATTTGACAGAGATCACAAGTAAGCAGAGAGGCAGGCAGAGAGAGAGGGGGAAGCAGGCTCCCTGCTGAGCAGAGAGCCCAATGCGGGACTTGATCCCAGGACCCTGAGTCATGACCTGAGCTGAAGGCAGAGGCTTAACCCACTGAGCCACCCAGGCACCCCAGGCATCTGGGATTCTTATAGCAATTATACTCAAAACAAAAATATTACACATGTACACACAATCACACACACACTCATGATCAAGAAAATAAAGCTACAGATACAAGTAGGTATCTGTTGGGTATAGTTACAAAGGTGATGCATTCAGAATTTCATTATCAATATACAGCTTGACAGGTCCCTTTTAATGTAACTCATTACCTTTACAGACAAGTTTTCCAAGGTGTTGAGAATAGAATGGCTCACTGGAGCTGGTATTTCATTCATGGGGAAAGAAGGACATACATGGTCATGATGCATGTGGCTGCTTAAGGCTTCTATCTAAAAATATTTCTCTTTTGTGGAAAAATGTAAAGATATATTTTAAGCTAAAAATTATATATGTCAGGGGAGCTCTAAGTGCCTTGGTAAGGTACTGCTTTTTGTTGGAGTTCGTTAAAATCTCTTGGAGATAAATCTGGTCTCTTTTTGACGTGTTGGGAAACTGGGGAGTAGGGCAAGGAGTAGGAGGTTGAGAAAAGGAAGGAAATCCATATTTTTGGTTCAGGAAGAACTTGTATTCTTTAAAGGTCGTTTCTAGGTGTGATTTTTCAGACTGATTTTGTAGGTTTGTATTCGGGGGAAAGGTAGACTAGAGAAATGAGTGACCTCTATACACCCTTGCATATAGTATTCAAATGTAACATGTATCCTCCAGCCAGTTAACCTCCTTTATAAATAATATGTGCCTCATCTTAGGACTAATTTCCAGTGTTCTACTGCAGGGCTGAATTCAGAGCCTTTCTTCTTATATATTTGGTTTGTTTGTTGGTTAATAACTTTGATTTAAGTTTTGAAATCTAAAAGTAAACCAGAGACTTGATTGAACTTGGGGAAGTGTCACTACTTCTGTGATGGAAAAGAAGTTGTGTTGTAACTGATACAGCTATGACAGGGGATCACATTATCTCCCTGCCACCTCCGCCCCTGCCGGCCCCAAGTGTTTATCTTATGGAGAGGTTTTTGCTGGTTTTTCCTGCCTGAGAATCCACTCCCTCAGTCCTATGATTTCCTCTCCCTTTGGTGAGCTATTTTAGCTTGTCTCCAGTAGGCCAACAAAAGAGCATCACATCCCTGACTCCAGAAAGGGAAATAAAATCACCTTAAAAAAACGTTTTGGTGTCAAAGTTTTATAATTTTGAAAGATGGAAAAAAAGTTCTCTGTTCTTTACACACTGCAAATACCTGGTAAACAACAGGGCACACAGACTCTGAAGAAGAAAAAAAAAACAAATCAAACTTTTGCCTCAGGGAGGAATAAGCAAGAGAGGATTTTATTATTTCCATGTGTTATTTTGAATATATTATTCTGAACAGCACTTAGCACCTTCATGGTGCTAAATTAATTTAAAATGATAATGTTTTCCCTTCCTTTCTAAGTGCTCTCTTCTGTGGGTGTTGTAGGATACAGGTGGTAGGCAGAAAACTTGGAGGTTTTGATCTCACATATGAAATATTTCAAGTTTCTAAGTTTTTACATACCCAGTTTGTTGCTGGGTAACACACCATGGTGGTAGAATATGATTATATTTCCAGAATGGGTATTTTCATCAGTTTATAAAATTGTGTATTTATAAAGCTGTTAACTTTTTAAAGATTTATCTTTTTTATATAAGAGAGAGAGAAGGAAGGAGGAAGGGCAGAGGGAGAGGGAGAGAGAGAATCTTAAGCAGGCTCCATGCTCAGCATGGAGGCTGACATGGTGCTCAATCTCATGACCTCAGATCATGACCTGAGCTGAAACCAAGAGTTAGAACTGACTGAGTCACCCAGGTGCCCCAAGCTGTGTTAACTTTTTAAAAGCATTTCACATTTGCCTTTTAACCCTCCAACTTGCCCAAGTGCTAGTTGGATGAGGTGGTATATTGAATAATTTACAAAAGAGAAAGATTAAATGACTTACTCCAATTTGGAGGTGATGTTATCACCACAAGACAAACGTCTCTTATACCTCACAGTGGAACCACAGTAGACAGAGATTGTACTTCAAATAGAAAGCAGGGATCCTGCTGGAATCTGTTTCAGAAATCTTTAGGTTCTAGGAAATCAGGACCCTTGGTTCTAGCTGGGCTACAGAGGTTTTCCAGGGAGATGTACAAAGGAAACTGGCCCTGTGGAGTCAGCTTGTGATCCCCTCTCTATTCTTTGCTCTTAGGTACCATTGCTCCTGTGGTGGTTGTGTCAGATAAGGATGCTGTGCTTCATAAAAAGGAGACATGACTCCTCTGAGCTAGACCCAAATGAAATAGTACCCTCGCTTTTCCTTTTCTTTGTAGTTGGGACCTCTTTCCTTTTATTGCCCTATGCATGCATCTCTTTCTTCTTGTCAAAATTGAACTTCAGGATGTAAATTGGTAGCACTCTGATATATATATATATCTATAGATATATAGATATAGATAGATCAATAGATCGATCTATCTACATCTATATACACACACACACACACACACACACACACATACATATATATTTTTTTCATTCTCTGATATTCTGAAAATTCAGGTTATGTTTCACACACACTCTCACACAAACTTTAAATTAGGTAGATTTATGTTGTCCTCTCCAACAGTGTAAACATAGGAATAGAACCTCACTTGCAAATCTGGGCATGGGAATGTAAGTCGAAAGGTAGACTTGAATGATAAAGAGATGTTTAAAAGAGAATGCGGTTGCCTGGGTGGCTCAGTCAGTTAAGCATCTGACTCTAGTTTTCTGCTCAGGTCATGATCTCAGGATCATGTGATCAAACCCCACATCAGGGCTCTCCACTAGGCATGAAGCCTGTTTGGGTTGGTTTCTCTATCTTCCCCCGCCCCGCTTGCATGTGTACTCTCTGTCTCTTTCTCTAAAAATACATACATACATACATAGTCTTTAAAAGAGAATAAAAATTTTAGGAGTGAATTGAAAGAAAAATACTAGTCACGGACACTGTAGGTAAGGTATGGATATGGAGAGAGAGGGTGAAAGAAGGGAGAAGAGAGAGAGAGGAGATGTACAGAGAGCCAGAGAAGGAGAAAAGAAAGACAAAGAGGAAAGCAGAAGGGAGAAAGGAAAAGGAGCAGATGGAAGGAAAGAAAGAAGCAAGAAAAATGGGAAGGGAAGGAGGAAGAAAGAAAGAAAAGGAAAGAAGGAAAAGAAATAAGCAATTTGACAAAGAATGGGGTAGAAAGAAGAAAATATTTGTTTGTTTTGAGAAAACAGTAAAAACAGGAAGTTTCAGATGGGACCTTGTTTTTAGACACTTTGAAATTAAGTTTAACATATGGAAATGGTAATACTATTAAAGTGATAAAATAGTGAGGATGTTTGTTATTTTTTAAGATTTTATTTATTTGACAGAGAGAGAGATCACAGGGAGGCAGAGAGGCAGGCGGAGAGAGAAAGGGGAAGCAGGCTCCCCACTGAGCAGAGAGCTTGATGTGGGGGTTGATCCCAGGACCCTGAAATCACCACCTGAGCTGAAGGCAGAGGCTTAACCCACTGAGCCACCTAGGTGCCCCTGGATTTTTCTTCTTAAGTCTGGTGAAGATGTGGATATAGAAGACTATGGGCAGACATCTCAGTCACTGTTTAAAATAAAAATAAATAATTTGAAACTAATTACATCCTGAGCTTTGGCTTCATGTCTTAATTGTTCAAAAGGGAAATCTTGATCAAGAGCTTTTTTGAAAGTTTAGCCCCAAGTGCTTTGATTACTCTACTCTCGTGATCAACCTTAAAGATAAGTTTCCTATGAATTATTAACTAATACCTTTAAAGATATGATTCTTTGGATTTGATTATGTTTTTTTAATTTGGGTGACAAATCATTATTAATGAGTCATGAAACAATTTAGATGGTAATCACCATTTTTAAAAAATAAAACAGAATAAGTAGGAATTTATTAACTTGGCTTAATATTGAAATGTAAAACTGAGTGCAGCATGTATAGGAAGGATAAATATTGGTTTCTGAAGCTTTTGTTTTGGTTGTGTGTGTGGTATGTGTGTGTGTATCCAAAATATATGTATGTGTTTACCCAAAAAATAATATGCTTTCCTTATTACAGGTAATGATCAAACTGATCAACTGATCATTTGAAACTGATCAAACTGATCTGGGTGGTACTAAAAAAACCTCACCAGGATAAGTATATGACATGTTCTTTGGGATATTTTAACAGTGTCTTTATTTCCAATGAGAGATGGTTTATTTCAAAATGTGTCCATTTTAAGTCATCTTTTTTCAGAGTTAATTTTTCATTGAAAGGTATTACTTCATTAATGAATGTATATAAAAAGTGTTTTAGTTCAATTGCAAATGAATCACAAATTAACACAACAATGAGATATTACTACACACCTACTAAAATGGTCAAAACCCAAATCTTTGACACCTGGTCAGGATGTGGAGCAAGCATTGCTGGTAGGAATGTAAGATGGTACAACCATTCTGGAAGACAGTTTCTTACAAGACTAAACATACACTTACCATATAATGCAGCATGGTATTTACTCAAATGAATTGAAAACATGTCCACAAAAAAGTCTGCACAGGGATATTTATAGCAGTTTTATTTATAATTATCAAAAGTTGGAGGTAACCAAGATGTCCTTCAGTAGGTGAATGAGTAAATAAACTGTGGTATATCTAAACAATGGAATATTATTCAGTGCTTAAAAAAAAAAGGAGCTATCAAGCCATGAAAAGACATGGAGGTGACTTAAATATATATCACTGAGAGAATATGCAAGTGAAAGGAACCAATATGAAAGGTTGCATATGGTCGGATTTCTACTATATGACCTGGAAAACGCAAAACTATCAAAGCAGTAAAAAGATCTCTACTTGCCAGGGGTTAGTGGGGGAGGCAGGAATAGGCAGAGCATGGAGAATTTGGGGGACAATGAAACATTCTTCAAAATACTGCAATGGTGAATACATGTTATTGTATACATTTAAAAATCCATAGAATGTACAGCATCAAGAGCGAACCCTAATGTAAACTGTGGACTTTGGGTGGCAGTGATATGTCAGTGTAGGTTCATGAATTGTATCAAATGTACCACTGTGGTACAGGGTATTATTAGTGAGGGAGTCTGTGCACGTGTGGGGGCAGGAGGTATGTGGGAACTCTGCACTTTCTGTTCAGTTTTGCTGTGAACTTAGAAATACTCTAAAAATAAAGTTTATTAATTGAGAGAGGGATATGCACTAAAATACTGATCTGTATTGCCACATTGACCTCCAATAAATTATACCAATTTTTTCTTCCCTTAATGCTGTATGGGAGTGTTAGTTTTCCCACACTCACACCAACTCTGTTTACTGTTAATTTTGCTATATATATTTACCATTCCAATATGTGAAAATAGTATCTCATTACTGTTTTAATTTGCATATCTTTAATTTATGGTGAAAACTAAAGCATCCTATGTTTATGAGCTATTTATATTTCTTTTTATAACATGCTTATTCATGTTATTTGACAATTCTATGGTTTTTAAAGTTGTGATAATTAAGAAAAAATCTTAGAAAAAAAAATTTAAAAGGTGCTCTAGGTTCTTCAGAAAAAAATCTTAATGCAAATCTGAAACTGAAAGAGCAGTTCGGAATATATGGTGAAAGACGATTGAGCCAACAACAGAACCATTGCCATTTGGACCTGGCCTGTTCCTTACATAGCCTGGAGACCTCCAACACTTTTCTAAGCTCCCATGCCTGTGGATTACAGAGCAACACAACCTTTGTCTTCAGGAGCTTATTCTTTAAGAGTCTGGAAATCTTTCTCTTTTGCTTCTTTTTCTCCTAAGGAGGTAAAAATGGAATAGAATGAATGGGAGGATGGAGCAAGGAAGAAATGGGCAATAAATACACTTTTTAGCAAAGGAATCAGCAGCTGGAGATGACACAGAAGAGAAGTAAACACAGAAAATAGGAACAGTTGCAGTCCTGCAGGGAAGCTGGCTTGGACTCTGTGGTGGAAAGCACTAGCCCAATGCCAACACTGCTGTGGGATTTGTAGAATCTTCTTTAGATAATTGTAGTGGATTCAGACCAGCCTATTTGCAGCCCATATAATTGAGAATGAGCGGCAGGGAATTGTCTTGGTTTTCAGGCACTGATCCCTTAACCAAGCTACCCGCCACCACCGACATGGTACATCTGTTGGTCTGGTTGGGGAGAAAATATGACCTCAAATGCATCTCCACTCTGCAGTGCTGGCCCCAGACCCTCAATCCCCCAGCCAAAGCATTGTTTGGGGCCAGGAAGAAGTGCCTTCGATTTGGCCAAATTGGTAATTAAGAAGGCAATAAAAGAAACACTGATGTTTCATGTGCCAAATAAGACAGTGTTCTATGTGGTCCCGTCTCACCTGAACATTTTATTAGTGCTCTTTTTTGAGAGCCATTTCTGATTATGTCTATTTACATTGATCCAACATTACTGGAATGTTTGGGCTGCGATGCAGGCTATAATAGTGCAGATGGGTACAAATGCTTTGTGCCTCTGTGTTTATAACAGATACAGGTTCTGCTAGGGCTTTGAACTTGTTGACTGTCAGGATTGGCAATCACAGAAAACCTGTCTCTCCCTCCCCCACACCTGTTTAGGTACACTGATAATAGTTTTCCTGCTTCCAGATGAAATGTCCTTAGGATTCAATCTCCTGGTGCACTATTTTCACACATAAGTCTTAAATAAATAGACAATTCCAAATGGAGGTGAACCCCAAATTATGTTTTCATCATTAGCCCTACAATAATTTCAGAATGTGTCCCCACTCTCCCATGATAGTTCCTGTCTGTAATCCCTCCATCTTTGCATTTGCATGCTTTTATTACGTAGTCTGCCTTCACGAGGGCAATGTGTCAGGAAGCATCCCGTCTGTAAGTGACTAGAGTTAAAATCATCCTCAACAAATCGGCAATGCGATCGGCTCAGAGCCGTGCTAATAATGCCATCCTGTCAGCTTCCACGCTTTTGATAAACACTGCTTCCCAGTGAAGGATGTGGGGAAGTTATGTAATCATTTGGAAATATGTCAACATGACCATGGGATTGGGGTAATTAAGCCTGTTCTTCCTTACGTAAATGCAGAATGGGGTCAGAAAAGTGGGTACTTATACCCAATTTAGTGATGGTGTCTGGAGCCAATTCATTTGTTTAATATCTCCTCGTTTGTGTACACTGGAATTTCTCGGGGGGGGGGGGGGGAGGTGGGGAGAGGAAGAGGAGGAGATTGAACCGTTCGACAGGAAAAAAAACCAAGTAGGAGATAAAAAGTCTGTGTGTATGTGTGTGTTGGGGGCAAGGTTGATTTGATTTCCTTTGTGTTCACCTTCCCCAGCTTTGGCATAGCCCCAGCCCTCCTTCTGTTGTCCTCCTGGACAGACATCCTGCCGAGCTGCTGGGCTTCCTCTGCAGGTAGTGTATACCTTCTGCAAGAGGGGGTGCCGTCACTGGCGCATCCAGAGACCAACGGATGTGCTGCTTGGCTGGAGTTCTGATGTTTGTCCGTGATGGGCAGCGGCAAGATTTCTGTCTCTTTTAGTGCCAAATCTCAGACAGAGCAGGAGGCTCCTAGAGTAGCTACCCAACTTGGTACAGGTTTCATCATAATACCTCTCTCCTTCCTAATCCCCAGCTCTCTCAAAGTTCTAGTTCATGTGTTATGAGCTCATAAGAAATGACAGCACGCTCGGGTTGATGCCTTGCCTTGCCAGTGACCACAGAGAGATTGGAATCCAACCTTGACAGACTCGTTGCTGGAGTTCTCTTCTGTGTGGCAAATGCATCCCTGTGTTTGTGGTATAGGAAGTCTATTTTAGCTTCTTGGGGCAGAACCTTGGCCTGTGGTTTGAGGACTTTGCCTGGCTGGCACCATGTTTCTCCCGCTTTCTCTACCCAGTGCAGCTGCTTCTATGGTGAGTAACTGGAGAGGAGATGCCTTTCTTGGAATGCACATGGTGTTTAGTCCATCCTAGTGGTTGTGGTCACTGTTGTTTCTGATGCCAAGTGTCCACCCTTGAAGCAAGCTGTCAGGGGAGCTGGCTTGAGAGACTATGAGTCCACATCCTCTCTGGAAAGCCCTATAGGCTGGAGATGGAGAGTGGTGGGGGGTGCTATGTGGAGGGGGTGAGGTGAGGTGAAAGACGCATTTGGGAGGGACCAAACGGGGAAGTTTGGAGAGGGGAAGGTACAGAGCAGTACTGTTCAGATGTATCCCTTCCTTCCTCCTATATCTTCTTTTGGCCTCTGCACATTTTTTTTTCCTCCAGACTCTGGTTTCTGACCTCATCTGGAATTGGCTGTTGACCTGCCAGTCTATTGTTAACAGCCATACTAATGTCTGCCAGGTGTTTCCCACTCTAAGACTGAGAATAACATTATGGGTAAGGGGAAACAGTGAGGGGTCAAAATATGAGCCTTCGAGTCAAAAGTGGGGTTTGATGAAACCACAATCTTTAGACAAAGAGGATAGTAGTGGGATGCCTATATTTATAACAATGTCCATGGTCCCTCAGCACACTGTGGGTGAGACACTTGCTGAAACCAATAATGATGATGTCAAGAAAGATTGCTTTCCCTCCAGATACCCTCTCTTGCTGAGGTTTGGAAAAAACTGTGCTCAGCATGCCAGCAACTACGTAAAAATACCCAGCCGCAATGCCCTGCATGTAGTAGAGAAATAAACTAAGAGCCATTCTTTGCCAGCTGTGTAAATGTAATTGTAGAGTTTAATGTGTAAACAAGACACTTTCTTCATTGAGAGGACAGTAATCTTCATCAGAGAGTGACAAAGGCAAAAGGAAAATTTGAAAGCATTTGTTTTAAGAAGCAAGTGAGTCCCAATTTAGTAGTTTCTTGGAATCATGAAAAAAGAGAATACTAAGCCATGGGTGACAAATTCCAAAGCAGAGAGCAACAGAATAAATTTGTTTGATGGTATTGGCGAAGTAGGAACTCCAACTAATTTGAGAATATTGATGGTACCTTGATAAGCTATTGAACTTTAGGATAATTATACTTTCTGATATGAAAGATATTATAGTAGATGTGATATGTTAATGTATATTCATATTCTCTAATATGCACATTTAGATGCATTATGGAAAAATAAACAAAAACAAAGCTTACCCTTCATGAATCTCCAAAGTAGTAGGTTCAGAAGAGCTATTACTCATGCACAGAGAATGCTCAGCAATAAAAGAAGAAACTTTCTAAGACTCCACCACTTTGAGATTGAGTGACAGTAATAAGAGATAGGCTTATTATTTCAAAAGGAGTCTACCAATTTTTTAAAAAAAATCAATCTGTACAGATTACTTAAGGAACTGCTTACCTAGTGTTGTTGAAATTGCTAGAAACATCTGGCTGCCACACACCTGTTCCCTTTACCTGTTTCATCTGCTAGAGAGAACACTGGGCCCCTCTAATCCCTCACACCAACCCCTCTCCTTATGTTTCCTACCTATAAGATGTTCTCAGTATTTCACAACTGACTTCCGCATCAGTCCTATTTTGAGCACTGTACTTGGGTCATCCTAGTTAAAAATGGTTCAGATTAACATAAAGATTTTTAAAAGGCTATCAGTCCCTTTTTGTCCCAAATGAAAACAACATTACTGCACGAGTCCTTTTGTTTTCTTTCTGCTTTTCTGTGGAAGTAAAAAACTGAGTTAGTTCTCTAATACTAATCTTCATCATTATAGTCTATTCAAATTGAAGGGTCTATGGAGAAAATAGAGCAAAAACTCTGCCAGAAACTAAGTTCTTTATTTTGCCTGTATTCTGCTAGTTGGTGGAAAGAATTAGTAAATACCAGATATTAAAAAGGAGAGACTATATTCTGGAGTCAAAATCAATTCACCTCAGTCTCCTGTGCCTGCATACATTTAGAGCTTTGCTTCTGTACACTGAGGATTCATATTCAAAATATTGACTTCAAAACTCTACAGGATCTTAAAATAAGTAGCCAAAAATTCTATTAAAGAGGAAGCTCCCTTATCTAAGTCCACATAATCACGTCTAGACTGCTTCTCTTCACATCATTTGCACAACTCACTGACTGATGTCCTCCACTTCTGAACTCTTGTGGCAAGCATGTTGACACAGTTCTTCTCCCACTGGTTGAGTTGAATGTTTGCCAAGAGCCAGTTGTGTTTGCTCCCAAATCTGATTATGTCAATTGTGCTTGTTCTTGTAATTACATAATTTAATTAAATATTATGTAAACTGATGAACTAAGAGAAGAGAGCTGTTGTTTCTAAGTTGAATGCTTTGAAGACTCAACAAAACCAGTCACTAAAAAATTACTATCAAAATATTGAGGGCAAAACAAGTATAAAGGGTTGAGAAGAAAACAGTTTTTCAACCTGGATTCTTACCTGAGATTAATGCACAATTGTCATTAAATTCAATTCCAGCTGGCAACCATGAAGACTGCATTATTTTGTGTGTGTGTGTGTGTGTGTGTGTGTCTCTAGATGAACTGACATTTCTTTTTAGCTGTAGAGCCCTGATTGTGGTTTTGTAAGATAAAAAGACCTCTTGTATTTGGTATGTTGTCCTTGAGGGAGTAGAGAGTATTTGTATACTATTCATTCATTTGTTTATTCAACAAATAAATTTTGACCATATGGTATGTTCTATGCTCTATCCTAGGCATGGAATTCAGGGTTACTGCCCTTTAGAGGTTTATATCTAGTAGGGTGAAAAAGATACTTAAACAGATGGTGGCAATATCACAGGGGTTTTGAGGACAAGTAAAATTTGGTCAAATGAAAGCACTATTATGAAAGTCAGAAATATGAAATAACATGCAGTTTCAGGGGACCACTTGGAGTAGCAAAACATGAGGTTAATAAGGTTGTCAGGGGCCATGTGGTCATGTGTCTCTGTGTTGAACTCTGAAGTTATAACTTTATTTTGAAACAAGAGATCAAATTTGTGCTTTAAAATAATTACTCTGGGGGCGCCTGGGTGGCTCAGTGGGTTAAAGCCTCTGCCTTCGGCTCAGATCATGATCCCGAGGTCCTGGGATCGATCCCCGCATCGGGCTCTCTGCTAGGCAGGGAGCCTGCTTCCCCCTCTCTCTCTGCCTGCCTCTCTGCCTACTTGTGATCTCTGTCTGTCAAATGAATAAATAAAATCTTTTAAAAAAGTAAGTAAAATAACATAATTACTCTGGCATCAGTTTAAAGTTTAGATTAAAGACAACAAAGATCAGTTAGGAGGATATTGTCATGTTGAGAAGTGATTGGTATCTGAACATCTAAACTAAGGCACTCTTAGTAATGATGTATGTGGTGAGGGGAAAGGAGAGAGTAGGAGTGAGATGGGGTGGAGAATGAGAGATTAGTCCTATTTCTGAAGTTTTATTCCATCAGGATGTGACTCATTGATTATAGTCTCACCAATACATATGTAACACAATATTCTTTTTCTGTTAAAATACTCAATTGAAATTTGAATTTTAAGAACATTATACTTAGATTTTAGAATATTATAAGGAAAAATTAATAACATTATTCCAATAATGTTTTTAATCAATAAGTTATAAAAATTATATATAAATAATAGCAATAATGCATCCAATTTAGGAGAATGATTAGAGCTTTATAATCTGGTTCTCAGTGATTTCCCCATTAGTTAGTGTAACACATGTAGCTGTTTTTAATTAATAATTCCAAACTTTGTTTTTCTTGCTAATACACGAGAGTATCCAGAAGTGCATTATAGAAGTTGGTTTAATTGTGGTTTGGGCACCATATTTCCACATTATTCTAAATATGATATTGCCTAAATTTAGAATGGATTCCTGTCCAATGAAGCCCCAAATTGAATTTGTTAGAAAATATCAAAAGCTGGATTTGAAAAGGAGTATGTAAAAGCCAGTTTAAACTTGGGGCTCTCAGCCACCACTGTGCATATGTGTAAATAGAATAAGCCCCAGATTAAAATAAAAACATATCATTCCTCTAACATGAAAACAGAATTTTCTCATAAATATTTGTATATACTCAATCAGTAAAACTGCTTAACATCCATTCCTGCAATAGAGAAAACCCTGTTAGGCTGAAAACCCCATCATCAAAAGGTATTTTAAAACCTTTTTTAATGACAGGTGACAGAATACATCATCGTATGTTGAGTGACCTCTGGGTCATTGTGTCAACACTAATTTTCAATGGGAACTATAAAATCATACTTCTCCTTTAAAGGTTGGTGCTCAAATTTACCTGAAAAATAATGTGATTAAAGTATGAGTCTGGATAATGCCTCCTCAGGCAACAGATAGAAAAGCTCAACCCTTAATATGCAGTAAGTCTGAAACTAACATCTTTTACCCCTCTTACCTTCTTACTTTGTTAGCTAAATGTGTATTGTACAGTTGAAAGCTTTAGCACATCAACTAACAATGCACTTTTCATTATTCAAAGCTTTAAAAAAATCTCCTTAATAATTTTGCAGTTCTAAAGATGAGATTGTCATAAATGTCCAGCTATATAAGATCAGAATTAAATCATTTGTAAGCAAAGTAGCTTAGAAACCAGCAAAAAACACCTCAGACTTCTTGTATTCTTCTCTTTATTCACGAAACTGTGCTGGAGGTAATTTTGAGGAGGCAGCACTCCATTTATTGTACAATTATGTCATGTTATTTTCCTATTGCCACAAAGCTGCCATGAAGCGTGCTTCATATATGCCTGAAGAGTTTACCTTGTATGAATATTTGCATTAAATAAATGAAAATTCACCTCTTTTTACAGATATCATGCAGAGACACAAAAGTGTTCCCTGCTATTAGAAATGGGCTCGTACAGACTATAAAAATTGTAAATGAATTTTTGGTTGATTTGTTCCATTTATATAAAATAGATTGAACATGCAGCTTTATGAAAATGTGTTTATTTAACCAGAAACCACAAATATTTTTTAAAACGCACTTTCCTCTTTAACTTTTAATTCCAAGATTTCTTTTTATGAATGTTCATAGTGATTTTATTGAACTGTAAGGTGAACTAAATGTACCAGGGGGATTTTTAAGATTTTTTTCTTCATCAAAGTGTTTAGTTGGGATAGAACATAAAAGTTTTAGAGCTATGATTGATAGGTGGTTGAAATAAAATATCTGCAAGAGCACAGAGAGCAGATTCGGGGCGACTTCATTCTGAGTATTTAACAGTTTAAGTCAACGTAAATTCTAATGGACATTGGAAAGCACCCATAATAATTACATATTTTTATCATGATTCAAAATTCCCACATGACTATACCTTTCTTTATTAATAACCTCAGCCAGAAAAAGCTGGATCCTTTACATAGTAATTGCCTTCCTATTCTGAAATGCTAGGAAACCGAATCAAAATGGAAATCTCCATTGTGAACATTGTGCTTGTATTCTGTTCTCCACAAAGAGCGTATGAATATACGCATATACCTACCTATAATATAATAATTAGTGCTTCAAAATAGAAATTAAATAACAGCTGAAGAAATGCGTCCAGAGAAATGAAGTTGGAGTACAAATCTATTTTGGTTATCCTGTCGGTAATTCATGCTGGATAATCATGAGCCCAGCAGTTAATGACCTCTACTCTGATACATTAAGTCCAACCAAAGATAATGGTGTCCTGGGTAAATTAACAAACCCAGTGGTAAACTTGCTTCCAGTTCAGCAGGAGACAGTGTGCAAATTAGCATTAGTTCTTAATAAGATCAGTGTCCTACAACCCACAGTTCTATAGTGTTCATAATGCTGTCTCTTTTCAGGTGAAAATTTTTTTCTCCTTGCACAATACATTCTCTTGACTGAAATTGTTGTCATCCTAATCAGTCCCCCACCTTAAAACTTTCTCCATTTTTCCCACTTTCATGCTGTGAAGGCTGCTGTGAGTTGTTGAGAATGATTATTCATTTGTATGTTTCTTTAATAACATTTTCGTTAGATGTTGAGTTTCCCAGCAGAGTCACCCAAGAATTTGATTTTATAATTATAACCATTCTGCAAAAGTTATCGTCAGTGTATAGGCAATCTTAGTGGAATTTACTAATCACCACTTTGTGCATCTTCTTCAAGCAGCGTTTATATTTTGTTAAGTAAATGATACACCCTGTGGACAAGTGGGCACTGAGTTATTTTGCAGGACACCGGGTCTTGTAGGTGGCTGTGTCCATCCCAGGCTGTATTTGGAAATGGAAGACCTGCAGTAGAGATGAGAGTTATTTTAAACATCGATTTTAAAACTACGTTTCACTACACAGTCTGGAAAATTATGTATTTTTAAAAGCAATTATTAAGAAAAAACCTGTGATACATATGATGTTGCACATCTGCTATTTTATTTCAATTAAGTATATTTGGCTTTTATAGAGTGCCTGTAAAAACGATACGTGGAGTGTTAGTGCTTCAAATAAATGACACCTGAATGCCTAAACAAATACAGTGTGTGTGTGCGTGTGCACGCATGCGTGTGCATGTTTGTGTACATGTGTTTGCATGTGCGTTTGTGTGTGTGTGTGTGTGTGTGTGTGTGTGTACAACCCCCTATCTTCAGAGTTGAAGCACATGATGATGGAAGTCTGCATGCATATTTCAAGGGCTTTGGGTTGTTTGGGACATGAGTTCTCACATATTATCTGTCAAAAGTTTTGTAAGTAGAAAAAAGTTAAATCCATGGATCTTGTCTGAAGAATCCTCTCACTGTAAAATGTTTACCTTTTGTGACACATACTATTATTTCATGATTATGTTAAAATACTCTTAAAGAGTTTTACATGTTAACCAGCTACTAAGAATGCCTTAATAGAGTACTAATTTTTGTTAGAGGTGTCTCGACAATTTGAATTTTATATGCATGCATTATGTTTTCTTAAAATGGGAAAATTATGCATCTGAAGGAATCTGTCTAGAATAATGGGGTTCTATAGAGGTTACTTTAATCACGTTCTCCAGCAGTTATAGCTGTTTTACATCTTATTTGCAACAAAAGGGAACTCTAATTATCTTCAAAAAGAGCATAAAATGGTGTGTCTTGCTGCTGATGTAATGTTGATTCCTGAATGCTGGTGATAGGAACTGACAACTAAATGCATGTCACACTTTTCAGAAATCAGCCGTAGTGACAGGATAACCACCTTTTGTGACCTAGGAGCCCAAAGAGGGAGTATATATTTGCCTGTTAAGTAGAAACAATTTGCAATCTTTCTTTTTTTAAAATAAAAATACACTTGTCCCTGGGTTAAAAATAATTTATTTACTAATGTTAAAACTTGCTTATGTGATTTAAATTTTAGAAGCCACCTACTACTGTAAATTATCCTAAGTGTATTTAATCTCATTTCCAATCATGAAAAAGGAGAGTAGCCTGAACCTCTGACCCTCCATTTCCTTCCTTTTTTTTTTCCTTTTTAGCTTACAGACATAGGTGGGTATGTATTTATGCCCAATGCTGGAGTCCTGCATATATGATTAACATGTGCTTGCAGTTTCATTTCCAACTCACACGGATCTCATTTATAAATACAAATGAGATGCATATAGCCTATTACAAAATATTAAAATTAGAATTGAAAAGAAGATTGCATGTTTTAAGTCTGGCTGCAGTCGTCATGTTATACAGTGTTTGTAAGATTGAACTGGTCGACTCTAAGCCCTAGATATGAAATTAATCAATGCAAGTCTGTAATATACTGCAAATTACCAACCTGAACCACAAGACTTGATTTAAGGTTCACATTAAGCAATGGGGAGCTGGTCTGGGAAAGAAGTCATACTCATCCATACATGGCATGTTCAAATATACAGAACTCAACCTCAAAACTCAAGTTGAGACTTTGTGGACAATAAAACCCATACCTTATACTCAGACGCACTTTTATGCACAACAGTGACATGATATCAGGTCCTATTGCCTCTATCTGTCTTTTCTTCTCTCCTGCCTAGAGTGGAGACTCAAAAGGGGGGCCAGAGGTAGAGTGCAGATGAGACATTTTCCTGTATTATCTACAAATACACAAAATATATCTTTATTATGACTGCTTAGACTAGAGCAAATTTTCAGTGAGCTCTGAATTTTGAACATATAGTACACATTTATGGCTCAACTATTTACCGAATGGATTAATCTGCTTTTAGAATTAAATTGGCATTCCCTCTTTTCCTTTGCCCAGCAAGCTTTCAAGTTTTCAGTAATAGATCTGAACTATATGGAGTAATAGTAGGCAGAGATATGGAGAGAGATAAAGTAGAAAAAGAGAAAGAGGGAAGGGATCAGAGAAAGGTGGGAGATATAGATCTGCAGTCACATTTGATAAAACTATGAATACGCTCAAATAATTATTGCCTTTTAAGATTATGTGTACTTTCTACTACAAATATAGTGAATCCAAAAGGGCTATAAATAAAACTCTACATTATAGCAGATGGTGTAATTCAAATGAATACCTCCATTCATCCAACAAAAAATAGTTCAACTTCTCTTTTTTTTTTTTTCCTCCGAGCTTCATTGGATAGTATTGGCATATAACACCATGTAAGTTTAAGATATATGATGCAATGATTTGATATATGTGTACACTACAGTATGGTTACCACAATGAGGTAAGTTAATACATCCATCACCATACATAGCTACAGTATATTTCAACCTCTCTTGAGGCAGTGAGTACCTTGTGCTGAGGTCACAGCAGTGAACAAGACAAATTGAAGAGGTAATATTTCAGTTGAGGATATATAGGATATAATTAATAATTGAATTACAATCATGATAAGGTAAAGGGTAAGTGTAGGGTACTCAGAGGTCAGCAAAGATATCCTTGAGGGAATCCTCACAGGAATTACTGCAAGCTCTGGATAGGGAGAGAGAGGAAAGTGGAAGCTGTTTATGTTGATAACAGTTGTAGATTGAGGGTGGCAGAGTGAGTGATGTTGTCCCTGGAATTAACTCATCCCTGTATTCCCTTGGTAGTAAGAGCAATAATACTTTCCCCCTTGTTTCTGAGTTTAAGGAGAGTGTTCTGGGTGCTCTGTGATGATAGAAAGCCAATTGCTCTTCTACTGTCTAAACAAACTAATTCCTTTTTGCTGTTTTTCTTAATGTAGACTTTGGAATCTGAAAAAACTAAGTCCAACAAATTCTTACTGTACAACTCGGGGAATTTACTTGGAGTCTCCATGTCGCATTTGTAAAACAGAGATAACACATACATTACTGGGTTGCTGTAAAGAGTAGATACATAAAGCATCAAACCTAGTACATAGTAGGTACTCAGGGAAATAGATTCCTAGTAAGTTGGGCTTCGTAAAGAAGAGTTTTCTGGAAAAGATTTAGAGATAACAATAGAAGAGAAAGAAGCAAAGACAATTTCCATAATGTCTGCTACCGAAAAATCCATGCAGGAATCATTTCTTCAGTGTTCACATCCAAGTCTGTGCTATTAAATAACTCATTAAGTTCCAGCCCCTAGAGGGGAAACCTTACAAAGCCAGATGCCTTCATTCTGCCTTTGCTTTACTATATCCTCACTCTGCATGAGTTATGTCAGATTTTGTCAAGTTTGTTTATGGGATATTATTACATGTTATCTATAAAAAAAAAAAGCAAAATTTTTCTTGACCAAGTAAATTTAGGAATCTTTGACTAAATGGAGCCAAACACCTCTCAGAACCTTTTATTAAGCTAATGTGTGTTGTTGTAAAGGCTTTAATAAGGTGATTCTCTTTTTCTATCTCTCACATGCACTCACACATTTCTCTTGTGAGAAAAAGGGTTATTAAAAGTTGAAAGAGTCTCAAGGTGGTGTCTACTGCCATAAACATAGACATGCAGATCAATGAGATAGAATCGAGAGTCCAAAAATAAACCTTCACATTTATGGTCAATTAATTTTTGACCAGTTGCCCAGAACAACTCAATGGGAGAAAGAATAGTCTTTACAACAAATGGTGTTGGAACCATTAAATACCCACAAGCAAAAGAACAAAGTTAGACCTCTTACTTACACCATAAACAACAATGAACTTGAAATAGATTACACATCTAAATGTAAAAGCTAAAACTCTGATATCCTTAGAAGAAAATGTAGGAATCAATAATGATTTGGGGTTAGACAATGGTTTCTTAACTACAATACCAAAAGCATAGCAATAAAAGAAAAAAAGTAGATAAATTGGACATTGTCAGAATTAAAAGTTCTTTTTTTTTTAAAGATTTTATTCATTTATTTGACAGAGAGAGATCACAAGTAGACAGAGAGGCAGGCAGAGAGAGAGAGAGAGGGAAGCAGGCTCCCTGCTGAGCAGAGAGCCCGAAGCGGGACTCGATCTCAGGACCCTGAGATCATGACCTGAGCTGAAGGCAGCGGCTTAACCCACTGAGCCACCCAGGCGCCCCAGAATTAAAAGTTCTTATGCTGCAAACAACACCGTGAACAAAGTGCAAAGATAACCCACAGAATGGGAGAAAATATTTGCAAACTATATATTTGATGTGGGGTTTGTATCCAGAAAAAATAAAAAACACTTTCTATTCAATAATAAAAATATCCCACTTTATAAATGGGCAAGAGATTTGAATGTGTATTTCTCCAAAGAAGGTATACGAATAGCTAATAATCACATGCAAAGATACTCAACATCATTAGTCATTACAGAAATGTAAATTGAAAATATAATGAGATATCACATCTACTAGGATGGCTGTAATTAAAAACACACACACTAAAACGGTTAGCAAGAATATAGAAGAATTGGGGCACCTGGGTGACTCAGTCAGTTAAGCATCTGCCTTTAGCTCAGGTCATGATCCCAGGGTCCTGGGATCCAGCCCTGAGTTACATAGGTCTCCATGCTCAGTGGAGAGTCTCCTTCTCCCTCTCCATCTTCCTTTCCTTCCACTCATGCTCTCTCTCTGTCCCTCTTTCAAAAACAAATAAATAAAATCTTTAAAAAAAAAAGAATATGGAGGAATTGGGAATCTCCTACATTGCTGGTGGGAATGTTAGATGGTAAAGCCCCTTGGGAAAACCATTTGGGACTTCCTCAGTAGTTAAGTATAGAGCTACTATGTAACTGAGCAATTTCACTCCTATATAAACAACTCAAATATCCATCAACTGGTGAATGGATAGCAAAATATGTTATATCCATACAATGGAATATTATTTGGAAATAAAAGGAATGAAATTCTAATACATACACTGATATGTATGAATGTCATAAATGATATGTAGGTGAAAAGGCAGCCATAAACATCCCATATTAAATAATTATATCAATATGAAGTGTCCAGGATAGGCAAATCTGTATGGACAGGAAATATATTAGTGACTGTGTAGGGCTATAGAAAAGTGAGGAGGGAATGGGAAGTGACTGCTCTTAGGTATAAGGTTTCTTTTAGGAATGATGAAATTGTTTTGAAATTAAACTGTGGTGATGATTGCACAGCTCTGTAAATACACTGAAACACATTGAATTGCATACTTTGGATGAAAGTATTTGGGTGAAAGTTACGATATGTAAGTTATATCTCAATAAAGCTGTTTGGTTTTGGGGGGATTTTTTGGAAAAAAAAAATGATGGCAAAAAAAAAAAAGTTGAAAGATGAGATACACCAGGGTAAAACTCTGTCTTCCCTAATTACCTAAAATAAGACTAATAATAAAGGCAAATCCAAATACAACCAAGATTTTTAAATCTGCTGTCAAGCCCAAATTAATTTAATAAAACAATATTGGGAATACGATATATATTCAGGTTTATATACATAAAACTAGAGGTCACCACTACCTATTCACTGTTATCTTTATGCCTAAAATATTTAATTGTTACAGTTTTGATTTTGTGTTTTTTAGATTTTTATTCTATAATTTTAGGAGAGTGTTAGAGCTTGTTGCAAACCAAAGACATGGTTGGTATTAGTCTGGACTTTCAAACATAAATAATATGTCCAAAATCTAAGCTATATGTAAATGTGAGAAAAATATTTCATGTTGTTTCTGAGTGTTTTATAGGCAAAGAATCCTTATAAACTATTGAGAGCAATATGACATTGATGGAGGAATTTTTATTCAGTCACTTAACATCTCTCTTTTGGCTGATTTTTACATAACAAATGAAGGAAAATCCTGTATTTAAAGTCTGGGAAGCTGATTTCCTTTTCCATGCCTTTCAGATGTATGCAAGGAATAAATTTTCTTTTAAAGATTAGGCATAATTTAAAAATTTTAGTATTGCTAGGATATTGTTTAATCCAGATGGGATTAGACATTTAGCATCTATATAGAATCTTACCTTATTTTCGGATTTAGTTTTGGTAACTAATGTTCCTGAAATGATGTAAGGGCTGATGTATGGAAACAGGAATGGATAAACTGGAAGGAAGGAACTGTTTTTGTGTTTCCCTAATGGCAAAGGATGTTGAACAACATTTCATTTGCTCATGTGCCATCTGTGTCTCTTCTTTGGTGAAATATTTTTTGGCTTTTGCCTATTTCTTCAATGGATTGCTTGTTTGTTTACTGTAGAGTTGTGAGAGTTCTCTTAATTCTAGATACCAGTCCTTGGTAGGATATGTGGTTTGCAAATATTTATTCCCAGTCTCTATCTTGTCTTTTCATGCTTCAGTGTTTCTTGTCAAGCAAAAGTTTTTAATTTTGATGAAGTTCAATATATTAAATTTTCTATTTATAGATTGTAGTTTTGGTGTCAACTCCTGGCCCAGCTCTAGATCCTGACAATTCTGTGTGTGTGTGTGTGTGTGTGTGTGTGAGAGAGAGAGAGAGAGTTTTATAGCTTTACATTTTGAATTTAAGTCCATGACCCTTTTTCAGTTAATTTTTTTTAAATCAGGTATGAGACTTAGATTGTTGTTCATTCTATGGCCTTTGAGTGTCCAGTTGCCCCAATGCTATTTGTTGAAAAGGCTGTCTTCTTTCCATTAAATTGCATTTGCACTTCTGTTGAAAATCTGTTGGGAATAATTCTGTGGCTGTATTTCTAGATTTTATATTCTGTTCCATAAATCTGTGTCTTGATTACTATATCTGTACAACAAATCTTGGAATTGAGTAGACGGATTCTTCCCACCTTATCATTCTTTGGTAAGATTGTATTAGCTACTCTAGTTTCTTTGCCTTTGCATTTAAATTTCAGAAAAATTTTGTCTGTAGTGCAAAAAGATCTTGCTGTAAATTTACTAGGAATTACATTAAGCCAATATATCAGTTTGGGAGAAATGACATTTTTTTCTATGTTGGGTTTTCCAATCAATGTACATGGTATTGTATTATTAATTTCTGTGCCCATGTGTTTATTGCTACTACATAGAGTACAACTGACATTTTGTACATTCATCTTATATCCTGTGACATTGACTATCTGAATTATGAGTTCTAGGTGTTTTTATTTTTGTTTTTTAGATTCCTTGGGGTTTCCTATGTATCAAATCATCTCATATGAAAAAGAGAGTTTTATTTTTTCCTTTGTGATTTGTATGTCTTTTATTTGTCTTCCCATATTGCTAGCCAGAACTTCCAGCACTCTTTTGAGTCAGAGTGGTAAGAGTAAATTTTTTTGCCCTGTTCCTAGTTTTAGGGAGAAAGTATTAACTCTTTCACCATTAAAAATGTCAGGTATAGGTTGTATGTAAGTGATCTTTATCATACTGAGGAACTCCACCTTATTTTTTTAAGATTTAAAAATTCTGAGTAGGGGTTGAATTTGTCAGATTTTTTTTCTGCATCAGTTGATTTGATCCTGTATGTATCTTTTCCCTTAGCTTGTTAATATGGTAATTACATAGATTGATGTTTCAATATTGAACCACCCTTGCACCCCTGCGATATTCTCTGTTATTATTACAATTATTTTTATACATTACTAAATTTTAGTTGCTAATATTTTGTTAAGTATGATGTGTCAATATTCATGGGAAATATCATTCTCTAGTTTTCCTCTTTTGTACTGTCTTTGCCTTATTTTTATCTCAGGGTAGAATAAATTGGGAAGTGTTTCCTCCTCTTCTGTTTTTCTGGAAAAGACTGTGTAGAAGTGATTGCAGTGCTTTAAATGTTTGTTAGAAATCTTCAGTAAAATGATCTTGGTCTAAGTGTTCCTTTTGGGGGGAGTTTTTAAATTAAAAATTCTATTTCTATACCAGCTATTAGGCTATTCTTAATACTTTCAAAGAACCAGTTTATTATTTTATTGGTTTTCTCTATTGTTTTTCTATACTCAGGTTTGTTGATTTATGCTTTTATCATTATTATATCCTTCCTTCTGCTTTCTTTGTGTTTATTTTACTCTTACTTTTCTAGTTCTTGAGGTAGGAACTAAGGTTATTGAGATCCCCCTTTTTAAAATGTATGCACTTAGTGCTATGAATTTCCTATCAGTATTGCTTAATTAGTGTCCCACAAATTTTGCTATGTTATCTTAGTTTTACTTAATTCAGTGTATTTTTATTTCCTGAAACTTCTTCTTTGACCTATAGGTTATTTTAAAATGTGTTGTTTAGTTTCCAACTGCTTGAAGATTTTGTTGTCTTTGTTATTAATTTCTACTTTGATTCCGTTGTGGTCAGAGAACATTATATTATTTCACTTATTTTCTATTTTTGAGGTTTGCTTATAGGCCAGCATGTGGTCTGTCTTGGTATGCATTCTGTGGACACTTGAGAAGGATGTGTATTCTGCTCTCGTGGGGTAGAATGTTCTACAAATGTTGATTAGATCTTACTAGTTGATGATGGTGTTGAGTTCTTCTATATCCTTGGTCATTTCTGCCAAGTAGTTTTATCTATTTACTTATTTTTTAAAGATTTTATTTATTTATTAGATTGAGAGAGACAGAGAGAGTGAACACAAGCAGGGGGAACAGCAGGCAGAGAGAGAAGCAGGCTTCCTGCTGAGCAGGGAGCCTGATATGGAACTTGATCCCAGGACCCTGGGATCACAACCTGAGCCAAAGGCAGACAGGGAATCAACTGAGCCATACAGGTGTCTCTAGTGTATCAGTTATTAAGAGTATTTATGTTTCTCACTAAAATTTTGGATTTATCCCTCCTTTTAGTTCTATCAGTTTTTCCTTCACATATTTTCTAGCTCTCCTGTTAAGTATATATATATAAACTTTTAGAATTGCTGTGTCTTCTTAGTAAATTAGTTGTATTATTATTATTATTATTATTGTTGTTGTTATTATTATTGAGAGGGGTAAGGAATGGAGGGAGAGGGAGAGAGAGAATCTTAAGCAGGGTCCATGCCCACTGCAGAGCCTCATATGGGGCTTGATCTCACAGCACTTGAGATCATGACCTGAGCCAAAATCAAGAGTCAGACACTTAACTGAGTGAGCCACCCAGGCAGTCCTAGCTGGTCATGTTTTTTAACTCATTCTGCCAATCTCTTTTTTAATGGTTGTAGTTACACCATTTGTTTCTTGGGATTAAACATCTGGCTTTTTTGTTATATGTTTGCTTTCATTGTTTTTTGTTTTATTTTTCCTGCCTTTCTGTAAATTACTTGAATATATTTTATAATTAAATTTTCATCAATTTATAGTGTTTTTGAAATGTGTCTCTATAGTTTTTATAGTAGTTACTTTGATATTAAATTATATGTAAATATAGATGTAGATGTATAGATATAGATAAATGATAGATAGATAGCTAGATCTCAGTATACTGGTGCTGTCATTTTATCAGTTTGAATGAAATGTAGAAAACTTTCTCTTTTTATATCACTTTATTTTCCACCATTTATAACATTATAGTCTTAAATATTTCATCTATCTGCATTTAGAACTACATCAGACATTGTTACAACTTTTGCTGAAGCTGTCAAACACAGTTTAGAATTCTCAAGAGAAGGAAAGTCTATTATATTTACTCATATTTTTGCTTGCTCTATTTATTCTTCTGGCAATTTCAAGTGCTATTTCAGGAACTCCTTTATCCATCTTTTTAGGGTAGGTCTGCTGTCCTCAAATTCTCTTAGTTTTCTTTTACATGAGAATATCTTGATTTCCCTTTCATTCCTAAAGGATTTTCTTACTGGTAAAGGATTATGTGTTGATAATTTTTTCTTCTTTTAAAGTACTTGAAACATGTTGAAACATGTATGCCATTTTCTTTTGGCCTTTTATATAGGCCAAAAACATAGAATGAGAAACCATTCTAATTATTTCTCCTTTATAGGAAGGATAAATTATCTTTTTTCTCTCATTGCTTCAGGATATTTTCTTCTGGTTTAAGTTTTCACAAGTTTGACTTTCATGTGTCTTGGTGTAGATTTCTGTGGATATATCCTATTTAGAATTCATCCAGATTCTGGGATATATGGTTTATGTTTTTTGCTAAATTTAGAAAGTTGTCAGCCATTATTTCTTTGAGTATTTTTTCAGCGTTGCTTTCTTCTTCCATTCCTTCAGAGACACTAACTTCATGGATATTAGATCTTTTATTACAATCACACAGATCCCTGAGGATTTATTCTTTGTTTTGGTTTTCAATCTATTTTCTTTCTGTTTAGAATGAATAATTTTTGTTGTTCCATCTTCACATTCACTGATTCTTTCTGTTGCCCCCTCCATTCTGCTATAGAGTTCAACCATTGAGTTTTTTAGTTGTATTGTATTTTTCAGTTCTAAAATTTGTTTGGATTCTTTTTTTTTATTTTCTATTTTTTTGGTGTGACTAGTCTCTCATTGGTTTCAAGTGTGCTCAGAATTGTTCATGAAGTACTTTTATGATTACTTTAAAAATCTTTGTCAGGTAATGCTAATATTGTTTTCTTGATGTCATCTATTGCTCTCCCCCCACCCCATTCAGTTTGAAATATTTCTGGTTTTGGGTATGACAAATGATTTTCAGTTGAAGTCTTGGCATTTTGGATATTATGTTATCAAACCCTGAATCTTATTTAAATGTCTGTTTTAGGTAGCTTCTTCTGATACTGCTATGTCAGGGAAAGGAGAAGCACTGCCTTCTTACTTCCAGATTGAGGCAGAGGTTCATGTTCCCTGCTCAGCCTCTGTCGATACTCAAGATGAGGGCTTTTTATTATTCCTGGGTGAAGGTGAGAATTCTGGCTCCTTACAATGCTTCTATTGGCTTCCTTGGCTCAGAGTGTTAGGAATATCTCTTTCTTTTTCCCCGGGTGGCTTTCCCACATATCATAAAGTGGGTGGCCTCACTAGCACTGGGCTGTGGTGAAAGTCTTAGTTCCGCATTAGACCTTCTCTGACATCATCCAAGCAGAGATTGGGGAGGGGCACCCCATCACTGTGGTGATAAAGGGTGGATGTCCAAAGATTCCTACTATGTGGTCTCTCCACTGACACTGGGAAAGGGCAGTGGTGTCTCATTGCTATGTGGCAAGGATGGAAGTTGTGATGCCCTACTTAGATTCTCTCACAATACCGTAGCATGAGGATTTGAATAACTCATTACAGCTTAGCTAGTTTGGCAGTCTAGGACCCCCACTTAGCCTTTCCTAGGGTGGGTGAGGATGGGGCTACAGAAAAAAAACTGTAGAGCAATTATTTTCTAAAAATGTTCGTTCTTGCAGGGCTATGTTTTTCCGGTCCTTTGGCTAGGGAGAGTTAGGCATTGTTGGTTCTTTTTATATTAGTGCCCATTGGTATTTCTGGTATTGCCTGCTTCTTCTACAACAAATCTGGTACATATGAAGCAAAAAATAAAAGCCAGAGAATTCCCCACCATATTGTTTCTTTGCATCCTAAGGTCTCTAGCACTCCAGTCTTTTCCTCTCTACCTTTTAGAGACTTGATGTTTGTTTTATATATCATGTTCAGGATTTTTACTTATCTTCACAGAAGTAAAAATCTTACTGTTTAGTTTTTCATTGAAGGAAGTGCCAAACTTTTTTCCAAAGTGGTGGTTTTACCATCTATTTTCTTACTAGCAAGTATGAGAGATATGGTTTCTGTACAGCCTTTGCAGTCTTTGTTGTTGTCACTATTGTTATTGCAGCTTTACTAGTAGATGTTTAGGGATATCTCGTCATGATTTTAATTTGAATTTCCTTGATGGCTGGTGATGTTGAACATTGGTGAATGTCTCATAATGTCTTTTGCCCTTTTTCTATGCAATTCTGATTTGACTTACTCAGATTACTAGAAGGTTAAGTTTTTACAATTATTAGGCTAAGTTCTGTCAACAATTTTGAGAAAAAGAGAAGTGAGAATGTTAGTAGGCAACAATGTCATTTATTATCTACAACAGAGTTTCTCAACTTTGGCACTGTGAAAATCATTGATATTTTGGATTAGAAAACTGTTGTGGGGAATTGTCCTATGCATTGTAGAATATTTAGCAGCATCCCCGGGCTTTATCCATTAGCTAGCAAAGGCCCTCACTCCCTTACCTGTTATGACAACCAAAAGTGTCTCCAGACATTACCATATGTCCTCTAGGGACACAATTACCCTGAGTTGAGAACAACTGATCTATACTCACTTTAACCAATATTAGTGGGAGAAGAAAATATGTATGTGTTAAAGTCAGGATCTTTCAAGTACATAGATTCAAGTTGGCTCTTTTACACAATGATTCATTTTTTAAAATTTCTATACTGATTTCTTCTGTGGTGTAACACCTTCACCACTGTTACATCTGTGGTATAACAGCAGTACTGTTGCATACCACCCCTCTGATTCTTCTACTTCCTCCAATTATTCCCCAGACCTTCCTTCAAGTTGGTGTTTTGTAGACCACATGTGACTCTACTTATAATTACTATTTATCTAATTTGCATGTGATTTTCCTTGTTAAAATGTCATTATCACAAATGGATACCCCTTAGGGTGGCATGAAAACATTCTTTTTTTTTTTTTTTCTACATATGATTATTCACACTGCTGTTGAAAAAAAAAGTGAATATGTTCTTTGTTAACACAGTATATGCATGCTGGTATAGAGATATATACCTGTGTATACTTCAAAAAGTAGGACTGAATCAAATGCTGATGCTCTAGAATATCTACTATGAATGAAATAATGTATGAAAAAGCACTTTTTAAAATCTAAATGGCAATAAACATATCATAGTTTCCTGGGACAAAGAAGATATCACTGCTAAAATTCAGTAGACTCCTCATGAACACAGTCCCACTCTTCTTATATGAATATGATTTAAAATCTGTCTTGTGTTTAGATAGAGAGAGAAGCCAGCATAATATAAGCAAGATCTGAGTGTACATCTATGTTCTGTCTTCCTTTTTTTTTTTTTTTATAATTTTATTTTTTATAAACATATATATATATATATATTTTTTTTCCCCCTGGGGTACAGGTCTGTGAATCTCCACGTTTACAAACTTCACAGCACTCACCATAGCACATACTCACCAATGTCCATAACCCCCCCCAACCCCCCTCTGCCCAGCAACCCTCAGTTTGTTTTGTGAGATTAAGAGTCACTTATGGTTTGTCTCCCTCCCAATCCCAACTTGTTTCATTTACTCTTCTCCTACCACATTAACCCCCCATGTTGCATCTCCTCTCCCTCATATCAGGGAGATCATATGATAGTTGTCTTTCTCCGATTGACTTATTTCGCTAAGCATGATACCCTCTAGTTCCATCCATGTTGTCGCAAATGGCAAGATTTCATTTCTTTTGATGGCTGCATAGTATTCCATTGTGTATATATACCACATCTTCTTTATCCATTCGTCTGTTGATGGACATCTAGGTTCTTTCCATAGTTTGCCTATTGTAGACATTGCTGCTATAAACATTCGGGTGCACGTGCCCCTTCGGATCACTACGTTTGTATCTTTAGGGTAAATACCCAGCAGTGCAATTGCTGGGTCATAGGGTAGTTCTATTTTCAACATTTTGAGGAACCTCCATGCTGTTTTCCAGAGTGGTTGCACCAGCTTGCATTCCCACCAACAGTGTAGGAGGGTTCCCCTTTCTCCGCATCCTCGCCAGCATCTGTCATTTCCGGACTTGTTAATTTTAGCCATTCTGACTGGTGTGAGGTGGTATCTCATTGTGGTTTTGATTTGTATTTCCCTGATGCCGAGTGATATGGAGCACTTTTTCATGTGTCTGTTGGCCATCTGGATGTCTTCTTTGCAGAAATGTCTGTTCATGTCTTCTGCCCATTCCTTGATGGGATTATTTGTTCTTTGGGTGTTGAGTTTGCTAAGTTCTTTATAGATTCTGGACACTAGCCCTTTATCTGATATGTCATTTGCAAATATCTTCTCCCATTCTGTCAGTTGTCTTTTGGTTTTGTGAACTGTTTCCTTTGCTGTGCAAAAGCTTTTGATCTTGATAAAATCCCAATAGTTCATTTTTGCCCTTGCTTCCCTTGCCTTTGGCGATGTTCCTAGGAAGATGTTGCTGCGGCTGAGGTCGAAGAGGTTGCTGCCTGTGTTCTCCTCAAGGATGTTGATGGATTCCTTTCTCACATTGAGGTCCTTCATCCATTTTGAGTCTATTTTCGTGTGTGGTGTAAGGAAATGATCCAATTTCATTTTTCTGCATGTGGCTGTCCAATTTTCCCAACACCATTTATTGAAGAGGCTGTCTTTTTTCCATTGGACATTCTTTCCTGCTTTGTCGAAGATTAGTTGACCATAGAGTTGAGGGTCTATTTCTGGGCTCTCTATTCTGTTCCATTGATCTATGTGTCTGTTTTTGTGCCAGTACCATGCTGTCTTGATGATGACAGCTTTGTAATAGAGCTTGAAGTCCGGAATTGTGATGCCACCAACTCTGGCTTTCTTTTTCAATATTCCTTTGGCTATTCGCGGTCTTTCCTGGTTCCATATAAATTTTAGGATTATTTGTTCCATTTCTTTGAAAAAAATGGATGGTACTTTGATAGGAATTGCATTAAATGTGTAGATTGCTTTAGGTAGCATAGACATTTTCACAATATTTATTCTTCCAATCCAGGAGCATGGAACATTTTTCCATTTCTTTGTGTCTTCCTCAATTTCTTTCATGAGTACTTTATAGTTTTCTGTGTATAGATTCTTAGTCTCTTTGGTTAGGTTTATTCCTAGGTATCTTATAGTTTTGGGTGCAATTGTAAATGGGATGGACTCCTTAATTTCTCTTTCTTCTGTCTTATTGTTGGTGTAGAGAAATGCGACTGATTTCTGTGCATTGATTTTATATCCTGACACATTACTGAATTCCTGTACAAGTTCTAGCAGTTTTGGAGTGGAGTCTTTTGGGTTTTCCACATATAGTATCATATCATCTGCGAAGAGTGATAGTTTGACTTCTTCTTTGCCGATTTGGATGCCTTTAATTTCTTTTTGTTGTCTGATTGCTGAGGCTAGGACTTCTAGTACTATGTTGAATAGCAGTGGTGATAACGGACATCCCTGCCGTGTTCCTGACCTTAGCGGAAAAGCTTTCAGTTTTTCTCCATTGAGAATGATATTTGCGATGGGTTTTTCATAGATGGCTTTGATAATATTGAGGTATGTGCCCTCTATCCCTACACTTTGAAGAGTTTTGATCAGGAAGGGATGCTGTACTTTGTCAAATGCTTTTTCAGCATCTATGGAGAGTATCATATGGTTCCTGTTTTTTCTTTTATTAATGTGTTGTATCACATTGATTGATTTGCGGATGTTGAACCAACCTTGCAGCCCTGGAATAAATCCCACTTGGTCGTGGTGAATAATCCTTTTAATGTACTGTTGAATCCTATTGGCTAGTATTTTGGTGAGAATTTTTGCATCTGTGTTCATCAAGGATATTGGTCTGTAGTTCTCTTTTTTGATGGGATCCTTGTCTGGTTTGGGGATCAAGGTGATGCTGGCCTCATAAAATGAGTTTGGAAGTTTTCCTTCCATTTCTATTTTTTGGAACAGTCTCAGGAGAATAGGAATTAGTTCTTCTTTAAATGTTTGGTAGAATTCCCCCGGGAAGCCGTCTGGCCCTGGGCTTTTGTTTGTTTGGAGATTTTTGATGACTGTTTCAATCTCCTTACTGGTTATGGGTCTGTTCAGGCTTTCTATTTCTTCCTGGTTCAGTTGTGGTAGTTTATATGTCTCTAGGAATGCATCCATTTCTTCCAGATTGTCAAATTTGTTGGCATAGAGTTGCTCATAATATGTTCTTATAATTGTCTGTATTTCTTGGGTGTTAGTTGTGATCTCTCCTCTTTCATTCATGATTTTATTGATTTGGGTCCTTTCTCTTTTCTTTTTGATAAGTCTGGCCAGGGGCTTATCAATCTTATTAATTCTTTCAAAGAACCAGCTCCTAGTTTCGTTGATTTGTTCTATTGTTTTTTTGGTTTCTATTTCATTGATTTCTGCTCTGATCTTTATGATTTCTCTTCTCCTGCTGGGTTTAGGGTTTCTTTCTTGTTCTTTCTCCAGCTCCTTTAGGTGTAGGGTTAGGTTGTGTACCTGAGACCTTTCTTGTTTCTTGAGAAAGGCTTGTACCGCTATATATTTTCCTCTCAGGACTGCCTTTGTTGTGTCCCACAGATTTTGAACTGTTGTATTTTCATTATCATTGGTTTCCATGAATTTTTTCAATTCTTCTTTAATTTCCTGGTTGACCCATTCATTCTTTAGAAGGATGCTGTTTAGTCGCCATATATTTGGGTTCTTTCCAAATTTCCTCTTGCGATTGAGTTCTAGCTTCAGAGCATTGTGGTCTGAAAATATGCAGGGAATGATCCCAATTTTTTGATAACAGTTAAGACCTGATTTAGAACCAAGGATGTGATCTATTCTGGAGAATGTTCCATGTGCACTAGAGAAGAATGTGTATTCTGTTGCTTTGGGATGAAATGTTCTGAATATATCTGTGATGTCCATCTGGTCCAGTGTGTCATTTAAGGCCTTTATTTCCTTGTTGATCTTTTGCTTGGATGATCTGTCCATTTCAGTGAGGGGAGTGTTAAAGTCCCCTACTATTATTGTATGATTGTCGATGTGTTTCTTTGATTTTGTTATTAATTGGTTTATATAGTTGGCTGCTCCCACGTTAGGGGCATAGATATTTACAATTGTTAGATCTTCTTGTTGGACAGATCCTTTGAGTATGATATAGTGTCCATCTTCATCTCTTATTATAGTCTTTGGTTTAAAATCTAAGTGATCTGATATAAGGATTGCCACTCCTGCTTTCTTCTGATGTCCATTAGCATGGTAAATTCTTTTCCACCCCCTCACTTTAAATCTGAAAGTGTCTTCGGGTTTAAAATGAGTTTCTTGTAGGCAACATATAGATGGGTTTTGTTTTTTTATCCATTCTGATACCCTGTGTCTTTTGATTGGGGCATTTAGCCCATTAACATTCAGGGTAACTATTGAGAGATATGAATTTAGTGCCATTGTATTGCCTGTAAGGTGACTGCTATTGTATATTGTTTCTGTTCCTTTCTGATCTACTACTTTTAGGTTCTCTCTTTGCTTAGAGGACCCCTTTCAATATTTCCTGTAGAGCTGGCTTGGTGTTTGCAAATTCTTTCAGTTTTTGTTTGTCCTGGAAGCTTTTAATCTCTCCTTCTATTTTCAATGATAGCCTAGCTGGATATAGTATTCTTGGCTGCATGTTTTTCTCGTTTAGTACTCTGAATATATCATGCCAGCTCTTTCTGGCCTGCCAGGTCTCTGTGGATAAGTCTGCTGCCAATCTAATATTTTTACCATTGTATGTTACAGACTTCTTCTCCCGGGCTGCTTTCAGGATTTTCTGTTTGTCACTAAGACTTGTAAATTTGACTATTAGGTGACGGGGTGTGGACCTATTCTTATTGATTTTGAGTGGGGTTCTCTGAACCTCCTGGATTTTGATGCTTGTTCCCTTTGCCATATTGGGGAAATTCTCTCCAATAATTCTCTCCAATATACCTTCTGCTCCCCTCTCTCTTTCTTCTTCTTCTGGAATCCCAATTATTCTAATGTTGTTTCGTCTTATGGTGTCACTTATCTCTCGAATTCTGCCCTCGTGGTCCAGTAGTTGTTTGTCCCTCTTTTGTTCAGCTTCCTTATTCTCTGTCATTTGGTCTTCTATATCGCTAATTCTTTCTTCTGCCTCATTTATCCTAGCAGTGAGAGGCTCCATTTTTTATTGCACCTCATTAATAGCTTTTTTTATTTCAACTTGATTAGATTTTAGTTCTTTTATTTCTCCAGAAAGGGCTTTTATATCTCCCGAGAGGGTTTCTCTAATATCTTCCATGCCTTTTTCGAGCCCAGCTAGAACCTTGAGAATCGTCATTCTGAACTCTAAATCTGACATATTACCAATGTCTGTATTGATTAGGTCCTTAGCCTTTGGTACTGCCTCTTGTTCTTTTTTTTGTGGTGAATTTTTCCGCCTTATCATTTTGTCCAGATAAGAGTATATGAAGGAGTAAGTAAAATACTAAAAGCGTGGCAACAACCCCAGGAAAATATGCTTTAGCCAAATCAGAAGAGATCCCAAATCGTGAGGGGGAGGGGAAGGGGATAAAAAGAGGTTCAGAAAGAAAAAAAATAAAATAAAATAAAAAAGAAAAAAGAAACAAATAAAAAAAAAGAAAACCAATAATGAAAAAAATATAAAAAGGAAAAAATATATATATATTGGATAAACTAGTTAAAAAACGTTAAAAAGAAAAGGGTAAAAGTTTAAAAAAATTTAGCAGAAGAAGAGAAAAAAATTGAAAAAGAAAAAAAAATTAAATTAACTGCAAGGCTAAAGAATCATGGGGAGAAAGCCATGAGTTCCGTGCTTTGCTTTCTCCTCCTCTGGAATTCCGCTGCTCGCCTTGGTATTGAAACCGCACTCCTGGTAAGTCGCATGAAAACATTCTTGAGCAGTTAAATCTTCACTGAAACTTTAATTCTACTTGATAAAGCCCCTACTATGTTCTTGGCTGACTTCACGTTAGCAATTAAAAAAAAAATCTTTGCCGTCCACAGTTTTGTTTGCCTCTTCCCACTGCTTTGTCCAATCTCTCCATAATTTCTTGCTTACTTTACAGTTTCTCTTGGATATATCTTAACTCATCTGAATATGTTTCTGGTCAGTACTGCCCATTCATGATTATTTATACAAAATAAGTGCTAGGATATAACATAAATAACCCCTATTTGAAGGCAAATTCTTATATCAATGTGATGACAAGAAATTATCTTGTTTTCTGAAATAGAAATGAATAAAAGTAGAAATGTGAACTGAGGAGTACAATAGAAACTGAGATCTTACAGACACAGATATCTAGAAAATAACTTAATGCATAAGGAAATCTGGCCAGTTGGTAGAGCATGAGACTCTTGATCTCAGGACTGTGAGCTGAAGCCCCACTTGGGCTTGGAGTTTATTTAAAATAAGGAAATATGGCCAGGGTGACTGTATTTCATTCATATAAGTAGACAGATAGGCATAATGTGTTAATAATATGTATCTTTGCTATGCAACATTCCTTAATGTGGGCCTGGACTGCAAGGACAAAAAAAATTACGTTAGATTTCATTATTTGTATTGTCTTAAATACAATACTTAGGAGAACCTAAGTTCTCATAATATTGAATGTCAAGTCATAATATTGGCCTCTCTCTTTTTCCTTTCATATATGGGACTGGCTGAGTAGATGTATCACCTTCTACTAAGAACTCAGCCTGGGATAATAAAAATATACCTTCCTAAAGATACTTCAGTCAGAATTTACTCCTGTGCTTAGTAGTTCACTTTTTTCATTTTAGAGTTATAGTACAGAAGGCATTGACACAGTGTGATTCAACCATATGGATTATGAATTTTGAAATTTTCAAAAGATGTGGACATCTCTGATAATTTCTGAATGTATTTTTTAATTTCACTATTCAATTCCAATATTTCCCTAATTCAGGAAAGCCTGTATGTATTTGAGGATTACTTTTGCATAAACTACAGAAATTGAAGGAATATTTTGCCATCCAATTGAGATAACTCTGTAAAGACAAAAGTTAGAAGACCTTTTTAAATGGTCTTTAAAAGGATAACATAAAAAAAAAAAAAACCCACATAAGTGGACCCCCACAGTTCAAAAACCTGTGTTATTCAGGGTCAACCATATTCTACGTTCCATTATAATGCAGAAATATATTGTGCGTCATATGTTATAATATATAACATATAATACATTAATATTACAATATATAACATAATATACAACAACAACAACAACAGAAACGTTTTGACTTTTTTTTTTTTAAGATGATTGATTTCACATTGGAATTGAGTGGAAGCTTAAGCCAGCTCTTTCAAATTATTGGATATTGGTAAGTCACATTGTTTTGAGAATTTGACAAATTGTAAGGTTTTCTTCAACATGTGACACTAAAAAATATGACACCCAAAAACCAACTTGTAAGATTTAGTTTTCTCAAAACATCTTACAACTTTAAAAATGCACTGCTTCAGCATTCTTCAAAACCTGTTTTAAAAAACATCAGTTTTAAATTAATGACAACTATTGAGTTTGAGGATTAGTCATATCTTTTGCTATTGCTATTTTTTTAGTCATTGCTAAGCTTTTGTTTACAATTATGCCCATTAGTACATCCAATTTGAAGAAAAGTTAAAAAAAAAAAAAGCAAGAGATTTGAGCTTCTCAATTTTATTATTTTCTAACATCCCTAGTCAGTTTGCAATAGTATATAGTATAGCCTAAGATCAAATTACCAATTTGTAGCACATGTGGATTTTATATTACATTTTGGGTGACCTAGAATCAGTATAAGTGAACTAAACCAGTGTGAATGCACATGCTATTATAATACTTTCCCTTCATATGCTTAGCAACATCAATAAAATGAATGATTAAGGACCACATCAACTGAAACAGGTTTATTAGGTTCTGAAAAAAAAATTAAGAGAAATAGAATTTCTAGAAATAATTTTTAGAAATAAAAGACTGTACACTAAACAAAATTTTTAGAAATAAAAGACTGTACACTAAACAACAGAGGACTGACCTTCTATCAAAATCTTTGAGTTGCTAAATAAATTTGAATGTGTGAATGTGTGTAGAAAAATAATCTTTTTTAAGATTAAAATTATAACTGCATATGTGTTATGTATGTATCTCCCTATATCTTTCTATATCTGCATCTACCTATATCTAGTTTCTGTATTAAAATATATATTTGATAATTGTGACAAATTTAAATTATATATCTAAGTCAAAAATTAGAATAAAAAATCACCTTTCGTTTATATGAGAGAAAAGGAATTGATTTCTTGAGCTTTCTTCTTAGCTAGGTAAGAAAAAAATCCACTTTTTTTAAATTAAAAAAAAAAAGATTTTTAAAGAACCTAAACAGGTGTTTGAAGTATAAGTTCATTTAAAGAATTCTTTAAAATATTTTCTATGGTTATAATGTAGAGAAGGAAGATGAAAATTACCAGTTAAGAGTAAATTTAGTCATTAATATTGTTAATTTATTTAAATGTAAAATAAATGCTTATGTATATTTTTATAGATATTTTCAAGTTTCTCTATTCCTCATTGTTTCTTGCATTCCTGTCTCTTCCTTTAGGTTCAACTTCTTTTTTTTTTCCCCTTGTTTTCTTGTGTGTGTGTGTGTGTGTGTGTGTGTGTATGTGTCCTGTTCCTCAATCTGGGTGGATATTAAAAACTCAAGAGCCTACCCATCAGGTTTTATACCAGTCTGTCAATCATTCTGGGACTATAGTTTTCCATTCACAAGTTTACTGTTTTAGCTTTCTTTCTTTTTTTTCTTTCCACCCCTAAAAATTTCCTTTTCTTTCATGTGCTATTATTTTAATTTTTTTCATTGTATTTTATTGTTCCATATTCTCCTTGAGTTAATTTGTTAATTGTACAACTTTTACACTTCTTTTAGTGGATACCCTAGATATTAAAAAATGTATGTTTGAATTATTGAAATATATATTACTTTCAATTCTTTTAAAATAATGTAGAAACCTAGAACATATAATTTTCATTTATCATCCTCTGACCTTTTACATTATTGTTGTCATGCATTTTAGCTATTTTTTTAAACTTAAAAATATATTACTTTTAATAGCTTTTATAGTAAGTGTATTTTTTTACTCACATATTTATATTTTTCAGTATTCTTTTTCCTCCTACATTTCACTGCTTACATTTTGGATCACTTTTCTTTGGCTTGAAGAACTCTTTGGTTATATTATTATAGGCCTTTTGCAAACCAGTTGCTCTAGTTTTTCATTGGTTGATGACATCTTTATTTTATCCTCATTGGTGAAAAATGTTATTGTTTGATATAAAATTTTAGGTTGGTGATTTTTTTTTTCAGCACCTTAAAGATTTCTTCCCATTGTCTTCTGGCATATATTGTTTCTGTTAAGAAATCAGCTGACAATCTGATTGTCCTAAAGTCTTTCCTCTGGCTGGCCTTTGAGTATTGTCTTAGATATTTAGCAATTATATTATGACATGCCTAGATAAATGTGGGTTTTTTCTTTCTTTCTTTTTCTTTTCTTTCTCTCTCTCTCTCTTTTTTTTTTTTTTTTTTTTTGGTATTATTCTGCTTGATTAGATTTCATGCATCTGATAATTAATCTCTCCCACCAGTCTAGAAAATTCTGCTCTCTTTCTTTGTATATTGATTTGCCCCGTTTTTTTCTATACTGCCTTTCTGGAGCTCCACGTTCAGACATAATGGAAACTTAGATCATGTTCTACATTTTCCTTTTCCTTCTTTCTTCCTTCCTTCTTTTCTTTTCTTTTCTTTCTTTTCTCTTTTCCTTTCTTCTGTACTACTCTTTGTACTTTAACTTCAGTGTTTTCTATTAATTTGTCTTCTAGTTCACTAATTCTGTCCTCATTTATGTCAAGTCTACTAAATCTTTGATTGTATTCTTAATTCAGATATTGTATTTTCATTTCCAGAATACCTATTTGATTGTTTTATATAGGTTCCAGTCTTCAATTATTTTGTTTCTCATCTTTTTGCTTATTTTTATTTTTTTCACCTATTTTTTAGACATATTAATGGTGGTTATTTTAAAGTATGTCTTGGTTACTTCAAAATGTGGATCATTTATAGGTCTGCTTTGCTTGTGATTTTATTATATGCCAAACATTGTATATTTAAAATTCACACATCCTCTAGATTATTTTTTTCCCAACAGAAGGGATTAAATGTTTCCTCTTTCAGGAATATATAATGTAACATATGGTAGGGTTGGAAGGTTTATCATTTCAGTACAGTCAGGGATTAGGTTGTGTTAAGGGTGGGCTTCAATTTTGGTAACACTCAATCCATGCCTGGGTCATCCTGATTCCTTGAGCATGACCACAACAGATTTCAACTGAGAGTCTGATGCATCTTTGTCTCTTCAGTTCTGAAGAACTATAGGAATTACATCTATCCAACAGGTTGAACCTCACCTCTTTAATCCCACAGTTCATAGAACTTCAAAATTTGCTCTTGAGAGGGAAACCTACCTTGAATTTGATAACCTTGAGTCTCCAATTTTGTCATTTTAGCCCACAAATGCCACCATATCAGTTGCTTTTTCTGTATCTCAGCATAACCTTCTGCCAGGTCCAGGCCTGGATTCTCAGCCTCAGCTACCCTCAACATTGATGTATCCTTAGGGGAAAAATACCTGTAGTTCCTTAAACTTAGTATCAATTCACAACTCCTGGGATTTTTCCCTCTTATTTGCTTTTTTTCCTCCTCCTTTTCTAATTGGGTCTCATCCTCCTGATAAGTCTTTGTTTTCTAGTCCCATGAAACTAGAGGATATTTCACTCTTTCTACAGATTTCAGTTTTGCTCCATTGCATTCCACTGAACCTCAGAATTTAAAAAACGTCTTGTATAGAAGGAAATCATCTTCTGTTTAAGGCCCCAGAGGTCTAATTTTGTCACAGTAGCCTGTGTGCCATCAGTGGCTCTATAGTTATACCACACCTTAGTTCTCAACCTCTAACCTGTATCTAGAATCAGCAGATACTATGGGGGAAAATCAGCTACCTTACTTTTTGCCCCTCTCTGGAAAGTTTGTCCTTCTAGTTCTTATTGCTTCCATAATTCTCTAATGTTTTAAAGAATTTTTTTCTTGTAATATTATCAACTTTTCTAATTGTTATGGACATAAATATTGACCTATTACACCTCAACTGGAAGTAAAAGTCAGCTTTTCGTCAATATATTTGACGAAATATATGTATCCCTGTCATTTTGTATGTGTTTGTAGCAAGAGAAGAAATCTGTTTAGGTATGTTATTAATAACATTATTATGACCAAATATTTTTGTTGAAAGTTTAAGCTAGGTAATTTACTTAATGCTTAATATTGTCTTCCACATTTTATTCTTAAACACCACTATTAAAGTCATTTTATAGATAAGGAAAATTGAGACTTATGAGCTTTTATCCCAAGGTCAAACAATTAGTGATTGGTGAAGTTGGGATTTTTTTTTTAATTTTAATTTTAATTTTTTTTTAAGATTTTATTTATTTATTTGACAGAGATCATAAGTAGGCAGAGAGAGAGAGGAGGAAATAGGCTGCCTGCTGAGCAGAGAGCCTGATACAGGGCTCAATCCCAGTATGCTGGGATCATGACCTGAGTGAAGGCAGAGGCTTTAACCCACTGAGCCACCCAGGCGCCCTAGTTGGGATTTTAATTCATACTACTAAACCATACTTCCTCCTACCAAACTGTAACAGGGTGAGGAATATTACTGCTTTATGTCATTTTCTAACTCTTTAATATGAATTTGATTTTCTACCCCCAAATAGGATAAATTACAAAGCTGTTGTTACCACGTTTAAAGCTGAACTAATACCACCCATATTTTAGGCATTTGAAAATATATCGGCATATCATATCAGTAACATGTAGAATCTAAGCATATGTGTAGCAAAATTCCTGATACAAATGCTTTGAGTATTTAGAAAATTGACCCAACATGTGGCATTGTCTACTAAGTCTTTGTTCATGCTGATTTCTGATGGTTTTGCAGAATATTGTGTTAGTTTTTAGGGCTAATGAGTTTGGCTTAATTTCTTTACCCCTCTCAGCCAAGTCTTTCGACAATGTGTCTTCTCCCATGGGGTCCTTGCTAATAAATATTTTAATTGAACTTCTTTATTAAAATGAGTGTCTATATGATCATCTAGACACCCCACAGATGTGAGGAGAGATTATGAGTTCAAATGAGATTGGGGTAGGCAGCCAGGTTTGATCCTGATACTGCATTATCATAAATTCTGATAAGGAGTCCAAGTTCACGCAAGATTAGTAAACATAATGAAATGAAACTTGAAGTACTTGCTAAGTTTGTTTTCAGTAAATCATCGATATTTATTAAGCATGAAAGATTGGCACAATCTCAGAGCACAGGCAGCAGAATGCTGTTAACCATGTATTAATTTCAGTTACTATGTAACTTCATTATTCACTAAATTCATTGAGTCAGGTAGGAGATCATCTAGTTTGTTGTCCCTTTAAAGAATTATTTTCATTCATATTTTATAAATAAAATCATAAAAGGTAAAGTTTTGGCCTCCATTTCTATTTAGAATAGCATTTTCCCTTGTTTCTTTGTCTCTTCCCAACAGTCACAACTATTCACAATTTATTTTGAATAGTGTTTATCCCTTTGTAATTTTTTAAAAATTTTATGTGACTTTATAATTATTTGTATAACTTTATGTAAGTTGCTAAAGAGTACTTGTTTAGCAAATCAAAATTTTAAAAAAGAACCTCCTTAAAGGAAATTTCCAGGTCTTACACTTCTCAAAGATGTTCTTACAATATTCATTCTCTACATGTAATTAAAACCTAAATAGCATTTAAACATTCTTATATTAAGATTCTGCATTTAATTCAAACCTTGCAATAGCCATGGCTGTCAAAGATTTCATATTCTAAGACAAGGACAAAATAGTCATAGATTAATTCTAATACTTCCCTTTATTCCTAAACTGAAAGCAGGTATCATTATTATAGCTTTGGAAAAGGAAGTTGAGAGCTCTCTTAATTTAAATGACATCTCACTTGGTGAAGAATTTGAAACTTGGGGTACTGAATGATGAAAGAAAAGAAAGGAATAAATTGTATTGCTATGAAGTAAACCAAGACAGCTTTCTTGTTGGGAAAGCACAAGGGAGACTCTAAAGGCAATCCAGTTACCGCTAGAAAAGTATGAATCACAGATTGATGAAGATTATATGTCCTTCCATGAATACTATTTTAATTTAAAGCAATAATAAATTCTTTTTAATCATTATCACTTTGGCCAGCAAATTAATATGAAAATAAAAATGCCCATCAAAGTCTTATCAAACCTTAAGAATATTGGAGTTTATGGTTAATTTTATTTGTACCCCATGTTTGCCCATTAGACAGAATACAACCATGAAGTAAATTGGGAACATATACTGTTTACTATTTGGGTCTGTTAAATTTTAATTTTAATCTGCTTAAAACAGATTTTCTCAGATTTACCTTGAGTCACAGTGGAAATACTTTTTTTACATTGTGAGTTTCTCATGTGCCTTTAAACAGCTACACTTCCTCCTCATCCATACCTGACTCCAGTCACTTTTTAAGCTTGTTAAACGAATAGTAATAATAACAATAACAACAATAATAAATTAATTAAATACCCATGAATACTGCATAAGTTGGTTTCCTAAATTTCTTTTACTCCCAGAATGTGTTCTCTGTTCTTAGTTTGGGAGAGGAAGGGTAATTCCTAAGTGCTTCTGCTTCTCCAGTCATTACTTTCCTGTCTTCAGAGGAGGGACCTATTCTTGGATTTATTTTGCAAAATAAAACATTGGGAATATTTCAGTCCATTATAGAATTTGAACCATGAAAACAAATAAGCCAGATAAATTTCCCTCACAGAAGTTTTCTTGGGTCCTATGCAAATATTCCTAACTCTTTCCTTTTCAAGTGACCTTTGGGTCACAAAGATTGTTTACCCTTCCTCCTGGGGTAATAGCTATCTACTGCTTTGAATTTGCATGATTGTCTTGCCGCATAATTCTTCCTAAAATTAAAAGAGATTGCACAATGGTGATTTTCTGTCTCCATAGAGATGTGTCTAGCCATAGTTAAATGGTGGGCTTCCTTCAGTAAAAATAAGTAAGCAAGTAAACAAATAATAGCTTTTTCCTCCTGCCCTCAATCCACACAAATCAAATCTGTGCTAGTGATTTTGTGAGGCTCAAGGAATAGGGTTAAATGGAGTACAAGGCCTATGCCCAAGAAACTTAACAGTATAAATGTTGACAGGTTACCATATATTTCTGTAAATGTTGGCTGAGGATAAGGTAAATTCGAGTCTCAGTGCCACATTAGAGGCACTGTTTATTTTCTGTGTGGCTTCAAGTTAGTCTCCTCTGCCCAGGGGCAGCAATAGGGGATTTGCTGTTGAACTATTTCATATCCACAAGTCGTGTTTTATTTGAATGGTATGCATGCATACATTGTACTTTGATTTCTGTTGTCCTTTACCGTCAAATTTCTGAATGTTAATATTGCCTCCAATCAATCAATTACTTGGGCAATAAGGGAGAATTTTATTGGAAAGTCCTCTCCCAGAAGTAAATCCAAGTCTAATAGGTAGAAAGCCAGTAAAATGATGTGAAGTACCGCAGGACCAAGTCATGACTATAGATAGACCACTCTGCCATGAAGTGTGGGTGAGTCCGTGGTCTTCTGGTTCTCTTTTTCTCATTGGAAATATAAAAGGTACCTCTCAGACATTCTAAGAATACTAATTTCAAGCATCATTTACAACAGCAGACATTGCAATTAGAATATAGGTTTTCTCCCTTGTAAATGGAAATTTTAAAATCAGATCCAGTTAGAGGAACAGAATCCTGGGAGGAAAGACTTCCACAATCTCTTCCAATTGAGCTTGGCCTTCATCAGCATAGATGTTGCCTATGGGGGCCTTCTGGGTCCAAGAGGAGTTGGTAAGGATCTGCAAAGATGAGCATATTTCTTTCTATAGGGAAGAGCCGCTAAAGGAATATATTTGAATTTAGTTAACCATATTTATCCTGAAGAAATTTTAATTATTTTTTTTCCAAAGTTTAGGAAAAGAGTATCTTAGAAGAAATATGTCAAAAAATTAACTGTTAATTTCAGTGTTGGCTAGTAGTCATAAAAATGTGTTTTTCAATTTCTATGTGAGTATATATTTTCTCAATAAGTCAAATATGAAGGACAGATATTTTCTTATTTTAATTTAGATGCTTTTTTAATTCAAAAGAGGGATTGGAGAGTTATTGTTGATTAACAGAGTAAGAAAAACATAAGGTTGAAGAACTAGAATAAATGAAGGTATACTTTTTCTATCCATCCAGTATATAAAATCTCTCTTCTCCCCTTTCTTTTTCTTTCTCTCAATCTCTCTCTCTCTCTCTCTCTCTTATTTTCACAGAATACTAGAGTGCTAGAAATCCTCATGTTGGCCTAATAACATTATAAAATGTACAAATGTGTGAAGACTCTACATAACCATGTTTCCAAGGAGAGATTGAGTACCACTGCAGTAGTTGGATTTGATGTATTGAATGTTTATATTTTTAAAATCTTTTATTAAATGCAGTGAATATTATCATTTCTGCTATTATTATTTGCAGTGTCTCATGGTCTTGAAATGGCTTACGAGATTTGCCTTTGCTTTATCTATTAAAAAATATTCTCTAAGCAAAGTCATGATTGAAAATGTGTTTCACAGGGGAGGCATTTATCCCATTTAGGGAATTTGATGAGGTACTTAAACCACTCAGTGTTAATTTGTTTACAGGTCTTCAATATGGTAATTGCAAGTAATCATTTATTTTCTTGCATGTAATAAAACTTACTTTAAAAAAAAAACTTTTATTCCAAGGACTACTTAGCATAGACTATTTACTATTTAGAGTGCCCTACTATCCTGTGTCATTCTATTTTTTCCCAGTGAGTGCAGTTCTACTATACATGGAAATTATGTAACTGGTCATTTAGTTATGGTGTAACAGGTATTCTTCTTATTAATATGCTCTATTTCATGGTTGCCAATATTGCTGTTATTTTACCTGTGTTCATCCACTACATTCAGTAACATACATTCACACACACCCCTTCCTTCGAAGGAGCTTTAAGTATTTCCTTCACTTACCTTTACTGCCTGGGGAGTAGATCCTATTTTGTCATACATTAAAAAAAAAAAAAAGAAAGAAAGAAAAGAAATTGAGTTGGGCCTGGAATCCAAATCATCTGTCTCTGATCCTGACTATATCTTGCTATAAAACAATCATAAGCATCCACTGAGCACATACTATGTGTCCAGCATTGTTCTAGAAGTTTTACATGTATAATCCCATGTATAGCTTGTTAAGGCAGGTAATAATACCTCCATTTTGCAGATGAGGAAACTGAGGTATACAGAGATTAAGTAACTTGCAGGTTGGTGAGTGGCAAAACCAAGCCCCATCCCAGTACATCAATATCCAAAGTCTATTATACTCTAAGCACTGAATTATTCTATAGCCCCACCTATGAGCTGCTGTCGTCTTTGAGTCACTGGTCACTCCTTCACATTCATTTCTTAATTATGTTAGAGAAATTTTTAACATGATGTACATGAAGCTGTGAGCTTCAGTGTCCCTGGGAGTCTTGGGAATTGCTGGGGGTTGTAAGAGTGTTCCAGAAGGAGAGAAACTCATTTACAATCAAGAAGCATTTGTCCATAGATCTCAAAAGAAAGAGACCTAAAAGTCCATGGTCCTAGGCATTTGTTATAATTTCTTTCCTTATTCTATATAAACATTCCCTTTTATATCTACTTTTGTTATTTGTAGTTTAATCATCTTTTCCTTAGAGAGAGTATCCAAAATTTTTATTTTATTTGTCAGAGAGAGAGAGAGTGCACAAGCAGGCAGAGTGGCAGGCAGAGAGAGAGAGAGAGAGATTGAGCACACAAGCAGGGGAAGTGGCAAAGGGAGAGGGAGAAGCAGGCTCCCTGCTGAGCAAGGAGCAGATGTGGGACTCAATCCCAGGACCTTGGGATCATGACCTGAGCTGAAGGCAGCGGCTTAACTGACTGAGCTACCCAGGCATCCCAAGAGAGTACCCAAAATTGTAAAAAGTTTTAGTTTCACAAAACCTGGATTCTTCCCCTACTTATCCTTTTTTTTTTTTCCCCCCAAATAGGAAATTACATCATCCATTTTATAATTAGGAATGTGCTGAATGCTAGATGCCAGTGGGTTGGGATCAGCCTGCCTCAGAGGGTAACTGATCATTTCAGGAGCTATTACAAGTGGATATACTTTTTTTTTTTTTTTTAAGATAGTAGAGGATAAGAGATGATCTATTGATTCTGAATCATCTTGTAATAATCTGGCATGATGGAAATTTGCCTGGCCAAAAAGGACACCCTGAATCCTAATATTTAATCCAACATGTAAATAACTCCGTGGCTTGCTTTTTTTTTTTTTTTAATTGCAACTCAAGCAGAAATACATGTTATATGCTTGTTGTGACCCATTGTTTTGGTCCATCTGAACTGCTAAAATAAAATACCGCAGACGACTGGGTAACTTATAAAAAACAGAAATTCATATCTCAGAGTTCTGAATGCTGGAAAGTTCAAAGCAAACCATCAGCATGGTTGAGTCAAGGCCCTCTTCCCAGTTCATAGCTGGGAGTTTTCGCTGTATCTTCAAGTGGTAGAAGGGGCTAGAAATCTCTTCTGGAACCTTTTTATAAGGCACTAATCCCATTCATAAGGGTTCCACCCTCCTAATACTATCATCTTTGGGGGTTAGATTCTAATCATACGAATTCAGACTATAGTAAAATAGATTTCACATTTCACTAATGGGTGACAGATTTTAATTTGAAAAACAGTGCAAGAACACATTGGCTCCTTGAAATGATTTTTTTCTTCCTACGAGCAATGCATGGACATGGGGAAATGGACAAATCTAGTGATCCTTCCTTGTCCAATCACTCTCCACAATGAGAAATAGGACTAGCTGTTCCAAAGGGAAACTAATCACTGACAGTAAGGAGAAATCAGTCATCCAAAGTACTAATGAGATTGTGATTGGTTTGTTGGTTCATTTATTAATTGGGAGTGAGCCTTTCCATGGCTTTTACTGCCCATTTTACACAGGTGCTCCACAATGGTTCATCGGCTACATTGTCTAATCATCCACAGGAGGCTAATTTAAATAGCTATGCTATTGGTGATTACAAGCCGTCAGTTGATAATGGAACCAGTGGTTGGTAGTTTCAGTTCCCCTCCAAAGAATTTTTTCCCAAAGTATTTAAATACAGAAACTAATTCAAGGTAGTGATTAAGAGACATGATACACTGGATATAGAATGATATTCTTTCACAGTATACAATTACTGAAAACAGCGTATGTTAGCAAAATTGCGTGTTTTGTGAAAAAAGGATGTGGAGAATTGCATGAATACTCAATATTTTTGCTAAAACTACAGACTTCCACAGGGCTTCTGTTTGAAGCCTATGTCTTCCCCAAAATAAAACTCATCCAGAACTTTAGATACTATCATCTCTGGAACATGAATTCATGAATCAAAGCTCCCTTTTCATATAAAACTAACTGGTTTGTAATCAGAGAGGCTTAATATAGATACTAATTGGCAAGACAGTTGCAGATGAACTTTCAGTTTTGAATTTAATACAGTAATTTCTTTCTATCTGTAATGGGGTTTATTTAACAAATGTCAGCCACGTGTGGGAATTTGGAAGTTGTTGGGAAACTGAATCAAAGCCTTTAAAATAAAAATCTGGAGAGTTTGTAAACACTTTTTAATGCATTTGCAAAATTTATAGTAATCACTATAACAGCCATGGGGGGCAAGACTCTATTAAGCAGTGATTCCCACTTTTTGGATGAGGTGATCAATGATATTTATAGTAGATTTCTTTGGTGTGAGGAAAGCTCTGTTCATCACTCACTGAATTACATGGACTATTTTAGCTCACTGAGCTTGATGTAATCTTAACAAATATGGATTCTTGAGGATGTGGAAAAGTAAGGAAAATTGTCATATAAATCCTTCACTGCTATGTAAGCTGTTCTTAATATTCTAATAAGCCTACGGGGAACCACTTTTGGGTCACTTTATGCTTCAACAATTTGCTCCTCTGCCTAAATGACCAGGTCAATGCCTGGGCCTTTTTGCCAGTACCTGTGAATTTTTAACCCAATGATATTTAAGGAATCATCTAAAGAAGATGCAACTATCTAGCATAAGTCCCACTGGTTCAGCCTTGTTCACTGAGAGAGACAGTGTACTATTACGACATGAATGAGTGAGAAAACTGAAAAGATTGGGGTAAGTAAGTGTGGAAGTAAACATTTATTGAACATTTGCTAAGATCAGCTTTCAGTGCCGTTGTCCTGGGCACTACTATGTCATACTTTTTCCTGACAGCTTCTCAATTAAACTTTGATTCATTGTCCGTATCTTACAAATAAAGACAATGAGACTCACAAAACTAAATGATTTCTGCAGGAGGTCTGAGAGCTAGTAAGTAGCTGAGTCAGAATCTAAGAAGTGTGTCTGAAGACAAAGTTTATTATAACCTGTTCTTAGAGGTCCCAAATTAACCCTGGGCTGATCTAGGACTAGAATCCAACCTCCTACCTTTCTGACCAGTGTTCTTTTACTAGACTGTGCTGCATTATAATATAGCTACAACTGTATCAGTTTGGAGCAAGACTGTCTTCTCCTAGGGGCACTTGACTAATGAAATAGCTTGGGTGAAGGGTCCAGAGCTTTCCACTGAGAAGCTACTCATTCAGTTAGTTATCCAACTACGTGTTTGTGACACAGCAGAGGGTCTGAGTCGATCAAAATCAATTCTCCTTTCACAAATGTAACCAAGCGTTGTTGTCATCAGGGAAGAAACTCGGTTTCATTAATTAACAAGTAGCTGTGGTAGTTGATTAATGACTGAGCAAAGCAGTCTTGCTTATCCTATAGATGGACCCTTTTCATTGTGGTCATATTCTATCTTCAGAGCTTATTTTCAAGCTCTCCAAGCTCAACCTGCCCTATTTTGATTCTCCATCCAAGATTGTTCTAATCTGTGTTTAATCACAAAAAATATGAATGGCAGGTGTCTACATTTCCTTTCAACAGTGCTATTGAGTCTCTATTGTGTGGTAACCATTGCTTTTTTGATCAAGATAGATGTCAAAAGTAATCATTAACATTGTCTAGGCCAGTTCAATTCAATGAATATCAGCTTCCTACTGCATGCCAAGTACAGTCATTGATTCTATGAGGTTACACAGATAAATACGTAGTTTATCAAGGGAGGAGGAAAACGTACACAGATAACTCTAGTGTAAATCAGACTGTGCTGTAATAAAGGTATGTGATAGAAATGGCTACTTATTATTAGGAGAATCAGTAATATATCATAGAAGAGGAAACTTTTTATCTGGTTCTAGAAGACAAAGAATGTTTAAATTTTAGTCAGAGAAGGACTTTGGAGGATAGGGCAGAGAAAAGAAAGAACATTACAGGCAAGGGAGGCAACATGAGTAAAAGTATATTGGTATGAAAACATATGGTTGGAAAAATTCAAGTAGCACCATACTGAGAGATGAGGAAAGAAAAAAGGCCATTGAGATTCAAGGGGCAGATGAATCTAGAAAATTTTGTGAGGCAAAATTAACAAGAAGTGCTAATGAGTTGCAACTTCATTTTGTAGGAAATGAGATTTTATGAAAAATTAAGACATAGCGATTTCAAGATGAAAATTACTATCAATAGGTTAAGAAATAACAAGTGATTCTATTCACTTCAAAATAATGCTTAAGAAAATTTTAAAACAAATCTCACCTAGATTTATATTTTTGAGTGAATTTCGATCTTGGATGTCAATACTCCAGCTCACTCTTTGAAATATACTCCCTGCTCCAGACTTGTGTTATGAAGCAAATGTGTGAGAAGGTCATTTTATCTGAAATACTTACTGGGGAGAATGATAACATGCAAAAACATTTTCCTTTGGGAGATCGTAGAGAAAGCTATCTCAGCCATGCTATTCTGAAATCATGATCTCTTACCATGATTGTGAGGATTTAATTCGGGAAATAGAATTCTAGAAACAGTAACTGTGCAGGTGCTATGTAGAAACTTTTTGTCTTTCTGAATTAGCAGTTCTGCTTGAAGGAGGATGGTCGTCTAGCCTTCGCCTATTTTATGAAGATTCTGAAGACTCACAGAGCTTGAGTAAGGAGATATCAGAGAATATAAATAACAAAGGGTTAGGAATAATTAATTTGTTCTTATTTTTATTGTCTTTGAGAGGCAAACAAGTTGATCATCTGGATTCCTTTGCCTCAATATTGACACGGCCATTTTTTTTTCTAAGATTTTGTATTTATTTATTTGACCGACAGAGATCACAAGTAGGCAGAGAGGTAGGCAGAGAGGCAGAGGGGTGGGGGGGCGGGGAAGCAGGCTCCCTGCTGAGCAGAGAGACTGATGCCGCTCCATCCCAGAATCCTGGGATCATGACTTGAGCCGAAGGCAGAGACTTTAACCCACTGAGCCACCCAGGTGCCCCATGACATGGCCATTTTCTAAACCATTTTTTAAAAGATTTTTTTTAAGTAATGTGTACCCCAATGTAGGGCTCAAACTCACACCCCTGAGATCACAAGTCTCATATTCTACTGACTGAATCAGCCAGGCACCCCTAATCTGGCCATTTTAATTACATGTATTTCCTAATGTGAGTGTTCTGTGACTACACTGAATATTTTGTGTCTCTTTACACTATAATGTGCAAGTGTACTCACTTTAACATAAGGCATGTTTCTAATTCTTGTCTTTTTTATTTACTCATGGCTTAATTTTAATCCTTCCTTGGTGTTTTAAATTCCTCAAATAAGAATAATGCCAACTAGGGTGATTTTCACCTTTTTATTAGCAAATGTGAAACATGTGTAACTCATAATCACCTGGTTGTTCTTAGCCCAGGGCATCTGGAGAGCTTTTTCAAGATTTCTGCTCTCCTCAGGCACTCACCAAAGGGAATGCAAGATTCAGTCGTTTTAACTTACAAATCAAGTCCAGATTTGATTATTAAGGTTTTCTATTTCCTACTTGCTGTCACAAACCCATCCTGAAATTTAATTTCCCTACTAGACATTTTAAGCAAAATGTTTAAATGAAAATGGCCAAGCACTAATGAAGACTCCCAACAGAAGAAATGTGTGAGATGGAGTCAAGAGCGAAGTCTCCTGTTTGTTTAGAGGGAGGCAAATTGTAGAATATTGATGTTCTCTGTTTTAATGAATCTGAGCATTAAACCCTTTTCTAAACAGTCCCCAAATTTCTATAGTTATAGATACCTGTACTAGGCACACTAATTATACACATGTCAATCCAGGTACATTGCGGAGAGGAACTAATTCTCTTCTTGATCCAGCTACAAGATGCCGTGGTGGGCAAGAAAGAACTGCTTAATTAAAGTTCTTTCAAGTAAGAATTTATTTTTAGGATCATTGGTGACAGATAATCAGGAGAAATTTCTGAATTGCTGATTCTACACACTAGTGTGTTGATGCTTAACATAGGTTTTCTTATTTGTGAATTATCCTTTTAATGTAATAATAAATGAAGGAAACTGCTCATTTTTTCCCATTTATTTGCTATTATTAGTGCTTGAGATGCTCTTCACACGGTCTCCTCCTCTTTGTCACATTGTAACCTCCTCCGGTGCCCCACACCACTCTATCTGCAGTAGCCCCATGGCACTGTTCCTATTACTGTATCATCTTTTCTGCATACCAGTTATCACTGTCAGATGTTCTCTTACTGAGGTGATTATATGTTAATTTACCATCTCTCCATTCTATGATGTAAGCTCCATGAAAGCAGGAACCTTTCTGTCTTGTTCATCATTTTATTCTCACCACCTAAATCTGTCTGTGATGACCTGTGAAATCAGTTATCAGCAGGGTATAATTTTTGATGAATTTGGGACTTATTGTTCATAGAATTTAGGAAAATATTATATTCATTTTTCAGGATCTGAACTTTTAAGATCCCTTTAAGTAAAAATGTCCATGTGAAAATGTTTGGAGTAAGAAAATATTCATGTGCCTTATTTGCTTCTGTATTACAACTATCCTGCTACAAACTGAACTGTGTGCTTCTCCCCTCCATATTCGTACATTGAAGCCCTAATCCCTAAAGTGTCTACATTTGGTGACAGGACTTTTTTTTTAAAGATTTTATTTATTTATTTGACAGAGAGAGAGAGAGAGATAGGCAAGTAGTCAGAGAGGCAGGCGGGGTGGGGGAGGGGGAAGCAGGCTCCCCGCTGAGCAGAGAGCCCTATGCGGGCCTCAATCCCAAGACCCTGAGATCATGAACAGAAGGCAGAGGTTTAACCCACTGAGCCATCCAGGACCCCTGGTGATAGGACTTTTAAGAGGTAATTTAGTTAAATGAGGTCATAAGGGTGGGACCCCTAATCAGATGGATTAGTGTCCTTATAAGAAAAAACACTGGAGAACTTACTCTTTCCACATTGTTAAAGGACAGAATGGCTACCTGCAAGCCAGAAAGAGTGCTCCAATCAGAAACTAAACTTGTGGGACTCCTGGGTGGCTCTGTAGGTTAAGTGTCTGTCTTTGATTTGGGTCATGATCCCAGGGTCCTGGGATCAAGCCCTGCATCTGCTTCCCTGAGCAGCTCGCCTGCTTCTCCCTTCCTGTCCCTCTGCTACTCCCCCTGCTTGTGTGGTCGGTCTCTCTCTCTGTCAGATAAAAAAATAAAATCTTGGGGCACCTGGGTGGCTCAGTGGGTTAAAGCCTCTGCTTTCGGCTCAGGTCATGGTCCCAGGGTCCTGGGATAGAGCCCCGCATTGGGCTCTCTGCTCAGCAGGGAGCTTGCTTCCCTCTCTCTCTGCCTGCCTCTCTGCCTACTTGTGATCTCTGTCTGTCAAATAAATAAAATCTTAAAAAAAAAAATTAAAAAAAATAAAATCTTAAAAACAAAACAAGACACCTAAATTTGCCAGACTCGGTCTTGAACTTCTCAGCCTCTAGAACTATGAGAAAATAATTTCTGTTGTTTAAGTCATACAGTCTGTGGTAATTTGTTATGGCAGCCCCGGCAAACTAATATACTTACTAATTAACAAACAATTATTTTTAATACTTTATTCGAAAAATTTCTATTTTTCATGCTATATCATACCGTGTCATTCAATTCTTGTTATGCTTTTATGCCACTGGTAACATTACAATGGCTGTGATGATGGGAATGAATGAGGAAGAGAGGAAAGAGTTTTGTAAGATCAAAGTTGAAATTTCCACAATGTAAAGCTTTCCCTTCTGGAGACTTTATCATTTACTATGTGATAGGTTCCAAAAAATAAATGGCATTATATGGACAAGGGACAGCACCTTAATTGTCCTATTACTGCTACTTCCATTTTAGATTGATCAAGGGGATAGTCTTTTGAGAGAAGATGTATGTTAAAATGGCATAATGGTCTGTGAGATTAGGAAAATATTAGGGCCCCTTGTTGGCTCAGTCAGTATCGCATATGACTCTTGATCTCAGGGTCATGAGTTCAAGCCCCATGTTGGGCATAGAGATTAGTTAAGGAAATTAAAAAGAAAGGAAAGAAGGAAAGAAAATGTTTGGGTGTTCAATTTTGGACCTTCAATTCATTGGATCTTAGGAAAGCAGATGAAGACCAAAATCATGAGAATAAAATAATTTCTAAGTCCTTCTAAACTATTTTCAGGAAGCAGATATAGCACACAGAGCAAAAAATCAACTAATGTGTATCCATTATTAGACACACCTCCAAACATTTGGTGACCTAGTTTTCTCTCTTATCTTGTTTTCAAGGCATAAAGGCTACAGGTGTCTGTGAAAGTGAAGAAAAGTCATTGTAGCTAAAGGTTCATCTAAATAATGATTATTTTTAAAGTTATATTGGTCATTTAAAAATGCTTTCTATTCTAATAAGCAAAATTAATGGATGAAGCAGGTGCATACATTGTTTTAATTAACAACAGCTGTACTATAGCAACATTATAGGAGCTTATTATGGCATCATTTAAGAATATGTTACCAATACATTTTATAACATGCATTATAAAAAATTATTAGAGGATATGACTGCATCTTAGAATCATTCAATAAATACTAATAAAGCATTTATGATTGTGCCCTTAATTTAAAATGCTATCATTATCTTTCAAGCAGGTGTCAGCATCAAGTGCCAACAAACCATTCCTGACCACATCAATGGTAGTAGTGATTAGCAGTTTCCCTGAGTATGTGTTAAACATCCTCTCCCTTTATTAGTTTGGAAGTAGCCGCCTTCTAAATGGGAGCGCCTGAGTCTCTCTGTGTGCTCTCTGAATCTCAATAGGAAAGAAGAAAAAAACAAACTTAATTCCCCCAAATCTTACTACTAAGTTTTAAATTGTAGCTATTTGTAACTCATATATTAGATAGTGACCATGGTTGAATTTTCCATTGCATATGTAAGGAAGGTGTGGTTAATTTTCTTTTAATTCTGTTTTTTTTTAAAGATTTTATTTATTTATGTGACAAAGAGAGAGAGATCACAAGTAGTCAGAGAAGCAGGCAGAGGGGAAGGGGGAAGCAGGCCCCCTGCTGAGCAGAGAGCCTGATGTGGGGCTCAATACCAGGACCCTGGAATCATGATCTGAGCCGAAAGCAGAGACTTAACCCACTGAGCCACCCAGGCGCCCTTAATTCTCTTTTTTTTTTTTTACATTATCAAATATATTTATTGAAAAAGAATACTTTTCTTAAGGCCCGGTGGGATCCCATAGCTCAATTGCTTTGAAACCTCATCAATCAGCTTGCAATTTGCTATTACTTAAGTAACAGTGTTGACTGGAGTGGCTAAAAACTGGGCCATTTATTTCAATTAATCATTTGTTTTATGCAATATCAGTTTGGAAAAGTAATAGTAAGGAATCTTCCCTAGATGAATGTGCTAAAAATAGATGTAATATTTTTGAAATTAGAGACACTTGGATAAATCAATGAAAAATTCTGAAACATGTTTCTTTTAAAACAGAAAATTCTTACTGTTCTTATCAGTGGAATTTAAGAAACAAAGCAGAATCATAGGGGAAGGGAGGGAAAATTAAAACAAGATGAAATCAGAAAGGGGAGACAAACCATAAGAGATACTTAATCATAGGAAACAAAGTGAGGGTTGCAGGAGGGGAAGGGTGTGGGGAAATGGGGTAACTGGATGATAGACATTAAGGAGGGCACGTGATGTAATGAGCACTGGTATTATACAAGATGATGAATCACTGAACTCTGCCTCTGAAACTAATAATACATTATGTTAATTAATTGAATTTAAATTAAAAAATTAGGCCTTCCCTTAAAAAAAGAAAGAAAAATTCAGAGACCTGTAAACTGTAGCTGTGATGGCTAAGATCTAAAATCAAACAAAAACAGTCATAGAATTAGCATCATTCCTAGCCTTATGATATGAAATAGAAAACAGTGAGTAACTGGTATTTAGCTAAAATTCTTTTACTTTACTTATTTTTTTTTAAGATTTTATTTATTTGACAGAGATCACAAGTAGGCAGAGAGGCAGGCAGAAAGAGAGGAAGGGAAGCAGGCTCACTGCTGAGCAGAGAGCCCAATGTGGAGCTCGATCCCAGGACCCTGAGATCATGACCTGAGCCCAAGGCAGAGACTTTAACCCACTGAGTCACCCATGCACCCCTCTTTTACTTTTCTTAAATGGAGTCTGACATTGTGATTTATTTCTCACCAAAAAAGCCCTTTGCAATGAAGTTGGTATTTCTGGGCTAACCAAGCAAATGTTGACATCACCTTTCATTGTCAGCGGATAAATAAATCTATTAAACTATCTTCACTTAAGCTACTTTTATTCTTTCTAGCCTAAATCTGTTAACTTTCCACTAAGACAGAAATTTACAACAACACTTCTGGCTGAGAACACTTAAAAACTTTTATCCCATCTTAACCAAACAAATCCAGAAGACCATCATGTTTCCTATCTAATAGGTCCTATTTTTTTTTTCAAGATTTTATTTATTTATTTATTTGTCAGAGAGAGAGAGAGAGCGAGCGAGCACAGGCAGGCAGAGTGGCAGGCAGAGACAGAGGGAGAAGCAAGCATAAGCCAAGCAAGGAACCTGATGTGGGACTCGATCCCAGGCCACTGGGATCATGACCCAAGCCGAAAGCAGCTGCCCAACCGACTGAGCCACCCAGGTGTCCCCTGTTTTTAAAGTTTTCTTTCATATAAAGGAAAGCTAACAAAAGATAAGTGTTGGCAAGGATATGGAGAAATTGGAACACTTGCATGTGATTGGTGAATACAAAATGGTGTCACCTCTGTGGAAAATAATAAAGGTTCCTGAAAAAACTAAAAATAGAACTACCAGCAACTGATCCAGCAATCTTAAAAAAAAAAAAAAAAAAAAATTGAAATCAGGATCTTGAACAGATATTTGCACTCTGAAGTTCATTTCAGTATTATTCAAATAGCCAAGAATATGGAAACAAAGCAAATGTCCATCAATAGATGAACAGATTTTAAAGATGTATGGTATATGCATGCAATGAAATATTACTCAGCCTTAAAGAAAAAGGAAATCTGCCATTTGCAACAGTATGAATGGACCTGGAAGACATTGTGATGAGTGAAGTAAGCCAGTCACAGAAGGAAAGTAGTGCTGCATCAGTCCACTTATGTGAGATATCTTAAACAGCCAAACTTACGGAAACAGAAAATAGAATGATGATTGACAAGGGATATATAGGGAGAGAGAAACCAGAGTCTTTTCCTAGGGGGTATAACATTATAGAAGATTAAGTTCTGGAGATCTGTACAAACACAGTGCCAATAGTTAATAATATGGTACCATAAAATAAAATTAAGAGAGTAGATTTGTTAAGTGTCCTTATCAAAAATAGGTGGGGGAGACAAGGAAACCTTTGCTGGTGTTGGATATGTTTACCTTGATTGTGGTGATGGTATCACAAGTGTATGCATATGTCCAAACCCAAAAATTGTGTACATTAAATATGTGCAATTTTTGGTATACCAATTGTATATACCTCAGTAAAACTTGGGAAGAAAGGAAGAGAAAATCCTCAAAAAACTCAGATCTTTAGGCCTATTTGGATCATAACCTCTCAAGCAACATTTCATGATCAGAGTTAATCCCTGAATTTTCTTATTTTAAAAACAAATAAAAGAGAAAATTATTTTAAAAGAGGGAAAGAAGTAAGGACAAAAATTCAAAGCTTTCTCACTATAAGAGCAGTTGTGATTTTATATATGTGATATAATGCAACATTATGTGGTTTCCAGATGACTTTTGGTTTCCTTATATAATTTGGAAATATTTTTTAGGATCAAAACAGTTAACTTTGAATTCCTCCATATATGTTGGGTGCACTTGGACTTAAGTGGAGGACTTGCAAGGTCCATGGTGAAAATGTTACTCCGAGTAGTAGCAGCAGTTTTGGTGTAATAATATGTAGTAGTAGCAGTAGTAAGAGTGGTGATAAGATGATATTAATGATGCTTTTATTTGTATTTCTAAGTTCCTGAGCCTAGGTAATCCGCACAGCTGGCATTTTGTATTAACTCTGTGAAAAGATTGAAATAATCTGATTGTGATCGGTTGAGAGTCATAACTCTTCCACAAACTATGTATTTCTGCTTTAAAATCCTTTGTCTCCTTGTTTGCAAAATGAATGAAACATACTTATTTTATTTCTTAGCAATGTTGTAAATCAAATTTAATAACTGACAAACCATTGGAGAGCCAGCAGTTCTGCCTTTCCTATTTGGTATACCTCATGGTGTTTTGCATGAGAGAAAACACCAAGTGTTTATTGGTGAATTTAAAGTGGAAGCATTTTGAAAAGTTACACAAAGAATCAGTAATATCAGTTTGTTGTTTTAACTTAAGTGATTTCAAAGTGTTGCACACTTAAGTGACATTATTAGACCAAGAAAATTCTTCACAGAAAATACAAATGAATAGAATTACAGAACCAAAATCTTTCAGACTCTAAAATTTGAGGGAGACTGTTCATAAATGAATTCTCATTTTTAAACGGAATTTATCACTTAGCTTCAATCTGCAAATTATGATTGATTTTAGAAAATCTGTGTAAGTTGAGTTTTCAGAAACTGGAGAATTTTACAGATCTAAATGGCTTTCTTAAAAATAATGACCCCCCCCAAAACCATGTCTTTTTTATTTTTATTTCCTTAAAAGATTATTTATTTATTTATTTGAGAGAGAGCACAAGCAAGGGGAGGGACAGAGGGAGAGGAAGAAGAAGAGTCCTTGCTGAGCAGGGAAACCTGACATGGGGCTCCATCACAGAACCCCAAGACCATGACTTGAGTTAAATGCAGACCTTAAATGACTGAGCCACCCAGGTGCTCCAAAACTATCTTTTTCAACAAGAAAGTTACTTACATATAATTATGGTTTATAATTTTCCAAATTCTACTTGTTTTGTTTTGTTTTTTTAAAGATTTTATTTATCTACCTGACAGACAGAGATCACAAGCAGGCAGAGAGGCAGGCAGAGAGAGAGGGGGAAGCAGGCTCCCTGCCAAGCAGAGAGCCTGATGCAGGGCTCGATCCCAGCACCCTGGGATCATGACCGGAGCCGAAGGCAGAAGCTTTAACCCACTAAGCCACCCAGGCACCCCTACTTGTTTTGTTTTTAATGTGTTAAAATCACCACAACTTGTAAAGCTTGAGAACATCACTTACTTTATATAATGAGAATTATTACCTAACGTTAATCGAGCACTTAGGTTACCAGATACTATTCTAAGCATTCTGTGTCTTGAATGATTGAATCCTCCTAACAATCCAATAAGATAGATACTATTGTGATCTCCATTATATAGATGGGGAAACTGAGATACTGACAAATGAAGTTACTCTTTCTAAGGGCTGATAGATTTAAATGGAGGAGTCAGAATTTGGATCCAGGATAGAAACAAAGTATAAGCTTACAAGATGTGCAGATGTGAGCCCGCCATCTTGAATAAATTCAACCCCATCTCTTGAGGTTGGTACTTAAAGAAAAATGACCCAGTACAGCAGATTGATTTCACTTTAAGTTTATTTTTTTTAAGATGTTATTTATTCATTTGAGAGAGAGAGAGAGAACACAAGTAAAGGAGAGGGAGAAGCTGACTTTCTTTGAGCAGGGAGCCCCTTGAGGTGCTGGGTCCAGGACCCTGGGATTGTGACCTGAGCCGAAGCAGATGCTTAACCAACTGAGCCACCCAGGTGCCATTCACTTTAAATTTATTTTCTCAAACCTCAGATAGGCTCTCTCTCTCCAGGATTGTTACAGCTTTTGTATAATAAGCTTCATGCCTTGCTTTCCATGATGGAGATTTCATCATTTCTTCTCTCTTCAATGTTCCACATCAGCATTTCACTCACAATCAACTTCATTCTTGCTTTAAAAAAAAAAAAAAAAAAAGGAAGAAGAAGATAAAGAAACAGATACAGTAGCACTTGCTTATCTACCCACACCAAATCTGCAAACATTTATAAATCTTTTTTGCCCTAATACAGCTAAGCAAGAGTTTCTCTTCCTTTCAAGAAAAGTCTTTCTGCAAGTGTGTTGGATTCATCGTCGTTCACCTGCTTAGTCGGGCTCCTCTCAGCTGAATCAGTGTTCTCTCTCTCTTCTTCCTCCAAAATGGACCATACCCCGTTACTTTCAACCTCCTGTGCATTTCTCATCTCCAAAGCATGCAGACAAACCTCCACGGAACCCCTTATCTTCTCCCATCTACCGCACTATTTTTCTGTTCCCCTTCACTGCAAACTACTCTTCTTGATTTCTCCACTTCCTCTTATTTGTTTTCCTGTCATTCTAACTCAGTGTGGTGTCTGCTCCTCAATAAAAACAACTTTTGAGCAAGAGGCCAGATGCCCTAGGATACCTTCTGTCCTTATCATATTCGACCTGTCAGCAATATTCAACATAGTTATTTACTCCTTTTAAATACTGGCACAACAGCGATAGTTTGCACAGATGCAAATGTTGGGTGGCCCTAACAGAAAGATACCACATGCATTCAAAGTGCTTTTTGATTTTAACTCCACCTTTCTATACTCCATGCAAGAACAATCAAGTCTGAGGCAGCTTGGTGAGGTAGGAACTTCCACTTTTGTTACACCTAGCACCTGAAGACACAGCCCAATTAACAACTCTGATTAAGCTCTTCCTACAAAAATGGAATCCAGCTCTATAATTCCTCCATCTCAACCATTACAACTTAATTCATTAACTTGATTCCTTCATTGGTTACAACTACCTTCTTGGGTCCTGTCCTGCCTCAAAGAGGTTTAAATTGCCATAGCAATTCTTCAGACATACCGTCTGTTATTGATTTAGTTCATCCTGAATCTGCCCTGTGTTCTTAACCAGCCCCACCCTTTTTCTTTTTGTCTTTGTCCAACCATACCCCCCGGTTTTATTCTGTTTTGTTTTTCACCATCCTTAAAGAAGAATGCCCCAGTGTGGACATTTCTTTGTCTACAGTATTCACTGACTTAGCTAGTACTATTTACCATTTTTTTAATCCACCGAAACTCATTTTTCTCATGGGTTCTGAATTGGACCTAACTTGTAAGCAGTGAAAACATTATTCCTGACATGTTTGGATTTCAAAGCATTTAGATCCCAGCTACTCTTTGGGTCTTTTCAAAATGTATCCCTTTATATATGTCAGAGTGATATGAACTTCCTGGCTCTCAGATCCACACTGAATTAGTTTTTGTTCTGGGACACAGGATATGCAAAATTTCCATAAAGTAAGCTTACAGATATTTTTGCCCAGAAAACATATGTTTAGAAGGGCCACCCAACATTTGCATCTGTGCATCTGTGCCATTTTAAGGTTTTGTCAAAACTTACAAGTAACAAAATTGCTATATGATGCCTAATATACTAAGAATTAATCATCTTAATTTACATCAGTCTTTCAAAGTTACTAAAATGATGCCTGGAGCTTAAAACAAAACAAAAAAACAAAAGGCAGCAAAGAAAACCTCCAATTTACCAAAATGTAAAAGACAAACAATATTAAAAAGCTTACTTTTCCATCATCTCTTTAAAAGATGGTTTCACCAGTCCCTTTTACATAGAGGTGTGAAGCTGAAGATGGGCATCTGAAAGAAGCATCTACCATGAACTGTGAGAATGATTAATCCTCTGGGTCATATATTCTCCCATCACTTGCTCATGGCCATATTCCTCTGGAGCCTAAAATGAATCCCGTTTGTGCTCTGGGCCTGGAGCACCAAGCTCATTTGCATAATATATTTAGCACTCACTGGATGCAAAGTGTAGATTAATAATCTGATTTGGAGAGTAGTGAACAATTGTTTTGTGAAGTTGCAGTTGTCACTGCTTTTGGGGTGCTTGAATTCCACATCCAGCGACAAGGAGCATATTAATCCAAACATGTTTGTGCTGCAGAAATAAATATCCTGGAGATACCAGTATTTGAATTTAAAACATGGCAGTATTGTCCGACAGTTCCTGCCTTTTGGCAGGCAGTTCAGTGAATCTGTGAATGTATTCATGTGAATAATTGTTCATGATCACACAAAATCCCTTGACTGCTCTTGTTAGCACCAAGCACGCAATGCTATACCAGCAGTTTTAGAAATACCTTTGAATTTTTCTGAGTGGGACACATACTCAGGGGGATAGAAAAGGGCTCCAACTGGGTTACATTTATTTTTGGTCCTCTGCCTATTCTCCTCATGCCTCACAGCACCTCAATCTAAAGCATGTTTTTATCAAATGTAGAACTTCCTGGTTCAGGCAAGTGTTAATTGAATACTGCATTTATAGCACCAGAGAGGTAGATAGTCAGAAAGAAAATTATTTTCCTATTTTGAGAGGCTATAACAACCCCAATACCACCCATCACTATCGAGCATGTATGAGTTTCTTTAATAATGTTTTTACCTCTAAATGGTAAATGATCTAAAATGATCTTTTGTCAGGGGCCATGTTGACCACAACAAAGTCCCTGGAAGTCTTTGAAAAAGAAAATATTTTCCTATAAAAAGTATTAAAAATGACATGTTGTTGCAGTTTTTCCAAGCAAATTATAACTGCCTGTCATACAGACAAGGGTTGCTATGGTAAGCAGTTTTTGTGAATAGGTAAACCATATAAAAGTGAGACAGAGCATATTTGAAGCTGTGGGAAAGGGAAGTTCAGGTTGCCTGGAGCAAGAATAAGTTCAGTATTTAAAATCATGGGAGAGCCACAACACCCTTCCCCAAACACAGTGCAGGCAAATGTCTAATTTTCTTTCTCAGGTAGTTTCTCTCCAAGGTGGTTAGCATAGGAAACACTGCTGGTTTGTGGGACCAGAGAATCTCATAAATATTACCAGCAGGTCAGGATTTGTTGTTTGTTGATCCTAAGGAAAATGAACCTCTCATGTCTTCATGTATGTTGTTGTCACGGTGCCAGGGAGAGAGCAGAACTTCAGATACTCGGTCCTCAAACAATAGGCAAAATGCTGGGTAGAATCCCCTGCCTCCAATAGATCGAGTTAGGAAAACTATTTAGGAGGACAGTCTCATTTTTCTAGTTATCCCTAATTCAAGAACTCTCCTGTTTACATTACTGCTTCACTTGACTAACAGAGACGTAAGTCAATATGTGTCAATATATACCTGAGTTTTTAATGCTTCTGTGCTCTCTCACTTCTAGGCCTTCTTTTTTCTAGAGACACTCCTTTCATCAGTGATTCACCTAGCCTCACAGCTTCAGTACTCTGTTGGGGCCGCTGGCTCCCTCATCTAAACAGGGAAATCTCCAGCCTGGAGCTCCCTGCCCCAGTCCTCAGATCAGCACACACACTGTGCCTACAAATATCTCTCTTTGCGTCTCTAACAGATACCCTTCTCATCAACACAGCAAGCTAATCGTGAGCCAGGTTGTCCCCTTCCACATAAAATTTCTAAAAAAAAATGTCAGATGTTGGGATTTAGACAGATAGTTGTGTGTTCAAAAATGGGAAAAGGGAATACACAAATAGGTAATTCTTAGGACTCCCAGAAGATGGCAAACAGATAGGATTTGTTCAATACTAGAAGTGGAGGTGAGCCTAGGAGAAAAAATGGGAAAGCTGCTTGGGATACCTCAGCAAGGGCAGCCAGGTGAATTGACAGTGTCACAGTCTGGACCAAGCAGATATGACAGGGATTGCTTGTTCCAACTAGTGGCAGGGGTGTGTGAGCTTGGGTCACAGAGACATGGCCACACCCAGGGTGCTGGCAATGCATGGGAGAAATGGAAATAGTCTCTGTACCCAGAAGACAAGTTGCTCAGGTCTAGCATCAGGAAGCATGTCCCACTCCTCCTTAGAGCTCAGAGAGAAAGGGCCAGAATAGCTTCTCAGCAGTCTCTCCCATCCTTGCACTTAGTAGGCCTAGATTCATACAGACATTGTTTCACAGGACGTCATAGTCTCAAGGATGGACACACAATCAAGAATTGCCAATACTGCGAAAAACCAAGAGTTCAAAAACTAGACAATAGGATCAATAAATACAAATGCTTGGACTAGAAGAAATAGAGTTAATGGAAAAAAGAGGGGGAGAGCATAAAAATAAGAATAATGGCTATACTAGAGGGATAAAGCAAAACGGCACGCTCATAAAACACACACACAAGAACAGGCTCTTCTAAACCATTCTGTTCTAGAATCCTCCTCTGAAAGAGCTGACCTTAAAAGAAGAAGACTCAGAAGTTGCCCGTCCAAAGGAATGTGGTTATTCCAAGGAGGTCAGCAAATAGAGAATGACAGTCTAAAGGTACCACTGTCATTGTAAGCTACAGCAGAGGACCTTGGAGCCTCAGGCAGGGGCTTTAAATTACATCTGAAATACCTACCCTCTCCCCATACACACCTTCAGCCATCCCCCTTCTTGCCAGGGTCTCTAAGGAGATGATAGTCCTTTCTCAGGAGCCACAGCCGGGTAGGGACAATCATGTTATACATATGACATTTACCGGATTCTCGGAAATGGAGAACACTTACAGAAAAATCAAGATGCCAGGCTAATTTAAAATTGGGGCTCTGAGTGTTGAGATTTGGGGATGCCCAGCAGTTAAATATAGCCTAGGGATACAAATATAGAAAGACATAGTTCTCCATTAGGGAGACAAAAACTAATTAGAATAAAAATAATAGTAATGACAATAAACCTTATTGATTCTTCTGAGTCAGACTCTACTAAACAGTTTACATGCTTTATTCCATTCAAGCTTTTTACAAATCACATGAAATCAGTACAATTATTATCAATTTTCAGATGAAGAAAATGAAGCTTGTAATGATAATGTGACTTGTCTGACCTGGCAAGGTTTGGAGTCAGTGGTTGAATCCCAACAGTTCAGAGGTCATCTGCTTAACCACTCTGTTTATTGGCTTCCTAATAATCCTGTGAGGAAACAAACCTATTAACATTACAGTCACAATATCCCTTAATCACATGGAAAACAAACTTGCAATTGCTCTTCAAATTCCTGGAGGCAGATCATGGCTACCACATACAGAATATTAAGGCAGTGGCTCCATAAAAGGGCTTGCTGTTAGCTAGTGCCTGCTTGGCAACTCGAGTCTGAGAGGTGGACGAGGATTCTTGGAGCAGGTGTTCAGCTGGGGGGTGCATGGGGGCAGTAGGGAATACAGATTTCTATGGGAATGCATGGTTTTGCCCAGAGGAATCGAGGGAGGAGTCTCATGGGTGGTAATGTTTGAATAAACCCTGAATTGGGAATATAGCAGAAGAGGACTACAGTCAGATGGCTTGGGTTGAAGATCTCTAGTCCATGGGAAAATAGGCCAGGGGAAAAACTGGCTCCCAAGGTTGGACAAGTGAACTATTCCATATATACTATTAAAGACTGAGACATTGTCAAAAGAGTTATTAATAAGAAGGCAAAAATGCAATTAATAAAGCTATGAGATAAAAGCCAAGGACCATCAATCAGTAAGTTGGCTTGAAACAAATTCCTTGAGAACAGAAATAGAGCCTTGACTCCCCTAAGACAGGACTCATTGCAATGAAGGAACCTCTGAACCTGTGGGGTATACCAAGTCACAAAAGAGGAAGAATATGAGAAAGAATAACCAGGCAACTGCCACTGTCTAGTAACCTAGTCTCTGCCATTTTTTTTTCTCTAATGTGTTTTTAAGTGTTATGTAAAAGTTTTTCCTTCAGTACCCAACATAATCTCTCTCTCTCTCTCACACACACACACACACACACAGGTTGTTGACTGAATGTTCTTTGTTGTTTTAAAGCAGGCAGCATTTTTTAAGTATTTTCAAGAGATGAAATTCTTTTGCCCTGTCTAATGTTGGAAGTAACATGAAACTTGTTTAGATTGATACAGATCATCTTTAATGAGCATTTGAGTCAGTAAATCTCAGAAATACTAAACGTTAACAATATATAAAATTATTGAGTTCTTATAGAAGGTAATATAACATAAAGGACTAGATACCCAATTCCAAAACTTGGACTTAGAGTTTTTAATATTTAAGAAATTTGTCTTTTGTCTGTTTTTACTTTAGCAGCGCATTTTATAACTGATGGTATCTTTACTTCAAGAATTTATTATACAGAGTCAAGAAAGTCTTCTCTCAGGAGGTACATTTTGCCCAAAATTTGACCCGCAACAGCAAGACTGGCTAAACTTGTATGTGTTTTTACATGTAGTGTACATCATCCAGGGCCAGGCGGTCTGGGTCCTAAGTCCTAGAGCCACAGCCTCCTCTTTTTGGATTTACATTCCTGAGAAGGACCTTGTCTCTTCATCTCTACCTGGAGGAACAATAGGGCCATTCTTCTCAGGGAACCACAATTTGCTGTTAATATTATAGAGGTAATGGTGTAGAAATTCACATAATGATGGGCAGAAAGAAATAAGCAATATTGCTAGGGGAGGTCTATGACTGTGATTTGTTTTTGTATTGACTCCCAAAGTGTGAACTATGATGGCAGAGTCTGTCTTTCTTTCTAGATATGTGTTAATGTGCCCAAAGGCTAGTAAGCATTGAGTGCTTTTAATATGCATGATAAATAAAGGCATGAAGCCATCAATTTTGTTTAAAAATGGTTTATTTATTTTCTAGAAGTGAAAACTTATCCATAAATGAAACTTGAGGAAACATACTGTTAGTCTGAAGTCCTCTGAAGTAGGAAACTATTAATAATTCAGATTCTGTAGGAAAAAATATGCAAGTCACATACTGGGTGAGTCTGTGCCACTCTCCCTACATACTATTGGCCAGTGCCCTGAAGCAACAAGCCTAGAATCCACATGTTGAATGAAACAGGTAAGGAAGAATGATGGCAGTCAGCATTCTAAATTGTGTGTCCTAGACCTTACTCTTCATAACATTAGGGGTACTTTCTGTTTCAATTCACTCTTTATCCTATGTTCAGTAAAACTGAGCCAAAAATTGACCCAGAATTCTCCAGGCCTGTTGGTCAACCATAGCTTTAGCAGCTGTGTCCTTTCATTCTGGTTTAATCTTTTTACCTCATGGCTCCAGAAGAGGGAGAACATTTTTACTTTGTCTTCATCATCTAGCATGCCCAAGTCTGAGTTTTAGAAACTATTATATATAGTTTATGGATATTTCTGGTATATATTCAATATTTAATAAAAATATTAAATATATATAAAATTGAACTAGCTGTTTTTCTCGGCTTTTGAGTTATATTGTCACATATGTACAAGTCCAAGGTCACTGCATTATAGTAATATGTCCAACAAACTGGCAAGAAAGCATGTTAGCTAAACATAAGGCTAGAGGGATGAACCCATATTAGGACCAATGTTATTTCTTTGGATTTTGAGTGTCCATTTCCTCCCTGAAGTTGATGGTTTTCCACTGTGGGAGATGGGTATTCCTGCTTGTTTTGACCAAAGGTACTAGTGATGCCAAAATTGAGTCTCAACTTTGATATGACAGTGTACTTTGTCACAGAGAAAAGCCCATTCTGTACCACTTTATGAGTGCCAGTAGCTTTTTGCACAGAAGACTCAGTGCAAATATGTGGCTGGAGCCCAGCAACCATTGGTGTCATCTGGAAAAACAAATTCAGGTAAAGAGTTCCACTAGTATACTTTTCAGTCATTCATTCAATAAGCTTTAACTGAATATCCACCATTTTACAGAATATATTAACACTGTGGTGACCAAAGGCACAGCCATTCTTGTTGGATATGAATCCAGTGTGTTCAGGCCAGCACATATTTTGAGTGTGTAGACTTGATCTGAATTATTTATACCTTGACTTTGATTGATTTCCAAATTTTTGTTTTTATTAAACACAATGTATATGAGGTGGTGCTTAATTTGATTTCTTAAAGCTATGGTAAGAATAGGTTTCCAGGGAGGTATTGGTTAATATTGATCAATTGAAACCTATGGCCAACTTTTATTTTTATGAAACTCCCACTTATTACTAGAGTCTTTTTCTTTCCCATGTCTTCATAGAACTCCGTATATCTGTAAGTAACCTAAATCTTTTCACAAAACGAATTCTGTAGTTAAGTATTTGTTTTAGCCCTAAAAATGAACTATTGGGACTTCATCAAAATCAGAAGCATTTGCACAGCAAAGGAAACAGTTAACAAAACCAAAAGACAACTGACAGAATGGGAGAAGATATTTGCAGATGACATATCAGATAAAGGGCTAGTATCCAAAATCTATAAAGAGCTTATCAAACTCAACACCCAAAGAACAAATAATCCAATCAAGAAATGGGCAGAAGACATGAACAGACATTTCTGCAAAGAAGACATCCAGATGGCCAACAGACACATGAAAAAGTGCTCCATATCACTTAGCATCAGGGAAATACAAATCAAAACCACAATGAGATACCACCTCACACCAGTCAGAATGGCTAAAATTAGCAAGTCAGGAAATGACAGATGTTGGCAAGGTTGCAGAGAAAGGGGAACCCTCCTACACTGTTGGTGGGAATGCAAGCTGTTGCAGCCACTCTGGAAAACAACATGGAGGTTCCTCAAAAAGTTGAAAATAGAGCTACCCCATGACCCAGCAATTGCACTACTGGGTATTTACCCTAAAGATACAAACGTAGTGATCCAAAGGGGCGTGTACACCCGAATGTTTATAGCAGCAACGTCCACAACAGCCAAACTGTGGAAAGAACCTAGATGTCTATCAACAGATGAATGGATAAAGAAGATGTGGTATATATGTATATATATATACAATGGAATACTATGCAGCCATCAAAAGAAATGAAATCTTGCCATTTGCAACAACATGGATAGAACTAGAGGGTATTATGCTTAGCAAAATAAGTCAATTGGAGAAAGACAAATATCATATGATCTCCCTGATATGAGGAAGTGGAGATACAACGTGGGAGGTTTGGGAGGTACGAAAAGAATAAATTAAACAAGTTGGGATCAGGAGGGAGACAAACCATAAGAGACTCTTAATCTCAAAAAACAAACTGAGGGTTGCCAGGGGGAGGGGGGTAGGGGGAGGGTAGTGGGGTTATGGACATTGGGGAGGGTATGTGCTATGGTGAGTGCTGTGAAGTGTGTAAACCTGGCGATTCACAGACCTGCACCCCTGGGGCCAATAATACATTATATGTTTATTTAAAAAAATTAAAAATTATTAAAAAAAAGTATTTGTTTTAGTCCTGAAAATCCCTTTTTACTCAGGATTATCAAAGTCTTTCTAAGATTGTGCTATTGAGTATATTTTGTGTGAGAATGCCTATAAAATTAGTTATTGAGAAAGTGGCCATTTGGAGCTCTTGCTCTCACATGCATTTTTGACATGTGGTCCAGCTGTGGACCACAAGCCTGAGGTTATTGAATTAACACTGACACAGATTCCTTTATCAAAAATAGTGGGTTTTTTTTGTTACGCTGTGTAATGGAAAGTCTATGCACACATAAGAAAATGGACAACTCCTCAGATTTACATTCTGCAAATTCTGAAATTAAGGTCATGTTCTTTGAATTCACTGTTTCCAATAGCACTTGTCATGCTCCCTTTTTTCCTTCATGGTGACCAAGAGTCTACCATGCTTGATTAAAAGCCCCAGGTTTGGTCTTTGAGCTGGCAATACAGTTTTTATTTCCTACCTGCAATATAGTGAAAAGGAAGTCAAAAAATTTGACGTCAAGGGTCTGGATAGCTCATTACACTTTTCTGAGCGTTTGCTTGCTTGTCTTCAAAATGGAGGCGATAATGTCATTCTTGTTTGTGAGGATTAAATGTGATAATGGATGTAAAATTATTCATAACTATAAAGTGGGTATAAATATGGGTTATTATTAGTCTTTTAGCAGCTATATTAAAAGTGGAGGTGCTTCCTCAAATTCCTTGTAATCTTTTAGGGGATTAAAGGCAAAATTTCCTCCATTCAGTCACAAATATGAGTGGTGACGTTGATATGATATTTATGTTTCATTCCTATATGTGGAATCCTGATTAAATCTACAGACTGTATTTGTACTTATAATCCCCCTGTCTGGTGATAGGAACTCCCGTCTGTCTTTAGCAGAGAGATAATTATTTGTGCCAGGGTGTAGAGTGTGATGTTTAGGAATCTTAAATATTTTCTGTGTACTTGAATTCTAACAATGAAAATGGGAAAATGGTAGGGATTTCAAGATAGATTCTGAGGAGTGATCAGACAAGCATGCTTTTATGCCATTTCCATCATTTTGAATTTTAAATCACCTTTTAAAGGGCACTAACGCATTCTTGCAAATTAGTCTGCTCTCCAATTAATGCGCCCAACATGACAATAAGACCAGTTTCAGCTTGGCTAAGCAAACCAGTCAACCAGGAGTGTGTGACTTGAAGACTTGGAAAGCTTGTTTGAGTCCGCATTTCCTTCCTCCTCCCTCCTCTGGGGAATTTTTAACAGTTTAGATCTAATTAGGCCAGTTAATCCACCTAAAACCAGTGGATAGAAGAGTTTCTATCAAAACCCTCCCACTACTTGTTACAGTATGAAAATATGTTCCAATATTGCCAAATTTAATTGCTACATTAACAATGACAGTGCATTTCTTAATCTAGATCAGTGCTGTCCAATAGAAATATTTTGTGGGCCACATATGTAATTTTAAATTTTCTAGTAGCCGCATCACAAGAAAGTTTAAAAAAAAAGTGAAATTGGGGGCGCCTGGGTGGCTCAGTGGGTTAAAGACTCTGCCTTCGGCTTAGGTCATGATCCCAGGGTTCTGGGATCGAGCCCCACATCAGGCTCTCTGCTCAGCAGGGAGCCTGCTTCCTCCTCTCTCTCTGCCTGCCTCTCTGCCTATTTGTGATCTCTATCTGTCAAATAAATTTTTTAAAAAAGTGAAATTGACTTTAACATATTTTATTTAACCCACTGTATCCAAATCATTATCATTTCAACATGCAATCAATATAAAACAATATTAGTGTGATATTTTGTATTTTTTTGCACATCTTCAAAATCCAATATGTATTTTATAGTGCATCAGACTCTGGATCTTTCAAGTGCTCAATAGCCACGTGTGTCTAATGGCTACCATATTTGACAGACCAGGTCTAGATCATGAGAATTCTTTCCCTGATAAGCCCATTTCATGACATTTACTGATACACAGAAGGTTTCTTCTTTGTCTCTTTATTTTCCAGACCATGCACATTTTTGAGATGCATTAAATTTTATAAAAGTAGACTGCAAATAGTAGTGATGAGAAATGCCAGGTTTTATTACAAGAAAGTGTTCATAAATAGAAATGACTTTGTGTTTTCAATCAAAAAGTAAATAATGCTTGCATGGAAATATGGGCATCAGATTTTCCAAAGGAAAATTGAAGAGTGGGGGCAAGAAGAAACCAGTTATGTACTTTATGAATGTAGAGATGTGCTATTTCCCAAGTTCCTATAGAAAAATAGTGATTTTGAACTATAAGAAATGTTAAGTCATAGTAAGAAATAGTCCTTTGTGGTATTCTTGTCTGAAAGATATTTATTAAATGCCTACCTTTGGGTAGTTAGAATTGAACACCATACCAATGAGGATTGCCCCTGCCATCTTGGATCTTTTAAATTAAAATAGGCCATAGGAATGCAAATATACAGATTTACCACCCACAAAATTATTTTCTTTCTTAATTTTGCATTCTTTGGGGCAGCTTTTCTCTCCCTTTACTTTTGTTTATTCAATTTGGCATAATCTTAAGGGAATAGAAAACTGAGTTGGGAGACTGCATACCCCAGAAATCTTTCATTTCTATGCAAAAGGAAATGTATCCTTATGTTTCTTTAGGCCTTCATTCTTCTAATATCTAACATCCTGTAGCTTTAATGGATATGACACTTGAGACACAGATGAGAGATTATACAGAAAAAATATTCTCTGCACTGCCAGGCTGAGTCTATGGTCTAGGCGTTCATTGGTAGGTGATCTCAGAACCACCAAGAACATCTTATTTGTCTCCAGCCCACTTATTTTGAGGATGCATCTGCCCATGAAAGGGGAAATACTGTGTTCCTGTATTTTAAGGCATGTGAAAACGTATTAATAGATCAATAAAATATTTTGTCTATAGATTTTAGAATTAGTCAAAATAAAAGTATATATGTTACACATACTTTTCTTTAAATGGGCTCCACACCCAGCATGGTGCTCAACATGGGGCTTGACATCACGACCTGAGATCATGACCAGAACTGATATTAAGAGTCAGACAACCCTGAGATCATGACCAGAACTGATATTAAGAGTCAGACACTTGACTGAATGAGCCAACCAGGCACCTCACATATATTTTATTATTTTTAATTATTTTTTAGAAGGGGAAGGGGCAAAGAGAGAGAGAAAATCTTAAGCAGTCTCTACACCCAGCATGGAGTGTGGGTGGGGGGAGGGGGTGTTGATCTCATGATCTTGAGATCATGACCTGAGCTGATCAAGAGTTGGATACTTAGCCAACTGAGCCATTTTTTTTTTGCACTTTTATATATAACCACTAGAAGTGATTCACTATAAATACATGTTTATTATGTACATATTATATATACACCGAATTACAAAATATGTAAAATAATTCACCATAATTTAAAAATTAGTTTATTTATCTTTGAAAGCTATATCCAAATATTGATCCACTATCTTTTGCTCAATTTAATATGTATAAATATCACCTGGGGTGCATGATATATATTGACTTCCAGAGCTTTACTCCCAGAGATTCAAATTCAGTAGGTATGATGTGGAACCCAGGGATCTGAACGCATTCAGACTCTCTCAGGTGGTCTTGAAGATCACACTTAGAGAGATATGTCTCCATCTGGATGAACATCAATCAGAATTACCTATACAGGTGTAGGGATTGCTACCTTTACAGATGGATTAATTATTATTAGCAATGCTGATAAGCTTAAGGTCAAATCAGTTAATAAGTGTTAGTTCCTTGTACAGGCAGGATTTGATTAACTGATGCTTTTAATATTTTAAAATACTGTACTGCCTAACTCAGGCATTCAGCACCTTAAAAAAATCAATAAATAATTTGCATTTTAGAAAGAGGAATGGAAATGTTTAATATAAAAACATTATAGTCATTGGTCATTAAAAATACTTGTCTCTTTTAAAGTGCTAACTATGAAAAGTAGAAATGAATATAGATACTTTTTCTAAATATAAAGTAGTCCTCTAAGAAGGAGTCTGTTTTGTTTTTGCTAAGGGATTCCTTAATTTACATTATTAAAGAAATGGTCTTATTGTTTGAAATGAAAAATTATCCTTTTTGCTATTAAAAATGGCAACATCTTTTATCTTCAAATATATTATGCAGTAATATCTGTGTGATAGATTTTTATCAGCCCAGCTCCATCTGTCAACAGGTAGTTTTAAGCATTGGCTTCTAGGCAGCATTGGTGACCGACTCTGATAATTTGATCCTGTTCCTCTGAGCAAAACTGAGAAGCAGATTATATTTTAAAGTCTCATAGCTGAACTTGGATGTGCCTTCGTTTACTTCAATATTTAAGTTTTATTAGCCTTTTAGTCTCCATGTTTGGTGGCATGGTGGAGACAAGAATCATAATGACTGAGTATTGACACCAAAAAGAGAAATTCTTCATCTCTCTATTATAGAAAATTATGATCCTTCTTGCTCTCATAAAAAGTAAGGAAAATTAAAATGCACTTGTATACAAGTTATATTATATGCTAAATACACAAAATATTATATACCAAATTAAATATTTTATTCAATATGAGTAGTTAAGGGTACTTATTTCATACTATCATATGGTAAAAATGGGAAAATCTCTATTTTCCCAAGAAGTTTAGAACAAAGGATTAACAATTCTTAGTATCTGAAATCACTGCCTGGAATGGACCATAAGGTGTAACAACATCTAGCCCTAGAATTACCAAGTATCTGTAACTAAGCCCTAGACCTACCAAGTATACGTTAACTAACTGGAATGTAAATAAAAACTTGGAAAGGGAAAAAAAAAATTACCATCAAAAGTATTCATAAGAACCAAACTTATTTTTCTTCATGAGTAGTAGGTTAGTAAGAAAACAGAAATTATGACCATGTTTATTAAGTTTCTCTAAAGGGACCCAAAATTGAATATGTAGAAAATTAAGCCAAAGGGCTTAAAACTTTATTTTCTAAGAACAGGTTGAATTATTTTTCTGATTATAAAGAATTACATGCTGATTATTAAAACAAACAAGAAAAGCCAAGAAAAGATAAAGAGAAAAAATTAACCAGAATTCATAGTCTACAATGAGTAGATAGTTACTGTTAAAGGATTTCATTTCTGTATATATAAAAAGTATGCACACGTATTTTCATATGATACAGATATAACATTTTATGTTGTTTTAATAAATCTGAAATTTAAATCCATTCTAAATTGTCTTATGTCATCCATTGTTGTGATTTAACATTTTAATGTTATATAATATGCCAAAGAATTGTTGTAATTGATTTGAATACTTTAATTGGAGACATTTAGGGCCCCAAGTTTTTTGTTGGTGGTGGCGGTGCTGATGGTTTTTTTTTTCTTTCCCTTCAGTTTGTGAACTAGAGTCTATATATTTATTACAAAAAACAATAAACTATAAATCCTAACTCATTGGGTCTTTTCTCTATAAGGACACTGCATTCAAAAAAGTACCATCTAAACAGCTATGAATGATTAAAAACTGAAATGAAATTCTGAGCTTTAATTTGCATTGCTCAAAAATATTTACAGAGGATCTCATTTCTTTTTTTGTAAATGTTTAATTGTTTTGGAGTTTTTATTTCTTTTATTTTTATATTTTTAAATTTTGAGAGAGGGAGAACATGTGTGAGAGATTACAGGGCAGAAAGGGACAGAGGGAGAGGGTGGGAGAGAATCTTAAGCAGGACCCACTCTGGGCGGGGCTCAATCTCATGACCCTGAGATCATGACCTCAGTAGATAACAAGAGGTGGCCTCTTAACCAACTGAGCCACCCAGGCGCCTCTAGAGTTTTTATGTTTTAAGTGAGCTCTAGGCCCAATGTAGGGCTTGAATTCACAACAACCCCAAGATCAAGAGTTGCATGCTACACCAACTGAACCAGCCAGGCACCCCCAGAGGATCTCATTTCTAACCCCCAGGTACATTATTCCTATGTCCTTTTTCTCTCTTCCATGTTTCTCCCAGAAACTATATTGCTTTGGATGCTCTCATTCACAACTCTACCTCCCAAAAACTTTTCCTCCTACTATTTACACTGATATTTTGCTTTCTAAAAATCCTAATATTTCTTTTTTTATTGTTTAAATTCAAGTTAGTTAACATATAGTGTAGTGTTGGTTTCAGGAGTAGAATTTACTGATTCATCCCTTATTAGGGCCCCAAGTTTTTACTGTTATAATTAATGCTGTGATGAATACCTGTATAGGTTTATCATTATCCACATATCCACATAGGAAAACCCTTATGACTTATGAGTATGCCAAAAATATCAGTGTTTCTCTGCCACTTAATATATATTGTAACATATATATTGTTACACAATAATATATATATATATCTTCACAGTACACAAAAGCTATTGCTCTCTACAAAGATTATGCCAATTTAAACTTACACTCCTGTATTTTTAATTTTTGGTCTGATCACACCTTAAGAGGTTGCTGAATTTCATGCATTTTTGTATGTGAGAGTATTATTCCAGTGGTCTTTAAAAGCAACAATTAAATGAGGTCAAAAGGAAGAGCCTGACTTACTCTGTGAAAAATATGACTTTACTGTTAATTAACTGACCCAAAGCTTAGTGATATTTTTCCTGATTAGCTCTAAGACCCTGAACTTTTCCTTGTGCTTATGCAAGTCAGGCTAATAGGGAACATGTAATGGCAATTATTAATTGCATTGGGTTTTTCAAATCAAAGGCATAGTCATTGCAATTTTCCTTTTTGTTTTGTAAAACTTGCAGTTTTCTGAGGGATTGACTGTGACTGTTATTATCTCTTTGCCCTTGTCATATTTTATAAAAAACACATATACACAGAGACATTTGCCAAAGATAAACTGGGTCAAGGGCATCTTTCTTTGGATTGCAAGGTTATGTTATACAGTGTCCAGTGTTTAACCATGTGTTATTATTTGTTGATAACCCTCTCTTTTGCTTCCATTTTACTTAATATGTTGAGCCTAACTGTAGGGATTACAGAGAAAAAAACTTTCAATTGAGTGTTGCCCACACTTTGGATCCAAAGTGAGGTTTAGAGATCTATAACAGGGCACCTTGGGTGGCTCAGTTGGTTAAGCCACTGCCTTTGGCTCAGGTCATGATCCTAGAGTCCAGGGATTAGTCCTGGGATTAGTCCTGCTTCGGGCTCCCAGCTCCGCAGGGAGTCTCCTCTCTCTGACCTCCTCCCTGCTCATTCTCTCTCTCTCTCTCTCTCTCTCTCTCTCATAAATAAATAAAGTCTTTTAAAAAAAAAGATAAAGTTCTATAGCATTTAGCATGGGTAAATGAAATTATAAAATATATCTGGTTAGCCTGCATTGTCATCAACCTCACCCATGTTGTGTTCTGGTCTATAAACAGATTTGTTAGGGTTTACTCTTTTGTCTGTTCTGACATCCCCACAGGACTTGACCCTATGCTTGTGGGACTTACTTGAATAGGCTCTAAGTGGAGATGTGAGTAGCATCAATGGATTTATCATGGTTCTGAAAGCTCTTAACAGTCACTGTGTAAGGTACCAAATGCCAGGCTTGTCTATCCAACCGCCTACTTGACATCTTTACTTGAAGGTCTCATCTCACACAGCATGAACGCTTATCCCTAAACCCATTTCACCTGCCACTTTATCCATCACAGCTGTTAGCAGCTATAGCTTCTCAAAATTTAGTTCAATAACCTTTTAGTTATCCTTGACTCCTCTCTTTCTCTTGTACCCAACACCTAATGCATTAAGGAGTCCTGTAGTTCTAGAACTCTAGAACTCCATTGTTTCTCATCACTTCTGCTCCTACCCTGATCTAAGATATCATCTCCTAGCTGAATTACCGTCAGGCGAGACAGATCACATCACTCCCTTCTCAGAATTCTGAAATTCATTGCTCTCTCTTTCATTCAGAATAAAGAAAACATTGCTAAAGTGACCCCTGCTTTTACCTCCTTTCCTTCATTGATTTGCTTATTCACTTCACTCTGGAGTCACTCTTTCCTCCCTGCTTTTTCTCTGCCTCAGGGCCTTTGCACTAGTGGTTCTCTCTGCCCAGAATGTTCTTCCTCCAGATAACCAACTAACTAAACTCTCACCTTCAATTTTTTGCACAGAAGTTTTCATCTAAAAGATGCCTACTCTGATCGCCCCATCTAAACTGTAGCCCCAATACTTTGGGTCCCTGTTACTGTACTCTTTTTCCAAAGGACTTATCACCCTCTAGCCTACTATGTGGTATTTACTATTTCTATTGTATGTTTTTTTTTTTCTCCCTCACTAGAAACTAAGCTACGTGAAGGTAAGGGTCTTTGGTTGCCTTGTTCACTAATAAAAATTCCAGAACTCTTGATCAGTGTCTGCACATGAAGAAGAGCTGAGTAAATATTTGACAAATAAAAACCTTCAAAAACAAATTAAATAAAAATCCTAAGTCTACACATTATTCCTTAAACTGATTATTAGCTTTAATGGTGATATATAGAGATACAGCTGCATAAAATGTGCCCCTGCCTTTTCCCCCTTGGCCTACATGTTCTTGTTTCTTTTAGCTACTCCTCATTATCTCCTTAGATTTTCTTCCCCATTCCTACCTCTGAACCTGTTCCATAAAGACCAGTAATAATCTCCATCTTGGAAAATTTTCATCTTTTTCATCCCTCAGAAGCATTCAAAATAGTTTTCCAGTTCCTCCCTCTTAAAGCTTTATTCTCTTTGCTTCTGTATCACGGTATTCTCATTTTGAGTCTCCTAGGTTGTTTCCTTACTTTTTTATGCTTAACCTCTAAGTGTTGAAAAGTCCCAGAACTCTGGGCAATCTCTTCTTCCCTATTGCTTGACCACTTCTGCACTTTCTATTTAACCTGTATAGTTATTACAGCTACATTTCTATTTCCAGCCATGGCCTGAATACCACATTGACATATAGAACTGTCTATTGACATCAACATTTAGATGTCTAAGAGACAACTTTAACAGAATTAAAACCGAACTCAATGCACTGCCATATTCCTCTTCCTAACTGTATCTTCACTCTTTGGGTAAATGCCACCAACTACTACCAGCTATTCAAGCCAGAAAAACCCAGAAGTCATCTTGATTCCTCTGTCTTGCACCTGTGCCCCAAACTGAACCATTATAAGACTTTCAAGCTTTTTCTCAAATATACTCCAAATCCACCACATGTTACCAATTCTACTGCTGCCATCACTGCCCATTGAATGACTTCAGGAATCTTCTACCTGTTCTCTTTGCTTTCAATTTAAGTTTTTATAATTTATTGTCTACACAACCAGAACAAAATCAGATCATGATATGTCCCTGCTGAACTTTCCAAAATTGTATTTAGAATAATTTTGAAGTCTTTACTGCGTTCTCTAATATGCACATGATGCATCCCTTTCTACTTCTAAATGTCATCTCATACCATGATCTATCACACTTGCTATGTTTGAACCATCTTGATCTTCTTTTTGTATTTTAACTGAATAATTTTTTTCCCTCCCCCATGGACATGTACTTAATCTTCTTCTGCCTGGACAACTCTTTGTTACTTCATCTGAACCCAAACATTACACTCTCAGAGACAACTTTCCAGACCCCTTACTTTAGAGAGAACCACCCGCCATCATCAACTACCTTTTGAAAGTTTTTTCTGACACCGTAGCACAAACTCTTGTCCATTGCTGTATTGACAATACCTTGTACAATTTCTGGCACTTAGATTGTATGCAATAAATATTGTTTTTAATAGATGAGTAGACAAATAAAAGACTGAATAAATTTACTGCAGCTGAATACTTTACTAGTTGAGCATATATTTGGTTTAAAAACTTACTCATTTCAGTTGTAAGGTCCTTTTTATACATATGTCTGAGCCCTTGTCCAATTTATATTGCTGGGTTTCTTTCTTCCTTTCTTTTATTTATTTATCTTTTTTGCATTTTTGTTTTTGTTTTTAGAGATGGAGAAACTGAGATACAGATGGATACGGTTATTCTCTGCCTAGGACCATTAAATCTTTATTCAGAATTGTTAATGAAACTTTTGGCTCACTTCCAGCCATCAGGCCACACTTCTGAATAGAATCAATTTGCTTGTGTAAGAGAACAAAACAGTACATAGCACTCTTTTTATTTGGCTGCTTGCTTCTTTCTTTCTTATCAAAGATATATGGTTCTTTGCTATCTTCGAATTGGAGAACTATGGTATTAATATTAACTGAGTCCTTTGAGGACTACAAAACAAAAATTGTAGAACGAGAACCAAGAAGCAAGTTGTCATTAGGATAGAACTTTACTATTCAGTCTTTGGACAGAAGTCTGGACAGATCACTGCCACTTACCATGCTAAAGTATTTACTGTCTTTGTTCAGAGAAGGGAGCACAAGTAATTCCACTAAATTTAGATAATACATTTCATTCAATGAGTAGAAGAACTTAATATTGTATTTACCCTATCGATAACAACTGACTTCCTAGTAGAGTAAATCCAATAAGAGATATGACAATATCTTAACTAGCACTATCCAATAACTATCTGTAAAAGGGAAGAATAATTAAAATTCTCAAAGGCAAACTTGCCAAAACACTTCAAGGGTGATTAGAGAGCCTACCATTAGCAGATGAAAAAATGTGCCTACTCAGAAGTTACTGTTACCAGAGGCTGGGATGAAAGCACACATTGGTGAGATAGAAAATTTACCACAGAAATGACTGAATAGAAACATGAAAGAAAACACACTCAGCATCCAAGCCTAGATCTAATTGCAAAGAGGAACCACTCCATGAAATGCAATTAAACTTCTAGAGAGATCAAAGCATTCTTCCACATAGGAGGTGTAAGGGCAAAGAAATATTCCCCTTACAATTAAGAAGCATTACCAAAATTTAGAGAAAATCCAAAATATGTCTTAAGATTGAAAAATAAAATGGTAAAATGAACATATAGGATAGGATAGGTGGGTTGTTATGATGGCACAAGCATAAAACATAAATAAATGCAATTAGCCTAAGATACTCTAGCTGGTAAAATAAATTACCTTGCATTATAATTAAATGTCATCTAAAAACATCTTTATAAGAGTAGTTACTTCATTTTATAATGTTTTTGAAAATGAAATTTACAACACTGAGCAGAAATGATTCATAATTCTCTATTGTGCTCAAATACAGACACAGTATTCACAGACGATTGTGCATTTGTAATGCTATTCTTTTGAATTGCTTGAAACATTTGAAAGACAATGAACTTCACTACTTCATGCAAGGTAAAATGGAGGAACATGTTTTGTACATAGATTATATATAGTAATGCCTTCTCCACTGAGACTTTTATTGCCCCCAATCCTCGTTAATTTGAATTTGTCTTTTGTTTCCTGCTTTATTCTAATAGGGAAGAAAGCAGAGGAAGTATAAATTTTGTTTTTGTTGTTGTCTGTTGTCATAGAAGCCTATGAGAGCTAACAGGCTAGGAGACCCAGAGTCTGATTCTGTCAGGAGAAAAGGTCTGGGGCCTGTGTGTCAGTAGAGCAATGGCCAGTGCCTTAGCAACAAGGTGCTATGCACTGTGTTAAAACCACGCAGCCTCAGATTGTGTATAAAGGAGTTTTGGGAAATATCTACTCAGTTATATCTCACATGTTAAAATACAGTTTTCCAAGGCTTTCCAACAATTATGGGACTTTTGTGTCTGGGACCAGATAGGTTCCTGAGGCAAGGGATAATAGTGTCATGTCATGAAATCAGAAAGGCAAGGGAAACAAAATAAACCAACTCTTTTAGCAGGCATTTTATTTCCAGTAGAGCATTTTCAGGTATTTTGTTAAAATCAAGGGGAAAGAAGTTTCTGATATGCTTATAACAAGCATGAGATTCCAAATGAAAACATAAATTAAATACTTTAGTATTCTTTGGTAAGTGAAGAATATATGAAAGTTGTTGATGTTAACTTTACATATTTTATTATCTTTTGTGATGCACATTTGTAAGAATTTTAATAGGTTAACATGAACTTACTTATACTAGTTTCCTACTTGGACAAAGAATTTTGTTATTATAAGGTTAGTGGGAAACAAATTTTTCTGATCAGAAAAACAAACTAATATCAAGATTTCCCAAGGGAAAGAATGGACTAATATTTCCAGTTTATAACTGGTATACATATCTAATAAAAACAAGTGCTCTGTATTCCAAACCACATTGCTTTTCTCTTTAAAAAAAATTTCTCAACAAGCAAATTAGAACATTTCTCTTCTAGCAAACTGATTACTTCTGCAAAAAAGAAGAAGAAGAAGAAGAAGAAAAGAAAGCCTAGCAAATTAAGATTTTAAATTTTAGATTTTAATTTTCAGTAGCAGTAGAAGAGGGAGATTTAATTTGAAATTCCCTTGAACCTCTTCTCATTTTAACAGTACTGACTTGGTATTTCTGTTTTTAAACTTTGTTATATTCTGTTTAAATCAGTTAGAAGTTTTTTCAAATTTGATGTAAAATAATTATAACTCAAATTATAGGAGGCACATGGTGATTGAAAGTAAAGTAAATGGGAACAGTATTTCACAGTATTCACAGGAGCGATAGCCCTACACAAACAGAGATTTTTTTTTCCCCAATTCATTTTCCAAACCGAAAGCCGCACTTTCGTCTTCAAAATCCTCTTAGATGAAAAAAACAAGGTTTAGACTTTGTGTATTGTGTGCTCCCTTTTATTAAAGTGATAGGGTTAAGAACACATTTATATTTACTTTCAAATACTTAGGCAGACCCTGGAACAATACCAACAGCAAACAGAGCATGAGACGGCAGGAGGAACATAGCCAGAGATCTCAGGTTGGAGGAACCCTCCTGAAGCTCACAGAAGAGCAGTTGATGGCTTTCCAAAAAGAAAGGGAAAAAAAAAAAAAAAAAAAAACCCTGCTGGAGAAGGGAGATGACCTTGCTTAGAATGAATTTAGAATAATGGTAGGTATTAGGTCTGTGACCTCAGAAAGAAAGCAGTTGAAATCCAAAAATAGCACCCCAGCATACTAGTAGGGTACAGTCCTGTGCAACATATAGAGGGATTTCAAGAGAAATAGGAGAGTGTCGGGAGGAGTGGAGGATTGAGGGGCCCCTGCTGATACGTGGTTAGGAGAAACTGAAGGTGCTAGGATCCCACGTAGAAAGGTTGCATGCTGGTGTGCTTGAGTCCACAGAGATTTAGGCACATGCAGGTCTCTTTCCAGACTTCCAGTTAAATCCTTCTGTTGTGAAATTCTGAGTTGGTGAATACAATGCATTTAGGTATGTAATGTAATAGAAAAGGTACTATGGTAGAAATGTAGTAAGAAAAATTGGCAACCACCAACCCCTTTCATGAAGTGGGGATGGAGAAGAGAGTAAATATAAAGAATTTGAGAATCGTTGCCACAATCCCAAAGATGACAGAGAAAGTAGCCATTACAAGTAAGAACAGCTTTTGTTTTTCATGTTGTAAGCAAAAAAGAAACCAAATGATCCTCAGAAGATAATAGGGATCCATTGACTCGAAGAGCAATGATGCCTATTTGGTAATGGGTAAAATCACTTTTTCTTCAATATTAGTTTTGACTATGCTGTTTCTGAATTTCTTTTTTTACATTTGAAATACAATTTGCCTTCAAAAGTCAAGTATTAAAAGAAAATCACCAAGAATACTTCCCACATAGATGAAGAGGATCCAAGAAATGAAATATTTTCTTGAGACAGAGGATAAAAATTGCCCTATGTTGGGGGTTCAACATTCAGAGTGAGGGGCTTAGAAAAAGAGATTCCTGCAGACCTGCCTAAGAATCTGAGGGAGGTGAGCCTGGTTAGAAGGGGAGAAGCATTTGGATTATCCTGACTTTGTGAATCTTGTATTTCTAAATGCCTTCTTTTGTCCCTTGAGCTAGGTCAACATCTTAGTTGTGAAATTGACTTATACCTATACTGCCTGATCCTTTGTTTTTTTAGCATGGGATGAGAGCAGGATAGCCAAAAGAAGATAATTTTTTTCCCCATCCTCTCCAACACAGAAGGAACATCTTCCTATTAAGTGGATTATAACTCAAATTTTCAGGAATTAATTGAGAGATATGGAGGACAGGACTACAATAGTAAAGCCATTAATTGTGGAAAATCCCAGACTCTTGGAAGATTTAGAAAAGAAAACACTAGTATCAAGGGGAACTACCTTCTAAAATGGAGAAGGGACTATAGGAAGAGTACTTCTGGATTATAGGAAGAGTACTCAGCACTGCCAAAATTACGAAGTAGCACCTTTGTAGAGTGGCAAATTCCACAATTTAGTTCTGTTTACATGAATCACATCTAGTATAACTCTAAGTATAAGAGAATTGGTGGGTCTCTGTTATGGGACTGAGTTTTGCCCCCCACCAAAATTCATATATTGAAGCCCTAACCCTAATGTGACTATTTTGTGGAGCTTATAAGGAGGTAATAATGGTTAAGAGATGCCATAAGGGTAGAGCCCTTATCCATGATGTCTTTGTAAGAAGAGTAAGAGACCCCCAGAGATTTCTCTTTCTCTTTATGCACACAGACAAAAGGCCATTTGAGGTCACAGTGAGAAGGTGAATATTTGCAAGCCAGAAAGAGAGCCCTCCTAGAGAACTGAGTCAGCCCCCTTGATCACAGACTTCTAGCCTCTAGAACTTTGGGAAAATAAATATCTCTTATTTAAACCACCCAGTTCATGTATTTTGTATGGCAAACTGATAGGCAACACAATCTTCCCTAGAGAGCGGACTGCCATTTATGAAACCTAATATGGTAAAAACAAAACAAAACAAAACAAAAAACTACACCTGGATTCTTCCTGCCTACTCTGGATAGTTCCCTTTCTAGCGATGACAAAAGCTTGAGAATCTGGCCTCCTTTTCAACCACTTTTCCTCTTTCCACACAAGCAGTAGGTACTAGTCTTACCTAGTATTTCTTAGTAATGTCTAATTCTGGTTAAGATCATTTTTGTTGCAAGAAGCAAAAACCCACTCTAATTTTGAAAATTCCTATTAACTTCTCTTGTACTTACTGTTAGAACATTTATTGGATGCCATACTTATTTAACACATGGCATCTGTTACGAGATACCATTATGAACCCCTCTAGAGTATGGATGGTTTCTTTGGATATGTTATACACTTGAGGAGAAACTGCAGTCAAATGCTCTTCCACTGAGCTATACCCTCTTTGAGGAGAAACTGATAGAGGTGAGTCCAGCATTCTGAGTTCCTCTTTCCATGTAAGGTATTTACTAGGTCTTCAGCCTTATGGGGTGATATACTCAGAAGCTGGTCAGAATGCAGACTGTAAGAGGTGGAGAAGCAGAGACAGAACTTTAGAAATCTCATAGGATTAGAAGACATAAATATTGAAGTTTGGGCCTCCCAAAGTAACCAGGGATTGAGAGGCCAAGATTACACAAAGAAGGGAAACATAAGGAATTGAGTCTGACACTAAGTAGCAGTTCTCACTTTGAGATATTAGCCAATTATTAAGCTGTTCAGAAAGAAGCTGAATATCTCAAGAGAGCTTTTGACAGTCTCATAGTTGTGAAGACATGAGAATTAAAAATGCATCAAGAAGAAGGAAGAAGAAGGTGCTCCGGTAAATATCCCAGGCCCTTAATGAGCCTCCTGAAGAGATACACCCTAAATTGAGGAAGAACCAGAAGTAGAGCTTTACCATGTCTTAAACTCATCCTAAAGTCTAAGTGTTACTGGATTAAGATAATTTGCTTCTATTCTTGCAACATACCAGCATCCCTTGAGATTGAAGGTATCATCCAGGTCCTCTACAGTTTTCCATACAAATTGGCTGAACTTCTCATCAAAATTAGGAAACCCACAGAAAACTGGAACTAAAGAAAAATTAGAAAATAGAAACAGACCAATAGGTGATTCTACATTATAGCTATGAAACTATGAGTACTCTGTGTTAGCGTACTCAAGAATATAGATAAGATTGGACATATTTGTTAGAGAACTGGAATCTATAAAAAATAATATTTTTAGAACTAAAAATTAATATTAAGAAATACAGAGTATACATTATTTTTATCTGACTTCCTTCACTACTCTATTTTGTTCTGTATATCAATAGTTTATTACATTTTGGGGGCACCTGGCTATCTCAGTTGATCAAGTGCCCAACTCTTGGTTTCAGCTCAGATCATGATCTCAGGGTCCTGAGATCCAGCCCTATGTCAGTCTCCACACTCTGGAGTCTGCTTGAGATTCTCTATCCTTCTCCCTGCCCCTCCTACTCATGAGCTCTCTCCCTCTCTCTTCTCTCTCTCAAATAAATAAATAAAAATCTTTAAAAAAATTTAAAAATAACTTACTACATTTTTTATTGCTGAGCAGGATTCAACTGCATGGATATACTACCATTTGTTTATGCATTCATTTATTCATGGATATTTAAGTTATTTCCAGTTTGGGGCCATTACAAATAAGGTTACTATGAATATTCATTTGCATTTCTATAGGGATTTATATATTTTTTTCTTGGATAAAATACCTAGGAATATAATGGCTAGATCATTTGGTAGGTGGGTCAAATCAACATTTTAACACTATGGAGTGTTCCAACCCATAAATAAGGTATATATCTCCATATATTACAGTTTTTAAAATTTCTCTGAGCAGTGTATTGTCATTTGTGTGTAGAGTTTACTTTTATATCTTCTATCAGCTTTAATATTTATATGTATAATGTATTTCATATTTCTAATATTGTTGATATTTTTAAATCTCGTTTTTCAGCTGGTCTTTATTAACAAATAGAAAAACAACTAATTTTTTTAAGCAAATCACATTTTTTTAAAGATTTTATTTATTTATTTGATAGAGATTACAAGTAGGCAGAGAGGCAGGCAGAGAGAGAGGAGGAAGCAGGCTCCCTGCTGAGCAGAAACCCCCGATGTGGGGCTCGATTCCAGGACCCTGGAATCATGACTGAGCCGAAGGCAGAGGCTTTAACCCACTGAGCCACCGAGGCGCCCCTGAAATACAACCAAATTTTGTACACTCATTTTATATCTGTCTCCTTATGAAACATATTCATTAGTCCTAATAACTTTTTTGTAGATTCTATCAGATTTTCTACATAAATGTGATACCATCTGTGAATAAAGAGAATATTATCTCTTTCTTTTCAATATGGATACTATTCAATTTCTTTTTTCTTGCCTTAATGCATTGGTTAGAAATTTTAGTATAAAAGTGAATAGATGTAGTGATAGCTGACATATTTGCCTTGTTTTTGATCTTAGGGGAAATTATTCACTCTTTTACCATTAAGTGTGCTGCTAGCTATACATTTTTCATAGAAGCAGTTTATGAGGTTGAGGAAGTTCCATTTTATTCCTAGTTTTCTGAGTTATTTTATTGGTTATAGATGTTAGATTTTGTACAGTGTTTTTCTGAGATTGAGATTATCATACAATTTTTCTCTTTTTTTGAGTTTGTTAACATGATGAATTACATTCCCTGATTTTCAAATGTTACACCAACCTTGCATTCTTCAAATTAACTCCATGTGATTATGATATTATTTCTTTTACATGTCATTGGATTCAATTTGCAAAAATTTTGTTTAGAATTTTTGTATGTATGCTCATGAGAGATATTGGTCTACAGTGTTCATTTCTTGTAATGTCTTTTTATAATTTTGGCTATCAGGATAATGTTGGCCTCATAGAATTAATTGAATTAGTTGAAAACCACTTTGGGGGAACAGCTGGGTAGCTCAATCAGTTAAGCATCTGCCTTCAGCTCAGCTCAGGATCCCAGGGTACTGGGATTGAGTCCCACAATGGGCTCCTTGCTCAGCTGGGAGTCTGCTTTTCCCTCTGCCTGCAACTCCCCCTGCTTTTGCTTTCTCTCTCTCTCTGACAAATAAATAAATAAAATAAAATAAAAAAGAAAACCTCTTTTTTGGTTTTCTGAAAGTTTTTGTAGAACTGGTGTGATTTTTTTTCCTTGAATGTTTGGTAGAAGTCACCAGTAAAACCATCTGGACCTAGAGCTTTCTTTGTTAGAAGGTTTTTACCTATAATTTCATGTTCTTTAATATAATTTGTCTAATCAGCTGTAACAGCTTCTTACTAGACATGTATCTGGAGGCAAGAGAAACAAAAGCAAAAATAAATTATTGAAACTTCATCAAGATGAAAAGCTTCTGCACAACGAAGGAAACAATCAACAAAACTAAAAGATGATCTACTGAATAGGAGAATATATTTGCAAATGACATGTGGTACAGGTTAGTATCCAAAATCTATAAAGAACTTATCAAACTTAACACCCCCCAAAAAAACAAATAATCTAATTAAGAAGTGGACAGAAGACATGAATAGACAGTTTCTCGAAGAAGACATCCAGATGGCTAACACACATGTTAAAGATGCTCAACATCACTCATGATCAGGGGAATACAAATCAAAACTATTATAAGATACCACCTCACAACTGTTAGAATGGTTAAAATTAGTAACACAGGAAACAACAGATGTTGGTGCCAATGTGGAGAAAGGGAAACCCTCTTACACTGTTGGTGGTATTGCAAACTGGTGCATCCACTGTGGGAAGCAGTATGGAGGTTCTTCAAATAGTTACAAATAGAGCTACCTTATGACCCGACAATTGCACTACTAGGTATTTACCCAAAGGATTAAAAAATACTGAATCAAAGGAGCATATACACTCCAATGTTTATAGCAGCATTATCAACAATAACCAAAGTATGGGAAGAGCCCAAATGTCTATTGACTGATGAATGGCTAAAGTAGATGTGATGTGGCACATATGTATGTATGTATGTATGTATGTATCTATCTATCTATCTATCTATCTATCTATTTATGGCACATACTTATATATCAGCTATCAAAAAGAATGAAATCTTGCCATTTGTAACAATGTGGATGGAGCTAGAGAGTATTATGTTAAGAAAAATTAGTCAGAAGAAGGCAATACCATATGATTTCACTTAGATGTGGAATTGGGGGATGGGCTAGATGGGTGATGGGTATTAAGGAGGGCACTTGTGATGAGCACTAAGTGTTATATGTAAGCGATTAATCACTAAATTCTACTCCTGAACCCAATACCCAATATTATACTATAGGTTAACTAACTAGAATTTAAGTAGAAACTTGAAACCAATGAAGACGAAGCAGAAGAAGAAGTAGAAGAAGAAGCAGAAGCAGAAGAAGCAGGAGAAGGAGAAGGAGAAGGAAGGAGAAGGAGAATGAATAATAATAATAATATAATATGTCCAAACTGGGGCAGTTTTAATCCTCTCCCTCCTTGAAAGGAGACTATTGCAATATCTATAAGACACTTTTTTTGGTTATCACAGCTGGGGGAAGAGGCAGTGTTATGGGAATCCAGTGAGTACAGGCCAAGAATGTTCCTAACATCCTACAATGTGTAGGACAGCTCCCATGGCAAAAAATTAGCTAGTCCAAAATATCAGTAGAGCCAACTTTGAGAAATTTTGCTTTAATTGATGTGTGACTTTGCAGGTTAGACACATTTGTTCTTGAGTAAGATTTGGTAGTTTGTCTTTGAAGAAATGTCCGTTTCATGTATGTTGTCAAATTTAGTGACATAAGATTGTTCATAACATTCTCTAATTTCCCTTTCAATATTTGTAAAATCTGTAGTGATACCAGCTCTCATTCCTGATGTTGCCAATTTGAGTCTTCTCTCTCTCTCTCTCTCTCTCTTTTTTTTTTTTTTTTTTTCCTGATCAGTCTGGCTAGAGACTTACTGATCATGTCAATATTTTCAAAGAAGCATGGTTTGGTTTCACTGATTTCCTCTACCTATTTTCTGTTCCACTGACTTCTACTCTGTTCACTATTATTTCTTTTCTTCTGCTTGGTTTGAGTTTAATGGGTTCTTTCACATTTTTTAAGACAGAAGCTGACATGTTTATTCAAGATCTCTCTTCTTTTGCAGTATAGATAACTATTGCTATAAGTTTTCTCTAAGTATTACTTTAGAGACATTCCACAAGTCTTGATATGTTGTATTTTCTTATCCATCAACTTAAAAATAATTTTTAATTTTGCCATAATTTTTTTAATCTAGAGATTATTGAGAAGTCATGCTCTTTGGTTTCCAAATAATTGGGAGGTTTTTATGAGTATTTCTGTAATTGGTTCCAATTTCACCCCATTGTGGTCATAAAACAGTCTTTGTACTACTTAAATCCCTCTAAATACTAAGTCTCATTTTGTGGCCTTGTAATATGGTATATCTTGGTAAATTTTAATGTGCACCTGAAAATAATGTTTATTTTGCTGTGGTTGATTAGAGTGTTCGATAAATGTCAATTAGGTGAAAGTGGTTGTTTAAATAATTTGTATTAATGTTTTATCAATTATTCTATTCATGATTCAAAACAGTTACTGAGAGAGGGTTATTGGAAGCTTTAATTGTGAATTTGCCTATTGTTGTAGTACCTTAGTTTTTGTTTTATGTATTATCATGATCAGTTTATCAGTTAAACATTAAGATCATATGTCCTTTTGATAAATCAGCTTCTTTATTATTATAAAATGGCCTTCTTTATCCCTGGTTGTATTCTTTGCTCTGAATGTTTTATATACATTATGTCATATTAATACAGCCAGTTCAGCCTCTCTTTATTACTGTTGGCAAGGTTTTCTTTTTCTTTTAGTTTTAACCCATTTCTGTCTCTGTAAGTAAACTGAGTTTCTAGTACCTAACATATAATTGGTTCTTCCTTCGTTATCCTGACAATGACTTATAATTAAATATTAGACAATTTACATTTACTGTAATTATTGATATGGTTATGTCTAAGTCTCTTATTTTAATATTTTTTCTGTGTCCTTTTTCCTTTTCTACTGAACTGGCTTTGATTAATTGAGCTATTTTTATTTCTCAGTTTTATCTCTTTTATTGGCTCATTAGTTGTAAATTTTTATTTTAGTATTTGCTTTTTAACTTATCACAGTCTATCTTCAAGTGATATTCTATCTCTTCATGCATGTAGAATAAGAAACTTCCAATAGTATACTTGTATTTTGCCCCCAGCTTTTATATTATTTTTCCCCATATATTCTACTTATTTACTCATTATGAACCTCAAACACATTTTGATTTTTTTGTCTATTTGTTTAAATGGTCAATTATCTTTTTTAAGAATTTAAGCTGTACAAAAATATGATGTATTTATCCCCTTAGTTAACATTTCTGGTGCTCACCATTCCTTGTATAGATTCATATTCCCACTCTATTTAATTTCCATCTTCCTGAAGGCCTTCATTTATGAGGTAGGTTGGCTGATGGTGCTTTTCTTCACCTTTGCATGTTTGAAAAAGTCTTTGCTTTTGAATCATATTTTTCCTGGATATAGAATTCAAGGCACTGCCTTCTCTCTTAAATTGTCTGATGAGAAGCTGATGTTGTCAACATTATCTTTCTTCTTCTTTATGTAATGTGACTTATATCCTCTAGTTGCTTTTAAGATTTTCTCTTTATCACTCATTTTGGATAATTTGATTATTATATGCGTTGGTCTAGTTTTCCTCATGTTTCTTGTGCTTGGGGTTCTTTGAACTTCTTCCATCTCTGAGTTTATAATTTTCTTGAAGTTTCAGAAGTTTTCATCCATCATTACAAATGTATTTTTCTGACCCCCACCTTCCCAGCCCTCCTGACACAGTTCTCCTTTGGGGATTTCAGTTATATATAGTAGGTTGCTTTAAGTTGTCCCATAGCCCATTGATGTTAACTTTATTTTAAAAATTATTTCCCCTCTGTTTAATTTATTTTGGGTAGTTTTTCCTGCTATGTCTTCAAGTTCACTAGTTTTTTTTTATTTTTGATGTCTAATCTGTCCTTAGTTATATGCAGTGTGTTTGGGTCTTTTTTATATCTTCCTTGTGTCTATTTTGTTTTAAGAAGCACTTTATTGAGGTATAATTTACCCACAGTAAGATCCACTTGATTTAAGTGTACAATTCAATTTTTTTTAGTACAAGTTATTGTGTAGGCATATATTTTTATCTCTCTTGGTTAGTTACTTAGATTGGAATTGCTGAGTTATAAGGTAATTCTGTACTTTACATTTTAAGAAACTACCTAATGAATCTTCAGAGTGGTTGCACCATTGTACATTTCAGCCAGCAGTGTATACAGCTTTCATTTTCTCTGTATATCATTGATTTTTTTTTAATTGTAACCATTCTTGTGAATGTGAAGTGGTATCACATGATTTTAACTTGCTTTGCTCTAATAACTAATGATGGGAATTTTTAATGTGTTTATTGGCTTTTTGTATATCTTTGCTGAAACATCTATTCATATCTTTTGCTCATTTTTAATTGGATTATTTGCCTTTTTATTATTTTGATTTGTAAGAATACTTTATATATTCTGGATACAAGCTTCTTATTGGATGTGTGAATTGAAATATATTCTTCAAATCTTGGCTTATCTTTTCATTTTTATGATGGTATCTTTTGAAGTGCCAAAGTTTTAAATTGTGATGACAATCAGGTTCTTCAATGTTTTCCTTTATTGCTGTGCTTTTGGTGTTCTATGTTAGAAATCTTTGCCTAACTAAGGTTATGAAGATTTACTCCTTCCTTTCTTTTAAGGGTTTTGTAGGTTTAGCTCTATGGTCCATTTTGAGTTTTGTTTGTTTGTTTTTATTTTGTCTACTTACAGTTTGGAATATGTCCTTGTCTGCCAACTCTGTAAAAGTTCTAGGTCTGTTTCCATTAGTTCATTTTTGTTCTCATTATGGGTTATAGTATCCTGATTTTTTGCATTCCTGGCAGTCTTTAGATGCCAGACATTGTGAATTTTACCTTGTTGCTTGCTAGTTATTTTCATATTCTTATAAATATTCATGAGCTTCATTCTTACAATAAAAAAGTTAAAGTGGCAGCTTTTTATTCCTTTCAGAGTGTATATAAAATAATGGTGGAATATACAATTGATTAAATTTTAGATTTAATGAAACATAACAGGTACTTGTTGTATTCTTATATATAGCTAAAAGCTATATATATATCATATATATTTCTAATGTATGTATATATATATTTCTAATGTATATGTATATATGCCTGAGCCATATATTTCTGCATAATAAAGTACTAGAATTGAGAAACAGAAAATCTTGAAAGATGGATGTTTCTCTCCTACCAGAAAATAGTATCATAGTAATATAATGTCTTGCTGGATCAGGGACTGCTAATATTTAATGTTAAATTATTACTAAAATATAAAGCTTGCAAACATTCACCAAAGTACCTTCTAAACATGAATGTCTTGAGTGGAAAAGGAAGTGATTCTGACATTTGGTGGATGTGGAATAGAGGAAAAAGCCTGAACATGTCAGAGAATATGGCAATGAGATCTAGAATTAAGTGGAAACAGGAACATATGAAGTGGAATTGCCATGACAACTTAAGTTCTTAAAATTTCTATGATCTTGGGAAGCTCATTGGATATATGTAGCCAAGTTCATATAATCTTCGAAAAACAGAGTGACATCTGATATCTATTTAATACATACATTTTTGTGCACCCATTACAAGCAAGTTACTATGTAAGTTATTTTAGATGATGAAAAAAAAGCAAATGACATTGTACCGGATCTCAAATCAGTATATTTGTAATGTGTGTATGTATATATATATATATACATACACACAGTTATATTAAAAATAGAGGTATCTAGAGGATTATCACAAAAACTTATGAAGAAGTTACAAAGATCTAAAAAGATAAAACTTTGAATCCAAATAAGTAAGAGTCATCAGTGTGCGATTCAAAAAGAGAACTCACTGTTAAGTGTAGAATCTTTCTATCGATCAAATGCATGCATACAAATTAAAACAATATGTTATCATTTTGTGTCTTGGCCAGCTTGATCAAACACAATATCTAAATATAACAAGTCTATGAAAAATCTGGTGTTCTTATATATATAGCTAAAAGCATTCTAAATTGATTTAATACTTTTGGAAAGACAAATAATAGTGGCCGCTATTTATTAAGCTTTACTTTGTACCATTTTAACATATTATTCTTAATCTTTCCCAAAATGCTGCATAGTAGGTGGTATTATCTTGCAATTACATGACTAATGTTCACATTTTTTGAGCCAGTAAATTTCCCTTCTGAGAATTTGTTTTAAAAATAACCTAAATATTTAAATATTTAAAAAGCCATAATCATATAGATATTTGAAAAGGCATGGAGTATAACAACAATATTGTAAATCATTTAACTGGCATTGCAATAGTGTATAGTTAAATAAATCTTTATATATCCATTTAATGGAATATTAACCAGTAGTTTTTATGGGCTATTGTGATGTGGAGATGAACTTATGACTTTATATTCAATAAAAGTTCAGTGAAAAACCTATATAAACAATATTTTTGAAAATGTATAGGCTTGTGAAAATTAGAAGAATATACATATTGATCCGTTGCCGGGTTATTGAATTATGATGTCTTCTCTATTGTCCAAGTACTTTAATGATATTTTGTTACTTTTATAATTAACTTTTTAGAGATAATAATCAGTACAGAAGAGTTGACCAGAAGTCCCAAAGTTGACCAAAAGTACCATAGACTTTGAGACAAGGTAAGAAATGATTATTGTAGTCACAGTCAATAAGGGATGGTTTCATACAAGGAACATTAGCATGGCCTTGAAAAATGAACAGAATTTAGATAGGTAGAATGCTAATTTTGCCAAATCAGGTCTGTAAAGTGATGTCATATGTCATTTTTTTAAAAAGAAGGGGATGGGGGCACCTGGCTGGCTCAGTGGGTTAAGCCTCTGCCTTCAGCTCTGGTCGTGATCTCAGGGTCCTGGGATTGAGCCCCGCATCGGGCTCTCTGCTTAGCAGGGAGCCTGCTTCCTCCTCTCTCTCTCTGCCTGCCTCTCTGCCTACTTGTGATCTCTGTCAAATAAATAAAATCTTTAAAAAAAAAAAAGAAAGAAAGAGATGGTGTTTACATATCAAATAATTCACTTTGGAATTTTGCCCTCTCTCTCACTGTGATGGAGATAGAGTTGGCCTTGGGGCTTTAGATGAAGTAGTAGAAGAGAAAAGATGTCTCAGTGCTTCACTTTAAAGATTTAAATTTTATCACATACCTCTTCTGACTGTTTGGCCACTCCTCTCCTCTCCTCTCCTCTCCTCTTCTCTCCTCTCCTCTGGGAGTGAAAAGCATGTAGAATTAAGTGGTACATGAAGGTGCAGGAGGAAGAAAATACTGGTATAATATGCTCTTTCTGCTGCCTGACTTCACATGATACTTGGATTCTATTAATCTCTACCAGTCATTCTCTGAAGTGGGTATTCAAAGTCTGCATAGCATCTCTGGGATGAGCACAAACTGGGAATGAATTTATTGGGGTACTACATTTATTGAATACTGTTCCTTTTCTTGGAGTAAGTGAACTTGGTCATTAACAGTAAATCTTGAGATCAAAGCCAAGATTTAGATGGCTCATAGTTTCACTGAAGTATACCTTTTTTTTTTTTTTAAAGTAGATTCCATGCCCAGAATGGAGACCAATGACAGCTTGAACTCACAACCCTGAGATGAAGACCCAGGCTGAGCTCAAGGGTTGGACAATTAACTGACTGAGCCACCGAGGCACCCCAGAAGTATGCCTTTCTAAATTTATTTGACTACAACAAATAATACATTTTCATTTGAATCTAACAAGATTTTAAACATTGTGCCTTTTGTTTTTATGGATAAAATAAAAATTTAAAAGACAAGGTCAGGGAGGGTATAGAACTGTCATGGGTGTTTCAGTTCACATATTGATAAAATGTGTAAATAACATTATAATTATTTCTCCCAAATTCTCATTTTCATTGAACAGTAAGAAAGTAGCATAGCAAGTAGATTTGTTTGTTTTTAAAGAAATAATCTGAAGTCATCTCTATTACCAACATGAGAAGAAGTAGACAGGAGAGAGAGACATTCTAACCACTGGCCTTCAGAGGCCATATAGCATTTCCCACTCTCCACCCAGTCTCCCTACCCAATGAATAAAATAACCATCACACAATGGCACTTTTCTCTTGCTTAAATTTGGTTTTAAAGTGAAGCGTAACTTTGTGAATAATTATTTTGAGCTTGTAAATGGTGTCTCTCTATAACCAACCAAGCATATAACAAGAAGATGAAGATGAGACTTATTTTCACTTCATTTCACTTCTTTGTAATTGACAAGCTCTCGCTGGGTGTCAACTTTAAAAGATGACAAATCCTAAATCTTAGAGGACCCAATTCAATAGTTCAGCTTTCTAAATTGTTTGCAAATTAATCTACATTTTCAAATGAGTCAGGCATGAAATATAAGATGACATCTATATTACAAAAATATTAATTTCCTTGTCTTTCTCTTTTTCCCAGTCAAAGACAAAAGGTACATTTAAAATGTTCATTTTGTTAAGAGATTGTGAAAATGAACATATAGTATATATTTTAGCAGCTTAGCTTTTTCTATTTTTTTTACACTAATTCATTTCCATCTATTTAAAAATGCAAGTTATTCAGTTTGTAAATGCTCTGTGTGTTGATGAGAGAAAAATTAAATTTGCAAAGTATTTTGATACATTACACTTTTTGATGAAGACTCATTTGGGTTCAACAAAAGAAATAATAATTTGAGCCCCGCTGATTTAAAAGCTAGCCTGGGCCGGGCCCTCTTCTCAAATAACCCTTGCCTCAGTTTACCTGGGTAAGTAAACACTGGTGCATTGTTTCTATGAAAGCTAATGGAGTGCTGTACAGTGCTCAGCACATTTTTATTTCCTAAGTGAACTTGCCATGACACTGATGTCAGTAGTCTGACTTACTGAAGGCTATGAAATGTACGATAGACATTGTGAAGTCTTCTGCTCCTCTAAAATGAAATTTCAGATAATTTTTTAAGTGCATTGATTAAACATATATTTTGAGTCTAACAGTTAACTCCAATATCACTATCAAAAGAAATTGATTTAAATTAATTAATGATCATCAGGGAAGAGGCAAATCATATTTCTCTTAAAGATATCACATTTCAGATAACACTATTTCCTTAGTACTTTAACATACTCCATTAAGGAAAGCTAGGCAAATATTGCCATTTCAGGAAATAGCAAGTGGTAGAATTTCCAGGTTGTTTTAGATATTAGATCCTCCTTGGCCAACTGTCACAATCATCATCATCAAATAATATTGGACATAAAATTAACATAAATGAAATGAATTAATAAAAGAAAACTACCCATTTATATGAGCAGGGTCACTACCCCTCTGGGATAGGAAACTGTGACTCGTGAAGCAGTCAATTAGGTGACAGTTAAATTCAACGGAGACTTATTTGTTTAGGGACATTATATAGTAGCACGTATTTGTAGGCAGGACACCTTGTCCAAATTAATTATCTTACAGAAAAACTGAGGCCAGGATAACCAATATAAATCCAAAAGGAGAAAATTGTAATGAGGTAGGTGCTTTTAAAATAGTCTTTTATATATATTATACACATTTCATTATGTGTACTAGTACTAGTGAAGAACATAAAGATGACTTTTCACATATTAATAGATTCATGTCTGAGAGCAAGACTTCAGCCCTAACCACTGTGCCCCCACAGTTAAGCCTGGTAGAGGACACACAAAAACTCGGCTCCTTGTGTTGCTGCTTCAGCTGCTGCCCTCAAAAAGGGGATAGAATTTTTATCTGATGTAAATCAATGAAGTGAATATAATTTAATGCAAAACTCTGGGGTGGAAGAACAGAGAAAGAAACCAGAGACTCCAATTTGGGGTTCCAAAACAATTACGCATGAGTCCTTCTTTGATTTCAATGGTTCTAATATTACCGTTTCACTAATTAAAGTTGAATCTTTTGACTGAACATTCTTCATTGAGCTATGTTAGATATATTTCTAAAATGCTCTGTCCTCACACTGGCTATCCTACACCAATAATTTCTATATCCTGCCATTTGGACATGGTGTCTTGAATGCAGACAGTGTCAGTTACATATATAGGTTATGATGATTTGTTTCTTCTGCCTTTATGTTCAGTGCATTCATAATTTTTAGTGGTAATACAAATGATTATGTTACAATACAGTTATTCAGAATTTTTTAAAGATTTTATTTATTATTTGGCAGAGAGACAGAGATCACAAGTAGGCAGATAGGCAGGCAGAGAAAGAGGGGGAAGCAGGCTCCCTGCTGAGCAGAGAGCCCAACTCGAGACTCGATCCCAGGACCCTGAGATCATGACCTGAGCCGAAGGCAGAAGCTTAATCCACTGAGCAACCCAGGTGCCCCGCTACAGTTATTCATATAGGTGTCTCTCTTCTCTCTTATGTTTTTTGATTCTTGAGGGCATGAATTTCTTTTTCTCCATAATGCCAAATAAGGACCATGAATAGGGTAGGTGTTAAAAACAAAAATTTGTGGGCGCCTGGGTGGCTCAGTGGGTTAAGCCACTGCCTTTGGCTTGGGTCATGATCTCAGGGTCTTGGGATCGAGTCCCGCGTCGGGCTCTCTGCTCAGCAGGGAGCCTGCTTCCTCCTCTCTCTCCGCCTGCCTCTCTGTCTACTTGTGATCTCTCTGTCAAATAAATAAATAAAATCTTAAAAAAAAAATTTGTAATGAAAGAATGAACAAATGTGTATACATTTCTGGAATTATTATAGTACTTCAAATCTGCCAGCTATTTATTTTCCTTTAAGGTCTGTCATAAAGTTAAGATCTGGCTAAGAAAATATATAAATTATCTAATATGTTAAGTCACTTTTTCTTACTCTCTCCTGAGACTCAGTTTGGGGTGGTGGTTTCTTTGAAATACAGGTATAGGAACTCAGCAGCCATTTTGCAAAGCAACTGTGTTTGACTTTTTCCTTTGCCTGAAAGAATTTCTGGCCTGATAAGAAAGAAGGAAAGTGAGGTTATTTATCAAAGGAAACAAAGATGCTAATTATAGATTGAAGAGGGTTTTTGACATCCATGCTGTAGCTTTCCTCCTTTGGTCTGATAAATACTAGGTTGTTCACTTCATTATCACACCCCCCAAAATACCTGTACTTGGAAGTTCTTTAAAATATCTAGTTAAGAGGGTCATTCATAGATTAATGCCTAGCGGAATGCTTCATACTTATGAAAAGCTCAAAAATTTTTATTAAACATTGATATAGATATTGTGAATTTGATATTTTTTTCTCCCCACTTCTAGATTCCCTCTATGCCTCTGATTGAAAATACTTTTAAATTATTGTTCATTGAAAGATATTGTGGCCAGTCAGTCATACATCCATCTCAACATGGTTCTATTCATTTATTTGATGTTCACAGCTTTCTCATGGTTTCTAGATTCTTCCCCAGGTAACTTTCATGGCATAGATAATCTCTTTTATTTAGAACAGGACAGCAAGCTCTTTCTAGAAAGGAATAGATAGTAAATATTTCCAGCTTTATGAACTATACAGTGTCTGTTGCAGCTACTCAATTTTGCCATTGTAGGATGAAGACAGGTATGTATAGAGATGGACATGACTGTATTCCAATAAAACATTATTTACAAAAACAGGTGGAGGGTTGAATTTTGGGTCAAAGATTGCCAATCCTTGGATCTTCTTTTCCAATGTTACTTCCAGTCATGTTGCCATTAGACTTTCAGATCTGAGACAAATGTGATTCTAATTCCATGCACTTCAAGTATTTTTATCTTTTATTATTCTCATGAGTGCTTAGTTTTGGTTTTCTTATTTGTGGAGATGATAATATACCCTTTCTATCTCTTTGTGAAAAGCTTTTATCACTTATAAAGTGCTATGCAAAGCAAACATAGGATTATTTTGGTGGTCATTCAATCTGTGGGATTATTCAAAGTTCTTAAACTATTGGCCTTGGAAATGGGAAATTTAAATATAATGAAAAATCATAACATCTCTGGTGAGTTTTTCAACTGTGATCATATCACAGAGAGCAAAACACATGTTCAACTTAGGTTGTATGGCTGCTGAGGGCATCTTTGACTTCTTAGTACACTCTTATCATTGCCATGCATCCTTAGTGATTCAAGATTCCTTATAGCAAGCACAGTTGCAAACAGTAGAGTCTCACTTCTCATACTATTTCTAAGTAAAAAATAATGAAATGATTCAAAATGTCAGGGAATCTGGTCCAGTGGTTACATTAGCATAAATAATTATATGATCCTAATTGTACCTTTCCAGTCTGCTCTTATCATTTCTAAGCAGATTTTACTGGCTTCTCAAAAGTCACAAATTTATCTTTAATGTTTAGAACTGCTTTCTTTAAAAAAAAAAAGAAAAAGAAGAAGAAGAAGAAAGAAAAAAAAAAATCCCAGCCTAGCAGCAGAAGCCAGGAAGAAAATGGAGTACACACTCACTGAGCTGTGAAATGTGAGCATCTATTCAACTCCATTAACTACAAAATATACATCGTCCGCCACCGTCCTGGACAATGAGTGACTCTCTGTGGAGCACTACATGTCCAAATTACTGCAAGATGAACACTTTGGTAAAGGTTAGATGCTACAGATATCAGTTTACATATTTTAGCAGGAAGGTACGCATTGATGGGCTTGTGGTCCTTCGCAAACTTAATTCCAATGAGCAGTATAGGAATTGCAGAAAATTCTCAAAGAAAATCATCCATAACCTTTATTTTTCAGGGTAAAGAAAGACTGAATTATTTGCATCACTTTTCATTGAAGGCAATGTGGACTTCAGGATGACTTTTAATTATTAAGCACCTATTAAATGTCTCTTACGTAAATTTTATGTGAGTAAAGGGAGTAAATGGGACAGTAAGTAAATAGGCTTCCCTAGTAGCAAGAAGCTTAAAGTAACATTGAATTTTAGTAATTTTAAAGGGAAATGATCCATATTTGCTTCTGTTTTTAAAATACTTTCCTAATTATTGTTATGATATATCTACATTTAGGAAGCCCTTACAAAGGTTAAATGTGACTTTTTTTTTTTCCTAGAGATGGAATTCATCTTGGTTTTTCTATTGCAAGATGGATATTTTCTGAGATTTCCCCAGGGAAAAATACTGACTTGAATATGTCACCATAATAATCAGCAAAAATGCTTATATGCTTAATAGGTGACAGTATTAAGGACAGAAATGGGTAAAATGAGTAAATGTCGTATATCTCTTCTCATGGAATTTATTTTATATACACACACATATGCAGACAGTTTATGTGGGTATATATATATATATATGAAATCAGGCATTTGTACATAGAACAAAGAATAATTTTTTTTTAAGATTTTATTTAGTTATTTGACAGACAGAGATCACAAGTAGGCAGAGAGGCAGGCAGAGAGAGAGAGGAAGGGAAGCAGGCTCTCCGCTGAGCAGAGAGCCTGATGTGGGGCTTGATCCCAGGACCCTGAGACCATGACCTGAGCCAAAGGCAGAGGCTTAACCCACTGAGCCACCCAGGCACCCCAGAACAAAGAATAATTTGAAGCAACATAGGCTACGTAACAAATTAGTAGTTGAAAAAAATGTCTGGATTTGAAAAGACTAATGATATTTTCATCATTTATAATAATAAGCTAGTACTTAACTATTGCTTAGCACTGTTCTAAGTGCTTCCCTTGTGTCCCTTGCCCAGGTTCACATGGTCTTAAAGTGGAATAGCAACATTTGATCCCAAACAGGAAACTGCTGAATCCGCACTGAATTGTCAAGGTATCCTTTCTCCCTCCCAGCAATACACTTCTATCAATGCAAAGGCCCCTGAGTTTCATACGATTGCTTTTGAGATCCCGATGTCATACTTTGATTCATATGATCGATTTAGAACAGATCAGAATTCCATGCATTTCATATGGCATCTCTAAAGCAGACACACAATTTATATTTTTGAAAATTCAGTAAGTGGATATTTTGACTTCTCATAGGGAAATGCTTGCCTTATCAAATGATTTGTTGCCACTTTTAAGCAGCAGAATTTATATAATCATTTGAATATTGTAATGCATTCTGTCATTGTTAATTGCAACTAAATCATAGAAATGCTAAGACTACATCCTACTTAGAAGAAAGGCCTCATAAGATGAAAATTGATCGGTCAAAATATGAAGCCACCAGTAGGCTGAAAACCAGAAGTCTTTAGCCTCATTTATATTTTCACTTGACTTGAGCCAGTTGATTTCAATTGTAATAGAAAAGATCAATGTTTATAAACATGTATGAAATCCTGGAAATGTATCATCAAATATGGATGTCTAAAAGACTGGCATAATTTAAGTGTTTTATAATGTTAGCCCTCTTGGAAACTTCCTTTCCCCCATCAGTGCATAAATACATAGGTTTGTTGTTTACCTTACATGTTAGGTTTGTTTGAGCTGATTTTCAGTGTATGTTATGTGTTTAATTCATAAACTTCCTATATAATATTTAGACCTACATGTTCAAAATCTATTTAAGCCTTAGTAATATTTTTACCATTTATCCCAGGTGAAAAAAACAACATATTCTATTCCTTTTTTTCTGTCCTTCTCTGAATTGTCTGGCACTGGACGGGGATCTCTAATATAAGGAATAGTCACTTAGTCACTGGAATTTATTGGTAAGGCTATCGTTTAGTTTAGAGAGAAGTGAAGAATGAGTCAAAAATAGATGTATGAGTCAAAAATACATATATTGCTCATTTTGAAGGAAATTTCCAATTTCTGTAATTATGAGCTAATATACAATACTGGGATCTCGGCTGTGTTTTTATGTAACAAAGACCAAATCCTTTGAAATGTTTTATTCAAAGACACATAACAATACCTTTTTGAGAGCAATAATAATAAAACTCATTTTCATACAGAATGATAGGAAGAAAATATAAGAATGTGAATAATAGTTAATTATGGGTGTTTTTTTCTCCTTTTCCACTTTTCCCTATTTTCAAATTTTCCTACAATAATCTGAGAGAAATTACACTAAAATTTGTGATTTGGATATTTGATGGGAATTAATCAAGCAGAATCTTCTCTTTTTAATGAACAAACAGATTTTTGATTCAAAAATATTTGTATCTGAATATTTCAGGTGGCAAAGATTTTATCTTTCCAACGTTTGAATTTAAAATGACTATATTAGCTAATAATTTATTTGAAATGAATTTAGCTAAATGAAAGTGGAAATCACACATTTATTCCATATCCATTTTATTAACATCTAATGCAGTTCAGCTTTGGAAAAAAGTTTATGTGGAATCTTAGTGTAGCATCTGAATAGAAAAATAATGCAGTCTGAATTTGATGACTTTCTCTTCACTGATTCTTTGAGTTATAATTCCTATGTGTTTCAATCAATCTTCTTAATAGCACCAATCATTTTTGTGGGGTCAGGGTTTTGCCATAACATAGATTAGTAAGGTGTAATAATTTTTCTTTGTTAGTGCAGCATAACTAATTAAGTACTTCCTTTTAATGTTTGATTGAATTTGGTAAAAACCATAGTTCAAACAAATGAAGGTGCATCACTGACCTCAAATGGGCTCTGGGTTTAAGGAAATCATTTGATGGAGCAACTGAATTAGTTCTTTTCCTTACTCTATTTTTATCAAGATATGAAATATCTCAAGCTGGCTTTAAATGATGAAAGTGCATTTGGAAGATGTTTGTTAAATTGCGAACTTTCAAACTCTGATGCAAAATTTGAAAGCAAAACAGGATTTTCTTTTTACATATTTTATGTGTATATGATTTATAGAAAAATTTTACAGATTTTTCTTTCAAAGTGTTATTAAATCAGGACAACTGCTTGTTATGCTTCCATTTATCATAGTGTCACTTTATTTCAGTGTTGTCATGTGAATAATAGGCAATCAGGATTGAAAGTTTTTCAAAATTGCAGTCCTCTCGATGTTACAATTAAATTAATTACAAATCCAGAATAAACAGTTCTTAATCACATAAAACAGTTCTGCCACATTATACACACTTTTGTTATGATGTAAATTGAAAGCCAATGGAATATTTTTTTAAATAAATAAAGCCGCATGTTCACAAAGCTCCAGCTAACCCTTCATTAATAAACAGATGCACTGGAAAAAATGTGCCACAAACATCTGCTCTTGCTAAAAATGACATCTTATTTTTCAATTTTAATATTAACAATTTGACAATCTAAATAGTATTTATTTCCCATTTTTATATGAACAATCAACAGCTAAACAATTCTTAAGTACTTTATTCATGGGCAAACCAGCTTGACAAAATAGGCTGTTTACAGGAGAGGTTCAAAGAGATAAAGGCAGTCAGGGTATCTTAGTCCCTTTGGGCTGCTGTAACAGTTTAACATAGATTGGGTGGTTTATAAACAACAGAAATCTGTTGCTTGCAATTCTGAAAGCTGGGAAGTCCAAGATCAAGGAGCTGGCAAATTTGGCATCCGCTGAGGTCCAGCTTCCTGGTTCATCCAGGGTCACTGTGCCCTTAAAGGGCAGAGGGAGCAAGGAGGCTTTCTGAGCCTCTTTGATAAGGGCGCTAATCTCATTCATGAGGGCTCCACCCTCATGATTTATTCAGTTAGGCTGATTATTATAATCATCTGTTTATAGGCATTCCATGTACCTTTATCTGTTTTTTTTTCCTGAGTGTACATTGATTTTTTTAAATCTTCTATTTTATGTGTTTTGATTTATGCAAAAGATAGTATTTATTTATTAAGAACCTATTATGTGAGTATACTTTGCCAAGCACAAGCCTACATATAATCTTCAAGAATTCTGTACTCTAGGGAGCCTGGGTGGCTCAGTGGGTTAAGCCTCTGCCTTGTGCTCGGATCATGATCTCAGGGTCCTGAGATGGAGCCCTGCATCGGGCTCTCTGCTCAGCAGGGAGCCTGCTTCCTCCTCTCTCTCTCTGCCTGCCTCTCTGCCTACTTGTGATCTCTGTCTCTGTCAAATTAATGAATAAAATCTTAAAAAAAAAAATTCTGTACTCCACCAGGAGAAATAGTCAAGGAAACAATTATATTACAAAAAAGTTTTAAAGATTTTATTTCTTTATTTGAGAGAGAGCATGAGGGGGGCAGGGGGTAAATAGAGAAATAGAGAGAGGGAGAAGCAGACTCCCTGCTGAGCTGGGAACCTGACAAGAGGATGGGGGAAGAGAGGGCTCAATCCCAGGATGGTGAGATCATGATCTGAGTCAAAAACAGATGCTTGTTTATCACCTGCCTTTTTGAAATGGGACTGATCCCAAGTTGCTTGGTACCTCATTGGAGTCAGATAAGGAGGACAAGTAAGGTATGCATATAAATACCATAGATTGTTTAGAAACACATACCAAATGCAGGTAACCCACCTGCATTGTTTAAATTGTTTAAACAATTTTTCAAAGACAGTATAGGCCGGATCAATTCTAATTGAGGTGATTAAGAAATGCATCAAGGGACGCCTGGGTGGCTCAGTTGGTTGGACAACTGCCTTCGGCTCAGGTCATGATCCCGGAGTCCCGGGATTGAGTCCCGCATCAGGCTCCCAGCTCCACGGGGAGTCTGCTTCTCCCTCTGACCTTCTCCTCGCTCATGCTCTCTCTCACTGCCTCTCTCTCAAATAAATAAATAAAATCTTAAAAAAAAAAAAAAGCAAAGAAAAGAAATGCATCAAGGGAACAAAGCCAAGGAAGAGAGTTTTTCTTGTGAAGATCTTCATAGCCATTACTTTGAGGCTGTCCAAATATCCTAAACTCATTCTAAATTAAAATTATGTAGTATCTCAAAAAAATAAATAAATAAAAATGGAATTAATGATCAATGAGGGAAAAAAAGAAAAAGTTCTGAAATTTACAAAAGGAATTACTCTGTAATGAAATATAAAATTCATAGACACTTCCAAAAGGGCCATTTCATTTTACACATTGTAAACATTCTCTATTTTACCCCCAAATCACTTTTCCCATGTTGTTTCCGAGTGTTTCTTTCATTTATTCTTGATTATATTCCCTCTTTCTGAAAGTTTGTTGTCCCAAATGTCGTCTCAATGATCTGCCAAATACCAGGAATTTTGCCATGAAATTCAAAGTGTTTCCATGTTTTATGCAGTCGGGAATCTCATTCAGTCAACTACTACATTTGAAGCGACTAGTGACATAGAGGGGAATGGTAACTGAGACAGACTGAAACAGAAAATACAAACACTCAGCCTCATCAGATTTCTTCTACTGACATTGCATTTTGACTGGTACAGACTTTTTAAAAAAGGGTATAGTTGATTACAAATTAAAGATCACTGAGTGATCTTCTAACACAGTCTTTAAACTTCGGCTAGATGTGATTGCCAAGGAAAAGAGCAGTCTTTGATTGAAAAATGTTCTTTTTGTGAAGCCTTTGAATGTAGTGGTAAATACCACTAACTGATGCTTTTTGCCTAGAAACATCTGTATAGTGGATGTGTTCCGATAGGCAGATTAACAGAAGGAAATGTAAACATATCTTTATTTCAACTACAAAGACCCCTTTGTTTTTCTGGAACCAAAAGTTTATGTAAACTTTACTTAAAGTCAATCCGTACTGATCTGGTTCATGGTCAGCAAGAGAAAAAAAAAAAAAACAAAACCTACCAGCTAAAAACAATCCAGTCTAAACTGGGGGTTAGAAGGAGAGTTACCCAAATTAAAAGTAAATCCAAATAAATTAGATTTTGAAATAACTATAGAAACATTAATACAGAATCATGGAAATACATCTTGTTCGAAATATTGTACATGGCTTAGAAGATTAGTAGAAAGAGATAAGAGGTCAAATATAACTCTCTCAATAAAGAGTACAACATACAGCATTTTATGTAATTCTTCCCACCAAATTATAAATTTAAAAGCTTCAAGGTCATTAGTCAAACATTTTACAACTTGCTGATCACTGGGAGATTTAAGCTATTAGATGCTTTCCTTCCTCTGATTTCTCTTAGTAAATAACTTTGGTCTGAAAAAGATAATTAAGAGGATATGAACTTAAACATTAAGTTAAATATATGCAAAGGACGTTATTATAAATTCCACCAACAAGTCAATTGTGCTTTACCGTTTCCAAAGGTTCTAAACATGACATCTCACTGAGTTTCTCAAGACTGTTCTTAAGAAACATGCAAAACCTCAAAATCTTCCAGCCTTCATCTTGAAAGTGAAATAACAATGTAGCTGATCAGATTGGATCTGAATCCTCCCATTTTGGATCCACTGACATTCAGAGTGTTGACTCAGGAGGATTAATGGAAACCCCAAGAATATTAAAATGGGGAAAGCATTATAGGATTTGCTTGATTTTTTTCTAAATCGGAGGTTATTCCCTGTTACTCCTGAACTCTCATAAGTCCCTTTGCTCCTCCGAATGTCTTTAGTAGCACACACTGACTGCAGGTGACTATACCCTCTAGGATACTGGTAAGATTAATTGGGAAATAGGAGTCTCTGTAACTGATAAGATATCTATATCTACAAGGAACCCAAAGTACGCACAGTCCAGTTTGAACCCCGGATGAAGTAGATGCAAACCTTTATTTAAATTAGTGTCTAGAACCAGAAGAATTCATTGTGAAATTTTCTTTCCTTTACCCCTTGCAAAATTTTCTATGTATGATTGCATAATAACAAAAATTTCCTTGCAGCTTTTTGTCTATTCTTTTTCTGATTCCTACCTTGATATTCTTTCTCATTCTGGATCCTAAACATCTTTCAAATTTCAGTGCTTGACTAATTCCTCATCTCTATACTCCTTTTTGCAACAAATTTGAAAATAGGAAAATGGATACATTCCCAATAAAATGTAAATGCTAAATGTTGACCCAAGAAGAACAGAATTTTTAAACATATCAATAATTATAGAGTCTCACTATTTGAAAAGACAGGGAGGATCAGATGAAGATGTAACTTTAAAGGAGCATACGGTGGTGGGTATTAAGGAGGGCACGTACTGCATGGAGCACTGGGTGTTATACATAAACAATGAATCTTGGAACACTACATCAAAAATTAATGATGTACTGTATAGTGATTAACCTAACATAATAACAAAAAAGAAAATAGGTTGCATCAAATAATAAAAATAAAAAAAAATAAAGGAGCATTTAAATCTTTGGCACGTGCAGTATCTTCTATCCACAGTTCTCATATTCAACAGCAAAAGCTTTTTTAAAAAATTTTTTTGGTAGGAAAATCTGACGTCTTAAATCTTACAGCACATAGTATGAATATGCACACTTTTTTTTTTTTTTTTGCAGAAATACTAATGTGATTACATAGTACTATGCTAGATCCAAAATCTAAGAACAGAATGTTTAAGTATTAGCAAAACAAATGCAGGAATATCCTTTTTTAAAGTTTTTTTTTTTTAATTCCAGTTAGTTAATATACAGTGTTATATTAGTTTCAGGTGTGCAATGTGGTGATTCAGTAATTTATACATCACCTGGGTCTCATCTCAAGTCCACAACTTAATCCCCATCACCTATTTCACCAACCCCTCCCACTCCCTTCCTGAAATATCATTGTAAATAATCATTTCTGCCAAGTAGATTTACTCTGAGAATGCAAACATGGTTTAACAATATAAAGCTTATTAACATAAGTCATTTAAAAGAGAAAAAAGATTACATTGCTATATGCTGACAAGATGTTGGACAAAATTCAGTTTGCTGTAACTGATTAAAAAAAAAAAAGAGTTAAGAATTTGAAGAAACATTGCTATATAAGTTAAATAGTATTTACCAAAAGGCAAGGATAAGCATCAAATAAAATGAAGGAATGTTAGTAGCTTTTTATTTATCTTTAGTAACAAGGCAAGGAGGCTTACTGTCACGACTAGTATTGTTTTTGAGGTACAATCAAATGTAGTATGATATACATACTATAGAAGCATCCTAAAAGCAAAAGCATTACCACTGTTTATAGATTATATAATCATATTTTTAGAAAGTCTTAGAGAATCAACTGAAATGCTTTGAAATAGTAATAAAATTTACTTGACTGCCTGTCGCTGAATCATTTAAACTTGTGCTAGTTCCCTAAACTTTCTTTGCTTCTGCTCTCATCTGGAAAATGGGGAAGCAAGAATATTTAACTCACTGGGTTATTGTGAGGGTTAAATGAGTCAATAAGTGTTTGATGCTTAGAATGCCTGGCTCTATGCATATTGTCTATTGTTCTTATTGTTACTATTATAACGGTTACCGTATAATATATGTTCAAATCAGAATGTATTTCATAGTTGACTGTATGTGTGTATATATCTATATATCTGTATATATATAGATATATAGATGGTTCTCAAATCAGAATTTCCTTTCTATTAGGCTACTGAAACAATACTTGTCAAAGCCACCAGCAGTCTATTCTACATATTTAATATTCAAACATTCAGTTTTCTGTTACCATCTTATTTGACTTCTCAGTAGCATTAGACAAAGCTGACTGTTCCTTTTTCCTGGAAACACTCTCTTTCCTTAGCTTTAATCACACTAAACATGTTAATTTCCCTCCTAGCTCACTGGTCACTACGTATTTGTCTGTGCTAATAGCCTGTTATCCTTTGTCCTGACTCCCACTGTTGGAGTGCTTCAAGACTCAGGAATTAAGTCCTAATATATAGTGATGTACTGTTCCCTAGGTGGTCTCATGAGGAAATCAGTTTAAAATAAATTATTGGTGGGGTGCAGGGTGGCTCAATCGGTTAAGCGTCCAAATCTTCATTTCAGCTCAGGTTGTGATCTCAGGATTCTAAGATGGAGCCCCACAACAGGCTCCACACTGAGCACAGAGTCTGCTTCAGATTTTCTCTCTCTCTCTCTCTCTCTCTCCCTACTCCTCCCCAGTAATTAATTAATTAATTACTGGCATAGCAGTTGTAACCATCTGGTACATGTGCATGTATTATTTTCTGTTTCTTACCACTTGAATGTAACCTGCACAATTGTAGAAATTTCTGTCTTACCTACTATTTTATTGCCCAGAACTGTACCTGATAAAAAGTATAGGTTCAGTAAATATTTGCTGAATATATAAATGAATGAATAAACACTAGTCATAGTTTGAAATAAAAATAGAGAAATATGCAATTAATGATAACAAAAATATGTATAAAATACCAAAGAATACTTTAACAACGATGGTACAAAATCTCTAAGAAGAAAATCATGAAACTCAATTAAGAAACATAAAACTTGGGCACCTGGATGGCTCAGTGGGTTAAGCCTCTGCCTTCGGCTCAGGTTATGATCTTAGGGTCATGGGACCAAGTCCCAGATTGGGCTCTCTACTCAGCAGGGAGCCTGCTTCCCCTACCCCCACCTTCCTACCTCTCTGCCTACTTGTGATCTCTCTTTGTCAAATAAATAAATAAAATCTTAAAAAAAAACCCCCATAAAACGTGAGTGAATAGAGAGACATACTATGCTCTGTAATGGGAAGACTTATATACTATAAAAATTAGTATATGGGGGTGACTGTGTGGCTCAATCAGTCAAGTATCCAAATCTTGATTTCAGCTCAGGTCATGAGCCCAAGGTTCTGGGGTAGAGCCCTCCCTGGGGCTCCCTGCTCAGTAGAGAGTTTGCTTTACCCTCTCCCTCTGCTCCTCCCCCCAACTTGTGCTCTATCTCTCCCTCTCTCGCATGGGCTCTCTTAAATAAATAAATAAATAAAATCTTTAAACAACAAAAAAATTAATATATATTTCAAGTTTTATATATTACTATCAGAATTACAACAGGATTTGTTTGTTGGTTTGCTTTTTGAACATAATTCAATTGTATAAAAGTTCAAATGGAAGAAAAAATGTGTAAAATTTGCCAAGAAATCTTAGAAAAGAATAATAAGAGAAGAAGTTAATATTTGATTAAGATAACATGCTAATCAGTAGGAAAAAATGGATTATCTAAAAAATCGTGTTGTGATACCTGATTATTCATTAAAGGAAATGGCACTTTTACTCCTAGATACTTGCCTGAGAGAATGAAAACGTATTTCCACAAAAGCTCTGCATGCAAATATTTCTTAAAATATTTTGTTTTTATAATTGCCAAAAACTGGGAACTACTCAATGTCCTTCAATTGGTGAATGGATAAATAAATCAGAGACATCTGTACAATGGAAAACTACTCAACAATTTAAAGGAACAAATTATTGATATAACAATGTAGATCAATCTCAAAAGAATTATGCAGAGTGAAAGAAACAAGACTCAAAAGGCAACTCAAAGTCAGGGTATCATCCCATTTGAATGACTTTCTGAAAAAGGTAAAGCTATAGGGACAGATAGCAGATCAGTTGTTGTAAAGGGCTAAGAGTGTAAGGGAGGGAATTAACCATAAAGATCATGGGGGAACTTTTTGAGTGAGCTAAATATTCTTTTTTTTTTTTTTTTTTTGGTGGTAGTTTTGACACAGTGTATATTTGTCAAACTCATCCTATTGTAAATTTTATTGTACATGAATTATATTTCAGTAAACTTAAGTTGAAAGAAGAAAATTAAGTTAGATATCTACCTCAAACCATGACCAGTATAAATTTTAGATGGATTAAAAATATAAATGTATTTTATATTTATATTTTATATTTATATATTTTATATATTTATATATATTTTTTATATTTATATATCTCCCAATAGGGGAGAGCCTGACTCAGAGAAAACATTTGTTGCAGGCACCTTTCCTGCAAACCAAGTCTAAGGTAGAAGTTAGTGTTCTCTTGCACCCTACGCCAACATTTTCTGCAGTCTGTAGATGTGTTTAACAGTCTGCAAGCAGAAAAATGCACTTACACTTTAAGGAAACCTTGAAAACATCTCCATTTAGTGATGGACTCCTGAGAGCCTTAAATGTTGCCTTCTGGTTATGAAATATAATTAATACATGTCCATTATGGAAAACTTGAAAAACACAGAAAAGCCAAAAATAGAATACAAAAATCACTTATAGCGCCATTGTTACTTTCTCTTTCTTTTAAAATGTAGAGAGTAAATAATGAAACTCTTCCTCTCACCTTGGTCCAGATCCATGCTCTAGAGGTAGCTGCTGTCACCTGCAGTTTGGTACGCATTCTGCCAGACTCTTCTGATCATACGCAACCCTTGAGTATATAGTATAAATACTTTGCTCTGTATCTTCTTTGGTATCTTTTCCTCTGTATTTATTAACATATGTATTTACATAAACATTAACACTGTTTTAGATCGAGCTCTCTGAAGACAGGGTGTTGCAAGTGGAGCATCTGTTGGGGTGAGCTCTTGGGAGATACTCGTCTGAGATACACTCCGGAGGAGGTGAGGGAGGCGGCAGTGCACAGCCGGACAAGCGGACCAAAAGGAAGTCACAGTGAAGGCCTCACCCAACTCATGGGAAAATCCTTGTGCTCCCAGGAAACTTTCAGAGTTGGCTAAAATTGGGGCAAGAGGGAATTTGTATCCTTATATCAGCCAAATCCTGCGAGGACATGCAAACTCAGGTGAGGGAGTTTCCAGTGAAGGACAAAACTTGGAACCATCATCAGTTGATAAGCACAGCAAATCATTTGCACATTATAATCGAGGGGATGAGATTAAAAAGAAAGGACAAGGGAGAGTATTTTACTTTATTCCCATCTCTGTTGCTTTAATGATGAAAATAGAGTTTCCATTGTAATTTAAATTACTGAGAAAATATTTTGTGAAACATTGTAGGGAATGACTCCTATTGATACATAGGAAGAAATGTAGGCACTATTCCCAATCTTTCAGTTCCCTTTACCTACTTTAAAAAGAATCTTTTTAAAAGTTTTGTTTTAAACCACTCAGAAAGGTAGTCATCACGCTTCCCAAATCAGCATATTCTGCACTTTTAATTTTATGCTGGAAGAGAATGTGATCAATAAATTATTGTTGTTTGTGAAACATTTACTTTCATAGTTCTAACATATTTTAACTCCTCGGGTTACCAGAATGTGGGTCTTTTTTTTTCACATTATTTGACAGCTGAAATTAAACAAATCCTATTCAGCTACAAAGCTAAGAGAAGGTTTACTACGTGTGTCATTAGCACCATCCATATAAGGTAACAGAAAATATGAGGTGTGGATTTTTAAAATATGATAAAATGAGAATACTGTTAGATGCACGGGTAGGTGTGACTTCAGGCCTGGCATTTTCTTATTAAAATAAAAGTGCCTCTGTTTTAGTTTACTAAAATAATCAGGATTATGTGTTTTGAGTTGACATATTTCAAATTATTTTATCAAGTCAAAAATATATACCTTCATTAAAATATGTTTTAACTATCATGTCATTTTATTGCAGTATATGGCAAAGATGCTCTGTGATGGGCTGCTAAACATTTTTATGTTCAAGAATATCATGGTTAGGATGAAGAAACAATTTATTTGGTTATATTTTTTAAAACTTAATGCTTTTGCAACATGCTTTTTATGCTTGAATAGAAGGCTTTTAGGAAAGTATAAAAGCACATAGAAATTGCCCAAAATATTTAAGATTTAAGCCTGAAAATACAGATATATACTCAGAGACACATGTATATGTAGATATACTTATATGTACATAAATTTTAATAAGCATATGTTATTCATAATCATAGTACTTAGGTTATGTATTATCATGCTGGGGCAGCTTGTAATCTTGAGATTGCCTTTTTCCTACTTTGCATTTATACAACTTCTCTCATTCAGAGATATTCTAAGAATAGTACATGAAGAACAAGAGCTCCCACAGCCTACCTGCAGCCAGAAAGAGAATGGACAGTCTTCGTTATTTCTTTAAAACATACAAACTAATGTCCCCAGGATATGTTGAATGCCAGCTGGGTTGTATAATTCCTATGGCATGTTATTTTCATTTCTAATCCCATTTATGCCATAGTAGTTATTGTAATTTCATAACTTAATTAAATACATGAAATAATTAAATACAAGTATGTAAAGAAAGTTGTTCTTAAAATCAAAATGATGAATGCGTTAAACTGAATAAAGACAAATTGCTTTTTACAAAAAGTAATCGCTGTGCATTTAAGTGTGGATGAGACAAATATAAAACATTAGAAACGAAATGTGTAAGAGTCTAGAATAGAAATTTATTTATAGTTCTTGGGATGCCTGGGTGGCTCAGTTGGTTAAGCGCCTGCTTTCAGCTCAGGTTCTGGGATCGAGTCCCACATTGGACTCCCTGATTAGCGGGGAGCCTGCTTCTCCCTCTGCCTGCCCCTTCCCCTGCTTGTGTGCACTCTCGCTCTCCTCTGACAAATAAATAAATAAAAGCCTTAAAAAAAGGAAATTTATTTATTTATTTACACATGTTTTTGTGCTACTTGAAGATACTCAAAATTATCTTACCTAATGAAACTCAAAGTTGTGAAGAATACAGTATGGGTTAGAGGAATTTATGCATGAATTTATGCATATAGGTCTGTAACTTCAGTCATAATTTCTTCTAAAGGGTTTTTTTTTTAAGTGATCCATTCCTGACCCTAATTGGGTCCCATAAGATGGCTTCTACTGTTCTCAAATGCTCAGGCAGTAGAATCAGACTGTCTGGGTCTCAGTACAAGCTCCAACATTTAATACCCATGCAGCTTGAACGAGTGATTTAACCTTTTGAGTCTTAGTGTCTTCATCTGTTAGAGAATAATATTTGGATCAACCTTATAAAGTTGGATGAGAAGCAGCTGGATCCTCGCTGAGCGAGCAGCAACCGCAGTGCCCAGCGATCAGTAAGTACTTGATAAATGCTAGCTGGTGTGTCACTGGGGGTGCGGAGGACTGTGGATCTGTAGTCCCTACTGTCCAGCAATTTCTGGTTTTTCCTCACGACTGTAAGATCGTTTTTTAAAAATCAAAGGACTACACATAAAAAGCAAATGTAATACAATCTTGGTGTTACTACCATTCAGACTATGGGATGTTGAAGCTTCAAGCTTTTAAAATTAAGAGCAGAAAAAATTAAGAGCAGAAAACACAAAAAGTATAACCTGCGAATAAAACCTGTTCTAAATATGTGCTGTGTTTCTGCATCAAAATTTCTAGTTATGTGAAAAAGTTAGAAGATATATGTCACTGATTGCTTATATGAACTGATGGTATAATGAAGCCGAAGTCAGGAAAAAATTGTTAAATCCACCTTTATTATGATTACCTCTGACATAAACAAAATCGCAAGGGTTGCTGAAGTCACAAAACTCTGCCCTGTATACTATGTCCTTTTTAACTTAAACATACTTTAATATACAGATGTTTTATGCTTTCAGAAACAATATGAGATGATAAGCCCTATTTCGGAGAACACGTTTCGAAAAGTATGAGCCATTTTTAGTCACCCAGTGTACCCATTACAAAATGGTACCTACTTTTGAAATGTATGGTTACTATAACCACCTCCTTTTTTTTAAAGTGTTGAATTTCCGATCCAATTTCAAATGTCCATGAATGATGCCTTTTTCTAGATTGACCAATACTGGTGTTTATAGGATTTAGGTGATAGCTCTTGATACTTGTAGCCTTGTGTTTAGATATAGCCAAGGGAGGATTTTTATACATGTGCATCAAAAGAAAAATTAAATCCTAGAAATTAGCAGAAAGTTTCTTGAATTTTAAACTTAATCTTTCCATTGTATATTATTTTAAATGATCTTTAATGTTTATAGTAAAAAGAAGTCTGTAATATCAAAACTGCTATTAAATTTCTGCGTTTTGGGGATCCAGAAGACAAATGTCATCTCTCTTGTATTTGGTAATTTAATTTGTTCTTATTAGTCTTTACTCAGAACGTGGTAAGGCATTTGTTGCTGTTGACATCATCCAAATGTATGTGATAAGAAACTAGTATATTCCTTATGTCAAACAGATAATCTTAAACTTAGGATTCTTAAGAATAAAGGCCCTAAAGCCAGTTAGCCCATTATTTAGAAAAGTTTCCTGACAGCACTGATTATAATATTTTAGTTCAATACTAAAATGCTGTAAAAGAATACACCTTTTATAATAGCTTTGCTGGGGAAAAAAAAGCCAAATTTACCGTAGCTGATCTGAATTTTTTCACATTGCACAATGTTGATTAAATATTACAAACTTCAGTATATAATGTTTTTCATTTCTGGAACTATATAAAAAATTTGTTTCTGGAATTATATCAAACAATTGCAAAAAATAACATTTTTATCCTCTTTATTCTCTTTTCTCCGAGCACAACAGGGATGTAGAAGAAAGATAGTTTGGTAATGAAAAATTATTTTCTCTAAGTAAACATCAAGATTATACAACTCAATAGATTCATTTTCTTGGCCAAAATTAATAAGAACTATGATAATAACCTTGAAAAATAGCATACAACCTTTTTTTCTCTATGAGCTCTATTAAACTGGGAAAATACAAAGATATCCTCATCCATCATTTCTGATTACATTATTTGAAAGGCCGGTTTAAAGAAGGGAAAAATTGAGAAAGGAACTTTGCTTATTATTACTTTAGAAAGAGTATAGATTAATCTTTAATAAGACTTTGAGACATAAGGCTATTTCAAAAATTTTTAAAAATTTAGTCCAGAAATTCTTTTCCGGAAGTACCCACTTTGTGAATACATGTATTCCATCCTCAACCATTGTAAATTTCACAGGTGGTGCAGGCTGCCTTTCCCTCTCATGATGTCACAGAAAAGCTCGCTGTACCTTGTCAAATTGGATTTGGAAGCTAGGCTTCCTTCAGATCCCATCACTAGTACCGTTAACATATCTTACAGTTGAACAGTGCCTCCTAGTTTTTCTGGTTTTTTTTTCTTTAATTTATTTATTTTAGAGATCGTGTACATAAGCCGGGCAGGGGAGGGACAGAAAGAGGAGAGAGAGAATCTCAAGCAGACTCCCATGACCTGGAGATCGTGACCTGAGCAGAAATCAAAAGTCAGAGGCTCAAACAACTGAGCCACCCAGGCACCAAGACAGTGCTTTCTAGTTTTAAAAGTGCTATACCTTGAGTGAAATATGCCTCTGTGTGCCAAGACAGTCCTGATTTACACATAATTGCCCCATATATTTATCAGCACACCCCTCCTTCAAGATCAAAGTATCCTAGTTTAGATGATAAAATAATATAGCCATTCTAATTTTAACCAGTTATTTGGTCTTTCTATGAAAGCATTTTTTTTTAAGATGTATTTGTGTATTGAGAGAAAGAGAGAGAGAGAGAGAGCAAGCAGGGTGGGAGGGGGGCAGAGGAAGAGGGAGACAAGCAGACTCCCAGCCCAATAGGGAACCCGTCAGAGGGCTCAATCCCAAGACCCTGACATTGCGACCTGAGCCAAAACCTGGAGTCAGGGACATTTAACCCACCAAGCCCCCCAGGCACCACTTTGAAAGCATTCTTACGTAACAGATGAGAAAACTGAAGTCTCAATACGTAACTCACTTGCAAGTGAATCACTGAACCTAAACTCGGTCTTTGGCTCCTTTTTCAAGACTCTACTTGCTGCCTACGAAGTTCACAGAGCCTAGTCCTGGGTGTTTCAGGAACTGCCTGAACTCAGGCAGAAATGCTGCTCTCCTGTTGACTTGTAGTATATTCAAAATACATTTATTCTTTATGGAGTATGGATTAGAGAATGTCTTGGGATTCTAATCTGTTCTTAGTTGTTGGTGTGTGTGTGTGTGTGTGTGAGAGAGAGAGAGAGAGAGAGAGAGATTTGTCACATTATTAAGGGCCAGTGGGAATCTGTTAACAGCCCACACTGCCCACACTTCTGATGGGGACCACACCTGAAATAACACCATATGACCTCCCAATTTCACGGTGCCTCGGGACAGACCCCAGAACTCCTAGCTGCTCCAACCACTGAACTCCTCCTGAGTGCCTGATTTCCGGATGTAGCCAATGGGAACTGTATTAATCTTGTCTGTACTTCCAGTTGATGACATGTATTGTCACACCAGAAAATTTCAAGTACAGAGCAAGGTCACAGGATAGTTTTCTGTACAAGTTATCCAGTGAAAGCTTTGTAAGTACAGATTCTTGCCCCTTTCCAAAGAGGAAATGACAAATTTCTGTCTTAGAAATTAGAGTGTTCACTAACATGGTTTAAACAATTTCAAGATAAAAGCAAATGGTAGGCAATAATTCAATTATTTTGAGTTTGCCTAAGAGGGTGTATTTTTAGAAATTTACTAAATTTTAGCATTGATGTGATTTCATAATTAAAAATAATTTCAAAAGCAATACCACAGTGTAAAAGAAGAAAGAGTACAAAAATAATTTATTATGAAGCAAGTAGATGTGTTTAAAAGGAAAAAAGCATTTAATTACATCTTAGTATATTTGCAGTGATTCATGATGGCTATTTACATCAAATGATTTTTTAAATATTAAATATTAAATCCATTTAAATGCAATAAGTTGTATGGAGAATTTTCATCTTTATTTCAGAGTCATGCTACTTTAAAATTCGTCATTAGAGTTAATAAGAAATTATATTGGAACTACTCTGTCCATTTAAATGAAGCATAAATCAATTATTGAAGCAAGGAATTTTTTCATCATTGTAATGATTATTGGAATAAATTTAGTTCTTCAATGCTGCCTAATGATATCTTCAATAACAAAAAATTGCATAGACTTAATTTTTACAAGGAACTCTTAAAATGTGCTTATAATGTCTTTTTTCAGAGAAAAATATTCTCATCCAGTTTCAGAATGCTCTAAATGCCAGATACAGTTATCCTCAATACCCTGGAAACCAAAATTAGATGAGGAATCAATATACTGTACTATCCATTTAACATCTAGTACACCAAACACTAACAACATTTATGAAAGAGTAACAGAGTCAAAAAGGTTAAGTTAGTAAAAAGCAATCAATATAGCAAAGCCGTATTATAGAAAGGGGAATTTTGTTTGTCCCTGACTTCCTCAGATGTGACTCACAGAAGTTGGTTTGCTTTTGAAAGAACATCCTTTGGAATTTCTTTTGGAATTTACATAACAATCTCTTTATAAAGTCAGGCGTGAGGCCTGTGACACCCTGAACTTTGAACTTCTCATCTTTTGTGGAGATTAAAATAGGAAAAAATCTGAAATAATTGTTTGGCTCTCTTGCTGATTACATCTTGGTTTGAGTTACTAGAATTATATTACTGTTGTTGTTGTCATATAGTGGGTACCATGTGCCAGGGATTTGAGAAGTACTTCATATACATTATTTCATTCAGTCCTCATAATAATCATCCTCATTTTCCTAATAAGGAAGTAGATACCAAAGGGATGATCTGGCTGGGGTCATACTGCTGGGAGGTGACCCTGTTGGAACCCCCACTCAGTCTAATGACAAAGCCATCCTGCTAACTATGTACAAGGGTGTCTGCAGCATTCCCAGGGACCCGAGTCTTTGAATCAACAAGAAAATAAAATGAAGTGATGATATTTGTCATTACCCCTAACACACACACACATTCATATTAATCAATAGAAATGTTACCCTAAAACGTTTTGAACATCAATCTACACATACAGATTTTAAAATACACAGAGACAAAAAAAATGATAGGAGGTTCAGGGGCGTATTGTTACAAAGCCATTCATATAGCAAGGAACCAATGACTGCTTATTCTTTACAGTGACTGGTCATTATATCAGAATTTTTTTAAATGATAGGGAATTCATCAATGGTTACCTCATATCAACCTTGGGAAACAGTTTGAGTTTTGCTTGTGATTTTCGGAAGCAAAAGCAAGAAATGACTCAGGTCGTTAGTCTTGCAAAATAAGGTAAATCGAGCTTTGTTTTAAATGATTAAACTGGTTTTGTCTATTGAGGAAGTGTTCAAGGTTGGTCTCCATTTGTTCTGAACTTAACAATAGATCAATTGATCAATCAATAGATAGCTGATAGAGTTTAATTTACTACTTAAAAATACAACTTTCATGCAGATATGCTTCCTTGAATGTGAGAAAGTAGGGGTGGAGTTTCACCTAAACATTGGGAGATTTGCTTACTGGGAGTAGATCACTAACATTTATGTTGTCTTATGTGTGTTTTGTGCTTCAGGAGAAAGGTTTACCACAGCTGATCAAAGAAAATAGACCCAGAATAAGAAATTTTCCACTTGGATTTGGGGAACCAGCAAATTCATTCAGGTATGATCAAGAACCAACCAATTAAAATAAGGGATAAAGTTAGGACATGTTATATGTATATTTATTCATTATTTTATTCATTCTGTTATGTTGTCTAGAGATGTCATGATTTAGATTTCAAATTACTCCTTTATTGACTTCCACCTGCAAAGACTAAGAAATCCAGTTTATGAATACATGATCATCTATATGAATATATTTATAGTGATAGAAATAAGTCTGGATAACCTCAGAGAATTGTATCTATAATATAGGATTAAATTAATCTTTTTTTCCCTATTTTGCTAACAACTGTTAGTAGGTACATGATTACATTCACTAAAAAAATTCTATAGAGATGTGTTTAAATATAATAGCACTTAATGATTATTTTCTAGCTACATCACACATTATCTGTTGTCAATGTGTTACATGAGCAAAAATGAATTTTAAAATGAAGCCAAGAGGACACAAAAATACCAATGTAAACATTTGTTGCCATACTCATTTTTCCACTTTGAATCTCACAAAGCAAGCCAATCCCAGTACCCTGAGACAAGAAATTAGACATCTGGAAACTGTGGCAAGCATCAGAAAGTCTGAATCAAACCAAGCCTGCATCAGCCACTCATTAGCTGGGTGGCCTTTAGCAATTCTCTTGATTTTTCTGGGTTTCAGTTTTATTATCTGTGCAACAAAGAGGTTTGACAAATATACTGGCAATTCTCTAATATCCATAAAGACTTTAAATTTTTACTTGAATATTGAAAAGCTATTCAGGAAATATTTGAACGATTATTTCTAAAACTATTTTTGGTGGTTTCCTTCTCTTCCATTTTTTCACCTGAGACCAAATTCTTTTCTCTTGATAAAGACCACAGAAAGCACTATACTGACTAATGTGGGTATAGTTATGTTACCCAAGTAATTTGACAAAGGAAGTCACCATCACCATGAGCATTACATAGAGAAAAAAACCGAGCCTTGACACCATTGGCATTCCTGGTGTGAAGGAGTTTTGTAGGTATAAGATCAGAATTCAGATTTTAGTGCCTTGCCCATTTAAGCCCTATGAAAACATGCTATCTTTCCACTGGTTATTCATGTCTGTCTTGCTTATTGGATCATGAACCCTGGAAGGCTCATTTTTATTTCATCCAGGATTCATGTCAATGCCTGAGGCATCATAATTATTGTGACTACAGCTTGTTGAACTTGGATATTGTTTGCAATATAAGGAAATATCAGCAGTGACCTATGATCTGCAAACCTCTCCCGTCTTAAGTTCAATGCTGCTCAGCAGTTGTGCACTGATGACTTTGGGTGGGCAGTAAGGTGGCCAGTAGGGAAAATAGTGGAGGAGGAAGCTCAAAACTGGAAAGTGTTGTGCTCTTATAATCTCTCATAGTGATTAATCTCTTTCCTTAATTCACTGAGTTGACAAGGGTCTTATGGCAAGTAAACATTAAGTCAAACTTCTACGAATACAGGAGTCCCTTCTTTTGTTTTCTTGACAATTTCCTTTCAGTAAAAAGAATAGGATACCTCACGTGCCAACAATTGTTAGAGTTCTTTGGGGTTTTATTTTTTCAAAAATTTCTCCTTAGAGTGAACTTACTGCTGTCCTGGTTCTGCTGTCTACACTTTGTTTTTTCTGTGTGCCATTGTCTGCATGAAATGGATAATGAACATTGATTGGCTCCTATCCCAGGCTTTGAGAACCCTGCTGATTTTGGGTAGAGTATTAGGAAGATGGGAGATGGGGGAGTAGAGCTATTGGAAATTTATAAATGTATGTATCACCAACATTAAAAGGCAGATTTTAAAATTCATTATGATATAGTAGGATAGCTAGGATACTGATTCAGAAGTCCTTCAATAAGAATTGTTATCCCCTCCCAAGTGTAAGAAAATCTAGGTGGATTTAGATTCATGATTATGATCCTATTGCTTACTGACTGGGTATCGTTGGCAACTTAAACTATCTGAACTTAAACTAATGTATATGAAAATGTGCAGTGTGTAATATCTGGCACAGTATAGATCTCCTTCTTTCCCAATTGTAGGATTATCACTTTTAACATCTTCCCAGAAACCTTTCCAAACTTATAATATCAGCAGTTCAGCATTAGGAAACTAAAACCAAATAAAACCATATAAAACACATCTCTAAAACTCTCATACAGATTTTTAAAGTGCGGTTTGTTCCAATCAAGCACAGGTGGATAAGAGTGTTTGTTACCTACAGATTATATCATAACACAAATGTAAGCATAAAAATTATTTTCTTGAATCAGACCTTGTATTTACTTCTAACACTCCTAGAATTGTTCTCTTCTCTGAATATTACCCATTGTTTATCTAAACTCTGTTAGATTTTTTATCTTTCCATATTTTGACAACTCTGGTAGAAACCACATTTATAAAGTTTGCCGTTTACTGACTTGTCATACTTCTATTTATTTGGTCTAACTTTAATCTCTTAAATTATCAACTTCCTTCTTCTAATTCTATTGTGTTAGTTTTTGTCCATATTATCAAAGCTAGTTATACTTACAGATCATCTCTACTCTATTCACACTAACCAAAAGATTAGCCTGGTAAGATTCACTCTGATAAAAATAATAATTTTAATAATAATAACATACAAATATGAAAAAACTTTAAGTATGACAGACTATGATGCTTTCACATTTGCAGTTTAATTACCTGGCATAGTAGAGACAGGACATTGTGGCAAACTTAACATTTCAGTTATCTGAGGGTTAAACACTTTTATGTGGACAATCACCTTTGAAAGGGACATTGCTGGTAAGAATAGGATTTATATATGAGACAATTTCACTAAAAACCATAGGATATTAGTCAATTTCTTGGTTATAATCATCAAAAAAAAAATAGTACTTTACCAACAGTGAAACTTAAATATAAGCATCTATATATTTTGAGAGAGGGAAGAACATAAACATAAAGCTTGACACACAATAGTCACAGAAATGTGCTGCTTCCTTTTTCTGTCATCCTTTTACTCATCATGATTGTAATTAGTTATTTTTCAACCCCACCTATGCCTATAATCTCCATTCTCTTGGCTAGGAACCCATTCCACAGAGCAATTACACCCATGTCTGGTAACAATTGTGTCCAGCAAAGAACATGTGTGTCACTTGTTCCCATGGAGTATTTTTCCTTGGATATAAACAGAGAGAACCTCAAAGACCAGGCTGTCAAAAGATGAGCACAGGTGTGTAGTGAAATAGAGTAAGAATCCCCCTTTCTGTTACCAAAAGACAAGTTAGAAGGGAATATAAAAGATACACCTGAAATACACTGTACTTGGAAGCATGCGATTTTTTGCAAATTTGCCATTCCTATTACTGCCTTCTATACAAATATGTAGATATTTTTAAATAGCTACAATTTTTATAAAAGCATTCTTAAAGACATCCTCAGGGGAAATACTTTTTGTTTTTCCTAGTCAAACAGGAATCACATTTTTTTTCCTCCAAGGAACTCAACCATTCATTTTCTTTGCAATACCCAGCTGTATGATAAATTTCTTTGGGCCCATTGCACAGGTGAACAAAGTAAAGCATTGAAGACTAATGATGTTGGGTTCAGGGATGATGCCAGTTATTGAAATTTCTTTCATAATTCCCTAGTTTATGAAATAAGTCTTTGGGCCAAGACTTCCTTGTTGTAGTATATATTGTATCACACTGTTCTGACAGGAAAGGAAACATATCTAAATTAAATCATTGCCCCAGTCAAATCTAGTAGAAATGCTTTGTCAGCAGTGACAAAGTTTTGTATTTGATTTGTTACAGAATCACAGAATTTTGAGCTGAAAGGGACCATAGAGATAATGTATCCATCTTCTTCTTTTCTAAATGACAAAACCAGTTCCCAAAGAACTGATACAAATTACCCAAAGGGATACAGTTAATCCATGTCAGGGCCTGGACAAGAGCCAAGTCTCCTTATTCCAAGGACACTGTTTGTCCCCCTACCATTTGGTCCTATTGATTCCTAAGGAAGCTTGGAGTTAAAAGTAAAGTGAGACCTTGAAAGATCCCAATAGATCCTTTTATCTAGTAATCCATCCACTTGTTAATTCCTTGATGGGACACTCTTTTTCACACTTTGTGCTTGTACTTACCTTTGCCTGGAAATGTCCCTTCTGGAAAAGCCCTTTTATTCTCCTAAGACCCACCTCAAATGTTACTTTTGGGGTGATGCCTTCCCTAACTGCATCAAGCAGTCTCTTATTCTCTTGCTGTGGTTCCTTATAATAATCTTGCAGCACTTTAAGTGACTGGTCTGTGAGTCTCTTTCCCCTATTAGACCATGAGCTTGGATATAAGGACCATGTCCAAGTGAGTTAAAACATTTTAGGTTGCAAATAAAGGAAATCTATTTGAACTAACAACAGAGAATTTGTTTAGTTTTGTTTTGTTTCAAGAACCTGGGGATAGCTGCCATAAGATAAGGAAAGGACGCAGCCCATTTTCAGGAATGGGCCGAGTGCAGGACTGAAGCATTACAAGAAGCCAAGAAGTCCTCTCTTTTTCCCTCTGGCTCCTGCTTCTTTGTGCGTCTGCGTCATTCTTTGCTTACCATAAACTAGCTATCCCTATTTCCCAGTTCACAGAGTTGGAAATGGACATTACTGGTAACTCTCCAGTTAATATCACCTGCACTAAAGAATAAGCCGCATTGATTTGGAATCTCCTTCTCTCAAATACAGTTAGTTCCCAGGAAAGAAAAGTGCCCACCTCCCCACCAGTCAACTGTGGCTAGGGGACAGACACATCATAGTAACAGGTGCTTTAATTGTAAGGGCATGGTAGAGAAGGAAGTCTCCAGAAAGGGGAACAGAGCAAACTGAGCAGATGTAACTGGATTTCTACTCCAGTATCTTACGCATTGTTTTATCATGTCTTCCCTTAAGTAACACACACCTTACCAACACACTGGTTCACTTAGTTCTTGGAACCATGAGACAAAATATTTTGAATGAATTCATTTAAAAGATTTTATACAAACTTGTAATTTTATACCTAAGTAAACAGAAAGCCAGAGAGAATAAATGACTCCTTCAATGACACACGAATGGTTAGTAAATCACAAGAGAATCTAGATTTCTGGAATATTAGTCTTAGGCTCTTATTTAAACATTTATTAAGTCTTTATTCTGTACCAGTTAATTTGCTTTACCAACACTATCTCAACTAATCCTCATGAAAACAGGATGGTGAGTACTATTATTATGCAAGAAGGAATCGGAGACTTAGAGAATTCAAGGACTTCAGGGGATTAAAACCAGGACTGAAAGCAAGCTCTGCCTTACTAGAAATCTCCAAACTAGCATTGCCCAATTAAAAAACATGTGAACTACATATGTTATTTTAATTTGTCTGATAGCCACACTATAAAAAAGTGCAAAAAAACAGGTGAATATTTGATTGTAATGATATACTTTATTTCAGTATATCTAAAATATTATTATTGCAACATTCATTCATTATAGAAAATTATTATGTCACATTCTTTTCTTTGAACCAAGTCATTGCTTATAGCACATCTCACTTTAAACTTGCCACATTTCTAATTCTCAATACCCACAGCTGGCTAGTAGCAGTTCTAAATGATTACGCTTAGAACGTAGCCAAACGACATGAATTTTGATGTGGCATAAGGACGACTTGTGTGTCAGACTGTATTACATCCAGTCCTCCCCTGAAGATCATACCCAATACTGAAATGCCTGGTCCAGGGCAGATTACATGAACTTGGAATCTCTTGCCTCTACCCCCAGATGAGATACTCCGTGAGCTACAACGGTGTTGCTCTGGGCACAAGGGAAAGCCACCTGACGAAAGCCCTGACCTCAGGCTCACACAGTTCTCTACCCTCACAGCAGAGGGGGGCTCTCCTAAGAAAAGCTGCAGGGAAATCTGGGCTTCGCGTTGTGCCACAACAAAAGCAACCTGTTGTCTCAGTTATACAAGAAATTAAACTACACAGGTAGTTCAACAGACTTTATTTTTGATTCTGCTCTCAAGATGCCTCTTACAGTAGATAACAAGCAGTAGATGTGTTTTGACTCAGATGGTTTTCCAAGTTGGGGTGTAGACCATTAGCAGGAATGTGGTAACCCATTTAGACGAAGGGGGAGGGGTCTAGCATTAAGCATATGCTGAGCACCCATCTCTGCCTCCTTTCTCCAGCTGTGGCCAGCAATTAACATCACCAGCTGACAGTGCTTGTCCTCTTTTCAACACCATTTTCAACAACACTGAAAAGCAACTCTACATAATGAGAAGAAACAGGAAGATTGTTGGGAAGCCCACTAATATATGAGAATACATAAGGTGAAAAGTGAGGACAGATAATTATGTAAGCCACATCTATAAGTGATGGAAAATAACCAGTTTATAACCTCCATGAGCTCATAGATGTGCAGTATCTTATTACTGTTAATTTCCAAAACATTTAATTTATTCATGTAAATCTGAGTATTTTATTGATGAACAAATAAATCTAAAGAGGTTGGTAACTATTCTAGAATTCAAACATTTAAAAATTAGCTACTATATCTTCTATTGATCTACCTTTTAAAATATTGTGTTTTTATAGATCCCTTCTTCTCCATATACCTATAATATTGCAGGGTTTAAAACAACCCACACTTAAATATGTTAATAAGAAATAAGATGTGTTAAAATGAATACATTTACCTCCCACCCATTTCTAATATCCATAATCTATCTTCTTGTATGTAGAGTAGCCCTCATTTGCAAATTCAGCAGATTAATCATGAAGACATTTGTTTTTCCATTTTGTTAAGGATTTGTCACTTGCTTTTGTCATTGACCACATTATAGAACAAATGAGAAGAGTTCAAACCAATAGGCTCTTTTTGAAGAAATATAATTTAAATTTAAATTCTTCTGGGAGAGACAAGACAAACAAGATAAATTACTGTGTGACTCTAGTAATTGCCAGAGTAAGTAGGAGAGAAACAAACAGAAAGAACTGTGCTAGTTGAGGAAAGGAGGATAAGAAGTCTGAGATGGCTATCTGGGAGGGTTCTAAGCCCCAGCAAAATAGGACTCAAATTAAAACAACATTTTTTTAAAGAAGATTTTATTTATTTTAGAGAGTGTGAGAGAGAGGGAAAGAGAGAGAGGGAGGGAGGGCATGAGCAGGGGATGGGGGAGAGGCAGAGGGTGAAGCAGCATCTCCACTGAACAAGGAGCCCAATGTGGGGCTTGATCCCAGGACCCCGGGATCATGACCTGAGCCAAAGGCAGACATTTAACTGACTGAGCCACACAGGCACCCCTAAAACAACATTTTTAAATAAATTTGGGAGTGAGATTAAAAGGAAAACCATCAGGTGCATGAAGAGAAGACTGGTTACAAGAGAAGAATTTAGGTTACAAAACAAGGAATTGAAGTTTAGTGATAAAAACAGAGAACCAGGGAGGAATGAGAACCTTGAAGACAATCTCAAGTACCTAGGACATAGTATGCCTTCAAAAAATGTGTATTATCATAAACATATATTGTGGGAAATGGTGAGGATAATTCACAGGAAGTCAATGAATAATATCAACATAATGGTTAGAATGACCTGCGAATTACTTTAGCTGTAATGTTTCAGGTTGAAAATTGCCTAGAGTCTTGGAAACCAAGAAAGATGGAGAAGTAGAAGTGATAGGACCTGGCTGAGGAAAGGTCCTATCACACATCATAAGGTGATGTTGCCAGGGTGCTGGCAACTCAATTAAAAAAAAAAAAAATTAGTCTGTAATGTTGCTGTACAAAAAAACTTGTGTAATATCTTTAAGTTTTTAAGAAGACAGGGTGGTATAGTCCCCAAATGATAGCATCTTACTGTTGCGTTTCTGAACTTGCAGATTTCATGCCATAGTATCAATGTTTTCCTTTTCTTCTATCTTCTTCGAATTCTCTTCTCTGGAGTCCATGGCCTGCTCAGTATATGTTCCACTTTTTAAAGGAATGAGTGAGGATTAACTCTCTGACTAGACATGCTTACCAGACATTTTGTACCAAATACACAACTATATAAATTTCATCTTTAAAGGCAAAGAACTAACTAAAAATTCCTTCTGGGTTTATCTGTAGGAATTTATGAAATCTGGGTATGTCTTTACCTATCTAAGCTATTTATATACATAAGCTACTTTTCAGTGATTTTTCAGTTAATTATTTTTTATGTCTATGCCTTGCTCTTTGTTCAAGTTGCAAACTACCCCAGAATCTAGTGGCTTACAATGAAAACATTTATTTAACTCACTCATCTGTAAGTTGGTCAGGGTACTGTGGGAAGGCTTGTATTTCCCCATACAGAGGTGCTGAGTGACTCAGCTGGGGGGTGTAGGATCTGCTTCCAAGTTGGCTCACTCACCTAACTGGAAAGTTGACATTAGCTGTCAGCTGGAAGTTCAGCCGGAGCTGAGGAAGTGGGGGTCTTAGTTCTTCTGCACATGAATATCTCCATGTGGGCCTCTCCACAAGGCGCTTGGACTTCTTGCAACACAGGGACTAGTTTCAAAGAATGGGCATTGCACAAGAACCCGGCAGAAGCTGTATCACTTTGACTAATCTAGGTTTTCAAGTCACAGAGCATCTTTCTGCCATAGTCACAAGTCAGTCCAGATTTAAGGGAGCAACTGGAGAGCCCACCTCCCAATGGGAGAAATGTTAAAATCACATCATAAGAGTTGTGGGAGCTGGGAGAAACAGTTGCGGCTGTTTTTGGAAAACACAGATTCAAAACCTGTCCAACTCGAAGTGAACAAAACAAACTTCTGGTTTACTGCTCTCCTTTGTATCGCTACCCAGATTGCATTGCTCAGGAACCCAGAATTACCCTGTGGGGCTGTTATCTCTTTAGGTTAATCACATGGAAAGGGTTAAGGAACAGAAAGCACTACCTCCTCTACCTGACAGAGAGATCACAGCTAGCTCTGGAGTCTAAAACTGTGTATTTCTAGGAGAGCACTTAGAACCTCGGCTACAAATCAAAGTACCTCTCACTGATTTGACATTCATGACTTAGCAAACACAGCTCCCATTGCCCCCTCTACACAATTTCTGGAGTAAATCTAGAGAAAAACCAGAAACATACAACTTGGAAAACCAGATTAGAGCTAGACAGCACACACCACTAGGGAACAGACATGAACATCATTTTCTTTTTAAGATTTTATTTATTTATTTGACAGAAAGAGATCACAAGTAGGCAGAGAGGCAGGCAGAGAGATGGGGAAGCAGGCTCCCTGCTGAGCAGAGAACCCAGTTCCGGGCTTGATCCCAGGACCCTGGGATCATGACCTGAGCTGAAGGCAGAGGCTTCAACTCACTGAACCACCCAGGCACCCCTCTATTGAACATCATTTGTGTGAGTTGCCTTAAAGGATTGTGTATTCCAAAGAACAGAAGATGATACTTGATTCTGGTAGAGTCCCGGTTCATATCTAGGGGACCATGTGTATAATGGAAGAAACAAGGGCTCTCAGACAGATTTCGGTTATAATTCAGCTCTGCCACTTAATTGTGTGATCTTGGGTAAATCACTTAATCCCTTTGAGCCTCAGTTCCCTTGTCTGTTAAGCAAGAATAATACCTATCTCACAGGGCTATGGTAAGGACTGAATCAGATAATGAAAAGAGCCCTTATATCTAGTATATGGCAAGCCCTAAATAAATGGATTCTCTTCCTCTTTTCTCTGCTGCTGATTCATTATGCTTCAGAGCACCTAATTTTTCTGAATTTTAATTATCCCATTTTATAACAAAGGAATTCAGATGAATTTGACCTCTGTGACTTAAACCAGCAAATGGATGGCAATGCTAAGAACAATGTAAATATATTACAATCTGAAAGATACTAAGTGCTCTTCAGATGCAGAGGATGCATAAGTATAGGGAAATCCCAACATCATGTTTCCTTAAAAAAAAAAAAAAAAAGTCCCCCCCTACAATTGCAGGCAAATATTAAAAGGAAGATATTGCATATGTATAAAAGGATTTTCAAAAGTGCACATGGAGACTCTTGACCAGCAAACATGGTTACATGTGGGTTTTCACTATGTAGAATAATTTTGTATATATATGATATATATACAACTTACTTTGAAAAGAATACTGGTGAATATGGCAACTTGGGAGTAATTTTAGAAAATGCTATGTTTGCCTGAAAGCCTAAAGGGAACTTAATTAGATTCAGAAATTAAATCACCATGAAAATTCCTACAAAGTTTTTCAAGTGTACCATATTTGATCTGGGTTTATATGACTGGCCTTTTTCTGTATCATTGCCCCACTCCCCATTTATACTAAAACTAGCAGATAGAGAAATGTTGGCAGCCTTCACATATGCTTCCTTCCCTGTGCCCAATGAAGGAAGAGTGGCAAGTTTGTAATGTTTGCCAAAACATCCTGGAGTCACTTGCTGGACTGAATTTAAAACCCTGGTAAATAACAGAAGCTAATTTCAGCTTTAGATGATGGCTCACTGAATCCAGATTCTCTTTGACCAGAATGCCAACTGAAGACACATCCCTAGTCTGAGTGCTTTAGAGAAGAAACCCTCAATATCCCCTGAGTGCCCTTTCCATCTTTTATTCCACAGTCATGATACCTTGCTAAATCCATCTCAACATGGGCCAGGTTTCTGTGGCTTTGAAGACTATGGATTTGTGGTTTACAGGTATTCTCCAACATTCCATTCTTGTTTTAGTTATTTTCCACTTGAGTCATTCTCAAATGGCCGAAGGGTTCATTACCTGCTTCATCAGAATCAGGTAGTATTCTATTAGCAATAATTAAGTCCAAGCAAAGAGAAAAGAGCAAATCAACCTAATCTGAAAAGGGAACCAGTTTCCTCATCTATAAAACGTAGTTCTATTTCGCAAGACTGCTATAATGATCAGATGAGAAAATAGTTTTGAAAGCATTTTGTAAAGGCAAGGTTATAGGAAAGAGATCAGACTCATTCTACTGGGAAACTCTCAGAAGTCTACATAGAGTCCTGGTTAGTGGAATGCTGAAAGCAAGCCCAGGCAGAAAGTATCCGATCCAAAGTTAGAGTGAGCAAAGCAAGCTGGGAAAGCAGAAACTTAAGTCCATGCCCAGGACAAATGAGGTCATCTCAGGTCTGGAACTGAGGAAGGGGGGCCAGTTCAGAAGCACTGAGTTCAGGGGCAGTGATTGAAGCAGAGAGATGTGAAAGTTTGCGCTCACCATCCAGCACAAGCAGCCTGAGGAACTGTAACTGCTTGCTTACTGTCATTGTATCTTTATGGTCCCACCTGTCGGTTTCCTCAAGAAAAACAAATGCTTAACATTCTGTGTGAGGATGCAGTTTGACAGGCAAAGCCAAGCTGGAGAGAGAAGTATGATTTGATGATGCTTCTTCTAAACTCTTGTCCCCATAAATGTCCAACTCCACTGTTTTCAGCATCCCTTGGTTGACCCAGCTTCCTTGATAGGCACCTAGCAACCCACCTCTGAGGTTCTGTGTGAAGTAATGCTGCCCAATTTCCTCATTACTCCCACCTCCAGAGACTATCTTAACGCTTCTTGGCATTTACAGTTCTTCATCAATCAAAATGTTCCCATATTATATCTCTTTCCCTTGAACATCTTCGTCTCCGACTAGCTGACCATTCTGTCTTGGGGTATGACAACAGTCACCAATAATAGCAAACATATTATTTCTGCAAATAACAGTTTTGCTGTAGGGAGTTTTTAATGCAATAAGCTAAAAATTGAAGACCTCATGGTATTACTGCTTGTGAAAGTGAAATTGGCCATATTTCCAGGCATCCTTCAAATCACCCTACTGAAGTGGGCACTGGAAGAGCCAAGTAGGTGGGCCATTTCCAGTAGGGGGTGCTTCATGATGATGGTAATGAGGGTAGGTTGTTAGTCATTCATTTGAAAACCAGGGTATATGCAAAACACTTTGGGAGAAAGTGATATACAAATCACCAGTTTTTATGATTTTCCTGAACAGTGCTGCTAATGGTCTGAGGTTGTGCATACAATTAACATAATTTATTTGACAAATATTTATTGAGCATTTACCATATGCTGGGCACTGTGCCAGCTCTGGAATATACGATGAACAAGAAGATACAAATCCAAGCACCTAAATAATTTGAAGTTGTGATGGTTGTTCTAAAGGAAGATACAGGATGATAGGAGAGAAGAATACTAGGGAACTGAGATTTGGTTTGGGAGTTAGAACATCTTTGAGGAAGTATCCTGGAGGATTAGTCAGAATTACACGAAGAGAGGGAAGCAAGAACTTTTCAAGTGCTGAGTGTGAAAAAATCATGGTTATTTGTCTAGGAACTGACAAGGAGGGCAGAGTGGTCATAACCCAGAGAGCTGGAGAAAAGCAGAGTGAAAGGACGTTGTTGGGCAAGCAGTGGGCAATGCGTGCAACCTCCCATATGTATTGTAAAGATTTCAGAGTCTATCCTAAGTACCCTGAAAAAGCCATCGGCAGTGGGAATGGGCAGGGGCCATTTACTTAGCACAATGGCATGATATTTAAATTTCAGGAACTCATTCTAGTTCTCCAGGAGGTAAAATTACAACAGAGGCTGGGGCAGGGGAAGTCAGATATGCAGGCAAGAGAAAGCCTGGACTAGAATGGCAGCAATAAGTAAAGAAAAGAGGACAGATTCAAGATACATTTTCTAAGGAGATTCCAGAATAATTAATGACAGATTGATTGGGGTAGGGATTCTGTGGGACAGAGAGGGTGCCAGGAATCGCTTTCACATTTCTGGCACAAAGACCTAGGTAAATGGAAGTGCCATTAATGGAGATGAGCAGATTTTCACAAACTGGTGGGATTTCAACCAGCATAAAACACAGATAGTGTGGATATAGGCTTCACCTTGTAATATTTGATGAAAATAGCAATGCCAATCGCCGTCATCATTTGAGTTGTGTCTATGTGTCTGTGTGTGACAGTGACTGTGTTTGTGCTTTGTGGAGAGGAGAACAGGGGGCTTAAAAAGAAAAACTGCAAACAAGTAGGTACCTAAAATAATGAAAAAATGATCACTGACTGGTATAGATGCTGCTGGGGAGTCTTTCTGATGCAAATACATACCTAAGTTAGCTCTGCTTTCACCTCAGGAACAAAAAAGAGGAAAAAAAAAAAGAAAAAAAAAGAAAAGAAAAGCAAGGTTGAGAAAAGAAACACTGCCACCACAAGCTACAGATTCCATTGTTTCTAGGGAAAAATTCATTTACATCAAATATCTGAAGCTGTCAGTGCACACAAAGACTTTGAAAGCGTTTGTTTGGAGCTAATACTGTACTTTCTATTTATATTCTAATACCTCGTCCACCCCCTTATGATTCTTTGTGAACTTGCTCAAGTTTTGGCTCTACTACACTTTTATTTTTTTTCCCCCTGAGACACACTTGTAATCTTTACAGACTTGTTCCAAGAGCAAAGAAATGGATCATTAAAAAAAGAATGAAATGTCATTTGATGGTGTGCCTGCTGCTTTCTTTGTGGAGAATCCATTCCCATAGCCTTGTAAAAGTGGAGAGGCTGCCTGCCATGGAAGTTAAGGACTAGATTAGATGTGGTCAAGGACAGAAAACACATGTGCTACCTGCCTCCTTTCAAGAAGATGAATTCTGAAGCTGAACAAAGCCTGGTATTTCTAATTGTTTTAAGAAGACAATCTTTTTTGTGATCTGTTTTTCAGGGGTGGTAAACAGGCTCTGAAAATGAAATCAAATGCACACAGTGGACACAAAGCCCTCATAAATAAATAATAATAACAACAAAGCTTTAGTAAAGTTAAGGCTAGCAAAAAACATTATCTGAAATAATGAGACGTTATCTGACAGGGTCATTGACCACTTGAAGTTCTGATGGTAATGATCTGGAAGATAGTTTATAAAATCTTCAGAGGATTTTCGAATCTTAGGAAAAGAACCTGTATCAAAGATAGGGGCACTTGTGATGAGCCCTGGGTATTGTACGTAAATGATGAAGCGCTAAATTCTATACCTGAAACTAATAGTACAATATTCACAATAAAAATGTGAAACTAAAAATAAATAATCTTACATTGTTTACAATAAAAATGTGAAACTAAAAAAATATATATAAAGAGTATCGGGATTATAAGAAACTATACACATATCTATACATTTTTGGAAAAGAGAGAAAGATGAACCAAAACTAAAAAGATTGGTTCTGTTGAAGGGGAAGTGGCAAAGTGGGAGAAGAAAGGTGGAAAAGGAATGAATAGAGTTGGGGAGGATCTGACACCTCGCTGAGTATACCACTTTGTATAGCTCTGACTTTTAGAACCATATCATCTGTTCACATTCCAAAAAGATAATTAAAATTGACCAGGATGTGGGGGAACCCAAAGCAGAATGCAAACTATAGCAAATAAATATAACTATTTCAAATAAGTAACATAATCACACAGAAGTGGAAGAAAAGAACTAACCTACATCACTGAGGAAGTAGTGTCTTATTTGAACAGTTGAAGACTAAAGACCAAAACAACTGTACACAAACACTGTACTCATATTACTAGATGTGTTTCTTACAGGTATATGGGTTAGCGATTCTGAAACTACCTCATGTGTATGCTAAAAATAAATAAGTAAATATTTTATAGATAATGAAAGTCAGGTTTCTCTTAGGTAGAGAAAAAGTTACAGATAAGGAAAGAAGACAAGTACAATGAAGCTTGTGGTTTGGGATGTAAGATAGAGATATAAGTATGAACTCATGCTTTTATTATATGTGCACAGAAAGTACAGAAATAAATATAGATGTGTATGCAAGCTTGTATATATGTATACAGGCTCTGTCCTCTGGGAGTTCCTAGAAGAAATGACACCCATGACCAACAAGCATACCTAACACCCAAATCTTGGTTTCTAAACACCATTCTTCAATAAAGGGAAACCAGTCTCCTTAAGGAAGTGCACTGAACAGAGAAGTACAGGAGTATCCTCGAATGGCTTTGGCAATAGAAGGTAAAGAAGTACTTAAAAATGGATGGAAGTATGTCAAAGTAACACAGGGGCCAAAACGAAGCAACTCCCAATGGCCAAAGCTAGAAAAATGTGAAGTAATGATAGTACTGGGTTATAAGCCATAGAATAAAATAAACATCTATTAGTCTATACTGATATAATTAAATGATTTTATAAATAAATAAATGAGAAGAGACAGATCATCTGTGAAGAAGAATACTAATTAATACCTGTGAGTGGAATGAAGGAAATGAGAAAACCACCATCAGCAGACACCACGGAAATAATCATTGTAGACATTGTAGACAAGACCAGTCAAAGGATGCTAACATCAATAGACAAGAATTGAGGAGAAACAATGTATTTAAATAGTCTCAAAGTATCTGCACCAAGGTATTTGTTAATTACAGCAAGAAAAATTATAACTTTATAATAGGGAAACCTGGCAAGTACCACCTAACCAAGTGATCAAGATTAGCATTATCAGTAATAAGACATATTGACATGAAGTACCCTCCTACAGTGCATCGATAAGAGCACTGTATCATTGTGGCTGGTATTCCTGCCAAAAATATATAGCTTCAATGAGACAACAGCAGACATGGTTATGAGACAACAGCAGACAAACCCATATTGAGAAACATTTAACACAGAAATTTCCAGACTCTTCAAAACTCTCAAGACCATGGAAGACAAAGAATGGCTGAGGAACTATCACAGACTGGAGGAGACTAAAGAGGCATGACAACTAAATGCAATGTAAACTCCTGGACTAAACTCTGAACCTGGAAAAGAACCTTAGTGGAACAATTAGTGAAGTTCAAATTAAGTCTCTAGTTTAATTAGTAGTGTTATACTGACATAAAGTTCCTGGTTTTGATACTTGTACTATGGTTATATAGGACAATAGGGGAAGCTGGATGAAAGGTACATCAAAACTCTCTATACTCTTTTTGCAACTATTCTGTACATACAAAATTATTTTAAAATAAAGTTTAAAAAGAGAATTATCCAAGTAAAATAGTTCCTAGAGTTAGAGAATTGAAAATGGAAAATATGAATGTTATGGAGGAAAATGAACTTTATTTCTACAAGATCTAACTGAAAACATCTGTGTTGCTTTTAAACAGAGTTGTAGAAAATCCCTCCATCACATTTTATTTTACTCTGTAGTTGTATCAGAATAACTTAGTCCTTCTGACTAAATCCTTATTTGGATTTGAATGTCCTAAATTCAATTTATGGTTTTATCTCTTGCTTTTTATTCATTCACAAGTTTCTACTATTATGAAAAGTAAGAAATAAGATATTTCAAGGGAGTAGAAAATTTCTTTTCAAGCAGAGTATGAACTCCTTCAAAGGAAAAACCCCCAGTTTCCTGTTCCGGTTATTATTGTAACAAGCAAGTAAGGAGTCTTAAACTTGCAAGCAAAAATTCTTGAGAAAAGGCAAAAGTTAGAACTTTTACCTCATAGAACATTTATTTCTTGGTATTTCAGGAGACAGATTGGAGATAGAATCAATCAGTTATTTAATGAATAGTACTCCCTTGATTTATGTCAGATTTATGTTCTTACAGGATAACTCCTTCAGTCTTGTAGTGAGAACAGTGGTTCATCCAATGACTATTTCTTGACACCTGCTGGGAAAACCTCATAGCAGAAGTAGTTTCTAAACTTGGTATTTTGTATATTCCCAAGACATTAAACTGGGATATATATAGACTGGGCAAAGGGGGAGAGAGAACACAGTCCCATATGTCTTTTCTTAGTTCTCCAATCTCAATATAAGAAATACAAATTTATAGGACGGAGAATAATATAAAGTTTTCTCAGCAGGTACCAGTGGGTGGGAAACAAGTTGGGTTACAGTAGCCACAGGATCCTTCTGTGGTAATGGAGTAAAGTGTTTTCTTAAGTTGTCCAAGAGGCTTCTTCTTTCCAAAATCTTTCTGCTATGATTGCTGATAATTGAATGGCTTCATTAGGGAATGAGATTCTCATTTCAGAATTATCGTGAAATCAGAAAGAGATAAAACAATATAGATCATATCAGTGAATAAATGACTAACGAATAACAAATCCGATTTCCAAAGCTGACCATGATAGGAAAGAGAGCCTCAACATAAGGTATGTTATCTCCTGCTTGAAATATTTTTTCTCTAGAAATTCTGATTTCTCATCTAATTAGGTGAGAGAAGAACAGTAATCATTCCATTGTTAGTAAGTTTTTACTCAATATCAGGCATTGTACCCAGAGCTTTTAGGCATTAATTCATTTAATCCCGAAATAACTCAAGAAATAGGTATTTTTTAATCCCCATTTTACAGACAAGTAAACTGAGGGAAAGGAAGCCAACCAAATTGGAAAAGCAAAGTAATTGCTGCCTTAAAGAAAATAAAAATAATGCCTTTATGCGTGAGAATGAGACTGTTGTCAGGAACGTAGTTGTAGTTTTTAGTATTTTGAAATAGCATATTTCCAAATGCATGTGCTTGTGGTAGAGGTGTGTTAAATTCTCTAGGATGCACCAGTAAATCAATGATTATTGAGGAGCTCGTGTCACTAGTACTAATCCTTTCAATCATGGGCCTTACTTCCAAAATAACATAAAAAATGATATGGAAGGAAAGATTATAGGAGAAAAGGACAAAAAGGTGTATAAGAGAGGTCAGAGCTATTCATTATTGCAACCACAGAACTTTCTGGGTTCCCTGCTTCTTTGTAAGATGAATTATAATTTCTTCAACACTAATTTATTATAGATTCATTTTTAAATTTGATTTTATCATATTCAGTTTTATACAAATAAAGAGACAAAATAAATGTAAATTAAAATCTTGTGATAAATTTTATAGTAAGGTACAGAGGAGACATTTTGTTACAGAACGAAAGAAGTTAAAAAGAGCAAGACCAGTAACAGTTCAGAATGGCTAGAAAACTGGAATTAGGTACAGAAGAGCTAGATGAGAGTGAAGTGCTCTACAAGAGAGTGATCCAGAGAGTTTCCATGCCATGAACAGGTATCATTTTAGGTGCGTGTGCCTGTGTGTGTGTGTGTGTATGCATGCATGTGCTGTAGACAAGGAAGAGCCATCAGAGGATTTTAAAGAAAGAACTGCCATATTTTTATTTTAGAAATTTCCCATCCAAGTACTAACCAGGCCCGCCCCTGCTTAGCTTCCAAGATCAGACGAGATCAGGCGCGTTCAGGGTGGTATGGCCGTAGAGTTATTTTAGGAATTTCATTCAAGCTTTCACAGGAAGAACAGATTAGAGCTGAAGCATGGAGTTGGGTAAAGAATTAACCTTAATAAGAAACAATGGGATAATATTAAAGGACTGGTGTGAGCAGAGACTTGTAGGGTCTGTTGAATATTAGACATTGGAGGCTTTGAGAGAAGACTGATAATTACAGAGCAGACCGAGAAAGGGTGAGCCTGTGAAGAAGGGGAGGTCGAAATGCCAGCTGGATACATGTACACGTGATCACGTCTGTAAGTGTTCAGAGCCATCGTTTTAATGTAAAAGTCTGCAGCAACTTCACTTGTCAAAATCTTAACCTCGATTAAATCCATTAAGAATGGCATCTGTTTTGAGTGTGTGGTGGAAAGGGTTATGATGATAGTTTTAACAGTTAATCATTCATAACTACCATAAACATTTTAGTTAATTCGAAACACCAAACATAGAAGTGAAGGGCGTTGTGATCACAATCAACGCGCTCATTGTGCAGATGAATAAACCCAGAGAAGCTGAGCAACTTGCTCAAAGGTGCAAGCCTCCTATTTCCAGTCTAGTTTCTCAAACGTAAGTACTACCACATGTGTATTCTCCCTGTTTCATCGACAGAGAACCCTGAACATAGCTTGGTCAGATGGTGCCCAAATCCACAAAGTATGGGGGTTGGGCAGCAGGGCTGCCATTAGAAAGCCCTCTTTCCACACCTCATTTGTTAGTACCACCTTGTGTGGGTGGTTTCCTTATTCTCCCCAGCTGCAGAAGGGAGGGAAGATGCACTCGACACCCAACGCCAAGCACAGCAATTGACATGTAGCAGTAACTGTGAGCTGAATCTAAGTTAAATAGTGAGCAGCAGATGCCACATCCCAGACAAGGGTCACAGACTAAACGGGACGCAGAAACCAAGGATTTGTGAAATTCATACCATGAAGACAACTCACCTGAATAATTAGAACAATAAAGCAGTTATTTAGAAAACAGAGTGAGGCTGTAGTTCTCTCTGTCAAGTGTTTACGTGGATCTAATAACCTCATTGTCTTTCATCCTGACTTTCTGTCGGCCTTTGGGTGCGCTTGTTTGCCACTCTGATTCGAGGTCTGGAGCATCACTACTGGAGACACTGTACTCTCTTGAAAGCAAGAATAAAGTTGAATGCTAACTGTATGCACTACACAATCTTATAGCTTGTCATTGTTTATGTTTCTTTAAAAACCTTTTGACTTGCCTCTACATTTTTAACACCTTCTCTTGATAGTAACAGGGACTTACAGAAAATTCCTTTGTTTCATTGTTTGCTATTTCAAGGCCCATTGTTTTGCTGTTATCTTTAAAAAGGTACATGATCTCTAAAGACTTGCAATGATAATGTTTTGACATTGTAATTTACCATGGCAATGTGGTCTCAATAATCTTTCAGCGACATTGTTTTACCATTGTCTTGACATTGTAAAATGGTCTCTCTAGAGTTACATTTTGCCATTGCCTTGACATTGTAATATGGTCTCTATAGATTTGCATTGAAATTTGTTTTGTCATTGTCTTGATATCATAATGTCCTCTCCATGGACTTCTCTTCACATATATCATCCTCTCCAAAGACTTGCATATCAGCCCCACTACAAGAGCAATGTGCACTGTTAACTTCCCGTTCGGGTGAACTGGGAATGATCTTTCATGGTTTCTACTTAACACTAAGTATCACATCTCATCAATAACTATTTTCAAACTCTTTTATCTCAACTCTTCCCAAATCTCATTCCTGATGCAGGGTTTTTACCAAGAAGCAAAGTGGACAAATTCCCATTAGGTAAAATCTGCCTGCACATTTTTCATTTTTAATATTAAACTCACTCACTTTAAAAGCATTAAAGTGGAGCAGATCATGAGGGAGTTTGCATGTCTCTAACCCATAATAGGGAACTATTTCACAGAGTGGATCCAGCCTATACAATAGTACAGTAGAGTACATTAGAAAGAGAAAATCCTGATCCTTTCTCTACTCACAAAATACCTTGGTAAATTCTGTTCCCTTTTGTAATGTCATCACTTTAAATACTTACTGTTTTAGACAGTGTCACTCTATGTATTATCTTTCCCAATTATTGTATACCCTAAAAACTCTAGTAGGAGTATTTAGTATCCATATTTTCATCCACTATTCTACATGCATGCCTTAATGGAATAATTTTTCCTTAGTCACAATAGGCCAGTCTAAATGAAAGCAAACTCATTTAGTTTGATCATGCATTTCCTGCAGAAAAATGGAAGCTTTTCTTTTGAGCCCTTTGGGGAAATTAAGGAATCAAGTAGGTCTCTGATAAGTGGGCTGTGCCTAGAATGTGGACCTTGATGGCTCAATGATCGCCCCCTCCCTCTGTCATTGGAACAGTAGGAGCAAGTTTATAACATTTAGTGAGTTTCTACACTGTGCCAAGCACTATACCAAGTACTTAATGTGCATAATGCTGACACTACCAACACATATACTCCATAATCCTCATTTCTCATTGTTCTTCTACCCCTTTAAGAGCTTAAAGAGCCTCTGTCTCTTGCTAAGATAATAAAACTGTTACATCTGAACAGTGGGATTTAAACCCACTCATTTAAACACCTGACCAAATGTTCTTAATTCAAAGAACATTTAAAGAGGAGGACTCATATCTGAATTTCACCAAGTTCTAACTGAGATGTATTGTTTCTTTCAGTTATGAATACAAGCAATAAAGCACAGTAGTGTTAGGAGACTACCAGTGACTTTGACACCAAAAGAAAGCTCTGATATTTTTCTGTCTTACGACAGTTACTACAGATTTCTCAAAAAGAGCATTTATGCTCATCACTATTTCAAAATGGCAATCGTTATTAGAGCTGCCTCTAAAACTGGCTATTTATTGTCTTTAAGAAACACATGTATTACTATATCATAATTTGGTTTTTCTAATGTTTTGATAACTGTACTTTAATATAATTGGTTTCCTCCCATTATTTTCTTGCATGATTTTTTTGCAATTACCACATACCACCTATATTTTTTTTAAAGGAAGTTTCAGAAGTTTGTTTTTTTTTTAAGATTTTATTCATTTATTTGACAGAGAGAGATCACAAGTAGGCAGAGAGGCAGGGGGAAGCAGACTCCCTGCTGAGCGAGAGCCCGATGCGGGGCCTGATCCCAGGACCCCGAGATCATGACCTGAGCCGAAGGCAGTGGCCTAACCCACTGAGCCACCCAAGTGCCCCCACCTATATTTTTATTTACATGTTCTCTTTAAAATAACCAATAAGTGTTTTACTCAATGAACTGTTTATAGAGAAAAATTTCTCTTTTTCCTGCTATAACAATTCATTATGTTATTGAAAACATTAAAATAAATATGCAACTATTAGAATTTTCATAAGAAGAATAGGTAGCTCACATTCCACATTTTGAGAAACGCTTAACTAAAGCATAAGATGCCAGGTCTGGCACTATCCTGGTGAAGGCAGTCAGCTTTGCTAAAAGGTCAGTAATCCCTGAGTGCTGAGGAAGTTTCTCTGAGGGTCATTCCATAAGTGTTTCACACAGAGCTCATGGCAACTCTCACTGTAGAGATAGGCTAACACGAGACAGTTCCCCTGTGAGATGGAAAGAACCTGGCTTTGGAATTACATCACACCATAGATTCTTCTCAGCCACCTGTCAGCTGTGCAATCTTGGCTAACTCAACCCTAGCTGATTTACCTGATCTACAGTTTCCTAGTAAAGAGTAAGACTGTGAAGACTCTACCAAAAAAGCTATTAGAACTAATAAAAGAACTCAGTAAAGTCATAGAATATAAGATCAACATACAAAAAGCAGTTGTCTTTCTACACACTAACAACAAACTATCTGAAAATGAAATTAAGAAAACCCCATGTACAAAACATCAAAACAATAAAATTTTAAGAATTAATTTAACCAAGGAGATGAAAGTTCTGTACACTGAAAACTATATGATTGATGAAAGAAATTAAGGACATCAATAAATGGAAATATATCCCATTTTTATTGGTTAGAAGAATTAATATTGTTAAAATGTCCATACTGCCCAAAGCTGTCTACTATTCAGTGCAATCCCTATCACAATTCCAATGGCATTTTTTAAAGAAATAGAAGAAACACTCCTAAAATTCTTAGGGATCCACAGAAGACTCCAAATAGCAAAGCAATCTTGAAAAGGAAGAACAAAGTTGGAGGTTCATACTTTGTGATTTCAAACTCTCCAAAGCTATAATAATCAAAGCAGTATGTTATTGGCATAAAAATAGATATGTAGACCAATGGAACTGAATCTAGAGCCCAGAATAAACCTGCACATACATGGTCAACTAATATTTGATAATGAAACCAAGAATGTGCAATGGAGAAATAATAGTCTGCTTAATAAATGGTGCCAGGAAGACCGGATACCTATATGCAGAAGACTTAAGTTGGTTCTTATCTTACACCATACACAAAAATGAACTCAAAATGGGTTAAAGACTTAAACATAAGACCTGAAACCATAAAACTCCAGGTAAAGCTCCTTGATGTCAATCTTGACAATAAATTTTTGTATATGACATCAAGAGCACAGGCAACAGAAGCAAAAGTAAACAAATGTAACTACATCAAACAAAAATGCTTTTGTACAGCAAAGGAAGCCATCAACAAAATGAAGAAGCAATCTATGGAATGGGAGAAAAATCTGTAAACCTTATATCTGATAATATCTAAAACACATAAGGAATTCACATAATTCAATAGCAAAAATAAATAAATAATAAATAAACCCTAATTAAAAATGGGCAAAGAATTCCAAAGATGACATACAAGTGGCCAACTGGTGTATGAAAATGTACTCAACATCACTAATCATCAGAGAAGTGCACATCAAAATCACAATGAGATATCACCTTATGCCTGTTAGAATGGCTGTTAGCAAAAAGTTGGGAGAAAACAAATGTTGTTGATAAGAATGTGGGGCAAGGGGAAGTTTGTACACTGTTAACTATTAGTGAAAATGTAAATTGGTACAGCTGCTATGGAAAACAGTATGGAAGTTCCTCAAAAAAATTAATAATAGAACTACCACATGATCCAGCAATCCCACTTCTGGGCATATATCCAAAAGAATTGAACTCAGGATCTCTAAGAGAGATCTTTGTCTTATGTTCATCGCAGTATTATTCACAATAGCCAAAATATGGAAACAATCTAAGTGTCCATCAATACACACACACACAATGAATAATACATGTGATATATATAAGAGAATATTACTCACCCGTAAAAAAGAAATTGTGCCATTTGCAACAACATGGATAAACCTGGAGGGCATTATGCTAAAATAAATAAGCCCAAAGAGAAAGATACTGTACAGTATCGCTTATATGTGGAGTCAAAGAGTCAAACTCCTAGAAACAGCATGATGATTGCTGCTGGGAAGTGGGGTGGAAAAATGGGGAGATGTTGGCCAAAGGGTGTAGCATTTCAGTTAAAGATGAATCATTATCTGAGGTTCTAATGTGCAACATACTAATTATAGCTAATGATACTGTATACTTGAAATTGGTGAAGAGACTAAATCTTGTGTTTTATGAATGTCACTATGTGTGGTGATGGATGTTTTAATGAACTTGCTTGTGGTAATCATTTCACAGGGTATACATATATCAAATCATCATGTTGTACACCTTCAATATATAGTTTTATTTGTCAGTTATACCTCAGTGCAACCGGGGGGAGGGGAAGTGAATGGGATGCCATTCCAGGTGCCTGATCCTAACTAAGTACTCACAGAATGCTTGTTCCTTTCCGAATCCCACTTCCCACCACTCTTTTTCTTGGTTAGTAGGTTATGGAGAAGATTACAATTTGAACAGAAAGACAAATGATTTCAGTGTTGTGGTATCCCAGCGCCATGTCTAACAGGTAAAGACTCAGCTTTGAGTGGAGTCAAGAGTGCTAGAAAATGCACCTTATTCAGAAAAACTGGATTCCTGTGTCCACATATTTCCAATTACTTTGAGCCAATGAACCCAATTATCAAGTTTTCTTCTCCTTCCATTAGAGTGATGTATGATGTGCATCACTCGTTCATTGTAATAATTACATTAAAATACATGCAAGGGGCATCTGGGTGGCTCAATGGGTTAAGCCTCTACCTTCAGCTCAGGTGATGATCTCAGGGTCCTGGGATCGAGCCCCGCATCGGGCTCTCTGCTCAGCAGGGAGGCTGCTTCCTCCTCTCTCTCTCTGCCGGCCTCTCTGCCTACTTGTGATCTCTGTCTGTCAAATAAATAAATAAAATCTTAAAAAAAAATAACTATTCAGAACATTTCATGTATATTAAACATTTAATCTTTGCATCAATTCTATGATTTTTAATTTGCAGCTGAGTAAACTAAAATACAGAGAGGTTAAGTAATTTGCCCAAGGCCACACAGCTAGTAACTGGCAGAGTGAGAACTCATCTGATGCAGTCTGGACTCTGTTCTAATCACTATATCATGCCCCCTCTCAAGACAGACAAGAATGACATCACATTCTCCTACAGAGAGCTTCTATGAAATAAGTGCGCCCTAACTAACAACAGTAAGAAAATAGAGCTTTGCAGCTTCCTGAGCATTTTCACAATAGTGTTTCATTTGATTTCTCCAGTGGCCCTGGAGACGGAAGGGATTAGCATCTTCACTATGTAGATAAGAATATTGTGACATGACCTTAAAGTACTGAAAAAGATAGAAAATTGAGAAGCAAAGACCTCAACTTGATATTTCAATAAAACAAAAACATTTTCTGGATGGTCTTCTCTTTTCCTAATACTACACAAGGTTATTATGAAGATCAAATTATATTAAAGATTATAAATCCCAAAGAACTGTATATTACCTATAAGAAATAGTAGTAGTAGTAGTAGTATCAGTTTCAGTGCCCACAGAAACGAGACTCTCCATGTGGACTTTGTCTAATATAGTCCACTTGGTCTTCATAATAACTTCAAACCCCGAACATCCTATTCTGGCCTTAAACCCACAGACAGCTGCACAATAGAACTATGCTGGTGTGACGTCATAGTGTATTTCAAACAGCAGATGTCAGTTATCTCTTCCTCAAGAATAGGAGTTCGATTTCCAAACCCAACCCTGAAGCCAGCCTACTATGAGAAGTGATTGAGCTACAAACGTCTGGGCTTAATATGTTTATCTGCAAACTAGCTGGTGGAAGTAATAATATAGGGTCCTTGTTCATTTTCCTATTTTTTTCTTGTGATGTGTCCTTCTATTAGCCCCCATTCCCAGCCTCCCATGTCCATATCCTATTTCTGTTACCATCTTCTCAATACTCTCTCTACCACAGGCCCTCATTTAGTACTTGTTTTATGAATGTCACTTGTCAGCATGCATTTGGTGTAATGGGAATGCAATTTTTCTTGGGAATAATGACATTATTAATCTAATGACTTTTTAAAAAAAAATCAGAACACTGGGTTAATATTCTTCTTAACACACCACGTCTGTATATTACAATGTTACTAATTGGAGAGATTTTTTATTTCGAAGTTCCAGATATTATTATTATTTTTAAAAGATTTTATTTATGTGAGAGAGAGTGAGAGAACCCTAGAGAGAGAGAACAAGCATGAGTAGGGGCCAGAGGGAGAGGGAGAGGCAGACTCCCCACTGAGCAGGGAGTCCGACATGGGGCGGTCGCTTCAAACACTGAGCCAACCAGGCGCCCCAATATTATTAGTATGTGTGGTCAAGACTGGAAACATTGTCAAGACTACATAAAGCTTGTTTTGTAGGAAAATCCTACAAAACAAGTAGGCTTCTCTGATTCAAAGTTATGTAGGAAAAAAATTCATCAGCTTTGTCCATTTTGTGAAGTAAAAAGAGCTTGAGCTTTGGAATCTGACAAGTGTGAAGTCTGAGTCTCAATGTACTTATCAGTAAAGTAGAAATAATATGATCTACGTCACAGGGCTTTTCACCGAATTCACGGGAGAGGATCCCTGTGCAGAGTACTCAGCTCATAGTAGATACACAGTTGGTGTTCATTTCTCCCTATGCTCTTGCTCTGATTGAAATCTATACTCAAATGTTCAGCATTCCACTCACCAGGCTTTGTGGACTTTGTCAGATAAGAGCTTTCTTCAGCTGAGTATTCGGTAGGCAATTATAATGATAAACAATAACAATTACTCAAGTGTTCAAAAGCAATTGATTTTCCTTGTTTCAAAAAAAAAGTCACCAAAATTTTATCAACTTGAAAAAGCCTATTTCTAAGTACCTCATCTCTGCTAGGACAAGAGGTGCAAAGTTATGGCTCCGAATATTTATTATGACTTTCATAAAATAAATTACCAACAGACTTTTGCAAGGCTATTAGTTGTAATGATACTAGTTGTGTTCAAAAAGCTCATTCCAGTTTTTTTCTTGGCATTTACATAATTTGTATTTTTCTGGTTGAAAAAAAAAAAGTGTTCAGATGAGACTCAATGCCAGCTTTGTCTTTAATTTGTAAATCTTAGATAAATACCTTTGACGGCGGGGGGGAGAACCTAACTAAACCTAATTGTCCACTCAATATACAGCATTAATTAAGGATGACCCAGAAGTAACTTCATATAAGCAGTAATTGTTCATTGTCTATGCAAAAATTTTTTAAAAATTGTTGAGTGATAGAAATTGCTTCCCCAAATAATTGTGCATTCAAAAAGAAGCTCCTTGTGTTAGAGCTAAAGTTTAAGGTTAAAGTTCAGGTTTTCATTCTGCACTATTCAGCTTCCCATGCGTGGAATTCCCAGTAATATCGACATAGGAAGAGCAGAGTATCAGTCAAAACCCACCAGACAGATGTGAAAATTGAATTTTTCCACTAAGCTCTAATGTAAAAGGAAATGCTGGCACATTACAGGGCAGTGGAGGAGGAACGTCGCGTGAAGATGAGAGCTGCAACTATAGCAACGTGGGAAACTATGATTCTAAAAATCAGAGAACTGCACTGATAAGGATGAGTAAGGGCAGAGGAATTTTCTCCTAATGATTCAGATGTTTGAGACTAAAATATTTGTAAGAGATAAGCCGGTCTTTCACCCTCTCTACCATGTAGCTCACAATGCCCAGGCAGAAAAGGCACACTGTGACTGGGAAACCCAGCCTGGACAGGCCTGACCAGTGTTGCTCTGATAAAAAAATGCATTGATCTTAGAACCTCCACTTATTTATTCTGTGGGAGAATAAACACGATCAGAATCTCATTTTACTCTCAAGTGTCTTATGATATCATATGTGTTGTAAGAAGCACACGTACATAATTCTATGTCAGATAGAGATTGGTCATGGTGCTTGAGAAACAAGTATTAACCAACTTCTGTATAGTCATAGGATGTTCTGCTTTTCATATTGCTTTCACATATATTATCTCATTGAACCATCTCACAGTTCTGCAGGGTAGAGATTATTAATGTTAATCCAGTCCTTAGATAACACCCATGGTGGTTCCATTCAGAGTGCACACTGGGTCTGGGCTTCGTGGGGACTTCTGCCGAGTTTGCAGTGTAGTTTTTGTGTCTAGTGGCACTTTCGAAAATCCCATGCTGTTGCTCATATTAGCATATGATTGCAGAGGTTTTTTTTCATGTTTTTTTTCTCATTTAACTGATGCAACTACCCTGTGAAGTAGATATTATGATTCGTATTTTACCTATTTTATGGTTGAGAAAACTGGGACTTAGAGAAGTTAGTGTCTCGCTAAAATCTCACCACTGGCAATAGTAGAGCGAGGGTTCTGGCCAAGGTCTTTCGAGTATATGATGGCTATTTAAGAACTCAGAAGCTGAAGATAGTATTTCTGACTACAGTAAGTGACATTTTGCTGGGTCTTGAAAGCTATTTAAATAAAAAGATGTTGGCAGAAAGGAGAATGACCCAGCTGGAGGGACCATGTCAAAGAAAGAACGTAGTAGTCCACACAGCCCAAAACACACACACACACACACACACACACACACACACACACACACCCAATAAGAGAATGGGATGTATTAGGATATAAAATAAAATCAGGCTGGAGTCAGGTGGTGTAAAGTCTTAACTGCCTTTTCTAGAAGTTTGTCCATCTTCTCTGGGCAATGGGGAACTTTGAAGGTGGATGATAATGTATTATCTTTTGTTATTCTTTATTCTGTTTCTGTTTGTAATCTAGTAATTGCACAAGAATGAGCTTTAGAGATTGAAGTCAGGGAGGCAAGTCTGAAGATCATTGTAATAATGTAGATAAGCAACAATGATATTATGAATTAGGTATTAACAGTAGGAGTGAAAATCAAAATGATGATCCCTCTTTTGCAGATGAGAACACTGAGGAATTGAAAGGTTTCAGATGATGCAGGGTCTCTCCTGCATTATCATAAACAATGACTACTAGCAAATACTAACCCTAGCTAAACAAATACTCCAAAGCATGCAAGATCCTTAGCTTGGATACCCCTACCAGTCTGCTTCCCAAGCCACAGACCTTTAACTCCAGAAACTATTCACCCCGATGCACTCTGTTCTCTAGACCATTCCACAAGTTGAGCCTTCTCTCATGGAATCCTTTTCTCCCAGAGAACACTTGCTCAACCCTCCATAACTCAGTTCACTTCTGAAGAGCACCCTTGTGCAACTGTCCCTTCTGTTATTGTGTGTGCATCTATCATAACATTCATCACATTGTACTAACATTTTATATATTTGTCTCCCCTAGAAACCAAAAGCTAAATTTTAACCATCTTCATGTCCTTCTAACCTTACATGTTTTAAAGACCTCATATAGTTTACCGAATGAAAGTATCGTGCTTCTACATCATTGATAATCATAGATTTTTTGATTCTGTAATGCAAAGGCATAATAAGTAAAGAAGATGTCTAACCCACTGGTTTTCTAGTCTCTAAAATGACATGGCAAGGATGTAGTTTGGGCCAAAATATATTTCTGAATTTAAATTTTGAACCTAGAAAGGCTGTATGTAAAGAGATAGAAAGAAGACATGGCTTCTTATGTTCGATTATTCAAACGGTTTTCATTTCTAGAACTCTGCTCCCCCCCCACCTTGTTGCCGCCTTTATTCACCTCTCTGCTGCCTCCCTTGTCCCCTGCCTCAGACTGATTACCTTATCTCTACCTCACCTGACACCTTATTTCTGCCTTGCCTAGGCTGTCCCATGACCTAATTAGGCAGCTGAGGGCACAGCACTGCGGCTGCCTCTGCCTCATAGTAGGGGTCTCTGGAAACACCCAGTTCCTTCCCCTGGATGGAGACTGCAGCAGTACTGGATGGAAAGGCATTTTGTTGCTAACATGATTAATAATATGTTGGGAGGTGGGAAGATAGGGCACAGGGGATGCATTTCCTGGAAAGTTTTTCCTTCTTCGTTGCTTACATCATATTTACTTTCATCAGACAAACAAGGATATGCAAAAATGAGATCAAAATGTGTCTGGCATTTTTGACAAAGCACCACACAGAGTAGACAAAAGAATATATTTTAAGGGAAATACACACTTTTCAAACCAGGTTCTATGTGTTTTTTGCAGATCTCCCATTATCCACTCAGAGGACAAGTATGAATCTTGCATAGCAAACAAGGTGCATTGGTTTCCAACAGTCAGAAGATACAAGAAATCCATGATGACTTAAGTTTATTAGGCCTTTTAGAGAGAGCACTAGTAATATGTTATTGATTTTTAAGCTTGAAAGTCAAGGTTGAGTGTACGGTTTGCTTGATTCTGTTTATGCCAAGCCCCTAAATTTGCAAATGAACAATAGGTCACAATCCAAAATATGAACATAATTTTGAGAGGGAAAACAAGAATAAGTTTGTTTTAAATTCCATATGCTTTGGAAAGAAAAAAGGTTTACAAATAATGTGAGCAAGCTGATCATCCAGAATCTAGGCAACTTTGATTTTTTTTTTAAAGATTTTATTTATTTATTTGACAGAGAGACCACAAGCAGGCAGGGAGGCAGGCAGAGAGAGGAAGGTAAGCAGGCTCCCTGCCAAGCAGAGAGCCTGATGCGGGTCTCCATCCCAGGACCCTGGGATCATGACCTGAGCTGAAGGCAGAGGCTTTAACCCACTGAGCCACCCAGGTGCCCCTGCAACTGTGATTTTTTTATAGGTTAGTATGACTATTAAGACTTGGGTCTCTGGAGTTAGAACTAGTTGATGAAAACTTCTGGTCTTTCTTTTGCTAGGTTTTTGAACTTAGGAAAATTTCTTTGCCAATATGAGCATCTATTATGGGAAGAGTACAAGTACTTACCTTATAAACCCTGAGGGATTAAATGAGATAAAGCATATGAAATGTGTTAGTGGCTATATGGTAATGTATGTAGATAGATACTGGGTAAATACTATTAATGATACTTGGCTGGCTTTTATCTTTTCTAGGAATTACCATCAACACGATCAGAATCTCATTTTACTCTCAAGTGTCTTATGATATCATATGTGTTGTAAGAAGCACACGTACATAATTCTATGTCAGATAGAGATTGGTCTATCTAGGAATTACCTAGGAATAGTCCTTAATATTAATTATGTATTGACTGACTTCTGCATCTACTATAAATGGTTGATTACATAGCCTAAAGGGTCAAAAGAAACCCTGTGTTCAAAACTCAATGGTATCATGTAGAAAGTTCTACTGTTTGGTGATCATGGTGGTCTACAAATATTTTTACTTTTTGCAATAAAAGCAGAGTCTAATTTCTCTCCTGAGTGGAGGTTCGCCATAGTGACTCACGTCTGTCGGTGTAATGTGGTGGCAAAGACTCTGCATTACTTCTGAGACTGAGAATGAGAAGTTAAATAGTTAGCCTGACTCTCTTAGGATACACATCTACCTTGAGCCCTGAACCTCCATGCTGAAGACCATGTGGAAAGACCACCTAGAGACAGAAGGTGCCCAAGGAGCCTCAGTTTGTTCTAGCCTCTCAGCTGTTTAAGTCTCTGCATTAAACACCTGATTATGAATGAATGAATGAATGAATGAATGAATGAATGAATCTTAGATGACCCCAGCCTCTAGCTCCCTGCCCCATCTAATAATGAATGAAACAGAGAGAAGCAGGATGTTGTCACCCATCCTGGCCCGAATTATAGTTGTGATCAAAATCAATATTATGGTTTTAATCCACTGAGTTCTGTGGTAGTCAGTTGTGCAGTAATAGTTTTTGGAAAAAAAAGTGACCAATTTGTGTGCATCTGTGTGTATGAAATGTTTCCCTTATTAGAAAGCGTGGTTGATTACATAGGTTCCAAATTTTGTCCAGCTTGAAAATTTAACTATGTATCTGATAGTGCTCTAAAAGAGCACAGTAACATTTTCCTACAATTACATCTTTAATAAACCTTAGATATAAGGTAGTCTAAGCTTTTTTTTTTTTTAAGACTTTATTTATTTATTTGACAGAGATCACAAGGAGGCAGAGAGGCAGGCAGAGAGAGAGAGGGGGAAGCAGGCTCCCCACTGAGCAGAGAGCCCGATGCGGGGCTCGATCCCAGGACCCTGGGATCGTGACCTGAGCCGAAGGCAGAGGCTTTAACCCACTGAGCCACCCAGGCACCCCAGCTTTTTGTTTTTCAATGAAACACCAAGTTCAAAGAAGACATGTATATTCCCCATATTTTACCGCAAGATGATACCAGCAGTTCAGCTGGCTGTTGGCTTCCCTCAGGCTTTGGGGAGCATTCATTTAAGAGCATTCCCATGGCATCTTGTAACTGCCTTGATTATCCCTCCTTCCCATTGTTGTTCGATTACTGCTCTGTCTTCCATTCCTACTAGACTATTCTCTTCTTGACAGCAGGTACTTTTTATTACTCGTTTTTGAACACATCGAAACTGGCATGTCCTCCATTAGTTAAATATGCACGGAGAAGAGATTTTTTGGCCAAGTGTATAATTTGGAATTTTCTTTTCTGATGGATGTAAGTCAGTAGCTCTCAATCCAGAAAGACTGAGGTGAAGGCCATATTCCCAGCAACTCTGACTGAATTAGCCGAGAACGAAGCCTAGGTATCTGTGAATTTTAACAGTTTCCAAGTTAAGTTTTTCAAACACCTCTGTTGTCATAACGTAACTAGCAATTGTCCTTCCCTGGGCAAGTCACTTCCCCAGTGCTGTATCTACATAGAAGCAATGACCTAGAAGAGGTCTCTTGGAGGGCAGATTTGGTTTATCTTTTATTTCCTTTTGTAACTCATCGTCTGGTCAGTAGCCATGTCACTAGATATTTGAGGACAGGAGGAGAGGTGGCAAATTTAGTACCCAAAATGAAGCAGACCTTACTACAACCACACACCTTGGTTGCTTGGTTGGTTTGAAGCAACTAGAAATTGTTGGCTCACCCAAGAACTCCGAACCAATTGTGATGCCTAAGGGAACAACCTGGTTCTAAAACGGCTTTTTATCTATAATGATTTCCCTGGGGCTTTGTCTGCCTTTGAAGTGGGTACAAAAGAAGGGAAAATGGTAAAATAGTTGTAGGTCTTTTACTTGACCCTAAAAAACACTATGGTGGATCTGAAGGATACTATTTTAACATCCAAAGAATCCTGAACCCAGCTGTTTTCTTTATTTAAGCATCCTGACTGATGGATGTAAGTCAGTAGCTATGCATTTATTTACCTGTTTGTTCATTTTTCCTTTGGCGAAATAGGCAATTAGACCCCTCTCACACAGGAAAACAAATTAAGCCCTAGAGAAATAAATGAAATAAACATATATAGAACATGAGCTAAACATAAGAATAGAATATCCAGAGAAACAATACGGTATCATTGAGCACACACAGGCATGGGTATCGCAGAGCTATCTTAATACTGCGGAGCTGTGGTTAATTTACTTCAACTCTCTTCCCTCAGTTTCTTCATTTGCGAAATATCAACCCAATAGCCCTGTGATTAAAACCAGTGATACACTCCAGTCTAATCAATAGAAAAACCTCACAAAAATTCCAGTAGAGGAGAATTCTATGAAACACCTGATCTGTATGTTCCCCAAAACTGTCAAGGTCATCCAAAACAAGGAAAGACTGAGAAACTGTCATAGCCAAGAGAAGCCTAAGGAAAAATGACAAGTAAATGTAATGTGTTAGCCTAGATGGGAATCTGGAACTGAAAATGGGCATTGAGTAAAAACTAAAGCAATCTGAATAAAGTAGGGACTTTAGCTAATAACAATGGGTCAATATGGATTCAATAATTATAACAGATGTACCATAGTAATGTAGATGTTAATAATAATGGGAGAAACTGGGTTCAGAGTACATGGGGATTCTTTGTACTATTTCTCAATTCTTCTGTGAGTCTATAGCTGTTCTAAAAATAAAGTCTATTTTTTTTTTAATTAAATGAGTAAACATAGATAGAAGCTCATAGTTGGTGCTCGCTCCGTATGTGTTACCTCGTCTTTTCTGGATACTGTGGACACATGGACAAGCCATTATCTATATCCTCCTATATCCTTTCCCCTTCTTAATCCATCAGAAGATTCTGGGGAAAATGTGAGCCATCCCCATGTTTTCATGTGTAAGTTATCAGCGCTAAGAATGCTTATACTACTTTAAGGTTATTTTAATTATGTCTATGACATAGTTTCTGCCACATGTAGTATAATTTTTGTTGGAACCTATTAGAGTTCTTTTGGTCCAGATCCCTCCAAATAGCCTTACAAACCCTTAAACCAATTCAATGTATCGGTAACTTCCTTAGTAAATTCATTTTGGCTCCTTGCAATAAACTCTGAAACATTAAAAGTATTTTAAAATTAAGAACAAGATATGTTTCTAAGAAATTTTTTTCACCAACAATATAAATACAAGCACAAACTGTCCAAATGTCTTCAGATGCCTGAAAAAGAAAGAATCTTTCTTTTTCTTTTCTTTTTCTTCTCTTTTCCTTTCTTTCTGTCTTTTTTCCTGGCTTGGTTCTTTAGAAAAGTGTTTCTTCTTCTTTCCCTCTACAGTCTCTCTTTTATTGCACCAACAACTCACAACTCAAAGATTAAATAATTAAAGACTTGAGTTTTTAAAATATAAGAGAAGGCATGAAATATTAAAATCTTGTTGTTTTCCCAAGTTATATGACAGATTTTAATGTATAAACCAAATAGATCTTTAAGTAAAATTTTATTTTGGCAAGTAAAAATCCTAGGCAAAATTCACTTTCTGGCTTCACCACTATCTAAAATACCTCTGGATTTGTGATGCGGAGTAGTATTTTTATCTGCGTCTTGTATTTTAAGTTATTATAACATTAAGGCATAAGATGTCTCTCCCTAAACCAGGAAAGGTGTTCCCGAGTTTCTCTTTATTTTCCTCCATCAGAGAAGTTGCACCCAAAATTTAAACTATTTCATCTTGGGTTTTGATGTAGAGAAATGCAGGGAGAATGCTAACCCGAGGCTTGTCTAAATTCCCAGTGTGCTGGGATTCAGATTCTCACCGCTGAGGTCTTTATCGGGCAGTGTGCCCAGTGAGTCTCGGCCCAGGATTTAAGATTCCTTAGCTGCATTAACACATTTGAAAACATTATTCTGATCAGTAGTCTGTAAGTGCCTTCATTTTCTCAAGTACAAAATGGACATAATTGAATATTTACTACATCTTAGAGAAGTGTGCAGCTTTTGGACCACTGAAACATTTAAGAGGCTCAGGTGAAAGATTAAAGAATTAAGCGTACCAACCTTCTTTCTTAATTTTTATCTAAATGGGGAATATTCTGTGTGATGTAATACGGCAGGTTACATGGCATAACTTGTCATGTTGAACAGAGTATCTCAAAAAGCGCTAGCTAGACCTAAATTGAACCCAGTCGCCTACTCTGTTAGCATGTAAGATTATTAGGGAGATAGTGTAGGTAGTATTTTGTAACTGCCTTCCTTTCCTTTAAAACAGAACCCTCCTTCTTGTTTATTGGACTGTTCTTGACCTTCAGTAATTCACTCATTCCTTGTTAAAGATAATAAGAGGAAGTGAGCATGAAAAAGAAAATAAATAAATTTCTAATTTTTGAGACTGTAGATTTACTACCTATATGTAAACAACTTCCTATATAGCCTTCAAGAGGCAAAATATTTTAAATATAA